>NC_139012.1:74258695-74871195 GCF_964374135.1 Grampus griseus
AATCTAATACATTTTGTCTAGTCAGGAATGTTTAGTTTTACTTCAACTTTCTCCCTAAAGGATTTAATTCAACCCCAAAGGACTTTTTTTACTGGATTCGTTTGGTTCAGGAAAAAAAACAAAAAAAGCAAAATCTGGAAATGAGAAGATAGCTCAAACATATCTACTAAATTGTGAGTACTGAAAATCATTTTAAAAAAAGAGGGAGAGAACAGGCACCCAGAAAATTTCCCAATCCAGAACCCCTCCCATGACATCACACCCCCAGAGGGGGGTGGAAGAAAAGTTGGATCGGAGTTGAAAGTTATTACGCTGGGGTAATTCCCTTGGCCGGGCTGCCGGCCTCACCAGAGCAGCAGTGTTGATAGAGTGATAGTTTTGTATTTTGGCAGTAGGGCCACTTGTCTTTGTCTGGGTTCTGCGTGCCAGCTCTCCTATAGCAACTCCATTTCATTCCCTGGGCTCCATCTATAATCAAGCCATGTTTGAACTCCAAGTCACACCAACATGAAGCCTTCTGGATGGGAAAGTATGAAGTTATAGAAGACGGAGCTGGACAGCCAGGCGCCCAGGAGACAACAGTCCGGGGGCCTCCTCCATGCTGGCCTCACCAACACCAATCAACCACGTAGGCAAGTTCCTCGAGCTGCTTGGTCCAGGAGGAAGTTTGAGATCAAATTCAGTCCTGAACTTAACTTCTCTATCGTGTTCTAAAATAAGCTTCTTCTGTGACCTTCAGATTGACCCAGACTCCAGCCATCTTCTCGCAAACTCGGCCCCATCCTGGAGGGTAGAGGGTGGGGAACTGGACGGTCCTGAAGACTCTTTCTTGGTCAAAGCTGGGTCTGAGCCGGGGCACTGGGGAGATTCTTGGTGTTGCTCTAACGCCGCACTGGCGTGGCCCCAAGCACTTCTGTTGACCCCAGGTTAGCCCTACTCACCTGAACTTCCCGTTAAACTGTGCCTTCTGTCAGGGCAGACCTGAGAATAGAGTAGACCCACTGAGATGTTTGATGGAAATCTGCCAGCCCCAGGCAGGGCTGACTCCGAATGCATCCCCATGAGACAGATCGATCAGCAGGGAGCGTGATTTAAGAGAGCAGGACTGTGGCTTCTTGGCGGGGTTGGGGTGTCTTGCACGAGGAAGGGAAGGGCGAGTTTGCCAGGAGGCTAAGTGATTTGATCAAGAAAGCTTTCAGCTGGAGCGGAAGAGGAAGAAATGCTCCGGAAAACTGGTGGAACCAGTTGCTGTGGAGATGAAGGAGGAAGTATTCTCCCTCCCTAATCAGAGGAAGAATGAGCTCAGGAGGGGCCTCTGGTGACTCCCAGGCAGGCGGAAGCCAAAACCACGCCTGGGAGCCGGTGGGGATGCTCTGTCAGTGCCCAGAGCAAGCGGACGGGATTCCAGGCCATAAGACAGGACGGCAGCACAGCCTCATGGGTGCCACTGGCGATTGTGGGAGAGTCTTGTGGGCATGCTGGCAGAACCGCTTCAGTTCAGTGACCCACGGGAGGGGCCCCCACAGAGCATGACAAGAGCTCCCATCATGGGCACCTCATGGCCGCGGTGGAACTGTCATCCTCTTCCTGATCTCGTGTTCCGTATCTTGGGAATTGCAGCTATGCACCCTCAGTCCCTAAGCCAGAAAGCAGAGGTCTCCTTTTCCGCTGATTGCCGTAGCTCGTCAGTCACTATGATCCACGACATCTCTGTAATCTCCTCCACAGCCTCACAGCCATCTCCCTTCTTTCCAGACCTCATCATTTTTTGCCCGGCCACTGTCCCAGCTTCCCAGAAGGTCCTTTGGTCCCCAGTTCACCTCACTCTGGTTGGAGAAATCTTACCGAAAGTGATCATCATGTCCCTGCGGCTTAAACCCTTCGCAAGCTCCTCGTTGCCTTCAGGGTGAAATACACAAGGCCTCGGCGTGGAGGTCAAGGCTTTTCACAATTCCATCCCTGCCTATCCCTCCAGGCTCACTTCTTACCTCTCTGCCGCGGATGCTCTGGTCATTCTGAACGGTATGCCATGTCCTCTCCTGCCTCTGCATTTGCTCTCACCCCTGCCTGGTGTCTTTCCATCCCCCACCCCACTGCTCACAGTCTAAAATGCCTGTGGTCCTTCAGGACTCCGTTCGTGTGCCCCATCCCCCAGTCTGGGTTGGAAACCCCTCCTCCGGGCTCCCCAGCCTCCTGGTTTACCTTTGCAGGCACTTGTGCGTTACACACAAGACCCTTGGCCTTTGGCGGCCCTTGTGGATGTGAGGATGTTGGTGCAGATGCCCAGGCACGTGTTTTCAGCGCAGATCCCTCCAGTACAAACTACGTTCTACTTGATGACCATTTTTCATTGGGAGACAAACCCTTAGTCACTCCCAGGTGCTGCTCCAGTGCCCACAGGTCCAGCTGCGGCAGGAACTGGGCTTTGGGCCAGGCTCCTCTGTAGCCGAGTGGCCAGTAGGGCTTCCAGGGTGGCAGTGAATTAGTCAGACTTCCCTTTAGTCAGGTCATCAGCAGCCTCAGAACAATGCAAATCATCTGTCCCCCCCCCCCCCCTCCGGGGAGGAGAGCCTGGCCTGGGAAATTCACTGCTTGGCCAACCGGGTTTCTTCTTCCTGGTTCATCTGGTAAACCATCCCAAGCCACTCCTTCCCAGGAGTGAGTTGGGGGACGGAGAGAAGTCAGATGGGTTCCTCCTTCATTTCCTTCCTGGAAAGTCAAGTGGGAAGGCCCACTCTTCTGGGGAAACACGAGGAGTAGGAATAAATGTGTCCCCAACACGCCTATGTTCCCAGGGCCTAGATTTCACCCTCCTTAATCTCTGTATCCCTGGGGTTCATCATGCTGCCTAGCACATAGTAGTTGCTTAATAAGCGTTTGCTGAATAATATAATACATGAACAGATAGCTACTTGTACGGTAAAGTGGTTGAGAATGTGGGGCTCTGAAATCGGATTGCCTGGGTTCAAAATCAGGCTCTGTCACTTACTGTGTGACCCAGAGCAAACTGCTTCACCTGCTGTGATGATCTCTTCATCTGAAAAATGAATATAATAACAGTACCTATTTTTTAGGGTTGTGAGAACTAAACGATTTCATGTCTGTAAACCAATAAGACAAGGGCTTGGCATATAGTAAATGCTCATTTTGGTGTCAGTTTCTTGGAAGGGGTGTTGCAGATAGGATACAAGTTCGTCCCAAAGCCAGGCAGTCCAGGAAGAACTCTTCTTAGTAAAAGGGAGAAAGAAATATGATGAAATATACATGTAAACATATACAAGTGTGCAGGTACATAGGTATGTGTGTAAATACATATGTAATCAGATTTTTAATACTGAGACTATGTCATTTCTGCCATTTTGATATTAAAATGTCCTGTATTTCATGAAATGATCATGATAGTCAATGGTAACTGTTGTTTTTACAATCTTGACAAACGAAAATCTATATGGCTCCCCCAAGTGCGTTTTGAAATGTTCCCGGTCTGTGAGTACAAAAGCCTGGGGAATACTTGGCTGCTGGCGGGAGCGGGGAGGGCGTCTCTCACTCATGATGTTGCAGAGTTGATGACAGTGGTTCCCAACCTAGCTGCACAGTCGGCATCATCTGGGGAGTTTTTTGGTTTTGTTTTTTTAAAAAAGCACATTCTGTTCCCTGGGTCTGGCCCCCAGGGGTTCTAATGCAATAGGTCTGGATGCCAGGACTTCAAAAGTTGGCCAAGGAGAGCCAGGTGAGTGAGCTGGGACCACGAGCCAGACAACAGCCATTTATATCCTTCTGCTGTTCTCTAACCAAATGCATGCTCCTTTTTCTTTATTATTCTCAGAGTGGAAAATGGACCAAATAAAAACAAACAGGAGTGGGAAGTGGCAGAGAATGCAAAGAAAACGTCTCAAAACATCTACTGATTAGCATTTTGAAACCATATCTCATCTACCACCTTCTCTCTTTATACCACCTAGGTTTAGGAATCCCTTGATTCCAAATGACGTTTGATAAAGTCTCATTCTCTGCCTTCTTATTTCATTGGTAAACAACTTTTTATAAAAACAACAAAACAATACAAAAAGCACATCTCTCAAAATATTGCCAGAGTCTTTGGTATTCCTCTTCATGCCATGATTATGACATCATCCAAGACATTTGGTCACCCAGAAATGTCCTTCCTCTCGGCTTTTAAAAATGCCTTGTATGTTAAGATACATTTCTAATTATATTTCAGATAAGAACCAGATGTTTTGAACATTTTTCTTTGAAATCTCTTCCTGAATCTTGTTTAACAGTTCTGAGGAGGGGGTAGCATTTTGTCTCACCCTTCCCTTACTCTTTCTGTATGTTTCCCAAAGATTTTAACATACTGGGAATTTAACATACTGGGAATTTGTACATTTGCCTGTAACAGAGAAGTGTTGACATCAATTGACCTTGCACAAGGCTCAACTGTGAGGATGAAGAAAAGGAAGCGTTAATTTCGTAGGGCGTGGCATCACCAGGATTCCCTGGAACATTCTCAGAGTCAGAAAACAGCTTTGTGTCTGATCCCACCCCCCTCTTTGTGGAACCTTGGTTTTCACCTTTCTTGTAAATGTCACAGGCCTGCTTCCTTTTAACACTGGCTCTAACTCAGGCTGTATCTTGCCTCAAGCATGAACACGGGCGCCTGTCACAGGGAAGTGCAACATAATACAGAACGATTAGCTTCAGCTTAGAATACAAATTTCTTTCTCTCCTGGGATCTTGCCAAATCCCTACTGGCTGGAGATCACATGTTGGTCTAGATCAAGTTCCCACACCATGAACTATATTGAGCCTGAGGTTCTTACCTGCCAGGGCGGCCATGGCTGGGGTCTGAGCGTGAAGGGTGTCCAGCTAAGGAGAGACGAATAGATATAGAGGCTTCCGGCGTTTTCAAAGGTCAAGCCCCTGCTGTGCTTCTCACCCCCAAGCAAGGTCGCTGAAAGGAAGACAAGATCAGGCAGAGGGATGGGAACCCCGTGGCCCTGGCCATGCTTGTCAGTTACTCCATCCAGAGGCGGTTGTCCGGGAGGTGGGTCTGGAGAAGACGTTTACTGTGGTCTTTTCCTTTACTCACAGTAGCTGCCTGCAGAGGAAGGGTTCCGGAGGCTCAGTATTCTCTGCTCCCCTGGCTGGTGTACAGATGGCGGGGAGCTGGTCAATTCTGGCGGTATTTTTCTCAGGGGATGTGCTGGTACTAAGTGCAGTATGGCCCCCAGGGTATTTTCCATCTTCATCTTCTGCCTGGATCCCTCTTCCCCCAGGTCTTGCCGTGACTGGGATGTGCTGTGCCGTCCAGGCTTTCCTCCTCTTCTAGAGAAGCCAAAGTCAACCCTTGAGACCCAGGTCAAAGGCCAGCTCTTTAGGGCAGCTCCCCAGCCCCACTCAGCTGGTTACTCTGCACCATTTTCGCACGTCTCTCTTTGCACCTCATCCGTTGTAATGCAGTTTTGGTTCATGGCTGTGACCTCACTAGGTTGTGGACTCCTCAAGGGTGAGGACAGTACATTTTCTTTGTGTCCCCTGGCCTAGCACAGGGACCAGCTCCTGGAAGAGGTGACGTATTTTCTCGGGGAGGGAGGGGTGGGGAGGGAGGACACATGCAGTCCTGGTGAGTCTGCCCCTCACTGAGCAGCCACCCTGCGTGGTGGGAGATGAGAAGCACGTTACTGCCCATTCGCACCTGCTTGACCCTTTAAAGGTGCGAGCATTTTTCCTGAGTGTGATTCTATGTCATGGACCCCAAACACAAGGCAACTACTTTTCTGGTGTCAACAGAAGACACAGTGATCCCTTCCAATGCCAAAGGCAGCACTGGCTGTTAGGCTAAGAGAGGAGAGAACACTAATTTATGGGCAACTTAAAAGATTTTCTAGTGTAGTTCTGACTATTTATGACTTTGGCCTGACATGTTCATTTGGGAACCCAATCCCACCATAAAACAGTGATTGAATGAAAGCCTCTTTTGTTTTTTAGATTTGATGAACTGGGAAGGCAGGAGTGGGAGACAGACCAGAAAACCATAATACCTTCTTTCTCTAGGGGAAAACAACAGAAGTAACAATAACGATACCCTAAATACAGGGAAATTGTTTATTTAAAACATACAACCCTGCACAGGATGGTACTTCACCAGATGTGACAGGGTGGGATGCAGATGAAAACAGTCAGAACACATCCTTGCTACATACCGCCCAGCAGCAAGGTCCTCTTTTTTATTTTTAAACCGATCCTGTCTCATGTTTATTTATACTAATAGCACAGGAGAGGACCAGCCCCCTCAGCAGCCCAGGGATCAAACCAGTCCTTCCATGCTCACAGTGGCAGAAAACACCTCTGCTCTGAGCCTTGGTAGGGCTCTGGACACCTTTGGGAGCTGGAGCAGGAGCAGGAGCTGGAGCAGGAGCTGGAGCTGGAGCAGGAGCTGGAGCTGGAACAGGAGCAGGAGCTGGAGCAGGAGCAGGAGCTGGAGCTGAGCAGGAGCTGGAGCAGGAGCAGGAGCTGGAGCAGGAGCAGGAGCTGAGCAGGAGCTGGAGCAGGAGCAGGAGCTGGAGCTGGAGCAGGAGCTGGAGCAGGAGCAGGAGCTGAGCAGGAGCAGGAGATGGAGATGGAGCTGGAGCTGGAGCAGGAGCTGGAGCAGGAGCAGGAGCTGGAGCTGGAGCAGGAGCTGGAGCAGGAGCAGGAGCTGAGCAGGAGCTGGAGCAGGAGCAGGAGCTGGAGCTGGAGCAGGAGCTGGAGCTGGAGCAGGAGCTGAGCAGGAGCTGGAGCAGGAGCTGGAGCTGGAGCAGGAGCTGGAGCAGGAGCAGGAGCTGGAGCTGGAGCAGGAGCAGGAGCTGGAGCTGGAGCAGGAGCTGGAGCAGGAGCAGGAGCTGGAGCAGGAGCAGGAGCTGGAGCTGGAGCAGGAGCTGGAGCAGGAGTAGGAGCAGGAGCTGAGCAGGAGCTGGAGCAGGAGCAGGAGCTGGAGCTGGAGCAGGAGCTGGAGCAGGAGCAGGAGCTGAGCAGGAGCAGGAGCAGGAGCAGGAGCAGGAGCTGGAGCAGGAGCAGGAGCAGGAGCTGGAGCAGGAGCAGGAGCAGGAGCAGGAGCTGGAGCAGGAGCAGGAGCAGGAGCTGGAGCTGGAGCTGAGCAGGAGCAGGAGCTGGAGCTGGAGCAGGAGCAGGAGCAGGAGCTGGAGCTGGAGCTGAGCAGGAGCAGGAGCTGGAGCTGGAGCAGGAGCAGGAGCTGGAGCTGGAGCAGGAGCAGGAGCAGGAGCAGGAGCTGGAGCAGGAGCAGGAGCTGGAGCAGGAGCAGGAGTAGGAGCTGGAGCAGGAGCAGGAGCAGGAGCTGGAGCTGGAGCTGGAGCTGAGCAGGAGCAGGAGCTGGAGCTGGAGCAGGAGCAGGAGCAGGAGCTGGAGCAGGAGCAGGAGCAGGAGCTGGAGCAGGAGCAGGAGCTGGAGCTGGAGCTGAGCAGGAGCAGGAGCTGGAGCTGGAGCAGGAGCAGGAGCAGGAGCTGGAGCAGGAGCAGGAGCTGGAGCAGGAGCAGGAGCTGAGCAGGAGCTGAGCAGGAGCAGGAGCAGGAGCAGGAGCTGGAGCAGGAGCTGGAGCTGGAGGTGGAGCTGCAATTCGGTCTTGGTTTGAGCCTTGGTCTTTCACTTTTCCAGCAGAGCCTGAGCCCCGATGCAGGCTCAAGCATGCTTCCCGAGCTTGGGGTGGGCAAGGTAGGGAAGTTGATTGAGCTTGTGGTTGATGCCTTTTGGGATCTGGAGCTTGGCCTCCTTGGGCTTTACAAGCGCCTGACAGCCTCAGCGCCTGCCCTCATGACCTTGGCCTTGTTGGCCTGCATCTTCCTCAGGCCCACGTTGTTGTGCTTCTTGGCAAAGCGTGTGTTCCTCGGGACTCGGGGCCCAGCCCCTTAAGAGTTTCACGTCTTCATGGTTGGGGTTTCTCGATGCTGCTTCTGGGCCATTTCCAGGATGGGCTGTGCGTGCTGTGGTTCTTGGACTTGGCCGTGTCTGCACTGATGTCCAAAGTGCCTGGGACCAGAGAGAAAGAGGGAGGCCACTGGGAGGTCCTCAACCGTAAAGCAAACTTTGTTCCATGAACTTGTGAGTTAGTATAACTGAGGGCACTTGGTGCTCTTCAGATCTGCTTCCCTTATCAGCAGTTTACAACCTCCCGGAGATGCTAAGGGATTGTGCCAGGATGTTTCCCCCCAAAAAAGGACTTTACCAAACTATCTCTACCCCCCCAAATTGTTTCCTTGGACTCAATTTCCTTTTCTTCATTTGTTCTTCCATTCAACCAATGTTTACCCAACACCCCGATACGTATATACCTCGCTTAACCCTGCAGGCACAGGTGTGAACAAGTCTCACACGGTTCCTGAACTCATGGAGCTTATGGTGTGCAGGGGAGATGGACCTTAATTACAACAATTACACTAGAGAACGAGGAGGGTGCTGTTAGGAAGACGGGGTGCTCTACAAGGATCCCATGAAGCCCCTGTTCCCCCACTGAGTTTCTTTTATACCGTGGACAAAATGATGTGCCCCTTGCAGAGTATGTAGGTTTTTTGTTTTGTTTTGTTTTTTGTAATGCTTACTGAGTGTAAAATACCTAACAAGTGCCAATCAACTTTACTATTATGTAAGAGCCAGTTTTTAAAATCCTTTTATCTATTCGCGAATTAGAAAGGCTACATTGAGTAAACAGTGTAAACATTTGTAATATGTGCTGGCTGCCAGTAAACTAACGCACTGAATAGCTCAGAAAATAGACCCCGTAACTGCTTTTCTCCTCCACTTTATTAAGTAGCTAACGACCAGCAGGTGGAAAAGTATCTGACGGGACCCTTGATTCTCTCTGCCTGCGCTGAAGGTGTGGTGACGTTCCAGCACGAATAAATGTGGCGGGGGGTTGGGCGGGTGGGAATCGTCCTCCGTGACCACAACGAAGGCCACCCCTCCAGTCTGGCCGCCTCTCGTGACGCTGTGCTGCCTGGTCACGCCCAGAAGGAAGGCGCTGCCCCCAGGTCTGGACGGTGCCGCGGTGTTAGGTCCGCGGTGTTAAGATGCTCCTATGATTTAACACCACACGTCCTTCGGGACAGCGCACTGGGGTTGCTGGTTTCACTTCCTGGCTTTGGCTTTCATATCATGTAAATATCGACTGTTCGTTCCCACCCCACTCCCAACCCAATTCCGTGATCGCTGCAGAGTCTAATGGGGGGACTTGGTTCTCTCTTCAGGACCCGGAAGATGCATTTTCCAATCGACTTTTCTGAGGCTGTGCCTCTAGCCTGTGAACTTCACAGGTGCTTCTCAGTTTTATCGCTCAAGAGGGCTGGAGGTGGGTATTTCCCTTCCCCAGGTTGATTAGGCTGTGATCGCAACCCACCAGCTCAGGCTCTGGTTACCTAGTTTCCCCTGAGGGCAGGCCTTGTTAAAAAGAACAGAGGGCTCCAGGTGTATTTCAACCTCATTCCTTTCTACCTCCTCCAGCCAGAAGCAGCGCTGGGAACTTTTCTCTGATATTCACTAGGAGAACCGGATAGAGCTCTGGGGACTAAAACTCCCCAATGCGTGGAGGCCCCCGGATGACTGGGTGTCCCAGGAGTTTTCATCCCTGAGACTCGTCTTCACCGAGGCGCCAGCAGCTCGTACATTACAGCTCACGTTTTCCACCCCAGCTCGGGTTCCCAAGAAAGTGTCTTGCTGGGGGGTTTCTGCTCGGGTAAGTTGTGATTCTCTGTGTCTGCCTCGGTGTCTTTACAATTTGGGGAGTGTAGCAGTTTCCCTGCATTCTCACTTCTCTTTCAGATTTAAGCAAAGCAGTTGATTTTTCGGTGTGTTTGGTGTTTTACTTGTCAGGATGGAGTAGCGTCTTCTGAGCCTTACATGCTGGTCGGGTAACCAAATGTCTCCAGTGGATTTTTCTCCTGCCTATTGCAGCCGAAATCCGGCCTCTGTACCCTGGTACCGAATTGACTCTGAGACAGAGTTTGGGTGAAGTAGAAAAGAATAGCTTTATTGCTTTGCCAGGCAAAGGGTGCCACAGTGGGCTAATGCCTTCTAAACTGTGTGTCCCAACTGGGAGGGATTAGTGAGGAGTTTTATAGTAATGGTTCAAAGAGGGTGTGATCAGTTCGTGGACATTCTGAGTGGTTGGTGGTGACCTTAGTGGGAGTCTGCATCCTCAACCTTCAGGTTCCGACACGTCTGGGGTCATGCGCTTGTGGGCAGTAGACAGTTAACTTCTTTCACCTGGTGGGGTTTCAGTAACTGCAAAATAACTCAAAGATACTGTTCTGTGTATCACTTGAGGGGGAAGAGGGACCCTGCCCCAAGGCTGCACTATTGTCTCTTGATGCTCCTCAAATCCCCTCCCTTCTCTGATTAGCAACTGTTTGAACCTACCCTCCGGGAGGCTGAATGAAGCCTATTTCCTGCAAACAAGAAAATGGGGACACAAAAAGACTTTTGTGCCCAGGAGCCCCACACAGTTCTGCTCTGTTTCACTGTCCACAAAGCGCTCTGAATAGACACGAGAATTTGAATAACTGAAACTTGGTAGTGCACTTCAGATGGTCTCCGTGATCTTCATGGTTCAGAAGAACTTTCTAGAAAAAGTGAATCGCATATTTGAGAAGGGCTAAGTCCTGCAGGGTTTTGGCAGAGATGAGGTCTCAGATCATGGGGGTGGGAAGCCTTACTCCTGGTTGAGCCTTACACTGACTCATATCTTAATTGAGCTTGGTGCGACGAGGATGCCACATTAACAGTCCCCCAGTTCGAGGAGCTAGGATTTTCCCTTCTACCCCTCTAGGCCACCAAACCCCAAATTCAAGCTCTCACGGATTGCATTTGTCCTCGGGGCAAAAGCAGCTGCAAGATTCCCTGAATTCTCCAGGCCCCTCTTTCCTACAGATTTCAATCTAGTAAATTCCTTACTATTGTATCTGAGCTCTTAAGAACGTTTTTTTTTTAAAATGTACTTTACCCAGCAGTTTTAGTTGTTTTCCGTGGGAGGGCTCTTTCAAGTAACCTATCCCACCCTGTTCCCGGAAAGGAAGGATACCTTGTTTGAGTTTCATAGTACAATTGATTCATCTGAAGTTTTCCTCCTTACTCTTGCTTATTATCTGAGGACTCCAACAAGATTATCCTCCCTTACATTCTGTCTTGATCACTTGTGTATCTTCAAGGCTTGACAAGTGTGCCTGGTACATGGTAGGCGTCGAATAAATGACTGTGAACGATAATAATGATAATAACAGTGAAATAATAACAGAAAAGATCTTAAACATGGGATGCATGCAGTGTCTTAGCTGTCAGCTCTGCACCAATCTCTGCTTTTCCAAATCATCTGACACGTGCTGGGAGATTTAACTTCCGGGAGCACCACCGTGCTCTCAGCTTAAAATAGCTCCCCATTGCCTTTCCCATGGAGACCATATTTCTTAGCCTGGTATCCGTATGAGTCTGGCCATAAACTAATTTTTATTCTTTTTGTGTCCTGTGTGCTCCCCAAACCAGTGTAGTTGGCATTTCCCAAACATGCCATGCATCTTTGCTCTCCTAATTCCTCTGCACTGCCTGCTCTTCCCATCATCTCTTTTGGGATTGACGTGTGCACACCGCTATATATAAAATAGACAGCCAACAAGGACCTACTGTATAGCACAGGGAACTCTGCTCAGTACTCTGTAATAACCTACATGGGAGAAGAATTTGAAAAAGAACAGATATATGTATAGGTATAACTGAATCACTTGCTGTACATCTGACACTAATGCAGCATTGTTAATCAACTACACTCCAGTGTAAACAAAAATTAAACAAACTCACCATTCCTGTGACACATCATTCAAATTCCACTGCCTCTAAGATTTCTTCTGTTGTTCCCTGGCAAGCAATAATGCCCCTTTCTCTAAACCCCCAGGGTGTTTTGGAGTCTTCCTTATATCTCATCACATGTGCTTTGCGTTACAACTACTTGTAACTTATTTACATGGATTAAGGCTTCCCCCAAAACATTGATGGTGCAGACACTCAATAAATGTAAATAGAAAAATGGATCGTCAAAACAGGCTTAGATTGTGGACCTCAAACATTATCAAAACAAGGGAATCTGTCCACCACAGCCAGAAATACCTTATCTTTCAGGCTCTTAGAGATTTCTGAATATGGTTAAGTGGGGTCAGGAAGTAGCCATGCCCATGGTCATGTTATTTAAAATGATTATTCTCTAATTGTTGGACACCTTTTACAGAATGGTTGGGGACCTGGTGTGCTTTTTTTTAAAAAAATTCTAAAGCATGTGGAGAATTTCGTCAGAGGACTCTCTGTGTTGAAGGAAAATAAAACTAAAAGTTACTGCTAGTGACACCCACACCAAATTGACTCTTCTTTTCTATCAGCTGTTCCTGTAACCTTTTGAATTTCTCATTTGTATTATTACTCCACTAAATGCCACCACCTTGGAAAACAGGAACCCAAGATCGCGTTTCTCTTGTTTCTAGAGGCTAGGTTCTAAAGATGGAAAATTCCAGGTTATAAAATTGGGCATTTAAAATCCTGTCTTCAACATAATATATTTTTTCCTCTGAAACAGGAGTTGGCAGCCGTGTTACCAATTATATTAGTGCAACAAACAGATTGCATTATCGTATTTGGTTGACTACTAAGAGTCTTCTAAGTCCCGGAATTCCCTGGCGGTCCAGTGGTTAGGACTCAGCGCTTTCACAGGCGAGGGCCCAGGTTCAATCCCTGGTCGGGGAACTAAAATCCCACAAGCTGCACGGCACTGCCCCCCCCCCAAAAAAAGAATCTTCTAAGTCAGAAAAATACTTGTGGTGGATGTATTCCCTCTGGTACTCTTTCAAAAGACTTATAGAAACAGTAGGACTACTGCTAGACGTATTCCGACTAATACCAGTACGTGAATCAAGAAGATTTGATTGGTTAATGTTTTGTTTTTTGGGTTTTGTAAATTTAATTTTTATTCTATATTGGATTATAGTTGATTTACAGTGTTGTATTAGTTTCAGGTGTACAGCAAAGTGATTCAGTTATACATATATCCACTCTTTTTTAGATTCTTTTCCCATATAGGTTATTACAGAATATTGAGTAGAGTTCCCTGTGCTATTCAGTAGGTCCTTGTTGATTGTCTATTTTATATTTAGTAGTATGTATATGTCAATCCCAAACTCCTAATTTATCCCTCCCTCTCCCCCCCTTTCCCCTTTGGCAACCATAAGTTTGATTTCTATGTCTGTGAGTCTGTTTCTGTTTTGTAAATAAGTTCATTTGTATCATACTTTTAGATTCCACATATAAGTGATATCATATGATATTTGTCTTTCCCTGTCTGACTTACTTCCCTTAGTATAATAATCTCTAGGTCCATTCATGTTGCTGTCAATGGCATTATTTCATTCCTTTCTATGGCTGAGTGATATTCCATTGTATATATGTGCCACATCTTCTTTATCCATTCCTCTGTCGATGGACATTTAGGTTGCTTCCACGTATTGGCTATTGTAAATAGAGCTGCAGTGAACATAGGGGTGCATGTATCTTTTCAAATTATGGTTTTCTCCAGATACATGCCTAGGAGTGGTTTTGCAGGGTCATATGGTAGTTCTATTTTTAGTTTTTGAAGGAACCTCCATACTGTTCTCCATAGCAGTTGTACCAATTTACATTCCCACCCACAGTGTAGGAGGGTTTCGATTGGCTATTTTTTTTTAATACAATTACTTTACTGATTGCTTACAATCAGTACTGCCAACCAGCATTACTTCCACTCATGCATCATTAAAAACAAAAGGATATTTCCTTGGTGTTTTCAAATGATGCATTATACATTAAACAAAAAAAGTGACAACTTAAAATGCACCCTGATTAATTATGTAAACTGGTAATTTTTTTAAAAAGCATAACTAATAATTTGGTTCCTTTCTTCATAAAATGGAAATTTAAATATTTCTCCTGATAGTCTTGAGGTTATCATTATGTTACGAGTAGTGCAAAGTGTGGCACACAGTTTCTTCTAGAAAGGTGTGTCTTACACACCTTATTAAACAAAGGAAATATGCATAACAAGATGCATACAGTCAATGCATGAATAGAAAGCATGTTTCAAATACAAGGTAGCCCCTCAGGCGACCATTACTATTTGGGTTTTGCATTATCATTTATGGCATTATAGATTAATTACACATAACGTACTTTTATACATTTTAACCCTGAAGAAAAATAATCGTTGCTTGAAAAAAATTATTCCAGGTAGCCATTTGGTTTGTATCAGGAGAAAGTGACCCTCCAAGAGTTTAGTATCTGCCAAGTCTGGAATCATTAGCTCGAGTCAGTAAATCCGATGCGCGACATACTTCACAGAGACTGTTTCCGAGTCTTGTCGATGCCTCTCCTCCGCAGGATGCTGGGTGCGGCATCTCCGGGACACCCTTGCATGTGGTTTTCCTTTTTTTTTCTTTTTTTTTTCTGGATTAACTGTACTACTGTATTGTTTCCTCTTTTTCACCTCTTTTATGGCCTTCCATTTTATTTTATTTTATTTGTGTTTTTTTGCGATACGCGGGCCTTTCACTGTTGTGGCCTCTCCCGTTGCGGAGCACAGGCTCCGGACGCGCAGGCTCAGCGGCCATGGCTCACGGGCCCAGCCGCTCCGCGGCATGTGGGATCCTCCCGGACCGGGGCACGAACCCACGTCCCCTGCATCGGCAGGCGGACTCTCAACCACTGCGCCACCAGGGAAGCCCTGACCTTCCATTTTAATTATTCATAAGTCCTTTCAGAGTATCTTCAGAGAGTTCCATGAGGGGACGTTCTGAAGATGGAAAATCCAAGGGAGGAAGATTGGGTATTGGAATACCTTGGCTTTCCCAGTGTTTGATGCGAGCCTCTGCCAGGCTGAAGAGGCTGTAGTGGTTTCTGCATGTGGTGGTAAGCTCCGTAACTCTGACTTTCCTACAGAATCAGCATCTATATCAAGCTCCTTTTCTATCGGGCCTTTTAGAAGTCTGGCCTTTTCAGCCTTTAGCTGTTTATTTTCTCTCCTTAATCTTTCATTCTCAGCCACGAGGAATTCCACATGCCTCTTTGAATCTGCAATTTGGGTTGCCTGCTCCTCTACAATTGTTTTATCATCTCTTGGGGCTTTGCTTCCAATGCACAGCTCTGTTGGCTCGCTCTTCTGCTGAGGTAAAAATAGTAGTGTGTCTGGATCCCTGTCAAAGACCCCCTGAATCTCAGGCAAGTGTTTCTCTGTGGAAGGGCTGTAATTCTGAGAGAGCAGGGGGCTCTGGCTGTCTGCGTCCTCAGCAGACGGTCTGTGAGATGCCTGAAGCTGGGCAGTGGCATCCTTGTCTGTGCTCTGCTGGGCTTTCAATCTTTCCTCCCGCTTTGCCCTCTTCCACCTCTCCTGGATGAGGAGAAGCTGTTTCATGTGACTATCCCTTTGCAGTTCCGGTGATAAATGAGCCTGCTCAGACTGTCAGCTTCATAGCTTCAGAAAGATACGCTGCAGCCTTTTTGTGACGAGAAATAGCCTCTTCGTATTTCCCTGCAGCTACTAAACGATCTGCTCGTCTGCTCTGCTGATGAGCCAGGTTGAGGGGTCCTTCCATTATTTCCATAGACCCCGGGGTAAACAGCGGCCTGAGGAAGGGGAGCGAGGGAGCCCGGGCACATGGAGGGTAACAGCTGGAGAGCGCGACGCAGCGGCTGCGACTGTGGCCCCACTCTGCGCCCCGGGAGCCAGCGGCGGGCGCAGAGGGAGCCGGCTAATGTTTTTAAACCTCCCTTTTGTTTAGGAGAAAAGTTGGAGGAATCAAAGAAAACCCCCTTGGAAGTAGTATGTTTTGAGTTAATCTGACAACTAAGGGAAAACAAATGCTATAAAAGAAACAGTCTTTCGGATCACAAATGGACAGCTTTAGGAGAAGCTAAAGTGGACATACAAAAGGTATTTGAAATGAAATTTCAGAGAGAAAAGCTCTCTAAGGCAGGAATGTCTTTCGCCCAGCAATCTAAACTGGGTGCCAGGAATCTGGACAAGAACCCAGGAGGTCCGAAGTGAAGGAATTAAGGGCTCAGTGACTAGGGGCTGCTGAATGATACTTGAGAGAATTTCAGTCTGCTTAGAGGTTAACTCAGGTAACACCTCACAGGATCTCAAGTCTGGCGTCTTGTTGATAATGTTGCAGGTATATTGGTGTGGAATTTGTGGTACCCAAACAAGGGCGCGTGACTCAAAGCCACTCTTAACCACAGCCGCTGCCAGAAACCCAAGCCTCTGCTCACCCAGAATCACACCCACAGACTGCTCTGCGCAGCCCCCATCAGACCCAGTCCCCAGCCAGGCCTCCTCTCCAAGCTTCTGCCGCCGCCTCACTTTGCCATCAGCAGACCCCTCAGCCCCGCCCCGCTCCTTCACAAGCACCTGGCTCGCCCTGAGAATGTTCCAGTACAGCCCTAGCAACTGGGACTGTTTCTCTCTCTCACCTCTCGGACCTCAGGACCACAAGCAAAAGTTGTGTTGTCCCGGGTCACCAGTGCTACATGCAGACCATGTCTCTCCCTCTCCGCTGAGTAAGTCCCTGCATCTCTTCCATGCCACCTCCTTCTGATGTCCGTCATGCACAGACTTCCAGAAAAGCACCCCACTCCACACACACGCACGCACGCACGCACGCCCCTCACATCCTGAAGGCTTTACCTCCCGGCTGCCTCTCTGCCTGGCCACTCAACTCGTTCAGCATTTTTGGCCTCTTTCAAGGTTTGTGGAGATGACACATCCACGACGCTGGCCTCTCAGACCCTGATTCCTCAACAGACCAAGCGTCTGGGGAGCAGCCACCCCCCCCCCGGATTAGGTCAGCATATTTCCTCTGGGCTCTAACCCTACATCCCTGTCACCCATCACCCCTCCCTGGCCCTCTGCTCCTGTTCAGAAGCCACCACAGGATCCTTTAACTCCACCAGCACTAGCATCCCCTGGGCGTGCACTTGGAAGGGGCTTCCCTCCTAATCAGAACCTTGTCATCCTTCCCCCAACTCGCCCCCCTCCCCCGCCCTCTCACCTCCCTTTTGTCTTGAAACAATGCTCTCTTTCTCCTCCTCAGGACCACTCCCCGTACGGTTTATGCTGGAGATGGGTCCCCCTCCTTCCTCAGAGCCAGTTGTTGTATTTTCAGGGATTCTGCAGACTCTTGGACATTGTGTCGGTGACTTGGAATTGGCTGTGCGGAGAGGATTTACACCAATACAAATGAAGGTTTCGGTTTCCAAAGGGGGTTTTGTTAAACATCTGTCAGCTCATCGCTGGTTTATCCTGCATCCTCTTGCCGCTACCGATGACACGTTTCTCTGCTACCCACCTCTCCCCCCGACACTTTTGCCCTCGTGTGAGCAAAACTTCTTGAGAGCTGCCCACGGTGTGACTCTTCCTCTCAGCCATTCACTCCTCAAGCCCACTCCAGCCTTGCTTCTGTCCTTGTCAGAGCTGCCGAGCTCCTCCAGGTTACCAATCCAGGGGATACTTTCTCTGTTTTTGTCTTGCTTGACCTTCGCATCCATCTTCCCCGCCCAAGTCCTCATCTTCAAACACGTGCTTCTCCCGGCTCCTCTGATGCTGCACTTTGCTGAGTTTTGCTCCAGCTTCTCCTGCTGATCTGCAGAATCGATTGCAGGCTTCTCCCTGTTTCCCTTAGACACATGCATGCCTCCTAAATGCTGGCTTCCAGCGTGACTGTAGGCTCTCTCCTCTCCTCTGCCCTTTCTCCCCGCGTGACCCCCTCCTGTCTCATGACTTACATGCTAAGCGTTCCCAAAAGGATTCCTCAGACCGCTCCAGCCTCCCGACCCCTCCGTCTAACTGCCCATTGATGACCCCACCGGGAGGCATGTTTTGCTTTAAAGGTGATGTGTCCTAAGGGCAACTCTGGATTCCTTCAGCCCTGGTAAGCCAGTGCCTCTCCCAGTCTCCGCATCTCAGTAACTGGTGGCACGGTTCAGCCATCTGCTCAAACTGGAAGCGTGGCCACCAGCCAGGATCCCTCCCTCGTGCTCACCGCCCACGCCCGAGGCAGGGACTGTTGTTTCTACATACGTCTCAGCCCCAGCCTCTCTCCACACAATGCTCTGAGTCACCCGCACGCCTCGCCTCTCTGTGCCCAGTGACGTCCTTACTGGCTTCATTTCCACTGCTGCCCATGCTTAACATCGTCTCCGCAAAACTGCCAGGGTAAACTTTTAAGAAAGAAAATCCTGGAAATTAAAACGGCTTTTTGACCTAAATGGGAAGGAAATCCAAAAAAGAGGGGATATATGTATACATAGGGCTGATTCACTGTGCTGTACAGCAGAAACTAACACAACGTTGTAAAGCAGCTCTACTCCAATAAAAATACATTTTAAAAAAGTTGAAAGGAAAGAAAATAAATAAAATAAGCATATTTCAAATGCTTAAAATAATAAAATGGATTTTTAACAACTTCAGGGATACACGGAAAAATAATTATTTCACTATGGAAATTGTCAATTGCAAAAGTATACAAAATTAACTACAAATACAACATTTTTTAAAAAATAAATTTATTTTATTTGTTTATTTTTGGCTGCGTTGGGTCTTCGTTGCTGCACGCGGGCTTTCTCTAGTTGTGGCGAGCGGGGTCTACCCTTTGTTGTGATGCGCTGGCTTCTCATTGCGGTGGCTTGTTGAGCACGGGCTCTAGGCACGCGGGCTTCAGTAGTTGTGGTACGCGGGCTCAGTGGTTGTGTCTCACGGGCTCTGGAGCGCAGGCTCAGTAGTTGTGGCTCGCGGGCTCTAGAGCGCAAGCTCGAAGCTCTGGCGCACAGGCTTAGTTGCTCCGCGGCACGTGGGATCTTCCCGGACCAGGGCTTGAACCCGTTTCCCCTGCATTGGCAGGCAGACTCTTAACCACTGTGCCACCAGGGAAGTCCCAATATTTTCAGTTGCGTAGAAATGAACAAGTTTATATAAGATTTCAAGGGAGGGGGGTGGGAGGGAGGCTCAAGAGGGAGGGGATATATGTATACATATATCCCTAGCTATATTCACTTTGTTGTACAGCAGAAACTAACACAACATTGTAAAGCAATTATACTCCAATAAAAAAAAAAAGATTTCAAGAGAGAACATATAACAGAAAACTTGGACGGAAATTCATTTGATGGAAATTATTCATCTTTTAAATTTATAGAATTTGCATAGGCACGGTTTTATCTCCTTTCATTTAAAGAAATAATTTCTGTTACAATAACTTAGGCTTTGAAATTGTAGCTGCCATTTTAAAAACAGCAGTACATGCAAGCAGAATTTCCAGATTCAAAGCTTAACAGGATTTTTGCCAAAGGTCACCAAAGCCTTTTGCATATAAGCTATCAAAATAAAGCTCCTGAGTAAAAGAACTGCCTGAAATGATCTAATCAAATAAAAATTGTTCAGCTAATGTTCATCCTTTGCTAGGATATAAAAAGAAAATTAAAATCTCACAATGGTTTCATATACCTATGGACTTGGGTCAATTTACTTTTAAAAACAAACCAGCTACCCTCCTTAGCCTTTCCTGTACTAGCCTGGAAATTTAAATGGCTTTTAACAGTTTCAAGGATACATGGAAAAGTGATTCTCTTACCCTTGCGATTGTCACTAATTTTTCTTTTGAACTTGCAGAAGTTTCCCTATTAACACGAGAGACTCCAGAACCAAATAATCTTTTAAAAATGGAAAACAGATTGCTTTATCACAATGCCTAAAACCTTCTCATTACATCTCAGATAAGATCCACATGGCTTTCCTACGAGGCCCTGCGTGGTCTGGCCTTTCCCTTCCTCTCAACTTTATCCCGTCCTCCTTCTTCTGGAACTCCACCGGCACCAGGCACACTGGCTTCCTCTGGGTCCCTGAGACACTCTCTACTTTTCCGGTTAGTGGTGGTGGTGGATGTGGTGGGGAGTTTTGGTTTTGCCTCAGGACCTTTGCACAAGCTCTTTCCTCTGTCCAGGGACACGTTCCCGTCCACCTTCTGCCGACTGCATCTCATCTTTCAGGGTTTATCCCAAATACACACCACCTTCCCAGAAAAGCCTGGCAGGAAGAGGGTCCTGTAGAGCAGCATGGGCAGATAGGCAAATAGTCAGCAAATCATCTCTCTTTAAAAGTAAATCAGGGACTTCCCTGGCGGTCCAGTGGTTAGGAGTCCGCGATTCCACTGCAGGGGTCCTGGGTTGGATTCCTGGTCGGGGAGCTAGGATCCCACAAGCCGTGCGGCGCAGCAAGAAAAAAAAAAAGTAAATCAATATCTTAAATTTCCTGTCTTGTCTCTTCATCAATTCCTTGAGGGGTGGCTTTGGCTGAGACCCTGGGGACAGTGGTCATTGGCAGAGAAGCTCTGTGGGATCAGCTCACATTCTTTCAGCTGCCAGGGCCTTGCTAGTGTGTGGTTGGACTTTCCAAGCTCTGCTTTCTCCCCTTGACATGTGTCAGTCAAGCCACCTTTCTTGGGTCAGGTTCCCTAGAAGCAGATGGAATTCTCGTACAAGTGGTAGCTTGGGAGAGTGCTGTGAGGAGGGATTTGTAGGGAGGTGAGTGTAATAGGAGAGGGAAGGGGGGCAGCTAAGAAGAGATGTGGTTTCAGCTGAAGTCTCACCTCAGCCTCACCCCACAGACGCTCTGGAACGTGAATGGCAGCAACGAGTTGTCCTCCTTGAAGCAGGGGGTCCAAGTCTCCTTTTGAAGCAAGACGAATAGAACACAGAATGGGAGGAAATATTGAAAATCGTATATCTAATAAGGGGTTAATATCCAGAATATATTAAAAAAACTTCTACAACTCAACAACAAAAACAACCCAATTTAAAAGTGAGCAAAGGACTGAACAGACATTTCTCCAAAGAAGATACACAAATGGCCAATAAGCCCATGAAAAGATGCTTGGCGTCACTGATCACGAGGGAAATGCCAATCAAACCATAGGAAGAGGCCACCTCACACCCATTAGGATGGCTACTATAAAACACTTCAACAAAACAAAACCAAAACCAGAAAATAACAAGTAATGGCAAGCCATTTAAATTTCCAGGCTAGTACAGGAAAGGCTACTATAAAACACTTCAACAAAACAAAACCAAAACCAGAAAATAACAAGTATTGGCAAGAACTTGGAAAAATCGGAACCCTTGTGCACCGTTGCTAGGAATGTAAAATGGTGCAGCCACTGTGGAAAGCATTATTCGGCAGTTCCTCAAGTAATTAGAAATAGTATTCCCGTGTGATCCAGCAGTTCCATTTCTGGATATAGGAGGTATATAGGTGTATAGATATTCAACAGAATTGGAAGCAGGGTCTTGAAGGGATGTTTGCACATCCATGTTCCCAGCAGCATTATTCACAAGAGCCAAAAGGTGGAAGCAACCCAAGTGTCTATCGATGGATGAATGGATAAAGAAAACGTGGTCTATACATGCCGTTGAATATAATGGAGGCTTAAGGGAAGGAAATACTGACACACGCCATGACATGGATGAACCTTGAGTACATTGTGTTCAGTGAACTAAGCCATTCACAAAAGGATAAATACCATATGATCCCACTTACATGAAGTACCTAGAGTTGTCAAGTTCACAGAGACAGAAAGTGGAGTGGTGGTTACCAGGCGCTGGGGCAAGAGCAGGGAGTGGGGAGTTGCTATTTCATGGGGACAGAGTTTCAATTTTGCAAGATGGCTAGAGTTCTGGAGACTAGTTGCCTATCAAAGGAAATGCACCTAACATTACTGAACCATACGCTTAAAATGGTTTACATGATTTTTTTCTTTTAAGATGTTGGGGGGTAGGAATTAATTAATTAATTATTTTTGCTGTGTTGGGTCTTCGTTTCTGTGCGAGGGCTTTCTCTAGCTGTGGCAAGCGGGGGCCACTCTTCATCGCGGTGCGCGGGCCTCTCACTATCGCGGCCTCTCTTGTTGCAGAGCACAGGCTCCAGACGCGCAGGCTCGGTAGTTGTGGCTCACGGGCCTAGTTGCTCCGCGGCATGTGGGATCCTCCCAGACCAGGGCTCCAACCCGTGTCCCCTGCATTAGCAGGCAGATTCTCAACCACTGCGCCACCAGGGAAGCCCGTTTTACATGATTTTAAAAAGGAATCCTGTGATATTGGTAGAGAAAAAAAAAGTTGCAAAGTAACAGGTCTGTAAATACAAATTGGCATATTTTCTTAAAGCCAGCTGTACTCTTATAGTAATTAGTAGTAGTATATTGTTTAAATTGGGGAGGGTGTTTTATTATCTATTCTGTAATAAAGTTTAAAAGACAATCGCTAGATTAGAAACGTAGGAGATTTCGATCCTTCGGGGTGGCATTTGCATTTTTAGAATCCTTAGCTGCCCTACAATGGGAATTTCTCCTGGGCGCAGTACATCCAGCCCAGCCTTGCCCATGCAGACCCTCCAAACAACATTTGCATGTTGCAATATTGGCTTGGCTACTAGGTATTTCCTGAATGAATGTCCCAATTCCAGATGAAAAAGACTTCCTCAGAAAGCCGGCTTCATCCTGAGGGGTTCCTCCTGAGGTGTCACATGGAGCAGGCGGGTTCCTCGGACAGAGAGCAGGGTAACTTGGAGAGAACCAGAGCACTTACTCTTTGCCAATTTCACTTCTGTACAATCTGACTTCATTGAAAACCAAAACTTCCATAGAGACTCATTTATCCATTCAACGTTTATTGAATGCCATCTCCCTGCAAGCCACCTGAAAATAACTATCAAAAATAAGGACAGAGCTTTTCCTGAGTCCATTTCATTGAGGTATAACTTACATACAGTACAATTCACCCTTCCAGGTGTACAGTTCTGTGAGGTGACAAATGTATATCGCGTAGCCACCGCCACAATCGTGATATAGGATATTTCTATCATCCCGAAGAGTTCTCTCGTGCCCCTTTGTAAACAAGCCGTCCCCTCCCCTCCAGGACCTGGCAACCACTAATCTGAATTTTGTCCCTATAGTTCTGCCTTTTCCAATGTCCAGTAAATGGAATCACACAGTATGTAGCTTTCGTGTCTGGCTTCTTTCACTTAGCGTAACGCTTTTGAAATTCATCCATATTGTTTCCTTATCCGTCATTCATTCCTTTCTATTACTGGGTAGTATTCCGTGTCTGGATGTACCACAGCTTATTTATCCGTTCACCAGCTGATGGACATTTGGGTTGTTTCCAGTTTTCAGCGTTATGAATAAGGCTGGGTGCACAGACATTTGCATATGGGTCTTCGTGTGGACATAAGTTTTCATCTCTCTTAGATTAATACCTGGGAGTGGGATTGCTGGGTCATTTGGAGAGTGTATGTTTAAATGAATAAGAAACTGCCCAGATGTTTTCTAAAACAGCTTTTAGAAACACTAAACACGAAACTCTAAAACATTTTTGCATTCCTCCCAGCAATATATACAGTTTCAAGTCGTTCTGCATCCCTGCCGACCAGACAAAGCTTTTCGCAAGCATCAGCACCTAATTACCTCAGACCTGCAGGAATCATGTTCATTACGTCATCGGCAATACGTGGCTGTATCTTTAAACTTCTCTCTCTCTAAGCGGGGGCTCAGAACTACGCACTGCTTGATTGTTTCCACGGTGCATATATGTCTTGATAAAATAGTAATATAAAAGTGCCTTAATGATCTAATTTGGTTTAAGAAATTACAGCAAGGCAGAATTAGCCCTTTAACGAAATAGAAATAGACAAAGAATAGAATAGTGCACGCTCAGTGTTAGAAGGGATCTTAAAAGCCTTCTCTCCAGCCCCACCCGTCCCCACCCCCATGGGACGCTTGAATCCGTCTTATTGTGTTCCTGGCAAGGGGCCATCCAGGTTCCGCTGTAATCAGTTCTCTCTCAGGTAACTCCCTCTCCGCTCCCCTCCCCACCCCCAGAGCAATCAGGAGTCTGACTGTCACCAAAAGACACGGTCAGCAGAAATTGTGTCCCCTGTGGACAGCCACCCTTGCTGCACGGTTCTTCAGCTCATTGGTCTCCTTTGGGGAACAGGTGCCGACATGATTCCAATACCTTTTTTTTTTTTTTTTCACCTTCAGGATCCCTCTTCCAATCTACTGGTGAGAATGAAGCCCCATGAAGGGGGCCTGGTTTAGGGGGGCAGAGCCTTTGGCATCCTTGATGTTCTACCTCTTGTTTGTCCCAACGCCCCAGTCCAATCCCTGTTTTTATCTGATGTCTCTCCAAATATTTGAAAGCAGCTCTCACGGCTCCTAAAGGACTCGCCTCTCATCCTGACTAAACATCACCGGTTCTCTCGACCATCCTCACACACTGGGATTTTGAGTGTCCCATCCCTCCCTCTCCTGTCAGTCAGTGGATCTGGCCGGGTCTGATATCTTCCCAGACCAGGGAGCTCAGCACTGAGCCCAGAGCTCAGTGGGTCCAGTGAACATGGAGGAGGTTCTGATCCAGAGCCTTCACTTTTAATTCAGTTGAAGGTCACATTCAGTTTTTTAAGAGGTCTCTGGTGCTTCCCACTGAATTTACCAGCAGCTACAGTCTGTGTGGCTGACTAATTACTCATATCTTCCCCAATCTGTATCTGCAGAATCAAACTCTGGGGGACTCAAGAGAGGGACCATACATATTCTCATTATAGATTTACTCATTGCCCCATTTCCTAGGGCTTTGGGTGACGCTGATGTTAAAATCAATTATGTTTACTATCTCAACTTTGTGTCACCTCCACATTGGATAAGCAGGTCTACAATACCTTTGTTCAGCAATGAATATTTGTTGAGCAGCTACTATGTTCTGTGCACCCAGTCAGGCACTGGAAATACAAAGATAAATTGAACGGGGCCACTCTCTAGAGGTGCTTACGGTCCAGTAGATGACCACGTTGTATAATACCGTGAAAGTTTCCCGTAGGACCCCATCAGCATAGTCATCAGAACACCAGGGCTCCTGTCTTCAACCAGCCACTGATACATCTGCTTGTACCAGCACCCAGCCCAGATGGTTCCATTTCCCCAAGTGGCTGGCATGAGAAAGCTTGGAGAACATCTAGAAATCTGGATACACGATGTCTGTACATCATTGCTGAGTTAGGGGTCAGAGCATTCAGAGGGACCAGGACATCAGTCTGCTATGAATGGTATTGAGTAAGTGGCCAGCCCACACTCTCACCACACCCCTCTGTCCTCATCCCATGTTCCCTAATCTCAAAACATTACATAAACTTTTTCACATGGTTGTAAAGATTACTGAAGAGACAAAAGAGTATGCAGTGGGTAATAAGCTCCTGGAGTGGTCCAGCTTACATCAACAGGTAAATAATAGGTGTGTGAGTAATGAATGAAATTGTATTTTGGGTCTAACCCTTATTCCAAAGTAATAAATCTTGTAATGCAATTTGGGCACTGTCTAAGAGACTGATGGAAATTTGGGCCTGGAGCTGGACTTTTTGAGAGGTTCTGCTTGGGCCGTGGAGACTGGCAGTCTAGGTGCTACCTGACTTTTTGCAGGAAGAGGGGAGGAGAGAAGAGGCCCAGTGCCTTAGCACTGACTTTCAGAGGCCTGGACCTGGCTCCCTCACAGAAGGCAAAAGACTGCCTTGGGCAGTCACATTCCAAGTGGGAGAAAGGTGAACCCTTTAGGTGTGCTTTTTTTTTTTTTTTAGCTTATTGAATTATTTTATTTTATTGGAGTATAGTTGATTTACAATGTTGTGTTAGTTTCAGGTGTACAGCAAAGTGATTCAGTTATACATATACATATATTCATTGTTTTTCAGATTCTTTACCCATATAGATTATTACAGAATATTGAGTAGGGTTCCCTGTGCTATACAGTAGGTCCTTGTTGGTTATCTATTTTATATATAGTAGTGTGTGTATGCTAATCCCAAGCTCCTAATTTACCCCTCCCCCCAACGTGTCCCCCTTTGGTAACCATTAAGTTTGTTTTTGAAGTCTGTGAGTCTGTTAAATAAGTTCATCTGTGTCATTTTTAAAATCAGATTCCACATATAAGTGATATCATATATTTATCTTGATCTTTATGATTTATTTCACTTAGCATGATAATCTCTAGTTGCATCCCTGTTGCTGCAAATGGCATTATTTCATTCTTTTTCATGGCTGAGTAATATTCCATTGTATATGTGTACCACATCTTCTTTATCCATTCCTCTGTCGATGGACATTTAGGTTTCTTCCACGTCCTAGCTATTGTAAGTAGTGCTGCGATGAATACTGGGGTGCCTGTATCTTTTCAAAGTATGGTTTTCTCTGGATATATGCCCAGGATGGGATTGCTGTAGGTGTGCATTTTTAACAGCCATTTCATTGTACCCATGCAGCATTTGTAGTTCTCTGGTCTGGGTTTTGTTCCCATTTCAATTCCCTGGTCCCCATGCCCTCACCTCTGATGTTTACAAGAAATCAAGATGGAACCACAGACGTGAAGGTGGTTTCTGTAGCTGACAGTTCTGATCCCGAGGAGCAAACCTTTGGAAAAGAGTCGTTTCCTCAGGAAATTCTTCTTTGGCCTCCTCCCCCAGAAAACCCGTGGCATCTCAACCCCTGCTCTAGAAAGGTTTCCTACGGTGCCCAGGAAACACGCTCCTTACCCAGAAAGTGACAATTGCCCGTCGGTTTAAAGAACAACGTTTGCACCGTGTATGGTTTATTTTGTTTTTATTCTTCGTTTCCACTGGAAGAAACCCCTACCGGGGAGGGCAGGGGGAAGGGCGCTGCATCTGATTTCTCTTCGGCCAAGGCTGGGGGAACTCTTTTCGTTGTTGTTTACTTACTTCTCCCAGCGGTTTTTGTTCAGCCCCGGGGGAAGCTGCGCTGCGGCTCCTCAGATGTTATTTATCTTTTCCTGCGAGGGACTTGTGACAGTCCAGGGTGTTGTGTATCCTGTGAGATTGTTTATCGCCCAGCCCATGCGGTGGCCGGAGCTGCCTTCTCGCCAGCACTTCACGTCCCCAAACCCGGGGCTACGTGAGCGGGCGAAGGGAGGGGAGGTTACGTTTGGGCGCTGGGATGAACCCGCGTCCTCTGGAGCCCGGAGCGACGTGTCCTCAGGCAGAGGCTCTGACCCCGGGGCGCCCAGGTGAAATTAACCAGACAGCCGCGTGTCTGCAAGTCACCGCCGCGCCCTCCAGCTGGGGGCCGGGCGGGGGCCACCCAGAGGCGCAGCGCCCCGGAGCCGGGCCAAGCGCGTGCGCGCGGGGAGCTCGCTGACCCGAGTCGCCAATGGGTCAGCCCTGCCCAATGGCTCAACTCTCGAGGGACATTGTCGTACGTGAGAGGCTGCCCCCTCAGCCTCGCCGGCCCCCTTCGCCGCTGGGTTTGCTCCGTGTAGAATCACCCTCGGCTCAGGTCACGGGAGGAACGAGGTTGGCACCGGGTGGAGTCGAGGATTGGGAACTTTCGGTTCTGCTTGTGACCCAGGCCGGTGGAAGGTTTGAAATGCGCCCGTAGGGTGGCTTTGGGCGGATTCTTGCCTTTTCCTTTCTCCTTTCCATTTCTATCCTTTTCTCTTCCGTTTTCTTTTTCTTTCTTGTTCCCCTGGGCGCCTTGGAGGGCTAGGTCTCTCTTGCCATCGTTGGGAGCGCGCCGCGGACGCGAAGGCAGGACAGAAAGGAGCAGCGCCCGTCTCTAGCAGCCTGACCATCCTTATACCGCACACACGCGCACACACACACACATGCACACTCACACTTACGGGGAAAGATCAAACGCGCACGGCAGCCCGAAGTCTGTTTTCTCAGGCGTCCCTCCGCCATCACCACATTGTTAGCGGGACAATGGGCTCCTGTGTCAGTCCTGTTGGCACCAGTTTTGTACGATGCAGGAAACAGCATTTCCTCTCGGCTCTGGAAAATTAACTTGGATCGTGCTTTTCCCTTTTTATGGAGAATCCGCACACACCCCGGGAAACCTGAGCTCCCGGAGAGGGGAAGGAGCGGCAGCAGTAGACATCCCACAGCCCCGCCCGGGTCCGTCCCCTTCCCGCTCCGGCTCCGGGTCACCGCCAAAGGAGGAAACTCCCGGCGCTGAACAATGAGATGGGGCTGGATGTCTCAACAGTGACCCTCCCGCTGGGGCTATCGGGGACCCGCCGTGCCAAGGCTCGCTGCCCTCCTGCGCCCCTTCTGTTTGGAAGGGGAAATTGGCAGAAGGGGACCCCGGCTCTGGAGGTACCGGCAGTCTGCTCCAAGCTGTGCAAGCTTGGGCAATGGGACGAGTTGCCTAGGTGGTCCCCAAATGCACAAAACGGAACAACTGTTCGGCCCACAAAAGCCTCGTAAACATTATCGTAGTCCACTTAGTATTTCATCTCACTTTGCCCTGCATCCTGTATTGTTCCTTGGAGTAGCACTCGATTGCAAAACCAAGGAGGCGGTGTGCGGTGGGGCGTGTGTGTGGGGGTCTCCTTCGCCTGCATTTATCACTATAAATGTCACTAACCATGCAGACATTTGTGACTCTCTTTGCTACCCCTGCTGCCACCGCCTCCCACTGTTCGTATTTGTAGACTGGGGATACTAACAGCTGGCTACCGGACGTACCCATAGGATCTACACGTGTACGTAGTTCACATGCTATTTTCTACACGGCATGCTTGTGTATGCACACGCGTAGAACACGTACTACAATGTGCATTTTAGTAACTGCAGTACCACTACCGTCTGGCTGTCCTCTACCCTGCTCTTGGTGATCCTCTGTAGAGAAGAAAATGGAAACTCCATCTCAAATCCGTGACGGGTATACCTCTGCCTCTCGTTAATCTTCTTTTGTAGCAAACTCTTCTAACATTTGATGTGAATTTAATTTTTGAACATGGTATTCCTCATCGAACTTTAAACTCTCAATTTTTAAAAATAGACTTTATTTTTTAAATCAGGTTTAGCTTCACAGCAAAATTGAGCAGAAAGTACAGGGTTTCCCATACACCCCCTCCCCCCATGAGGTACAGACTCCCCCCCCCCCCCCCCCGCCAACCAGAGTGGTACCTTTGTTACAGTCGATGAACTTAGATTGACACATCATAATCACCCAAAGTCCATGGCTTACGTTACGGTTCACTCGTGGTGTTGTACAGTCAATGGGTCTGGATCAATGTATAACCACATGTATCTACCATGATAGTATCATGCAGAGTGGTTTTACCACCCTAAAAATCCTCTGTGGTCCATCTATTCACTCCTCGAACCCCTCACTTTTTGAGTTTATCATCATGCCTAATTGATGTTAAGATCAAAATAGAGAATGTGGAGAAAGCGCTTTAAGGACTTTCTAGCCTATGGGAGCAGGATATGAATAAGAGTTATTGGAATTATTGATCTATTGGTGGCCCTGCCTTCTAACCCTCCAGGTTTCAATCTGCCCTTTTCCTGATCGCCCATGTCCATCCCTCCCTCCTCGTCCAGCTGTAAGAGTTAATGGTCTGTAAAACAATACTTAAATATTTAAATCTTCTAGGGAAGCACTAAAAGGAACCCTTGGGACTCTTTGTAATGTGAAAATCATCCCCTAATTGCTTTGCTCCTAGTCACTTCAGTTCTTACTGTCCTCTGAGGTGAGCCAGGGCTGAAAGCCAAGGCTGCTTAATGCTTCTTGAATGAATGAATGCTTGACTGTACATTCTATTTTTCATTTACATGTTATTTTATTTTTAAGTTTAGAAAAGCGATTATAGCTTGCGGTCTACAGGAATCAATTTGGGGAGAAATAGACGGGGTGATCCCTAAAATGCGTGCATCCTAAACGCTCAACAAACACTCTTTAATAATGAAGTTGGCTTGCTCCTATGGTTAGCCAAGAGTGGGGGAGACTTAGGGCAGCACAGTGTGCAAAAAGCCCTGTGGTGCTGTGAGTTCACTTCTCAGGAGGGTCCTCGCGGCTTTTGCAGAATGCTTACTGCCCCCGAGAGCCTCATTGCTGTGGCTTTTTGATAGAGTGTGTGCCACTCTGAGTCGACCCTATTGTGGTTCTTTTTCTTTTTATTTGTGTGATTCCATTAGCCTGTGAGCCCCTCAAAGGATCATCCTGATTCTGCAGATCTATCGCTGTTTCTTCACCTAGAATCACGTCAATAAATGTCTGACCATGACAATGAGAATAAGACAGTGACCCGTGTAAAACGAATGCAGAGGTCAAAAGTCATCGTGTAGCAAATTAAATGATGTCTAATGCCCTCCAGTGGCAGTTGTCCAATGGCATTCCATGGATGTGCTTCAAGGGACCAGTGGGGAAGGGAAGTTTCTAGGGACACTTCTCCTAGAGTGCTTTTATATTTGAGGTCCTACTGCTCAGGACAATTTTGCAAACATCCCCCTTAGAAGAATGACAGCAGCAGACAAAGGCAGATTGCCATCCCAGATCTATTAATGGAGGAAACATTTCCCCATCACCAACCCTGAAAAAACCTTTCGGAATATGCTCTATATTCTACGAACCAGAAAGAACATTTTTCAGAAAAGAAATGCTCAGAACGTGGAGAGAATGAGGAAGGTTTTAATCCTCTATCCTCTTCGATAGAAATAGTTTCCTGGGCCCAGCAGCTCTGATTTCTCAGGTTCCACTGGTCCACACGCTGTTGGGCTGTGGGCGTTTCCACCTTCCTTTTTTGCTGTCGGCAGAAAGCAGGTGGCTCCCTCCCCCCACCCCACCCCCAAGTCTCCTCAGAATTAGCCCGAATTTAAGCTAAACAAGTCGGGCTGGTTGAGTTGCGGATCGTCTTTGATAACCTCCAGCTGGGAGGATTTCAGGGCTCCGTGAGCTGGCAAATGCAGAATGGTTGCGTCTCTTGTCTTCCAGTGGGCTGTTCATGTTGGCTTAACTTGCGTAGGTAACTATAGATGAATCTTTTCTTTTCTTCGTGGATTACTGAAACATATCAGTCGAGCTGTTCCTTGGCTCCTCTAAACTGAGTCTATGTGAAAGAAATTCATTCAGGGAGTTAACACAAGCCCTCTCTTGCTTTGTGAAGCATCCTGCCTCGGCCTTCCACTTCCCACTCTATTCCTGGGCTTTGGATCTGGTCCTTCCTAACCTGGTTTCCTGCCTGTGTCTAGGACGGTTGCCAGGTCCCTTTTCCCCAACTCGGGTCCCGAGGCTGGGACCTGGTCGAGAGCCCCTTGCCTACTCCTTCCTATGAAATATGTCCGCTCCGATTTCCCCCTGTGGTGCTCTGCCCACATATCCAGGCATCCTTTTCCTTCATCCTGGGCTCCTTCCTTTATTGCTGATTAATTTCCTAGACTTGGACTAAAGATTACTATAACCTGTGGACGCCCCTCTCACATGACCATCCGTGGCAGGGTCGACTCTCCCGGCCTCTGCACCCCTCCTTGGAGTAGGGCTTTCCTCCTCTTCACTTGCTTCAGTTTATTGTGAGTATCTGACTGCACCCAGTGACAGCTGAAAACCTTTCTGAAAGGAGGCAGGTGTAAACTTTTAAAAGATTAATAGAGAGTCATCGTTATGACATCTGAAAAAAACAGAAACGTGAATCACAGCAAGATTTGAAATACCCAGTGATGTTTACAATCACCTTGCAGGTTTCGGTCTGCAAGGCGAGATTCCAGGTCTTTTTGTTTCTCCTGGATATTCTGCTCACATCTTCAGCAAGCTGCCACCTGGCGAGCAGTGGTGACTTAGATTTTCAAATGGTTAGATTTGCCCACCGTAAGAGTCAGTGAATCCAAGGGCATAGCATGGCTTGAATGAATTATGCATGTAAAGGAAGATGCCTTTAATATAGAAACTGTTGGTGTAGTAAGCATTCTTTTAAAATCTTCAACATGAATCTTAAAGATTCATGATCTTTAAGGTCATATGATGACCTCCTATTGGCAATAAGCTTTCGTTTCTAAATGTCTCCACCCTGTCCTAAGTAGTTTGGGATCTAGAAGTTAATTTAAACTTATTGTATTCCTTATAGCATGATTTAACTAAATAAAACTTCTGCATAAAACATGGTAATAAATGAAATTCAGTGAGTCACCAATCTTCAGCTGCGTTCAGACCCTGGTCTTATGTGTATACTTGAGTTGAAAACACCTTTTTACGCACCTGTAACCTTTCAGCACTGCCCACCTCCTACCAGCCTCTTCCCTTGTGTTAACTCCCAGTTATAATAACAGCAAGGCTGTTCTCCCCTAGGATAGATGGAACCTTTTCTATAAAAATGCCTCCTCTGCTCCTCCCTCTTGCCGCCTTTGTCTTCCTCCCAAAAGCTCTGAATGAAGAAAGAGAAAGGATGAAATGGCACATGCAGTATGGCCACCACGGTTGTCTTCTTTCTAATCAAAAGAAGAATTTAGGACTTCCCTGGTGCGCAGTGGTTAAGAATCCGCCTGCCGGGCTTCCCTGGTGGCGCAGTGGTTGAGAATCTGCCTGCTAATGCAGGGGACATGGGTTTGAGCCCTGGTCTGGGAAGATCCCACATGCCACGGAGCAACTAGGCCCGAGAGCCACAACTACTGAGCCTGTGCGTCTGGAGCCTGTGCTCCGCAACAAGAGAGGCCACGACAGTGAGAGGCCCGCACACCGCGATGAACAGTGGCCCCCGCTTGCCACAACTAGAGAAAGCCCTCGCACAGAAACGAAGACCCAACACAGCCAAAAAATAAAAAATAAAAATAAATAAATTAAAAGAAGGCTCAACATTTAAAAAAAAAAAAGAATCCGCCTGCCAATGTAGGGGACACAGGTTCGAGCCCTGGTCCGGAAAGATCCCACATGCCGCAGAGCAACTAAGCCCGTGCGCCACAACTACTGAGCCTGTGCTCTAGAGCCTGTGAGCCACAACTACTGAGCCCACATGCCACAACTACTGAAGCCCACGCACCTAGAGCCTGTGCTCCGCAACAAGAGAAGCCACAGCAATGAGATGCCTGCGCACTGCAAGGAAGAGTAGCCCCTGCTCGCTGCAACTAGAAAAAAGAAAGCCCGCGTGCAGCAACAAAGACCCAACGCAGCCAAAAATAACTAAATAAATTAATTAATTTTAAAAAAAAGAAGAATTTACACAGGGAACTATATTCAATATCCTGTGATAAACCATAATGGAAAAGAACATGAAAAAGGATGTATATATGTATTACTGAGTCACTTTGTTTTACAGCAGAAATTAACACAGCATTGTAAATCAATTATACTTCAATAAAATTTTTTTTAAAAGAAGAAGAATTTACATTTTGGCCACCTTTCTTAACCAGGCTCTTTGCCAAGTTAAGAACTTTGAAGCCAGAGTTCACGTTCAGGCATCCGATATGCCGACGCACCCCTCTGCTCACATGCGTGCATGCATGCTCACACACACACACACACACACACACACACACACACACACACACACACACACACACACACACACACACACACACACACACACACACACACACACACACACACACACACACACACACATGCATACCTGCCACCCAGCCTAGGGCAAACCAATCCACAGGCTTGACTGAGCCAACAAGACACAGTCTCTTGACAGTTTAAATCATGAAGACTTACAGGCAGAGAAGATTGACAAATGAGTCATGTCAGTGGGGAAGCCCCGCTGAGCGTGTCCAGCGGGCTGAGCATGTCCAGAGGGCTGAGTACATCCAGCGGGCTGAATCTGGTGCAAGGTACCTCAATGCCTCTCCCGTACTATTGCCCCAAAAGGTAAGCAGTTTCATCCCTGTTTTACAAATGAGGAAACTGAGGCTTAGCACAGTTTTGTCCCTTGCCAGGATCACACATGTCTTCCCTTCAGAGGTAGCCAGCTTCCTTACTCCCTGGTGGGCAAGAGAGGAAGATCCAGGCTCCCCTTGCTGAAGCCAGCTTTTCTTGGGCCCCATGAGATCTCAACTCCTACCACCCTCACTTCCTTTGCCCCCCTTTTTTTAACACGATCAGGTCATTTTGATCTCAAGAGCGTCTGAAGCCTGCTTTGCATCTCAGGAACTAAGTATTCTTTTACATTCTCCTAATTTTATAGGTGAAAACGTTAAGTGAATTTAGGAAAGGGCCTTATGAAAGGAAAGAGGTTCAGAAAAGAAAATTCCTGAGATAAACGCGAAGGTAACTGTTGCGAACACAATGGAATTGGTATGAAAAAGACCATGAATCAGGATTACTTGTGTGTCACAGTACATGTGCTCTACACACAGTGCAGCTCTATCTGTGGTGGGATTGTTTTCCTTAAATTGCTAAATTAATCATCACTTTGAGGTTAATGTTTTTCCTCTCTTCAGTTGTGAGACTTCCCACGTATGCCCTCTAATTGTTTTTTTAAACACATAATGGCATTTCATGACTTTTAATTGTAGTAGTAATTGTAGTAATATCTAGTTGTACTTCTTTGGCAGACACTGGGAAATATTGAACAAAATTAGCCCTCAGAGTTCTGTGGGTGCTAAAAATAGTGAAGAGTCAAGTTTGCAATACTTAAAAGTTAGTGAATCAAGAAGACGAAAGTTCACTTTTTTTTTTTTACGAAAGTTCACTTTTAAAAAATAAGTTTAAAAATTTTAATAGGTTAAAAAATTTTTATAAGTTTAAAATTTTTTTAATAAGGTTTATTTTCTTAGAGCAGTTTTAGGGTCGTGGCAAAATTGAGTGGAAATGATAGAGTTCCCACTACCCTACCCTGCCCCCACACTATGAGCGTCCCCCGCCAGGTGGTACATTTGTTACAACTGATGAACCTACACTGACACATCATCCTCACCCAAGTCCATAGTTTACATTAGGGTTCATTCTTTTTTTTTTTTTAATAACTTTATTTATTTATTTATTTTTAACTTTGGCTGCGTTGGGTCTTCGTTGCTGCGTGCAGGCTTTCTCTAGTTGCAGAGAGTGGGGGCTCCTCTTGTTGCGGAGCACAGGCTCTAGGCGCACGCGGGCTTTAGTTGTGGCACGTGGGCTCAGTAGCTGTGAGCTCGTGGGCTGCAGAGCGCAGGCTCCATAGCTGTGGCGCCTGGGCTTAGCTGCTCCGCAGCATGTGGGATCTTCCCGGACCAGGGCTTGAACCCGTGTCCCCTGCATTGGCAGGCAGATTCTTAACCACTGTGCCACCAGGGAAGTCCCAAGGGTTCATTCTTGATGTTGTGCATTCTATGGGTTTAGACAGATGGATAAGGACATGTAGCTACCATCGTAGTATCACACACAGTAGTTTCACTGCCCCTAGAATTCTCTGTTCTCCACTCTTCATTGCTCCCTCCCCATAAGGCCTGGCAACCACTGATCTCTTTACTGTCTCCATAGTTTTGCCTTTTCCAGAACGTCATAGTTGGAGCCATGCAGTACGTAGCCTTTTCACATTGGCTTCTTTCACTTAGTAAATGTTCGTTTTTTTAAACCAGCGAAAGAATCTCTTCCTATCAAGCTCCTGTCTATGTATTTTGCTTCCAAAGCTTGTTCTGATTGCTTTCTTCTGCCCTCCGATGGCTGGACGCATATACCTACCTCACTCTTAGTGTCCCTGGGACGTTACCTCAAGAGCATTGAAATGACACAGCTTTCTATCTTTAATTACATAAAGTTTGATGGGACATTCATAATTAAAACACACTCTTGCCTACACACCAAAAAAGGATGACATGGACCCACTAAGGGGGCATTTGGGAGGTATGTCTGGGGGCCAGGGTACAGCAGACTTACTACTGCCGTTCAAGAATGATGAGTAATTTGTAAAAATAGTTAGTTCTACCTGACATGCAGATAGAACCCGTGTTGAAAAATGCTGCCTATGCTCTCTAGGTTCATTTAGTTAGAAAGTATTTCATTTACCTGTTATACCCCGCAGAAAACGACTACATTTTTATTGTCTTAGATCTTGGCCTCAAAGATTTGAAAGCAATTCTCCACCACGACAACTAGTGGCCAAAACCCCAGGTTACCTTAGGACTTCATGATTTAGTAGGATTGCAAAGCTGTCAAGGGGTCCGGGGCCTCTTTGTCCAAGGAGCTGGATGGACCCTTCAAACAGGGGTTCCCAGACACACAGGTGGTGGAGCTCCTGACTGTCATGTAGTTCTTAGGGAACACCGTGAAAAACATGCTAAATTAAACAATAAGTTCAATAATGATGATGGTGATGGTAGTCATAGTTAACATTTATTGAGGGCTTACTATATGTCACTCACGGTTCTACTTGTTTTGAAGTTTATCCCATGTAATTCCCCCAGTGAGGTAATACTGCTCTACTATGATTATCCCCATTTACAGAGGAGGAAACTGAGGCTCAGAGAGGTTAAGGAATTTGCATCAGGCAGAGGCAGATGTGGTTTTGTGGGCCGGATGTATATGCAGTTTTAGAGCTCCCCTTTAAGAAAAGGAATACAAACACATGAAAATAAATTGGGATAGGCCCTTGGGTGAGCGGTCCAGAAGCTTAAGCGTCCCATACGATTGGCCTCTGGCCCAAGACCACCAACCAGGAAGGGAGAGAACCAGAGTGGAATCGAGGCAGCCTGGCACCAAAGACCAGGACTTTACCTCTATGAACACGTAATGTTAGGCTAAAGTTTCATGCCATCTCAGACTAGCTTATTATGTAGCTAGGTGCAAAGAGGTGTCAAAGTTATGAGAAAGAGTTGATATAAAATTTTTAAGTAGAGAGAAAGTTTCTATTAACTTGGTATTTTCTGCAAATTTCTGCTCAAAATCTCATCTAATTCCTGAGCGCCAGAGTTTCACAAAAACATAGTTTATAAATCTTGACCTAAATGATTCAAGAGAAAACACATCCTGTTTCTTTTTTAATGTCCAGATTTCTATATAATCCAAGTTTTTAGGATTATACTCGTACATTGAAAAATATTTTTAAATTCCCCAAATGTTATCATTTTCTATGTAGTGTGTAATCCTACAATATATAGTAATTTGGACATCTAAAATATTATTTAAATTTAATGCCAATTTAAATTGAACACCAAGTTCAATAAAGAGTGTTATGGGGGTAATAAAAAGAAGGGAGAGAGAAATGGAATTGGGAAGATTTTTAAAGTGAATAGTATGTATATAGATGTTCACTGTATTATTCTTTTTACCCTTTTTTAAAAATTGAGATGTAATTGATGTATAACATTGTATTAGTTTCAGTTGTACAACATAGTCATTGTGTTAGTTTCAGTTGTACAACATAGTGATTCGATGTTTGTATATACTGTGAAATGATCTCCACCCTAAGTCTAGTTAACATCCATCACCACACATAGTTACAAAAATTTTTTTTCTTGTGATGAGACATTTTAGGATCTATTCTGTTAACAACTTTCAAATAGGCAGTACAGTATTATTAGCTATAGTCACCATGCTGTACACTACATCCCCATGACTTATCTATCATATAACTGGAAGTTTGTACCCTTTGATCCCCTTTACCCATTTCTGGCAACCACCAATCTGTTCTCTGTATCTAACGAGCTTGGTTTTTGTTTTTTAGATTCTACATATAAGTGAGGTCCTACAGTATTTGTCTTTCTCTGACTAATTTCACTTAGCATAATGCCCTCAGGGTCCATCCATGCTGTCACAAATGGCATGGTTTCGTTTTTTATGGTTGAGTAATATTCCACGTAGTATATATACCATATTATCTTTATCCATTCATGTATCAATGGACACTTACGTTGTTCCCATATCTTGGCTATTACAAATCATGCTGCAATGCACATGGGGTGTGCAGATATCTTTTTTTTTTTTTTTTTTTTTTTTTTTTTTTGCGGTACGCGGGCCTCTCACTGCTGTGGCCTCTCCCGTTGCGGAGCACAGGCTCCGGACGCGCAGGCTCAGCGGCCATGGCTCACGGGCCCAGCCGCTCCGCGGCACGTGGGATCTTCCCGGACCGGGGCACGAACCCACGTCCCCTGCATCGGCAGGCGGACTCTCAACCACTGCGCCACCAGGGAAGCCCTGCAGATATCTTTTCAAATTAGCATTTTTGCTTTCTTTGAATAAATACCCAGAAGTGGGAATTGCTGGATCATATGGTAGTTCTATTTTTAATTTTTTGAGGATGGTATTGTCTGCATTTGGGCACTTGAATTCTTACGTGAGACCAAAGCAGGAGAGATGTATTTTGTTCAAAATTTAAATTTTCATGACATATTATCTGATGTAACTTATCTGGTCAGTTTGTTTGGACAAACTCAGCTTTATTTGACATGACTTTATTTGACTCCTAGGATAGACGAGATCTTGGTATTCTGTACAAGTTGATGTAATACCCTAACGTACTTCAGGGTATCCTGGGCAAAAAATGAAAGAGGTATTCGCAAAGGCCCGTAAGGGGCTGGGGAAGGAAGGTGAGGACTGTCTGCATTGGACCTGAAAGTGGACAGGGACCAGGTATCTTCATTGGACCTGAAAGTGGACAGGGACCAGGTATCTTCAGGGTTCATGAGTTGTCAGCTGTAGGTTCATTTGGGTAGCAGACCTGATGTGTATTTGAGGTCAAAATCCTACCATGTGTTAAAAAAAATTACCATGTTAATAAAAGTATTCATCTGCTTGAAAAGACAAAAGACCTACAAAAAAGAAAAAAGTAGACTCAGTTTTCTTTCCCTGTAAACTATGCCTGTAGAGTTCTTGGTTTGGTGTCAAGCACGTAAATGGTTGTTTTCATTGTTATCCCTAACATCCTTCGCTATCATACATATTTGAAAATATGCCTATACAACCGTTCAGAGCAAGGCATCCCATATGTTTACTACCAATGCAGAGTATTGATGTTTTATGGGACGGGCAGACCTATCTGTGGGATGGGCTGGATTGAGCTGGGCTCCCTCTGCTGCTTTTCTCATTAAGAACCAGGCCCTGAAAAGTTTGTGCTGGGAGAGTTGGTGATGTGCAGATATACACTGCTGGTTCCCGAAAGCCGTGTGTCCTCCCCTCCCATCACGTGGTCCTTTTTGATATCTTATGTTCCCCTTCAAGATAACACTTCATAGTTTTTGTAGTTTGATTTGGGATTAAAATGTTGAGAGTGGGATTACTTTGAGTTGCTCAGTGGTGTATAGTCTAAGAGAAATAGCCCTCCAGGCTCTATGCTGCCAGACTGGCCTTGGTCCTAACGTTTCAACCTTCAAGTTTCATGGTGAAAACATGATGGGAAAAGTCCATCCCACCTATTCACAGCTTTATGGGTTTGAATCATGTCCCCATCACCTTCTTTCCAGCTGGAGGCATCTCTAGTGTCTCAGCCCATCCTCAGGGCCAACAGAGCTAGCTGGTTGACTAGTTTAGTTACCCTTCTGTGCAGGGCCGGCTACGTAATTTGCAGGGCCCAGTGTAAAATGAAAATGTAGAACCCCTTTCCAAAAGGTATTAAGAATTTTAGGATGGCTACAGCAGAGCATTAAACCAAGTATGGGCCCTTCCAAACATGGGGCCGTGTACAGCTGCATGAGTTTGCCCTCTGAAGTGGCCCTGCTCCTATGGACTTTCCTCTGATGCTTATACCTTTGGGGGGGCTCATTAACAGAGTTATTGATGATGGTAGTTCAAGTGAAAAATCATGCTTTCCAGCAGTGATAAATCCATACTTTCTGTGTTGTTGTTGTTTTATTAATTCAAATATGTTTTCTGGTATTTTTGTCTTTCTGAGCCAATCAATGGCAATTACAAAAAATCTGAGTACATATTTTTCTATCCTCTTAATCATTTTACAGTGGAATGTTCTCTAAATTATCTCTAAGAATCCATAGGCTTTAAAATTATGGATACCGGGCTTCCCTTGTGGCGCAGTGGTTGGGAGTCCACCTGCCGATGCAGGGGACACGGGTTCGTGCCCCGGTCCGGGAAGATCCCACATGCCGCGGAGCGGCTGGGCCCGTGAGCCATGGCCGCTGAGCCTGCGCGTCCGGAGCCTGTGCTCCGCAACGGGAGAGGCCACAACAGTGAGAGGCCCGCGTACTGCAAAAAAAAAAAAAAAAAAAAAAAAATTATGGATACCAAAATTAGACACAATATTCAGTTATGCTATGAAGGCTGACAGGGGTTCAAGACAGTGGAATTGATCAATCAATATGATTGCAACATCAAAATGTCTGATTTTTTTTTTTTTCGATTTGCTGATATTCAATTTAGAATTTCTGGATCTACTGTTCATAAGTGAAACCAGTTATAGCTTTAATTCTGACACGTTCCTTATTTGTTTTTGGAGTCAAGCTTATGGTAACCTTATAAAACAAATTTGATAGATTTCATACCTCTTCTCTTGATCAGTTTTATGAGATAGAGATGATCTGGTTCTTGAAGATTTATTAAAATGTACTTGGAACTAATGTGATTGTACATATTTTGGGGATGGGGTAGGTGGGAAGGAGATGGATGGGGGGCATTAATTCAGGCTCTTTAATGGTTATTGATCTATTTGAGTTTCCTAATTTTTCTTCTTAAGAAGTTTTAGTTGTTTAAATTTTTAAATTAAAAATAAAGAAAAACGGGGCTTCCCTGGTGGCGCAGTGGTTGAGAGTCCACCTGCCGATGCAGGGGACACGGGTTCGTGCCCCGGTCCGGGAAGATGCCACATGCCATGGAGCGGCTGGGCCCGTGAGCCATGGCCGCTGAGCCTGCGCGTCCGGAGCCTGTGCTCCGCAACGGGAGAGGCCACAGCAGTGAGAGGCCCGCGTACTGCAAAAAAAAAAAAAAAAGAAAAAAAAGAAAAACAATAATCCAGAATTCTATCACCATTTTTAATATTTTGATACACATGCTCAACCTTTTTTGAGAAAAAAGTCATGATAATTTGTCAAGATAATCCATGCAGAAAGTATAAAGATGAAAGTTATTTTTAAAGTCACTCCAAACCTCACCATTAAGAAATAACCATCATTAATAAGTCAACCTTTTTTCCAGACAATTTTCCTTTTTTTTTTTTTTTAATTTATTTATTTGGCTGCGCTGAGTCTTAGTTGTGGCATGCGCACTCTTAGTTGCAGCATGCACGTGGGATCTAGTTCCCTGACCAGGGATCCGAACCCAGGCCCCCTGCATTGGGAGCGTGGAGTCTTAACCACTGGACCACCAGGGAAGTCCCCACACAATTTTCAATGCATTACAGACAGAGGCTGGATGGATGATGAGTGGATGAATGGATATTTATAAATGCTATTTTTAGATAGATAGATAGGAATATTTATAGATACTGTAGTTTTACTTGAATTTATTCAAAGAAAAAAGAAAAGTAAAACTGAATTGCAAATGAGAGAGATTAATTTCTTTAAGTTTTCTCAAAAGTGAAGAACATAATTTTTTTTTAATTAAGGTATTCGATCCATTGTGTTTTTAAAATTACATTAAAAATTTTTTAGGTAGCATCAATGGACCCCCTGCCATGAGAGCAGATGACAGTAGTATCTTACTTCCTGCCACTTCTCTTCCCCTCCTGATTTTTGCCCCAATTCACAACATTTACATTCTACTAAGCAGCATAATTCTCAGAGTTGTTTAGTATGTATGTATGTATATATGTGTGTGTATATATATACACACTATATATATACACACATATATATATGTCTTGAGTGGATTTAGTGTTTATCTTAAATCTTTTTACTGTGGTTTCCTCATTTGTATATTTGATTACTTTTTTTAATTGGCTGGATTTATTGTCAAGTCATATGGCTTTTCCATGAAGAGTCCTGGCATTGTGTTCCCCCAATTCTTCCATGTTTGAGAAACGTCTGCCTCTGCCTTTCTACTTCAAAAACATCCTGGCCTGGTCTAGTATCCTTTCCCATAGAACTCACTCTGTTGTCTTCTCTCAATGAGGGAGAAGTGTGTGGCCAGTCTAATTTCTCTCCCTTATAAGTAATTTGTTTTTTGGCCTGAATACCTGATAAATTCTTCCTTTATCCTTAAAGTTCAATAGTTTAATTAGAAGTTGTCTCCTTGGTATTATACTGTATTATGTTTTTCTGGAACACGATTTGTTCTTTTGATCTGCAGAGTCAGTTCTTTCACAGAATTTTTTTTTTTTTTTGCGGTACGCGGGCCTCTCACTGCTGTGGCCTCTCCCGTTGCAGAGCACAGGCTCCGGACGTGCAGGCTCAGCGGCTGTGGCTCACGGGCCCAGCCGCTCTGCGGCATGTGGGATCCTCCCCGGACCGGGGCACGAACCCGTGTCCCCTGCATAGGCAGGCGGACTCTCAACCACTGCGCCACCAGGGAAGCCCTTTCACAGAATTTTTGTTCCATATTTTAATAAATATTCTCTTAAATTTTTAGATTCTTTACTTCAGGGACATCAATTATCTTAAGTTGGTATAACTTAATCTTTTTTCCATTTCTATTAGTGTCTCATTAGTTGCTTTCATTTCTTTGTCTTTTTCATATATATTAGTTCAAATAACTCATGACTTTCCTTTATGTCAGTAATTAGATTCTCAGTGGTATCTGTCTGTTCTTTCTGTTCCTAATTTATATGTTTATTATGTAATGATGTTGTTTGAGAGTTCCATTGGTTTCCTTATATCTGCAAACTTTTTAAATTTCATTTTGTTGTTTCAATACATTAGGCTGGGCTAGGTTCTGCTACACTACTTAGTTAACTAAAAATTCCCAGTGGCTCATCACATACAGGTTTATTTTTTTTTTCATGCAAAGTCAGCTGAGGGCTCACAGTTTTCCAGCGTAGCTCCTTTCTAAGAGATAACTCAGAGCCCAAGATATTTTCATCTTCTTTTTCCTTCCAGTTTTATTGAGATGTCATTGACATACAGCACGGTATAAGTTTAAGGTGTGCAGCACAGTGATTTGACTTACATCCATCATGAAGTGATGACCACAGTTAAGTTTAGTGATTGAACGAACATCCATCATCTCATATTGATACAGCATTAAAGAAATAGAAAAAATATATTTTTTTCCTTGTGTTGAGAACTCTTAGGATTTATTCTCCAATATACTTGCATCTTGAAGCTATACCACCGGCTTCTAAGTTGCCGTGGCAGGAGAAATGACAGCATAAAAAAACTCACACCTGCTGACCTGGAATTTTCTGGAATTGGCCTGAAATCGACACACCCCACTTACATTTATTTCTAGAATCTACACTTTTTGCACAGAACTAGTCAGATGGTTAGTATTAAGCACAAGGAAGGCAAAGAAATGCAAAATGGCTATATGTGCAGGAAGAAGAAAACGACACAAGATTTGGTAAACACGTAGCATTATCTCTGCCCCATTTACCATAACATCCTTGAGCTCTTGCTTTACTGAATCCATGGGTTTTTAAAAAATCATTCTCTAGTGTAAAGAGATCAGGATGAGTTTTCTTCATTCATTTGAGTTAAGTTGTCTCCAAACTTAAGTTCTTCACCAGTCTCGTGCTGGTCTGTCTGTTTCCTTCCTTCTTCCCTCTCTTCCTCTTTCTTTACTTCTTTTATTCCCTCCCTTGTTGTATATTTGCATAGTTGTCTTGCTGGTTTTTTTTTTTTTTTCATCTTAAGCAATTCTGTCCAGACCTTCTATTTTCTCTGATACAATATGGGGGACTTTTTTTTTTTTTTTTTTACTTCTTTAACACTGTGTCTAAAAACAGTGTTTCTTCTCCAAATAATAGTTTGTGGTTGAGCATTTCATGTTATATTTTTAAAATAGGAGTGAGGGGATGGTGGGAAGGGAAGAGTTTATCTGTGGTGCTAAGTAGGATTTGTCGGGCCGTGTGGTCCTCTGCTGTCTTGTGAGATTTTGTTAAAATGCTCATGCAGGATTCCAGAGACCCCAGGAGGATGGTCTCAGGTCTGGGAGTCCTAGTGATGTGCTCATTCGTTTGTCTATTGCTGCTACTTGTCAGACAGAAGAGCTAAAAGATGAAGACACCCACGTAGCTTGGTCCCCTCTAGTGGGTATTCGTGGCGGGTAGAGTAAGCATTCCTAGGGTCTCTGCGCTCACTGACAGGGTTTGGGTAGAGGGTGGGATGAGAGGTCTAGCCTTGCTGTGCTGCTCAGCCCTGCTCCAGAGTTTCCTGTCTCCTTGGCTACTAATATTTGAAGCACATTTCATGAAGCTGTGTTTCCATCCTTGCCTCTTTGCCATTAATGCAGATCTGGGGGATGGTTTTCATGATCTCTTTTCTTTAGATATTAAGCAAGGGAAATTCTTAGATACGAATCTCATCTGTCATTTTGAACCTTTAGTCCAATTTTGTGATTTTTTTCTATAGGTAACTGTCAAACTCATCTAAGTTTTCAAAGTGATGTGCATACTTTAGTTCAGAGTTTTGTTATGATTTTTTTAAAGTTCTGGACTGTATCTGTCGAGTTAGCTCTGCTGTGTGGCCCCTTTGTCGCTACTAATATTGTTTATTTTTGTTTCTTCTCTCTCTCCTTTTTTCCTTATCACTCCTGCTAAAGAGTCATCTAGCTTTTGACTTCAAAATAATAATAACAATAGAAATTCTACAAAAGTTTAAGACACGTTCTCTATTCTTAGTGAACTTTTAACAAAGGTATGAACATTAGGAAATTAAGATTTAAATTTAATATTATTGACTAGAAGGTAAAATTGTAGTTTTAAGAATTAAGGAAGCTGGGGAGTTCGCTGGTGGTCTAGAGGTTAGCATTCGGTTCTTTCACTGCCGTGGCCCAGGTTCAATCCCTGGTTGGGGAAGTGAGGTCCCGCAAGCTGTGCGGGTAGGAGTAGCTTATTAACCTGCTTGGGCGGGCTGCCCTAACAGAGCACCGCAGGCTGGGTGGCTTAAACAACATAAATTTCTTTTCTGTCAGTTCTGGAGGCTGGAAGTCCAAGACCAAGGTTTCTTCCTCTCTCCTTGGCTTGTAGATGGCCATCTTCTCTCCCTGTGCTTTTATACCATCTTCTTCTCTGTACCTGTCTGTGTTCAAGTTTTCTCTTCTTATAAGGACACCACTCACAGTGGATTAGGGCCCCCTCTAATGACCTCATTTAACTTTAATTAAATAACCCTATCTCCAACTACAGTCCCATGCTGACACACTGGAAGTTAGGACTTCAACGTATGAATTTTGGAGGGACACAGTTAAGCCCATAACAAATAAATCAGGAGAAACTTTTGTAGTAGTTAGGATATAGGCTAAGAGATTCAAAAATATAGTGGCAAAAAAAAAAAAATGTTATTTTTTCTCATGAAACAATCTAGAAGAATCAGGTGGTACAGGGCTTCTTCCTTGTCATCCAGAGACCCAAGTCCCTCCTGGCTGTTGCCCCATCCTCTTCTAGAGAACTGGTCTCATCTCATGTCTAGAACTCGGTCGGCATTCAGTGAGCACTTCTGGAATAAAAGAAGGAATGAATGAATGACATGGTGTGTTCTGGGGCAAGGAAAGGACTAGCTTAAAGGAAGTAAGAATCTTGATAGAAATAAATAAGCAGAAAACATGATTAAATATATATTTCTGACCAGATTTGAGGAGGCCTTGAAAGCCGAATGATACTCCAATAAAGATGTTAAACAAAAAAAAAAATCCAAAGGGAACTCACAGGGTATTGGAATGAAAAGGGATGAAGCAAATTCAACTCAGTCATTTTATACAAATGAGGAAACGGAGGCCCAAGTAAGTGAATTAATTTACCCACATGGCTAAGTCATGCTATCCAGGATTCTAAGTCAATCCTTCTGATTCCAAGTCAAGGTTAATAGGAGGGATATGGATACTCTAGTGTTTTACATGGGAAGGACGTGCTGTGTGCTGTGCTTCAGGAAGGCCAATTTTTATGGCTCTTAATGTGTCGTTCATCAATGACTTTCCATATACTCACTGTGGCTGACATTGATTTTGCTCACACAAAGGATAATCTCTGTCCTCTCGGTTGCTAACAGATCCCTGATCTTGTTCCAGTTGGTGGGAGAGAAAGAGATGCTTTGCTCTAGGAGACAGTGCCCTGCCCTGTGTGTGTGGTGGGGATGGGGATAGGGTGGCAGGGAATTAATCAGGATGGTCCTAAGCCAATCATGTTCATTTCACTCCCCTTTGCCAATGATTGGTCTGACAGTTGACGGGGGACCCAGTCTGGCCAATGAGACATAAAGGAGATTTTTCTGGGTAGCTCCTGGGAGAGTTTTTCTCACCTCATAGATAGATAGAACCCAGCAAGGAGAAGACCTCTTTGCCCCACTCACTGCCTTGAATGTAGTTGCATAAGTCACCTTGTAACCATAAAGCAACATCAGAGATGGCAGGGCAGACAGACTGAGACCGCCTGCCTGGGTACTTTGCAACATTGTGGAATTGCCACATCTGACCTGGAACTGCCTTCTCCAGACTAAGGAGTAATTGTTACTTTAATTAACTTTAGTCTTTATTGCTTAAGTCACTTGTAGTCAAGTATGCTGTTACTTGCAACCAAAAGCATGCCTAACTAGTATATTCATTATATTTGCTTTTTAAATAAGCACTTAAATGCCTAAAAACATCCTTGCAGTTCCCAATAGTTTCTCAACAAGAAAGCACAGGATAAAAGGCAGAACTGTACGTTCTAGAGGTGTGCAGGGGAGAGGGGCCTGGTTGACTGTCATGCTGAGGGGAGACTTCATGGTACATGTGGCACTTAGACCAGGACGTGCACAGCAGGTGAGAGCTGAACAGGCAGGAGAGGGTGTCAGGTGCCTCAAGGAGAGGTAGCAGGTCCCAGCACGAGCTGAGGATGACAAGTCTTTCACATGCCTCAGGGGACAGGATTGCAGTCTGCATTTAAATGCCTGCCGGAGTGTTACCAGCCTCCCAGATCCCATGGAAAGCTGTGCTCTCAGTCTTCCAGAAAACCCTGTGGATGGTGGTTAATGGAGCCGGGCACGTGAGGAGGTGGGAAGCTCTGCAGTGGAGAAGCACCTGTATAGTCTTCTTTCACCCCAAATCTAGGCTGTGCTCTTCACTGCGTGGGGTCCGTGTCTTCCTACTATACCTTCCTCCTGAGACTGAGATCTTTATCTCCTTTTGTGGTCATTCTTAATTTTGTTTATATATTTATTTTTTAAAATTTATTTACTTTTGGCCATGCACCGAGGGCATGAGGAATCTTAGTTCCCTACCAGGGATCAAACCCGTGCCCCCTGCAGTGGAAGCTCTGAGTTCTAACCACTGGACTGCCAGGGAATTCCCTGGTCATTTTTTTTTTTTTTTTGCGGTACACGGGCCCCTCACTGCTGTGGCCTCTCCCGTTGCGGAGCACAGGCTCCGGACGCGCAGGCTCAGCGGCCATGGCTCACGGGCCCAGCTGCTCCGCGGCATGTGGGATCTTCCCGGACCGGGGCACGAACCAGCGTCCCCTGCATCAGCAGGCGGACTCTCAACCACTGCGCCACCAGGGAAGCCCCCCTGGTCATTCTTAATTTTAGTATCAGGGGACCAGGCCAACGGTCAGGAAATTTACTTCACTGCCCTAGAGGGTTCTCTTAAGCTAATGGCGCTCCTGGTGTCCTGTTGCAAACTTCCCAATTGCTAGGTGTGGTCAGGCTCCTCAAATCACCTAACAGTATCAATGATGACAAATAACAAAACCATGTTTTTATTCAAGTGATTCTTCATGTGTGAGGCATGACACCATGGCTGTAGAGGGAAACCCGGTCTCTTGTACGCATGTGTCACTAACTGAGTCCCTTGGCCTTAGCTGGATGCATCACTTAGGACTTTGAGGTTTCATTTTCTTCATTTATAAGGAGTGAATCACTGGGGCTTTTCTAAACTGAATTCATATAAGCGTTGTTAATTACAGCTGCTGTTCTTTCTAGATACTGAAATCACAGGATTCCTTCTTCATCCTCCACCACCATGTTTACAGTGGGGGATTTTTAAGTCCAGAGAACAAATAAGCAATGGCAAAAGCAAGCTTGCCTGCCAAGCAGGAGGAATGGTGGCCACAGGAGGGCCGGGCAGGCCAGCAGCCCTTTTGTTAAGTCCTTTACCTGTGGATTCTCCCTGGTCCTTGAGTTCTGCCAGACCTTGTGGAACGACGGAACGGGGAGGGGGTGGGGAACATCGGTGGGCTCGGGAGGGGACCACATCTGCTGTTACCCTAGCTGAGCCTCTCGTGTGATCCTGATAGCAGTTACAGCCAATTTCAGCTCTGCTGATGGCAGGTAAAGGAAGCTTTTATCCACACGTGTGGAATGCTGCAGGGTGACACTGGGCCCCCAAAGACCAGCTCCGTGGTGGTAGCAGCAGTTAGTGGGAAACTCAGGAAAGGAGATCTTGGGACAAGAGGAGGTTGGGGAGGCCTTCTCCAAGATGCGTCTCCCATCACTGCCAGCCTTTGTGGATCAAGGTTTTTGCCTGTTAAACGAGCAGGTTTTCCTATATAAAGCTCAGGGTTTTATACCGGAACTTCAGTAGCAGAGGCCCATGGAGAGAGGGGATGGGCAGCTGGACCAGGGCAGGGTGGAGAGGAAAGGGAGCAGTGGAACCTGACATATAAGCTGGTCCCTGCAGGGATGGGTATGAGATGCAACAGTTACTCAGCAGACGGGCATCTGAGGATGGGGCCAGCAACTGGAGGCTGTCAGCATTAGAAGACCCTTGAAATCAGACAAGAGGCAGGGTCTCAAATGATGCCCTAGGGTAAGGGGAAGTGGCTCTGTCCTCTGGGGACAAGGCTCGTAGGTGTAGACAGTGTGGTGGGCCGTTCGAGGCCCAGTCCCGTGGGAGACCTGGAAGTTGAGGGCAGAAGTGTGGTCCACTCCCTGGGGGTAGGTAGGGGAGGACCAGTTAGGGAGAGTGCAGGGGGCATGCCAAAGAAACATTACTAACGTCACAAGAGCTAACACTTACTCAGTGTTATAAATACACTATTGTAAACACTTTTCTGGATTTCTCTTTTAATCCTCACAACAACCCATCAGCCCTGCTGACGTCCCAGGATAAGGGACTGGGGCCCAAGGAGGTTAGGTGGGTTTGCTCAAGGTCATATATCCAGCAGGAGACAGAGAGCCCCTGGCCGGCTGGCCCTAGAAGTGGCACACATCGCCCCAGACTCGCAGAAGTGCTTTGCTCTGCTTTCCGTTGCTTTCTGAGTGCAGGTGACCTTCTGCTCAAAGGTGGTCATCTTGACCTAACTGAGATCTGAGCTGACCTGCAGACAGATCCTTCTTCCGCCGAGTTATCAGATCATTTCACGATGATCCAGGGGATGAAGCAATGGGTCTTTAGGAACCAGCTCTCTCCTCCCCTATGATGAGCTTGGCATTAACAGACCAGAAGAGCTGAGGGGATTCTGGGTGTGGGAGTGGAGTCTAAGCCATAAGCCCAAGGAGGTCCTGCAGATCCAGGTTCATTGTGGGCAAAGCACATCACCTCTCTGCCTGTTTCCTTAAAGTAAGATCAAGCGGTTGGACGTGATCGTCTCTGAGGTTCATTTGTACATTAATATTTTATGATTCTATGTGTTATCTTCCCCAGTCAGTCTTCTGGAATCTTCCTTTGTCCAACCTTAGACACTTCTTCATATGTTCTAGAAAAAATGTCTTGCAATATTGCCTTTCTGTTCCTAAATTGCCTAGGATGCTTGCCAACAAATCCTGTTTCATTTTGTTTTTTAAAAAACACATAGTTTTTAAGGTCTTTATATCATGAGACGATTAAGCATGGGTTTCTATCCTTCCCCCCTCAGCTTCATTTTCTTTAGTGAATGGTCACCCACGACAATTTCTGAATAAATACGATGGAGGAGAAAAGCGATTTTCAAAGCTTGTGCATTTCTCTCCTCTCCATCACATACAGAATATTTTCCTCGATTCTCCTTTTAAAAAATATTCCTATTTTCTTTATTTTTCCTTCTTGATCTTGTTTCTGCTTATCTGTGTTACTTCTGAATACAGCAGTACTTTTCAAACCAAGTGTAGTTTTTAAACCATCAGTTTCCCTTGTGACTGCTTTGTACCTATTCATACCTCTTATCAACGAACATTGGATTTGCTGGAAACTTGTCCTCTTGACTGTCAGTGAAACCAAAGCTCTGGTCACCAGGTAACATTCACTGTCCTTCTTTTCTCTCTAGCTTCACTTTTTTCTAGACTCAGAGCCTAAAATTTACTTTGGGTCGATAGTTTGCATTTTTCAGTTTTAGACTAGGAAAGAAAAATGTATTTTATGAAGAAAACATTTTAAACATATACCTAAGAAGAAAGAAATATATATAAATTACATACCCATGATTCAACTTCAACATTATCCATATAGGGCCTATCTTGTTTCATCTTTACTCCTTTTGGATAATTTTGAAGCACATCTCAGACATTTTATCACTTTATCTGTGATTACTTCAAGATGTGAAGAAAGGGAAGTCTATTTAAATAATAAACTATGTATTTTTATTAAATAACTATTATTTATTATTAAATTATTATTATTATTTGGCTGGGTTTTAAATTTCATCAAGAAAAACCACCATAGTATTTGACTTGCTTTGGACATTGATCTGTTTTATGTCCAAAACCAAGATTTGTTTATCATATCTTGGCGTCAACTTTTTTTCTCTTACGGAGACAAACGGGGGTATACACCAAAATACAGAGACAATGATTCTGATATTTTTTATAGGTGTTCCGAAGAATTTTTTAGTATAAAATTATAGAAACAAAGTTATTTAGCAGTTTAACGTTAGTGGAAAGCAGCTTATGATGTCATGTCTTTCACAGAAGCCATGTTCTCAGTTTAGCCAGAACTTGATTTTATGGAATATTATTTTTTCAACAGAAAAAAAACCTAAAGCCACTTATTAAACGCAAGGCTTCCCTCCACAGTTGGATTAGGTGAGCTTGGGGGTCTAACTTTCTTACGAAATGACATATTTGCTAGATTGTGCGTCTGATGTCAGATTTGCCAGTTTGCATCTTTGAAAGTTACAGGGCCCCGTTCCTGCATCCTGGCTGACTGCTGGTTCACGTGGGCCTGTGGTCCAGGGCAGAGAGTGGCTGGGCTCCTCCCTGACTTCTGCTGCTGCTGATACGCATGAAAAGTACATCTGGGAGGAGTCTGGAAGAGATCAGGAAGGAAAGGGATGGTCTTCCACGGAAGCGGCCAGCAGACCTGCCCAGAGGCTGTGTCTGGGTATGGCGGAACTTTGGAAGAAGGAAGGGCTGAAGGTGGAGAGCTCTGTTGCTCAGACGTGGGAATCCAACTCATGGCATTTAATAAACTTCCTAGTCACAGCCCAGCCGTTACATAAAACTCAGACGTTATGAGTATATAAATTTGGGTCCAGTCTTAGGGTACAGCAATCTGATCATGACTTTCTACTTCCTTAAAATGTCTGGACCTGAGCCAGACAATCACTTTAAACCCAGTCCTGGCTCAAGGAGGAAAATAAAGTAGGCTGCTTTCAGTTGCCCACTCACCCGAACCTGGCTGAAACCAACAAATGCTTCCCCTCCTCTCCCACCAGCCTTCCCATCCTGGCAATGAGTCCTCCCTGGAACCCTGGGGCTCTCCTGGACTCCTCTGTCTCCCTCACCTCGACCCCAGTGTTAATTTCTCTCTCCATCCCTTCTCCGAACTACTAACCAGAGCCACCTACCCTCTTGCTTTCTCCTTCTCGTCATTGTTCCAGTTCTATCGTATTGCCGCTTAATAGTTTGTTTCTTCCTAGATTTATTTAATAGTTTATTCCTTTCATCTGTCTTCCCTTTAATCCCCTATATGCTAGTCTAACCATCCTAAACTATCCTTTCCTAGGACTGGCAGAATGAAACACATTTAAAAATTTACCTACCAAGTAGTCAAGGTCCCTCAGCCTTACCTGCTGAAACTTGCCTCGCTGTTCCCTGACACCCTCCCTCCTCCACTGGCCGCCCCTGCCCCTCACACGTCCCCCCACCCCCATAGCGGGCTGGTTTTGTTCCCTTCGCTCCTTGTCAGAATGCCTTCCCCTCTCTGCCCACACAAATCTGTTACTACCTTCAAAACCATTTCCCAATTCAGTGAGGAACAGTTCCTTTTAGTACTCACAACTGTATCTTGTTCTTGCCTTAGAACTGTTTTAATTGCAGTAGAATTGTTTCCTAATGTTTCATGAAGTCTGGCCTTCTCAAATAAATGGAAGGCTTTCTAGGGCAATAATTATATCTTCTATTCTACCGTCTTCAACAAGACTGGCCCAGGATTGCGTATGGGTACAAAAAAAAAAAAAATGTTTACTGAATGAGAGAATACATTTTCTGAATGCTACCGAATGTCTGGATGTGCCTAACTGACTAACATTCCAATGTCAAATTACATGCATTTGGGGATTATATATAATGGTGAAATTGAAGTGTCCGGCAGTAGGATAACATTTTACAGCTATTAAATATAATAATTATGAAGGCTATATAGAAACACAGAAAATTAAAAGCACTCTCTAAGAAGATGACTAACATGAGATATACCAAAGAGATCTCGGTGGCTTTATGGAGATGATGGGGTTATGATTCATCCTCCAGCCCTCTCCCCATCTTTGCGTCTGTCTAAAATGTTTTATAACTAAAAGAGTATATTAAAAGTAATGTCATATTTTTTAAAAAGAGTAAAAGTCAATAGCTGACAGTTATAGGCTGAGATAAAATTAACCTTTGGCAGAGTTGTTAATTCTATTGATTAGATGACCACTGTACAGACTTCCTTAGCCAGCTACTTTTCCTTTAGGTATTAGTCCCTTCTCTGTTTTGCTATCTCCTGCCCCAATCTTCTCTAATTATCCCCATCTGGGCTTTTAAAAAAAACTTTCCTAAAATACCTTGAATAAAACTCACCTGTCTTATTACCTCTTGCTAGGACCATCAATTATTCCTGAATAATGACATGGTAGATGGTAACAAGCTAATATGCAGCCTCCCTTGGTGATGACGCATGACACATCATGCATCAGAGATAATGACACAAAGAACGCTTCGGTTTACTTAATGTCTGCTGATTCCTCTCTCCCTTCCTCCTTCCCTCCCTCCCTTCCTTCTTTCTTTCCTTCCGTCCTTCCTTTATTCAGCGCTGCCCTGGTCAGTGATTTTGATGATGATACAGAAGGCATATGTATCCTATTTTTGGATAATCTGAAGCAGGACATAGAGAAAATGCACTGAATTTTCTATATGCCAGAAAGATTTCAACAGGCCAGAAAGATGGACTAAATCAAACAAGGAATTTAATAAGAGTGGGTATAAGGGTCTGCAATTTGGGTCATCAAAAGCTGTGGTTGTCCGGTACAGCCAGACCACAGCTCCTGTGAAAAAGCCTCAGGGCTTTTAACCAACAGTGAGTTCCACAAGCATCCAGGGTACAAAGTGGCCCACAGAAAGGGCTCCTTTGATCTTAGGCTGCAGTAACAGAAGTATAGTATCCATGTCACAGTTCCTACGGAGGACGTGCAGGGCTAACCAGGAGACCAGAGCTAGGAGACTCTGCCTCAGAAAGAAGCTGAAAGCCCGAATCAATCAAAATGAGATAAATGGCTGCAGCACCAACCTATGTGAGGAGCCGGTAGTCAGGGATGGAGTGAAGCACATGGAGCCAGAACAAGAGGAGTGAGCACGTCCGTGGGGGGCAGGCAAGGAACTCCATCAGAACCTATCAGCATTGGAGAAATGGAACCGTGGGTGTGCCTGGCTGGCGAGCTCAGCAGAGCTTGCCCAAGGAGGATTGTGGGCATGTGCTACTCAGATCTAGGAACCTGAACTGTCAAGCAGAGATGTGCTGGGAGCTTTTTTTGCCATATAACACAGAAGGGTTTTAGAAAGTCATTTGGTGCTTGTAACCAACCATACATATTTATGCTATGCAGTGTGTAACCGTGGAGTATAGTTTTTCTTTGCTCTGAAGCCACCTAACCCAGGTGGGGACAAAGTCCTGATTGAGACCTGGTGACTGCAAGCTGATCGGCTGTACCCTTGGTCCACCCTAGGAAGATGAGGCCCTGGGTTCCCTCCCGTCTCTCACAGGGATGCTCCCACACTATTGTTCAGTCTTGAATATTAAAGCTGTTGGTTTTACCAAGTGTGCCTCTGAATAGGGGCTAGAAAGAATCCTCAAGAGAATGTTTGTAGCTGATAACAAGAGAGAATGTCTGGTTTTGCAGGAGATGAAACGTTCTTTTGTATGTTAGCAGGAAGCAAGCAGATAGTCTATTTCAATAGCTTTTTATACCCACCAGGCATGTTGAAATTGATCTTTTCCATCACTGTTATCTATAAAACCCCTTTCCTTAGTGATTTAGTTGGAGGGGTGCTGTAGCCCATTCTTGTTCAAAGGTCTTATCTCTTTTTTGGGGGGTGGGGGGTTGAGAACCATACCTTTACTTCCCATTAGTTTAGCTTAGATATTCATTTATCTAAATGCTAATATTTATCTGAGCTAAAACGAAATTAAGAACAAAACCTTGTGAGAACTTGTAGCATCTTGAGTTCTTTGTTAGGAGGCTAATGCAACTAACAAAGTAAGAAGTAAAGAAATTGCTGACTATAATTAAAACCTGCAACTTTTCGAAAGAATAGTTGGGAATTTGTGGAAGACCACTCTTAATGCAGAATGATTTTGGTGTAAATTAAGTTAGATTCGACCGGGACTCTTTTAACCTTAAATAGTTGAGCAATATGCTGGTATTGGTTTTTTTTCTTTAATTTTCTTTATTTATTTTTAAAATATATATATTTATTTATTTATCTTTGGCTGCGTTGGGTCTTCCTTGCTGTGCGCGGGTTGCAGCGAGCGGGGGCTACTCTTCGTTGCGGTGCACGGGCTTCTCACTGCGGTGGCTTCTCTTGCTGCAGAGCACTGGCTCTAGGTGCATAGGCTTCAGTAGTTGTGGCACACGGGCTCAGTAGTTGTGGCTCACCAGTTCTAGAGCGCAGGCTCAGTAGTTGTGGCGCTCGGGCTTGCTTGCTCTGCTGCATGTGGGATCTTCCTGGACCAGGGCTCGAACACGTGTCCCCTGCATGGGCAGGCGGATTCTTAGCCACTGCGCCAGCACGGAAGTCCCTATGCTAGTATTGTTGATGGACGTCTGAGGTCATGAAGATTGTTTCAGCTATCCATCAGATACCCGTTGTGGCTTCACAAGTAAACTCGATGCAGAGTCATGTCTGACAGATGGTATGTGAAGTGTTGTCTCTCAGATAGCATTTGAAGGGTTGTAGTAAACTTTTGTAGACTGTACTATGGACCGTTTTCCCCCAGGGTCAGCTAAGTGTCTCTCCTAAGAAGCGCTCCTGAATTCTCGGACGGACCACCTCTTCTCTGTGCCCATCGTGAACCCAGGCTCCCTCCAGCACTGGGATCCTCACACTGTAATGTCGTGGCCTCTTTACGCGTCAACCTCCTCTCCAGATTCTAAGCCCGCTTCTTGAGAGAGAGCATGGGAGGGACAAGCAGCTCTGAAGTGAGGCAGGGGGACACCTCGTTTCTGCGGGTGTGTCCCAGACTGTGACCGAGGCTGGGGGACCAGTTGTGAGTTAAGATCCGCTGTCAGGCTCTAACCCTGAGATACGTACGTAATTAACCGTTCACGGAATGATGCTTCGGTTTTGAAGGAATCAAGCTTGGGAATAGGAGCCCTAGAAAAAGTGGAGAAGCCAGCAGGCGCGCGAAGGCTCCGCGTGGTCTCACTCTCCTCGGAGCCGCGTGGGGCTGCCACTCCCGAGCCCCAGCGCCAGGCGGGCGGACGCGCTGTTCCTGCGTGGGGCTCCCAGCGGCGGGGACCTGTCCTGGCCCTGCGGCTCAGAGGTGTGGCAACTCCGGGTTGCCTAACCTTCCCCGGCGGGAGGCAGTCCAGTCCTTCAGGAAGAGTCGCTGGCCCAGTGTTTAGGAGCCATCACGCTCCTTTTTATCGTGGCCATCTGGCATTTTGCAGTAGAAGTATTTTTCAAACCAGCGGTATTTACAGGGACAAGACTGGGCTGCTCCGTGGAGCCTAGGACGATATCAGCCTTTGAGGTAATGGAAACATAATTGGGGAACGAGGTGGAATTAGTGTCATCGCAAATGATCTAGTGCCTCATGCTAATTTCCCGGGGTTTAGTTCGGAGGGCAGTGGAGTCACTCAGCTTGCGTAGCAAGCAGCCATCAGACTCTTCTCGAGCATTTGGGAAATAAAGTTCAAGTGCTCGGCCTTTAAAAGTTGCAGGAGCAGCTTCATGTCCCAGCTCTTTACAAGGTATCATGATGTTATTGCTTGTTTTGCTTCTAGGAAGCCGAGGGTTTAGGAAATGACTTGGGCGGGTGCATCTGTGAGGTCGAAAAAGACACAGACGCGCTCCCCAGGGACCCGAGCGGCTTCGCTGTCTTCCCGAAGGTGCCAGCCAAGCGTCCGGTCCCCGCGGGCGCTCCTGGCGCAGTCCCCTGTGCCGAGGGTGTTCGGCGCCTCCCTAGACGTCTGGGGACAGTTGGGAGAGTCGCGGGGCGGCGGGACAGCGCGGGAAGAGCAAGGAAGGGGGAGGGAGCCGGCCTGCGCCTCGCCCCTCCGTGCCAAGGACACCGTCGCGGAGGCGCGGCCAGCTTCCCAGGGTCGGACTTTCCGCCCCGGGGGCCGGGCGGTGGAGGTCCAGCCCCGTCCCCTGCCCAGCTTCGGGCGGCCCCCAGGGCTGAGTAAGCCGGGCGGAGGGAGACTGCAGGGATTTCCTGAGAGCTAAAGGAGGAGGAGGGGACCGGGACAGGAGCCGGGAGCAAGGACCGTGAACCTGCCCGGCGGCGCTCCGGGGCCGCGCCGCCCGCGCCTCCCCACGCGCGCTCCCTCCCCGCCCCCGCGCCCGGCGGCCCCCGCCCCCTCCCGAGCCGTAGGGAATCAGGTCCCGGAGGAAGAGGGTAGGTGGGGAGGCGGATGAGGGGTGGGGGACCCCTTGACGTCACTGGAAGGAGGTGCCGGGGTAGGAAGTGGGCTGGGGAAAGGTTATAAATCGCCCCCGCCCTCGTCCCTTCTTAATCGAGGTCCGCTGGAGGCTCGGAGCGCGCGGGATCAGCACTCCTCGCGGCTCCTCCCCGGCGGCGGCGGCGGCGGCGGCGGCGGCGGCGGCGGCTCGGAGCGGGCTCCGGGGCTGGAACGCAACGGCCGGAGGACGCCGGGCTGCGAGGATTACCGGGGGAAGTGGTTGTCTCTCGGCTGGAGCCGCGGAGAGGGGCGCTCGGGGCGGAGGGCCGGAGCGAGAGGAGACAGGCTCGGGCGGCTGCGGCGGGCGCCCGCGAGGAGCGCGGGCACCGGACGAGCAGGCCGCGTCGCGCTCACCATGGTCAGCTGCTGGGACACCGGGGCCCTGCTCTGCGCGCTGCTCGGCGGTCTGCTTCTCACAGGTGAGGCGCGGCCGGTGCCGGAGGCCGGCGCGGGGCTGGCGGGGGCAGGGGCGCAGCCCGGGGGGCCGGGTGCGCGCGGGGAGCGAGCTCGGAGGGAACCGAGGACACTAGTTGCAGCGGACACGCCTGGGGCCGTGACGCCCTTTCTCCTCCGCCGGGCGGTCGGGCTGGGCGCCTCGGAGAGCAGCTGGCTGGGGTCCGCGAGCATCGCCGCGCTCGGGTCCGCGCTGGGGCTGCCCCTTGCGGCTGGAGTCGCTGATCCTCGCTGCCTGGCCACCTCCCCCAAGCCGGGGCCCCCCTCCCAGGTTCTGGGCTCGGAAAGTGCCGCGCACCCGGACCTGCCCGGCACCCAGAGCCTGCTCTCAGGTGGCCTGGCCGGGTCCGTGAGGCCCCCGGATCAGCGGCTCCTAGGACAACCGCGTGGCTGCCCGGGGACTGGGCTGAGGCCCGGCCTTGGCGATGTCTGGCACGGGCCGCGACGTCGCGCCTCCCGAGGGAAGGAGGTGAGCCCCTTTGGAGGGGATCGCGTGCCTGGCGGGAGCACACAGATACCTGAAGATGGCAAGAGCTGGTATTCTTCGACCCACTCTGGGCCCCCGAGCTCGCGTGTCCAGGGAACGTTCCCCCAGCGTCCTCTCCTCCCTCCCCCCCGCCCCCCCCCCAGTCGCCGGCCGCTGGGCCTGAGCGCTGGGCGCGCATCCATCCGAGTGGAGCCTCTGCCACGGGTCCAGCCCAGGTCGCCGACCTGAGTGACCTTGACCGACGAGGGCAGTCGAGGACCCAAGTCCCGTTAAGTTTCAGAATTGCAAGCCTAGTCTTTTAAGTTCCGAGAGAAGAAAGGGCAAATGATTTGGACCAAAAGGTGCGGTTTGAGGAATCGGTGAGGTCCGCGCCTTTGCTGGGCGTTAGGGACACTGGCGGCCGAACCTTCAGGGACCAGTAGGTTGTACCTGGTTAGTGTGGCGGTGGCCTCCACCGAGGCGCCAAAACCCGAGGGCATTTAGGGACTCGGACTTGCCTTTTCTGCTCAGCGGGGCTCAGTGGCCAAGCCCCCCGGTTTAGTCCCCCTGGGCGCAGAGAGCCAGATTTTGGAGCGCCTGTCTCTTAAGCGTCGTGGAGGAAAGGTAAAATATGAAATAAAATACAGTAACATAGATTATTGCAAAGATCCCTGGGTAGGAAAGTCCGTAGGGTTGAGCATGTATTTTTTTAAATGCTTGTTAAACTCAAAAGGCAGTAACAAATATTCCTTCTCAAGGGGAAGACTAATTAAACCACTTGTTTCTTAATAACAAGTAATAGTTCCACCTGGGTGAAGCTGTTAAACCGAGAGGCAAGGCGAATTCGTACTAAATTGGAGAGAACTTGCTCTAAGTTGGAAATGTTGCTAAAATAACTATACGAAGTGAAGTACTGCTTTTCTGTTTCAAAATTGCATTTGGGGGTTTGAAAAGTCATGTGTTTTGAAATACAATTGCTTGGAGCATTTAAGTAACTTGCTGAAGTCCATCGTCTATTATGTAAAAGTAAATCTAGATAAATTACTGTGAATCCAGAACATGGAGGGGAAAGTATATGCTTTATTGGATTTTCTGCTTCACACATAGACATCTTTATTTTGTTTCAAAAACTAGCAAAGAATAGTTCTGTTCGTGGTTCAAAGCAACTTAGATCCGTGGAAGCGTTTCAGAAACGCGAGTGAGATCCTCTTATGATTCCCCTTAGATTTTACTTAAATGAGGCAGAAATCTTGGAACTCTTTTGTGATTTTTAAAAATACGTTTTACATATGTGTTATAGGGAGAAAGCAAGACAAACATTGGCAAGGTGAGAACCTCTTCACCTGCCGGTTTAGGGAATGTTCTATCAGCTGTTGGGGTCTGTAATCGCCAATCTAAACCACAGGCTTCTGCCGCGGATTAACAGCTGCGTCACAGTAAAACAATCAGGTACCTGCTTTCTAAGCTGCGTCAGCGCTTTCAAACTGAACGAGGGGCTGCATGTCTCGGGAGTGGTGTCTAGATAGGGGCCAGGTTTCTGCCCTGTGGATTTATGAGGAGTTCAGCTTGCATCCATCACGGGCCAGCTCTGCTCACTGTTGGGTGCTATATAATTTTATGAGTTTTTAATATTACGTGTGCGTTCACTGAGGTATAAAATAATCAGAGGTTCAGTAATACAAAAAGATACTGCCTTTCCCCGCAGAGAGTGTATTTACCTTCTTCTAAATATCCTGGGAAATAAAAACACTGCAGTATTCACGTGCTTCCAAGTCCTCTATATTGCAATCTCTTCCTCTAAAAAGGATACTAGGCTTCCTTTCTCCAGCTCAAAGTCTCATTTTCTTATTTTAAGGCAGCACACCCTTGATGAAAGCCGCAGACCCTTTTTGTCTGCCCCCCCTTTTCTAGAGTTTTTGAGCAGCTGACATGTACAATTTGCTATAGCTAATCGGAAATGCTGCACTTGCCAGTTTTGTGAATGGAGTTAATTAATGATAGAAAGTTAAATCAAAAGTGTACATGACAGTGATCCCCATTTCCAAAATGAACGTACTAAATCTCTCAAAATCAAGCTAATTTTGCATAACAGTTTGTCTTTTCTCCAAGGTTTAGAAAGCCACACTTTGGGTTGTGTTTTTCCGGAATTGTACGTTTGAAATGTTAATTCCGTGCACGTTTGGTGGTCCACGTAGTTTTCCAAATGATGGATCACATTGCAGATAAATTGTAGGTGGTCACCTACTCTAGTTCCTCAATATTTTGACCTTATTTATTTATTTATTAAGTTTTTTTTCTCCCTGTTGAAAATTCTATAATAGGCTATCCAGTTTCTTTTCTAGGGAGCACTAAGTGGGTTTTGTGTTTTCACATGTAAAATTCAGACGTTAGAATAGATGGTTATTTCTAGGGGCCTTTCCCAACTCTAAAATGCAATGAATGATTCCAAGAAACAGACTGAACACAGTGTCTGTTTTTCTCCTTCCCTTAACTGCATTTGCCTATGGAATGGGTGACCGCCCCTGTGATGCCGGAGCCAGGGCTGAAAGGCTGAGCTGGCTTTCCCCTGCTGTCAGTAATCACGGTGGATTTTCTTTTTCACTAGTGCAACACACCTAACTCCAACCGATTCGCTTGCTCTTTATCAGGTTGCAAGAACTAAGCTGTTACAGGATGCCCAAGCCAGGACGAATCATGATCTTGGGATTTTTTTTTTTTTAAAAACAGAATGTGTAATTCTATGAAATAGACTCTATTTCATAACTCTAGTTCCCTGATCTCTTCTAAGGAGACTGGTCATTTAAAACCCATCTGTATTTCTTGTTTTTTTCAATTAATGCTTACTAGTTGCAAATAATACTTATTTGCTCCCCGAGTAACTTAAGTCTAAAAGAGTTTCCGATTTCAACAAGAATACTAAACGTCTTACTTAAACTGGAACTTATTTTATATGACTTTTTAGAGCAGACCAAGTAATCATTTTGTTTTTACCAAAACTAATTAGATATTTTAAATCTCCTTTGAATGTATGTAATATAGAAGTTGAAAATGATATATCGCCTCCCAAAATGGTTTTATATCCATCAAAAAAAATAAAGGTAGTATCTTTGAGGAAGGTTACCCAGTAGATCACCAAGTTACGATTAATGTTTACTCTGGCTTGAGAATTCTGCAAAGCAAGAACAAATAACAGAGTAAATAGCTTCTGCAGTGCTTTAAATTGAGATGTGCACGCGAGTGAGTGTGAGAGTGGAGAGTGAGGGAAGTTCTCTTGGCACCCGGGTGTTAAACGCAGAGCCTTTCTGGTGTTAGGGTCTTGGTTCAATTGCACGGTCAGGAGTTTGTTGGATAGCAAGTGAATATCATAGTTTTTCAGAGCATTTGTCGTTGTGGCTAGAGGAGGAAGGACATTTGAAATAACACCAGGCTTAACTTTTAAGTAAAAATATGTCATTAGGAACGGTTAAAAGCATGAGAAGCGTTGGTTGCATTTGGTTGAAAACGATCTACGAGAACAGTCCATTCTGTTCCATTGGGCTCAGTACGCTGGGGAGGCTCGTGAAGGAATGACAAGAGCTCCTGCCAGACGCTTTCCAGGAGCATTGTTGATTCCTCACACACTTGGGTGCCTTGGAAATTGCATGCGGCTGATTACAGTACTGGATCTTAGACCAGATTGAGGAAGGGGAAGGAAACTGGAGGAATGGGGGGTGATGGAGGGAGGGCTTGAAAGGAGAGCCCCTGGTTTAGTATCTGGGACTGCAGGGGGGTTTCATTAAGGAAATGGTTCCATTGAGTCTGCTGAAGACAGTGGACTAGATCTCCTGCATTGCTGCTGGGGCGGATGTCGGGGGATGTCAAGAATTCCTGGGGATTTCCCATCAGTCTTGGTGAAGCTGGATGCCTAAGAGCCATGTCTGATCATTGCTCCTTTCCTTGATTTTGTGCTCCTTGAGAGGACTGATCTCATTGCACAGACACATACACTGTGAGGGCTAGATGGAACCTCAGGGATCTAATCTGCTCCTTTCAGAGACGAGCAGTTTAGTGATTTTTTTTTTTTTCAAGCTCAACAGCTGGCTGGTGGCAGACCCAGGAACAGAACCTGATGTTCGTCCTACAGATAACATTTCTTCTTCATTTTTGTATATCCTCTACCCCAAACAGAGTAGAGATGTTAAAATATTTGTTGAATAACATTATTGCAGAGCTAAAATTTCGTTTTAAATGCTGGCATTTAATCTTATTTCTCATTTTATTGAATATATTTAAGAGTCTTCTTTCCCACCATCAGTACACGAATAAATTTTTCTTACACACATAAAACGAGGACCATATGAACATATTGTAATGGTAGATATGTGTTTATTTGCTCTTCTGCGAAAAAATCTATTTAAACTGCCTTTTTAAACATAATATATCGTTCATATTTTAATGCACCATCATTAATTTTTTACAACAGTATTTTCAATAACTGCATAGCATTTCATGGTATGGCTATGCCATAACTTGTTAAACCCAACTGGCATCTTTTTTTTAATATGAGAAACCTTTAAAGCCCATAAGGGATTTAATTAGGAATATCAAAATGAGGGCTGCTTAGTAATATACTGAGAGATTTGGGGAGAAAACTAATTTTTCTTGTGCACAGTTGGAATCCTCCTTTTGGATGGCTGCAGCTTAAATAGTTGTGGCTTACGGTACTAGCTTCATCTATTACCACTTCCCTCCGCGTACCCCGTGTCCCAGCCACACAGACTCTATCGCCATCAAAGAAATAGCTCCCCTTTCTTTAGATGGGCCTTGCACTTTTCATGCTGTTTGTCTGCCTGCAAGACCCTTTTTCTCCCTCTGCATCTTTTCTTCCCGTGCCTTCAAAATTCAGCGCAGAAATCACCAGCTCCACGAGCTCCTCCTTAGAGCCCCAGACAGAATGACTGGTTTCTTCCGCTCCTATGTGTAGCCTCTTTTTATAGCCCCGATATGGGTCCTCGCGTTCTTCTCACCTTGCTTAGTATTCTGTTTATGAGGCTGCCCTCACTCTTTGGGGAGGAGAGCCCGTGTCTTAACTGCTCTTACATCCCTGGCACCTACTGTCATGGATGGCATGGAAGCTCTCAGTGAATGTTGGAATGAATGAATGATGCAGCCACACTGTCATTTCAAAGAAGAAATCTTTCCGAGCCAGATATGACTTTATTCCAGGTTATTAGTTACTCTTGCTTGTCCATTGGGCCTCAGTTACAGTGGATTCCTTAAAGGGGCTGTTTCTCAATAAAGAATATTTGTCCTCTGCAACGAGTGGCTCAGATCTGGGAAATCAGCTATGATTTTCAACTCTGAGATACTCATGTCTTGTGATCCCCTCCTGTTTGGTCATGATGATTCCCTGGGGCTTCTGGGCCAGCAAAGCTGGGCTTGGGTCCGTGCAGCAGTTTTGTCCTAACCCTCTATCGGTATGGGGCCGGGCCCTTCACCTTTACTCCACAGGGCTTTATACCATCTTTAGTGCTCTTAGATTTTATGCTTTGACTTATCCTCTGATAGACTCAAACCTGAGTCATTGGATGCTGGACTGTGTGGCAAATCTGAATGACGGGGAGATACTCAGAGTCAGACTCTGCTTTAATAGGAGCCTTGTTACAGGACCAGTCTAGTTGCTTGATTTCCTCCTTCCTTAGAATAGGTTCTCCTTAACTGTTCATGCAAATAGATTCTTCTGGCAGAACCAGCCTACTAGGTGTGAAACATGTTCTGAAAAATCAGAACCCCCGATCCAGCCTCAAGCTGGTGCCTCCCTCCCCCGACTCCCATCCCCAGCCCCAAATTTTACACATGCCCACAGCATGCTTCTCAAAGTGTGGCCCATGGCCCAGCATCCCCTGGCAACTTAACCAATCAGAGCCTGTATATTAATAAGGTCCCCAGGTGTGTTTTTGCACATTAAAAAATTGAGAAGCGCTGATTGTAGTAAAGGATTCTTAGCTCTGGTGTCAGGGTCTAAATCGTCTTCTCCAGCATCCTAGTGCTGACCTTGACCTGTATGACCAAGGGACTAGACCCTGGCCAGCCAGGAGCTTCTTTCCGGCTCCCACACTGTTCTTGTGCCCTGTCTTCTGCCGGGACACCTGTGACCTGCTTCAAGACTTTTTTTAACAAAATCTTAGGCTTAGCTTGGACCTGTAGTCAAAGCATACAGAGGTTGTGGTCTTGAAGAATACCACGGTTCACCAAACCATGGGTCTTAGAAAATAGGGACCTGGTGAAAAATAGTACAATAAAAATGGCATTAAACAGATGGGTTTTAACCGTAAATAAAAGTTTTACAAAGCATTTGCTTCCAAAGCAAAGTCACTTGGTGTAAAAACCAGGGAGGTGAGCATCCTTCCCTGTGATCTGTTGTCAAGGAGGCGACACTGTCTCATCATGCTCTCATATCCTGCCGCTGGTGACACATTGTCTGTGCTTCTTGCTGGCTTGAAAGTTGATGCACTTGCCTTCTTTCTCGTCTTATTATCGCAAATCTTGGCAAGTGCTTTTGTCTTTTCCCAGGTTACCACAGTGCTTATGGGTAGTTTTTCTCAGCCTGGTCTTCCATCCTTCTATCGAACAGGTGGAGTGTGACTGCATTTCCTTTCAAACCACAGACCCTCCCACGTGGTCAACACAAGCAAAGCTGTAACAATGATCAGGTTCTTTTGTGAAACGAGGCCTGAAGTGAACCTTGTATAAATGAAAAGCCTTGTCTTCTGTTATATGCAAATATGAAACCACTCGCGCTCAAGGCCCCCTTTGGCGGCCTTGATTAGTAATTAGTCTGCCAACTGAGTTCTGTGAAACCCTTTGCTTCTCTCCAGGGTCCCCAGCTTTGACTCTACATTAGAACCATCTGGGGGGCTTTATTTCTAGAATCCTCTTGCCCTGACAGCACTTCTGATCATGAGTTTTTGAGTGGGCCCGAGGCATCGTTCATTTAAAGCTGCCAGGTGATTCCAATGGGCGGCGAGGTTACGGAACCTTCTAGTTTATCATATATCCAAATCACCTGAGAGCTTGCGCTGCAGTACTGGGCCGGCCCCAGAGTTTCTGATTCAGTAGGCCTGGGATGGGGCCCGGAATTTGCATTTCTAACAAGGTCCCAGGTGGTGCCGAGGCATGGATGCAGAGACCGCTGCTTTGAGAGCCCCTGACCTCGGGCTCCACTGAGAGGCCTGGCTACCTGGGAGGCATCCGTCCTGGGGCCAGTCTGGAAAAGGCACGAAATTAAATCATTGCTAGACATCTAACAAGGTGGAGGAAACTGTATCTGTGAGGAAGAAAGGAACTCTTCCTCTCTTAGAAAGAGGGGAATTCTGGGATAAAGTGCTTGGTACGGGCGGGCCTGTTTTGCAGAGCAGGGTATGTGTGAGTTAGGAACCAGACCTGGATTGCTGGTCTAGACAGGAAAGCTCGTAGTGGTTCTCCTTCCCTGCCTCACGCTGTGGAGTGCTCAGCCTTTCCTCTACAGAAATGTGGGCACATGGCTACAGAGTCCTTTGGGAAGGTACCACGCTACTGACCTGTCCTGGGCACCCTCGCGCCTCCGGTCCAGCCCTGCGAGCCTTCAGTAAGCCCTCCACGAAGCAGTCGGAAGCCTTGTTACCTTTCCCTCCCTGACCAAGCCTCTGTAGCTGAATTCCTCTGCTGGGATCAGCGTCCCCACCTGGATGGCTGACCTCTACCTGTCGGAGCAGTATGGCTCTGCTGACTTCCGGGGATATGCCAGGGGTCTGTCGCCCTTGGTGAGCAAAGTCGCTGCCACATCGGAGACAGAGCTGGCCTCTCACTGGGCAGAATCGTGGTGCTGGGACCCTTCTCGGGAAATGCCAAGAGTATAAGTCGCTGCTTCTTCCCTGAGAGCATCTCGGGGTACCTATAGGGCGTTTAAGGCCTAATATTATGTGAGTTCTATTCGGACGCTCTCATTTTCAGATACAGAAGGAGCATATCCTTCACCCACGGCTGAATCAGTGCTTCTCAAACCTGAGTCATGATAGCGTTTGTGTCTGTCATCTCCTGACATAATAGGCTGCCTCAAAACGCAGTGGCCTACGAGGGGAATTCATTATGTCTGATGAGTCTGTGGGTTAGAAATCTGGGCGTGGCTCAGCTGGGTGGTTTGCTTCGGGCCTCACCTGGGTCGCGCATGCAGCTGTAGTCCCCTGGCTTTGCCCCTGGGACTGCGGCGCTGGCTGTCGGGGGGGGGCACCCTCCGCAGGCAGCCTTTTGCCCCCCAGCCGACTAGCGCCCCCCTCCTTACTGGGGGCAGGGGCCGTCTGAGAGGACAACAGCGGATGTCTCAAGGCCTTTGGAACTCTTACAGCACCACCTGTGCCACATTGGGACAGTCAGAGCAGTCCTAACTCAGGGTGGGGCGTGGGGAAAGAGATTCTCTCCAGGCGGGAGGAGGTGCTTAGTCTTGTGGGCTCGTTTCTTGAGGTACACACTGCTGTTTCGTACTAAACCTTTCTTTTCTTTTCTTTTTTTCTGGCCCTGCCACACGGCGTGTGAGATCTTAGTCTCCCGACCAGGGATCGAACCCGTGCCCCTTGCATTGGAAGCGCGGGGTCTTAACCACTGGACCTCCAGGGAAGTCCCTAACCTTTCTTTTCAGTCTAGATTTTGAAAAGATTCTGGAGTTTGGCCAAGAAAATAATAGTGAATAATGCCTTGGCCCTTCTTAACCTGTGAGCTAAAGACAGCTGGTCCCGTGGAAGAGCTTCCTATTCGTAACTGTTGATTAGGGGACAGAGGCCACAGTTAAGGTGGCTGCCAGGTTCTCAAGACCACCATGGCACCGGCATGAAGCGGAGGACAGCTGACCCTCAGATTGCGAGTGTAGGCAGTGGGCAGCTTCTCGGGGCTTAGATCAGAGGATCTCTGAGCATCTTCTGGGGGGATGTGGTGAGGCCGTAATTGTTTGGGGGGAGCGGGGTGGAGAGAAAGGAGGCAACTAACGCTTATGGACGGTCAGGACTTAGATTTATACATGTTATGTTGCTTAGTCCCAAGAGGTAGGTACAGTACTCTTACATATGAGGAAACTGAGGCTTGGGTAAGTTAAATACTCTTCCTAAGATCAGAGTACCTAAGTATTTAGGTAAATTAAACACTTTCCCTAAACTAGAATTATTTCCATCTGGTTCCGTCAGACTCCAAACCTCCCTCCTCTTACCACGCCTTAGAACCTAAAGGAAAGGAGAGAAGGGAAAGAGCATGGGTGAGAGTGTGCTAGTCTTCCCTTCTTTCCAAACTGTTCTATCCTTGGAGCTTTGCCACTTCCAAAGAATGTGAGACTCTACTGCAACTCCGGCCTCAAATGGCCTTGGGAGATTCCACTGCTGTGTGTGGCAGACACCATTAAAGGCTCCATTAAGACAGAATTTTCATCATGTGGGTTTTCTTATCATGGGTATTCAAGGCCCTTCCAAAAAATTCAAGTCAGAGAAGGAGCTCCAAAACCATTAAGAACATGACTTTATATAGGCTTCCAGACTGCTCTCCCACACGGGGCTTTGGATGAATTGAGCTTGCGCGGGAGGGCGGATGAGGGCAGAAGGGCACTTCGATTCTGGAAGAGGTCTCATCAGGTAGGTCCCCCGACCGGCCGGGCTGCCCTCTGCCAGGTTGTTTCTGGGAATCAAATGTCTACTTCTCTGTGTGCCTTTTAGATCCCAGAAACCGCACTGGCCTGGAGCTTTTTCTTAATGAAACTGGAGTAAAGGGGTGGACCCTGATGCTTCGTGAACTGGGGTGGGGAAGGACTCTGTCCCCGGGGGAAGGAGGAGGAATGTGTATACCCGGTGCTGTGAACCTCTTCCAAACCATCCAGCCTGCACGCTTTTAACTTTCTTTTATGAATGGAAACCCCGAGGGTCACATTCTTACCAAGTGACCAGGCCAGGGTGGAAACCTAGGTCTTTCTGATTTTGAAATCAGTACTCTTTCCGCCAACATTTATCCAAAAGATCTTGAATGATCAAATCTAGGAATTCAGGAAAACCAAGGAGTTTGGTTTTCAGGGTTTAGAATAGAAAGTTAGTATGCCCGTGAGAAAAAGACAGCTGTCCGAGGGCATTGTCCTAGAGGGAGCGCCCGTTGGTCTGGGATGGTCACGAACACAGTCTCTGCTTTCTCTGTTTGACTGGTAGTCCTCGTACAGTTAACAAAAATGGAAGCATTTCTTTAAGGCCTGTTGCCCTTTGGGTCTCTTTCTCTTCCCTAGATCATTCCCTTCAGGCATTCAAACGTACAAGAAGTCAAGAAAGAGAAAAAAGTATTTTATTTCTTCCTTGATCCTTACCTGGAGAGGGATTTTTTTTTAAATTCAAGTATAGTTGATTTACAATGTTGTGTTAATTTCTGCTGTACAGCAAAGTGACTCAGTTATACATATGTATACGTTCTTTTTTATATTCTTTTCCATTATGGTTTATCACAGGATATTGAATATTATTTTCTGTGCTATACAGTAGGACCTTGTTGTTTATCCATTCTATATATACTAGTTTGCATCTGCTAATCTCAAATTCCCAATCCCTCCTTCCCCCGACCCCCCATCCCCCTTGGCAGCCACAAGTCTGTTCTCTCTGTCTGTGAGTCTGTTTCTGTTTCGTAGATAAGTTCATTTGTGTCATATTTTAGATTCCACATATAAGTGATACCATATGATATTTGTCTTTCTCTTTCTGACTTACTTCACTTAGTATGATAATCTCTAAGTCCATCCATGTTGCTACAAATGGCATTATTTCATTCTTCTTTACGGCTGAGTAGTATTCCATTGCACATATGTACCACATCTCCTTTATGCATTCATCTGCTGATGGACATTTAGGTTGCTTCCATGTCTTGGTTATTGTAAATAATGCTGCTATGAACATAGGGGTACGTGTATTTTTTTGAATTATAGTTTTGTCTGGATATATGCCCAGGAGTGGGATTGCTGGATCATATGGTAGCTCTATTTTTACTTTTTTGAGGAACCTCCATACTGCTTTCCGTAGTGGCTGTACCAACTTACATTCCCAGCAACAGTAGTGTAGGAGGGTTCCCTTTTCTCCACATTGAGAGAGATATTTTTTGATACCAGAACATGGCCATGTTTATCTGAATCTGAGAAAAATGTTGTTTTGCCACCTATAGAGGAGTTTTATCTTTTGTTCCAAGGAAACAGTAGAAAGTGTGGTCAAAGGGATACATGGTTTGGATGAAAGTTATAAGGAGTAGTTATATATATACAGTTTGATTTTTATGATTTTCTTTTTCTAAGTTGGCATTAGAGAAACCAAAAATATATGTAAACAGATGGAAAGGCGGGGATATATTAGAGGGGATTGCAAACAAACAATTTTAAAAGGCAATGTGAACTTGTGTTATAGCATTTTGTCTATGATGAATGGTATTGTTTTCTTTTTGGAAAACTCTGTTTAACTCTTTTCTACTTAATGTCTCCTGCTGGATGAGATTTTTGTTCTCTGTTGTTATTTGGAAATTTTTATAGCTTTAAAATCTTCTCCATAGGGAATTCTGCTAGAACTAGAGAAGAAGGAAAAAAAAAAAAAAAACATGGGAATTGAGTCATCGTATTGCCCTAGAATGGACTTTGTGTACCTACAACTTCTTGGGGGTTAGGGAATATTTGGCACACATCATTGGTGTACAGATTAGAAGTGTTCTGCCACTCCCTCCCCTACCCCATTCCCTGTCCTCAAAGCTGGTAAATGAAAAATACCTTAAGTTCAGTATTTGCCACACAAAGTCACTTAAAAACGCAGGAAACTCTCATGAATGCTAACTTTCAAGAATTTCTAGTTTGCTTTAGCCCTTTTGGACTGGTCATTAAACTTAGCGATTCTATAATCTGGGTAGATGTCTTTTTAGGAGTAGTAAAATTCTAAAGTGTAGAAATAGAGTTGTTGTCGTTGATTTTCAATGTGGTTCATGGTGCGAGCAGATGGGCATAGGATTGCTTTGCTGGAATAATTCACTCACCATTTTGGAAGAGTGTTAAGTAGAAACTTGGGAGGGGAAATGTCTTTTGAGAAATATGTTTTCTGACAGTGTTTTGGAATGCTATATCTTCTGCTGTGATTTCACGAGGGAAAGCATGGGCTGTATTGAATTTAATTCTCGTGATGTCAGTTTCATAACCAGTCATCATTCCAGGTTCATGTTCAACCTCTAGCATGAGTTCAGGCATGCGTGGAAGACCCTTTTATTTTAGAGCATTTTTAACATATTCCCTTAAAAAGTGCTCGAGCAATCATCAATTAACCTATTACATTTTATTTCAAGATGGAAACATGGTTGTATCTATCGTGCTCTGTATTGACCGTTGAGTGTCTTATTTTGTGATGTTAACTGTGAATTTTACTGAAATGACTCATCTATGTTAGTGAAGAATTCGTGACTCCCTGTACTCAGAAACGTGTCCTTTAAAAACAAAGTGTACCTAGCTTTGAGGTGATCTCTGTTTGTTGACTTAGATAATCTTGAACACGTGGTGGTATTCACCTCATCTGCTTCTTGGTGACTCATGTCCTAAGGGGCCTCTCAGGACTGAAAGCCCTTCAAGAGGAAGGGCTGGTTTCTGCCCTGTCTTCACAGCTGTGAATCTAGGACAGTGCCTGGCATATAGTAGTCACTCAATAAATGCTGGTTGAACTGACTAGAGCTGTATCCTAGACGTCCCTCTGAGTCTCAGAGGCCTTTTAAGAATCAGGGTTCCATATTGGTTCGATATTGTGCGGGTATAGTGGAGGAGATTGGCAGAAATATGTCCAAGAGCTGGCAGAATTCTCCCCACACATCTGAAACGTTCTGTTCCTTCCTTCTGGGCCATCCTCTGGCTCCAATGACCCCTTTCTTATCCTTGACTGAGCTGCTGTGTTCTCCTGATTCGAATCTAGACTCAGAATTCAGAATTCCGATCTAAGCTGCCTGGCCACTACAGAAATGGCTCCCAAGAGATACTTCCTTTAGATGGACCCTCCTCCTGGGATACACTTAGCTGGTCAAGGTTCCCAAACAGCACAGAAGAAAGACAGTTGATTTGGGAACCTTAATTTATAGGTACAGCAACGCAGCCTAAACATATCAGGTGATGTTATTATTGCTGCTATTGTGTTCGCCCTCTTGGATAAGAACATTTGCTTTGAAAACCATTTCCCCTTAGCTCTGGACCATCCATGGTGTAGGCTAGGAAGAGGAGAGAAGAGGAGGCACAAGTTAAGTCCTGGCTAGGACTGATCACATCTGATCATTTTCTTTTATTCCCCTCATTCTGTATCTATCCCTCTTCCATGATTTCAAAAAGCACAGTGTGGGACTTCCCTGGTGGCACAGTGGTTAAGAATCCACCTGCCAATGCAGGGGACACAGGTTTGAGCCCTGGTCCAGGAAGATCCCACATGCTGCAGAGCAACTAAGCCCGTGCGCCACAACTACTGAGCCTGCGCTCTAGAGCCCGCGAGCCACAACTACTGAAGCCCGCGTGCCTAGAGCCTGTGCTCCGCAACAAGAGAAGCCACCGCAATGAGAAGCCCGGGCACCGCAACAAAGAGTAACCCCTGCTTGCCGCAACTAGACAAAGCCTGCGCAAAGCAACGAAAACCCAACGCAGCCCTGGTGGCGCAGTGGTTGAGAGTCCGCCTGCCGATGCTAGGGGACACGGGTTCGTGCCCCAGTCCGGGAAGATCCCACATGCCGCGGAGCGGCTGGGCCTGTGAGCATGGCCACCGAGCCTGCGCGACTGGAGCCTGTGCGCCGCAACGGGAGAGGCCACAGCAGTGAGAGGCCCACGTACTGCAAAAAAAATAAATTTTATATTAAAACAAAAAAAGGCACAGTGTGACCTAGGCATATCTTCTAGTGAATGTTCACTTGTGACTTTTTTTCCCTAATAGCAACTGAAGTCAGGTAGACCCCAGACTTAAAAAAAAAAAAAAAAAAAAAATTATCTATCTGTGCACACCAAGGCATTGGAAAGAAACAATAGAGGTCTCTCTTCTGAGCAAAGAGATCAAGGAAAGCAGAGCTGTAGAAGCAGGAGAATTAAGAGTAGCTGATAAAAGAAAACAGTTGTTTGCAAAGTAAAGTTGGGTTTTAGAGGGTCTGCAGATTTGAAGGAGAGAGAAAGAGACCCTTCAGCAAACACACGCTCATTCTTCAGGTCTTACCTTCAACATCATTCTTCTGAGAGCACGTCCTTCACTCCCTGGGCTGGGTTCCTCCCCTCCCTCCCACATCTGGTACACTTCCCTCTGATCAGCCACTCACATAATGTAATTTTACACTTGTATAAAAACTCATTTATAAGTATAGAGTTACATCTGTCTGTATAGACTTCTCTGTTGTCCAGCCTACGTTATAAACCCTTCAAAGAAGCGATCCTGTTTGTCTTGTTTATTATTGTATCCTTCTGTTAGAATATGTTTGAAATACTAAATGGAAGAATAAATGCTGAGGTTATAGAGCAGAGAGAGCACCAAGGTGAGGGGGTGAGAGGAAGGGGTAGTATCAGGAAGGGAGGAGGGAAAAAACCAGGATTGGCTGGCAGTAAAAGAGATAAGAAGGATAGATAAATGAGGGTGATGCATTCCCAGCCTTCTGGAATCATGGATGGGAGTCCAGCCCTTAACCCACTCGCTTCATCAGTCTCATCTCGGGGTTGGTGGTTTCACTTTGTGGGGACAGCTCCAGTATTGGGGACCTCGCTACCTCTCTTCACAGTGCTTCCTTCTGCTTTTACATAACTTCTACTTCTTGGTTTTGGTCTTGTCCTCCGGAATGAGCTGATCCATAAGTTATTTTAAAGCTTGTGAGATTGATGGCCAACTGATAACAGAAATCGGTTTTATTTTTTCTTCCATCTGATATATGATATCCTGGAGGATATTAAAAATGCTAATTCTATAATAGATTAATGAAACTGTATGAGTAAAAATGACCTGAGAATTAAAACCAATATTCTCCAGGTTTTGGGTGCAAATTACTTTAAAGTCTGTCATGGATATTTGTAAGGAAGACCTGAATATCACATACTGAAGTGACTGAAAAACCTTCAGTCAATTATTTCTTTAAAAATTGAGATACTTCTGGTGGCAGCATACTGCTTATAATTGGTTCCTTTCCCTTCCAGAAGCTTGGCTGTCAGCAAAACTTGTATAACGTTAATTCCATCTAAGAATTTACAAACTTTAAAAAAAAAAATCTTAGGAAGGCCAGCTATTACCCACATTTACTATGTAAATTGAGTCTAAAGAAAACATGAAAATTAAAGCAAAGCAGAATTTAAAAGCACTTTTCAGTCAACACACCCACCCCATTGTCTGTGCAGGATTAATCTCCAAAATATGTGTAATGAAAAGCGATTGTATTCCAAATTGTTTAATTTAGAAGGAAACTGATTTTGACAATAGAAACACAATGGTCAAGGACAGTGTTTAATGAGCCTTAGAAAGTATGCTAAGGCAGCTTTCAAAACCTCAATTCCCCGATGATGGATAACTTTATTGCACACTCTTGACTATTTAAATCTCAAGGGTCAGAGGGTTTGTATATGTTATTGGTAACAAAGACTGGAGCTCTCTCAACTTTCAGTGAGTGAATTTATAAGGCACCGCCTTTATATACAGTCTAAAGTACTGTGGAAGAATGTGTTCTATGTAGTTTGGACTCCAGAAACTCTATCAGAATAAGCTTGAAATTAACATCAGGACTTTTATGACACTCAGCCTTCCAATCTCATTTTATTTCTCCCGTATTTTTATATGCACAGCAAGTGGGGTTGTGTCATTATTTGTAATAGGTTAGAAAGTTGAAGAATATATGATACAAGAAGGATAGACCAAAATTTGAGTTAGGGATAGTAACGTTTCGTCCTTTTCTTGCATGGATAGCTAGAGTTTAAGGTACACGCTTTCCTGCCTGCCTACTTGCCAGCCTTTCTTCATTTTATGGTACAAAATTTTTAAGGCATAATGTTGGATTTGAAATTAAAACTTTGGCATGATAAATTTTTTTTTTTTTTTTTTTTTGCGGTACGCGGACCTCTCACTGCTGTGGCCTCTCCCGTTGCGGAGCACAGGCTCCGGATGCGCAGGCTCAGCGGCCATGGCCCACGGGCCCAGCCGCTCCGCGGCATGTGGGATCTTCCCAGACCGGGGCACGAACCCGTGTCCCCTGCATCGGCAGGCGGACTCTCAACCACTGCGTCACCAGGGAAGCCCTGGCATGATAAATATTTTTTATGGTTACTTAATAGCATTCCAACATACAGCTCCACGATATATTCAGTTTTTTCCAGAAAGAATTGTGTGTGAACCTGAGGATTATCAGGGTTACATGACAGGTTCTACACGATGTCTCAACTCAAATTTAGAGTTCTGATTCCCGTTCTTATACTTTAACCATTCTATGGCAAGCTCCTTTATTGAATCGATGAAATATTTCCCAGGTCTCCTCTGGGATGCTTTCCTTCCTAAAGGAACCCAGAGGGATCCACGTAAATAACATGTATTCCGGGGCCCTGCTGTCATTGTCTCCCTAGATGCCCGGAACTTCGGCATTGAACAGTCATACACAGGGTATGTGGTAAAATGCTTTGTGGTGGAACAAAGCGTCATCCTAATGCCATGTAGAATAGGGAAGACTTGAGATTTTCAATTGTGGGTTGCCTACATACTGTCCTATGCTTCCAGACTGCGGATTGTTTAAAAAGAATCCAGAGGATACCTCTGGCTGAACTGAAACTTGTAATCCTCAACAATTCAGAGGATAGAAGGTTAATATTAGGGCCGTTCAAACATCTTATTAATACGACTGCTATGCCTAACGATGCAACTTGCTCCAAATGCTAGGATGCAGCGATTGATGAAAGAGGAAGAACAGCAGAGAAACCCTGGTTGCTTCCAGTAAACCAAGTGTTTGTATATCGCATGTGTGTTTATTGAATCTCTGCGGAGTGTTCTTTTTTTTCAGGTGTTTATAACCTGAAAGTTAATACAGTCTGGCCTGAAATAACTTGTAAACCGACATGCATGATGGCATAACGCTGCCGGTGATTATAAGCCCTTCTGTGTGAGGTGTCATCAGGTCCAGTTGCCCCACAGTCCTCTGAACAGTAACATTGGATAAGAACAGAGGATGGTAGGGTGTCTGCTTCACATGTAGTGCGTTTCCTGCTACTGGTAGAGACACAGCCGTGCCGAGTCCTCCCTAAGACCCCAAACCTTCCTCTTTGCGTTTTTAGGGTATAAAGTGCACTGGTTCTGTTCATCTCCTTTTGTGTAAGCAGAGGAAAGCCTACCGTCTTCTCTACTGAATGCTTTGTGAGCTATGTCTCGTGCCCTGTCAACCAGATCCTGACCCTTGCTCCAAGCCGCTCAGATAACTCCCTTGACGTCGTATGGTAAATTGAAATGACATCTTGTTAGACAGTTCTATGGAAGTGGCTCGTGAACTCATTCAATAAAAGGACATCGGTGTGAGAGTCGAGCGTTTGGGGGGGGTAAAAAGGTAACTCCTCGGTCGGCAGGAGATTTCTCACTGACCAACCTTAATTAACTCTGATGTCACATGAAAAGGAGCTGTTCCTGGGTACAGGTCACTCGGAGGGTAGGCTCCTGATGGTAGCCGGTGACAGGCCCGATGATAAATGAACGTGCCCTGTTAAACCATGACCCTCCGAGAAGCCAGTGTCAAGGAAAAAGCTCAGAGAGGTACCCTGAGGACGTGCCCCTCGTAAACGTTGACAGTAGGAATGCCGACGTCAGTAGAGGACTTTTCTCTTGGTAAACATCTTAAACCACACAGATTGTTTTTCTTTTCAATAACCTTTATAGAGTTTAAGGAAAAATGAGTGAAGTCCATCACCCATGTATGGGTGGAACCAAGACCATGGTCACTTCAGGGGCTAATACCATGGTGTCCTCTGTGTGCTGCACTGGAAAGCTGTTGGTGGATTTTGTTGACTGACAAAGTGTGAACTGTAAGCTTTAAAACAAGCAAATTATTCAAGTAAACATAGGTTTAGGGCTGTGCCAACTGTCACTGCTGAAATTAAGCAATTTTTTCACTTGTGTTTTTACACCTGAATTCAAGACATAAATGCTATATAAATGACTTAAATTTTCTCTTAAGGCATGGAGATCAGGTGCTTCCTAGTTTGGATCTGATGATTTGGGGATTACTTGGGATGGCAGAAACTCTGAAGCAAGAAACCATTGAATTCTTTTTTTGTGGGTCCCTTTGATAATAAAAAGATGAGAAAGAAAATAGCAAGTCTCTGGGATTAGCAACTTGCTACAAATTAGGTGTATTCCTGCTGGAAGCAGCTACCTAACCATTCCGTCCTTTGTGGACCTGGGACCAAGAGCACAGTTATCATAACCTAAAATATCCTACATCTGTCCATCTAAACGTCACAATCTTATCTCCACAAGGGATTAGTCAACAGTGAGTCAGAGCTTCTTGCTGTTGCCGAGTACATGTCAGTTTCTGAGTCCAAGCGTGGAAAGAGGTTTCCCTGTGCCTGAGAGAATGTACATGCCCCTCTCGTTTCTAAACCCACCTTCCACCACTCCTAAAACAAACTTCCCGGGGAGGAAAGCATGTTCCCTGTAGGCAGCAATGTATGTGTGCATGTCTTTACGTAAACATCCTTTCATTTCTCTAGATCCTTTCTTGATTTAAGGCCAGTTCTGGGAGGAAAAGAACATTTAAAAAACTAATGTCACCTCTCATTGTGGGACTTGCTTGAGTTACGCTGCTGTCATACAGACTCCCATGGCTTTCCCACCTTGGATTTAGTCTGCTGGTAGACGGAACAGAAGGTCTCTGGTCTTTCCCCATCATGCTAGAAGTGAGAGAAAAATGTACGTTATAATACTTCAAGTAGTATAATGTCTTCAGTTGTGTGTTCAGTGTGATAACTGAACATACAACTGAACTGTGTTCAGTTATAAGGGACCCTTCATATTATCTGACAAATACTTTAATAGAGGCACGACACAGAAGTTAAGACCAAGAGTTAACTTCTTATTAAGTATTAGAGCCCCGTAGGCATTAGCATCTCAAACAAAAGTTTTGGAAGTTTCTGGAAATTTGTTTCATTTGCATTCTTAACCTTTTTCCCACCCTTGCCACCAACCAAAAAGATTCCATGAGGTTTAGTCTATGAGACTTAAGCTTTTAATAAGCTACATCTTGAGGAAAGAAAAGTCTTCTTTTATTATGAATTATGTTTAATTAACCTCACACAACCTTGGTAAAGACTCGAGGTCTTAACATCAAATTTTAGAAACATGATACTTGGGGATCTATATTTAGATAAAGAGGTCATTTATCATGTAGGATTATGTACTATTGAAAACGTGGTATGTAAAATCAAAGACAGATGCCTCTCATTTGAAAGAGACCTAATATACAAAGCTTTGCATTAAAACCAAATCCATTAGAAATCAGTAATTTTAATATTAAAGGAAATACCGTAGGTTTCTTCCAAGAGCTCTAGCAACATAATTTTTGACGTGACTCAATTTGTTAAAATTCCGATTTAAATAGGTAAAATTCAAAAGATGCAATTGGAAGTGATTTTCAATTAACATTAAATTTAAAAGATTGCAATTTGGGGGAACAGTGAGTTTTTTGCCATATGTTTGTAAATCTTCTAATACATAAATAATGATGTTATTGAACACGAAGTAAAAATTCTCTAACATCAGCCTTCTGAAGCTTTAAGCTGGAGAAACAACTACAAGTATAAAAATCTTAACACTGATGAGGTTGTATGTAGCAACAGAATTCAAAATAGCTCAATATGCAACTTAACTCTGATTATTTTAGTCATAAGTTTTGTTTTCAAAACAGCTTTATTGAGATAAAATTCACATACCACGAAACTCACCATTTTAAATTGTATAAGTCAGTGATTTTTAGTCTATGCACAAGAGTTGTGCAACCGTCATCACTATCTAATATTAGAACATTCTCACCCCCAAAAGAAACTCCTGTTGTTACTCACTTCTGTTCCTTTCTCCCCCAAGCCCCTGCCAACCACTACTCTTATTTTCTCTCGTGTAGATTTGCCTATCCTGGACATGTCATATAAATGGAATCATACAACATGTGGCCTTTTGTGACGGGCTTCTTTTTGGTTTTTAAACAAGACAGTATTATTTTCTCACGGTTCTGGAAGCTGGAAGTCTAAGCTCAAGGTGTCATCGGTTGGGGTTTCTCCTGAGGCCTCTCTTCATGGTTTGTAGACAGCTGTCTTCTCTCTGTGTTCCTACATGGCCTTACCTCTGTGTGCGGTAGCACAGTGTTTTCCGGGGTCATCTGTGCTGTAGCATATATCCGTACTTCATTTCTTTTTATTGCCAAATAATATTCCATTGTATGGATCGACTCCATTTGTTTATCCACCCGTCGTTTGGGTGGTTTCTACTTTTTGGCTATCACAGATAACGCCGCTACAGACATTTGTATACAAGTTTTTATTTGGACATATGTTTTCGGTTCTCTTGGGTAGATACCTAGGAGTGGAATTGCTGAGCCATCTGTTTAACTCTATGTTTAACCCTCTGAAGAACTGCAATCTGTTTTCCAAAGCAGTTGGACCATTTTACAGTACTACCAGCAATACGTGAGGGCTCCTGTTTCTTCACATCCTCATCAGCACTTGTTCTTGTCTTTTTATTGAAGCTATCCTAGCGGGTGTGAAGTTGGTATCTCACTGTGGTTTTGATTTGCATTTTCCTGATGGCTAATGATGTCCAGCATCTTTTCATGTGCTTCCTGACCATTTATATTTCTTCTTTGGGGAAATGTCTATTCGGATACTTTGTCAATTTTTTAAATGGGTTATTTGTTCTTCCAGTAGTTGTAAGTATTTTAAAATGTGATTTCTAACTTGTACATTGTTATGAATCACTGTGGATTTCAGAATCACTGACTTTTTAGGCCAGAAGGAATTGTAAAAATCTAAGTCCAGCCTCCTCTGTTGGCGGATGAAGAATCTGAGGCTTAAGGAGACTTGCCAAGGGCCACAGCAGAGCTAGTTAGTAGCAGAGCTGGGGAGATTCATGATTTCCCGTCAAAAATGGAATAACATAGCTGTTTCACGATTCCTGTTTGAATAAGGCCCCTTTCTTCCAGAGAACAGCCCTTTGATTTCAATATAGTAGGGGTGAGGGGGTGTCATCTAGAAGGAAGAGGGGCTGATGACCTTGTCTTGAAGTTACATTTAACATGTCAGAACACTATTATTATTCAGATCAATAAAAAAGGCAGTTTTCTAAAGATAACTTTTAGTCAAATTTTATATAAGAGCCTGCTCTCAATCTTAAAAGTGATGGGCCAGGCTGTCTGGTTCATAATGACCTGTGGTGGGTGTTCTCTCTCTTAGTGTCCATCGTGGTAGCTTTGAAGAGGTTTGAAGAAAGAACCTCAATCATTTGGGCTTTGATTTGGTTGCAAAATAAAGCCTTTTTTATTTACTTGGAATTTTACTCACGCTTCCCATTGAGGTCCCAGAAAGCATTCCATTTTGCCCAACGAAGTACGGGTGGGAAATGTAGAGCAGCATCTTAGAACAGTCTATGCATGGGCTTCCTCCCAGAGGTTCATCGTGTGGGGAAAGAAGGGGTGTTTGTTTAAGAGCCATAAAGCTCTGTTCGCTTTCTACCTACCCAATAATACAGAACAAACAACGAGGGAAAATATTCAGACAAGCACAGTACAGAGTGTCAGTGTTCAGTCAGTAAGTTCACGTACACATATTGGCTTTTTAATGCTATTAGCCCACTGTGCTTGACCTTAAGTTTTTCCTAATAAAGAAGCATGTGATAAAGCCCGTTTTCATAGTCTACTTAGTTTGTTTTTGTTTTTGATTCTACGTGGAAGTGAGATGATACCGTATTTGTCTTTCTCTGACTTATTTCACTTAGCAAAATGTCGTCAGGGTCCATCCATGTTGACGCAAGTGGCAAGATTTCATTCTTTTTTTATGGCTGAATAGTATCCCATTGTGTATATATACCACATCTTTATTTATCCATCGATGGACACTTAGTCTTGACTACTGTAAATAATGCTGCAGTGAACATGTGAATGCATATCTTTTCGAGTAAGTGTTTTCGTTTCCTTCAGATAAATACCTAGAAGTGGAATTGCTGGATCATGTGATAGTTCTATTTGAGAAATATCCATTCTGTTTTCTGTAGTGGCTGCACCAATTTACATTCCCACCAACAGTACACAGGGGTTCCTTTTTTCCCACACCCTCCCCAGTTCTTGTTAATTTCTTGTCTTTTTGATAATAGTCATTCTATGTGTGAGGTGATATCTCATTGTGGTTTCGATTTGCATTTCCCTGATGTTTGATGATGTTGAGTATCTTTACATGTACCTGTTGACAGTCCGTCTTTGGGGAAAATGTCTGTTCAGATCCTCTGCCCATTTTTAAAATTGGATGGTTTGGTTTTGTCCTGTTGAGTTGTATGTGGGTTTTTTAAATATATATTTTGAACATCAACCCCTTATCAGACATACGATTTGCAAATATTTTCTCCCGTTCAGTAGACTGCCTTTTCATGTTGATTGCATTGAGTTTTTTGTTTGGTTTTATTTAAATATCAACCGCTTATCAGACATACGATTTGCAAATATTTTCTCCCATTCAGTAGACTGCCTTTTCATGTTGATTGCATTGAGTTTTTTGTTTGGTTTTATTTAAATAGTAATTTTCCTCGTATAAGGAGATCTCTTTGACCCTCGTTGTTCTGTGGTAGTTGACTTTGATGAAAACAATAGTTCATGGACCAGCTAGTTTCCTGAGGCGACAATGATTCTTTTAAACGAGACTTCTAGGCTCTACCATGGCAAACAGTGGAAAGTTCTGATCCACATCCGAGCTTCACAATGGGGGATCATTGTTAGGTTGTAGCACTCCACCCTTCGAGATGAAGTATCCTGTGGATTTATTTCTAAGTGGACAATGTGACTCTGAGCTACTCATGAGTCGAGCAGACAGAGTTGCTCATGGTGGGAAGAAGATATCAGATCTTGGATGTATGCATATTCACGTCCTTATACACATCACCACCAAGACGGAGAAAGGGTCTGACACGCAGGAGACACTCAAAACGTGTTAAATATTCATGACGCAAGTGGGTGTATTGGCATTAAACTGCTTCAAAGAAGTATTTCAAGGCCTAATGACATTTCAGAGCAGTTGAGGAATAAATATCTCACTTTCCTTTTTCTTTATGAGTTTTCCTGTTAAACTGTAGTCTTGGTACTTCCGTTCATCTTTATGAGATTCTAGTTTCCTATTAACTGAAGGATGTGATGTCCCAAAGTGTCCAGTTACTTCGAAATGCTGTTTCCTGATACCTCTCCTTTCCTTTCTTTCAATCGACTACTTTTATCTAGCTTCTTTGTTCCAAGGGCAAAATTCATGATGTCAGCGGAGACAAATTCTATAGCAAAATATTTTTCTCAATATTTATCCCCCTTAGCTTTCCAATAATCCTATTTTTCTCTCAGTGTCTTATTTAACCACTCAGTTAGGTGGTTTTCTTTTGGTTGGAAGCTGGAGTGGGGACCGCAGAGAGGGATGTGCGGTTGGCATATTTTTTGAGGGATATTCTCTACATGACACATCTCCCTCTGCTGGAATCTGGGTGGTTCTTTCAAGGTTTAAGATCCTCTCTGACAAGGGTCAGGAGTCCTGGTGTTCTAGGGCACGGATAGAGAAAGATTCACACAATTTGGAAACCAAAATAGCAACAAAAAGGGGGGAAAAAAGTAGGAATCACCTCATACCAGGGAAGGAAGGCATCTTCCCCTTGGCCTCTCCTGGATGGGAAAACTCATTATGTGCACACACACCACAGAGATACCTGCAAGTATTGCCAGAATTTTCCACAGGAAGCTTGGGGTGGACCTTTTCCAACCCACGAACAATTGCTCAGTTAAATCCCTGGAGTTCCATGCCACAAAGAAGGGCAGAAACTGTTCTGGCCTGGACATTTTTTAGGGCAGGCGTTATTAACTGCTGGCTGTGGCTTTTGAAAGACGTAGTGTCCTCCTGGATCACTGATTCTGAGCTACCCTGTTACTTCAGAAAACTCGTAAACATGAGGAAAGTACAAAATTCTTCTTTAGGTACCTGAATGGGTCGACTTGTTCTGTGAGGTTATTTGATAGAACAAGGGGAGCTCGATAAAACGGTCATTCGAATTTAAATTTAGTTAATATTGAGCCATTTGCTCCAATCATAATTTGATACCAGGGCCTATTGTATATAAAAGTGACTTTCAAAATATTAATATCATCAGCAACACCAGCAAAGCGGATAATGTTCATCTAACATCTTTGCAGTTACATACCCAGCAAAACGTTCTTTGATGCGAGTGGGGGAGGGGAGTGATGCTGCTAGGTGTCGGTGACAGGGGCATCTGTCTGCCACCCAGACAACAGAGCACCAAGTCCCCATGCTGTGCCTGTGGACTTTCTGGCTCACACGTGAGGTTGCCAGGGAGCAGCACATCCAGTAATGCCGAGGCAGGAAGTGGAGAGATGAAGCTCCCAGGGCAGATCTTTCACTGACTCTAGTTTTCTTTGCGATATTAGGACCTGAGAGAAATACTAGGGAGCATTGCTAGACTACCCCGTGGAGTCTGACACATGCAGGTCTGTGGTCTAAGATCCCAATCTTCTGCTTTGGATTCCACTTTGGAAACGTTTTTTTTTTTTTTTTTTTTTTTGCGGTATGCGGGCCTCTCACTGTTGTGGCCTCTCCCGTTGCGGAGCACAGGCTCCGGACGCGCAGGCTCAGCGGCCATGGCTCACGGGCCCAGCTGCTCCGCGGCGTGTGGGATCTTCCCGGACCGGGGCGTGAACCCGTGTCCCCTGCCTCGGCAGGCGGACTCTCAACCACTGCGCCACCAGGGAAGCCCTGGAAACGTATTTTTTATGTAGAAGATATTCCCTAGGATCGGCTCTGCATACATAACTTCCCTCCTTCCAAGAATATCTTTTCTCCCTCCTGCTGACCCTTACCCCTGCTAATCCCGAGCCCCATCTCCTGCTTTTACCAGGAGGAGGGGGAGAGCAGGGGACGAGGGGAGGGCTCCTGATCAGAGACCTTGTCTGCTAAGTCGAGAGCTTCAGCAGAGACTCAACCTCTGTGGCACCAATGGCTCAAAGAATCGTGGGTCTGGGGATGTCAGAAATGGACAGAGAACCAAAGTCACGCAGTCCAGTCTGCCGTCTTACAGATAAGAGAACTGAGATCTGGAGAAGGTGACCTGGCCAGGGTCTCATAGCTGGTCCCCGGGATGGATACTGTGTTGTATGGAGATATTGTGTCGTGAGGAGATACTGTGTCATGAGGAGATATTGTGGCATAGGGAGATGTGTTGATTTGAGCACACTTTTCCATAGCTGATCTCATTGCCTCACAACGATCCCCGTGAAATATACTTTGCAAATGTCATGTAGGAGCAGACAGTTCCCTCTTTTCTCTTCCATTATAGAAGGAAGTTGATTATGTAAGACAAACCAAGTGGCTTCTAAAACTGATTTTGATTCTATAATTAGTTTTCCAAATGAGGAAACCAGTTCAGAAAGAGAAATGACTCGCCTAGAATATCATGGCTCAACTAATGACTGAACTATGTCTAGAGTCCAGGAAAAGTTCCATGCCTTGTATTCAGGAAAAAGATCGGACGGGCCTGTGTAACCAGATGACCCATGTTGGTAGTTCAGTATTAGAAATATATTTTGGATGACATTGACGTTTAATCCTGAGAGTTTTGAAGAAGTCACTATATATTTTAATATGGTTGCACTTTGAATCATGATTGAATTTATTAATGTTCTAAATTAATGGGCTTTTGAATATTATGTAGATCGTCTGGCATAGTAGGATATACAATATTCATGAGCAGGAAGTCTTGGAATAGAAAAAAATGTGTGAATTAAAATAAATTTGTATCAGATATACCATTTTGCCTATGCAAGTAAGTTAAAGATGAAAAGTTACCTTTTATGGAAAGATACACCTTTTAAAAAAAGACTAGAGGGCAATTTGCAAATAACACATTTCAAAAACTTTTTTTCCAGGATGTAGTTCAGGTTCAAAATTAAAAGGTCCTGAGCTGAGTTTAAAAGGCACCCAGCACGTGATGCAAGCAGGCCAGACGCTGTATCTCAAATGCAGGTGAGTGACCGTGTTGGTTTGGGGACAATCTGATTGCTCTTCCTTAGGCAGAACCACTCCCTAGGAGAGTAGAAAGGTGGCCCCCCCCAGAGTAGACAGGTAAACGTCAGTGGTCTTCCGTCATCTGCCAAGTGCAAACCTCACGCATCCAGCTTCCCCTGGAGGGTGATTCCTTCATCCATGGGATGGGAGGGAATTACTCACTCACAGGGAATCAGGAGAAGGGATGCCCCGAACATTTTGAGTTGTTTAAAAGCTTTTCTAAATGTGTTACTTTTCTGTAAAGAAAGTGACTGTACTTAAGAAAAGACATCAGGCTAGAAATGACAGCTTCAGAACTGGCCCCAGCCGTGACTGACTGTGTTTTGTTTTCTTATCTGTGACTGCAGAGGGGAAGGGGCCCATTCCTGGTCTTTGCCTGCAACAGTGAATAAGGAAAGCCAAAGCCGGAGGCTGAGCATAACTAAATCTGCCTGTGGAAGGAGTGGCAAGCAGTTCTGCAGTACTTTGACTTTGAACGCGGCCCAGGCAAACCACACTGGCTTCTACAGCTGCAAATATCTCTCTACACCTGCTTCCAAGAAAAAGAAAGCAGAATCTACAATCTACATATTTATTAATGGTAAGACTTCCATTTTCTACATTCTCTTTGCTGTAACTTTGCAGTGGGTCATAAATCCACCTGATCCATTGGAAAGGGAGCTTTCCTAGTGACTGTGAAAGAAGTGGGCCAGGAAAGAGAGCCTACCCTAGCTGTTGAAACTTGTGGAGTGCGTCTTAATGTATTTCCTGAGTGTCAGTTTCAACCAGAATTTTCAAGGACCAGTCAGTCAATTGCATGCTCCCTTAAGGGAGAGACTCTTGTCTATTTTGTTCACCACTGTATCCATGGCACCTAGAATACTGTCTGGCATATCGTGGGATGAATAAATGAATGGCAAGCGTTTAGTTCTATTTCCTAATTATTGAGAAGCCCAAAATACAATACAGATTTTTGTCCTTTAACACAACTGCATTCTCTGATAGGTTGGAATTGTAAAATACGGTTCTATACTAAATTCGTAAGTGTAATGTTGGCAATGTCACTCGAAGGTTACAAAATTAATTCCAGTTAATGATACTGTATTATTTCATGTTCACAAAGCGAGTATTAGAAAGATATGAGAGCACCACCTGCCATTGCATAGTGAAAAGGGCGAAAGACAAAAAATGAATCATGTTCTGGTTATAATTTTTATAGTATAATTTTTTAGTTTTTTCCTTCTTTAGAGAATGAAGCAATGAAATAATATTCAGAGGGAAGAAATATAAAATCCTTAAAGAAACATAAAGTGGCAGTAGCAATGGATCTCTGGAAGGAATAATAAGGAAGATGACTTGTCACTTTGTTCTTCCTTGTTTTGTTCCAGCCAGTTTCCAAAACTTGCACAAGACTCTAGCCTTAGACCTAGAGCTCTAACACATGGAGCAAAATTAGTAGGCACCTCAGGCACAAACTCAAGTTAAAAAAACAAAACAACCAACCATCAGCGTCAATAGCCTAAACACACATCCTGGGTCTTCCTCCCGGCGAGTTAGAGAACTGGGTCTTTGCATTGAAGGCAGCACCATAGACTTACATTTTGGTGGGAATCTCTTTTGGAGTGTTTTACCTGAGCCTAATATGTAATTTTCCAGATTCAGGGTTAGTCTTAGAGACAGTAGAACAGTAGTGTGATATTGGCAGTAACATATTAGCTCGCATCAGCCTGCTTTGACTGAGTCACTTTTCTATCCTGCTCCGCCAAACCCCTGTTTGTACATCTTGCACTTTTCCGGGGGGAGGGGGTGGGGTGGGCAGAGAACTGGAGGAGGCGACAACTTGCTAGCTGATCGCCATCATAGGAACGCAACCAGCCCACTTAAAAATAAGAGGAGGAAGGAGGCCAGGGATCTTGGCTTGGAGAAGGCAGCTCTGCCTTCTCCAAGAGGGAAGAGAGGGCGGGGTCGGGGGGGGAGCAGGATTAAAGGGAGAGACACAGACACGACGTGTGCCAGTGGTGATGGAAAAAGGCATGTGCTCAGACATCTGTTCTCTTTTTCTAGCTCCCCATAGTAGGTTATGTTCTGGTGCTTGTGGAGGAAAGAAAATGCTTTTATTCCTGTCTCTCTAGGGGAAATGGGGGGAAATTTCATTTACACTAAAATTCTTATAAAACTTTCTCCTGTGGGTTAATTGGTCTGACCTTCCGAATCAAACACTTAAATGAGTAAAAGACCATTTCTCTTTTTTTCCCTAAGAAATGACATTCGGTTATTTTCATCTTTCACTCCTACATTACTCAGTAGGCCTCATGGGTTATGCAGCCAGTAGGTAGGTGTGCAGAACCTGTCAGCTTCAAGCCCCTTTGAAAACAGAAGAGAAACTTAGCTATTTAGAATTATCTCCACTTCCACTATACAATAGAGCAGATCTGGCAAGTAAGGATCACTCTGGGTGTCAAATCAATAGTCATTCTAAGCCCTGTGAGGGCAAGGTCCACGTCTGCCTTAATTACTTTTATCTGCAAAGTGCCTCCCGGGTACAGCGCCTGGCTTATAGCAAGAATTCGGTAATATTTGTCAAATGAATACATGAAGCGATTAACAGGGCTGTGTGGAATACTCTGTTGAAATTGACAGTGAGGATGAATTTCAGGCCAAGTAGGAAAGAGAGGCATCACTCATTCTCGCTGTCTGGTATGAGGCTGGGGGGAGTGAGTACTGGCCGTGGTGTCATGTATCACGTCTGCTCTCTGGTAGTAGCCCACAAACATTAGCATAAAGGTACAAGTCCTAGTATCTCAAAACTCCTGCACAACTTGGTTGGGTAGAAGGAAATTCTCTGTTTCAAAGACTGTTCTTGGAGAGGGAAGGATATCAAAATGTGCTGATTGTGTTTCATAGGGCATTGTTATTGGAATACCGTGAATATTATATGCGTTCATTGGGAAAATCTTTATGAGACGTGACTTTTAAATAGCACTAATAACAAAAGATATGTGAATCAATAATAGGGACCATAAGAGAGCACCTGAATGTTCTTTGTCAGTTAACTTGGTTAGCAAATATTTAGGGAACACTTGCTAGGTGCCTGTAACTGCACTGCTCTGAAAGTAACAACGGATTTTGTTGTCTGTTTCCCGGTAGAGTGATATTGGTCTCATAATCACACTTTACTGAAAGCCAAGTTAGCTATGATATAATTCATTCAGCAGCTGTAACTTTTCCAAGTATCCTAACATTTTATGCATTTCCTATTTTCATTCTTTTATTAATTTTGTGTCTGAGAAGATTTGGTCTCAGGCTTCCATTATTATTGAATATTTACGACATTACAGGTTTAATTTTATTCAGGGGTGCAAAACTGGTCTGGTCTCTTGTGACTCAGGATGGTCTCTGGGACTAATAACTCCAACCAGTTCCTAATACACAGCTGTGACTACTTACTAGATGTCAACTGGTTATCACTTATTTATTATTGTTGAATGTTTACTTTAGAACATGTTATTGTTTGGACGATTTCTGCCCCTGGTAAGCATCTGCAGATGTGTTGGCGTTTCATTTTGGTTTTCTGTAATGATGAGAAACGCTATTGGACACCTCTTTTGAAAAGGCATAGATCTGTAGTCTGATAGGGTTCTGAGAAAAAGAATCAGGGCTGTATAGCTTTGTCTGCGTGATACCACACCGTGCATGTGGATTATAAGCAAACTGTTATTTAGATGGTTCCCACCTGAGCACTGATTTGGACATAACCTCTGATATGTATATGTAATGTACAGAAAAATCAGTATCACCACTTTATCATTACAGCTTGTAGAAATCTACCAAACCTCTGACATTATGCATTAATTTCAATTTATTTACTCAAGTAGATAAATTATCAATTTAATTACTCAAGTGACTACATTTAACTACTTTACTTTAAAAAAACCCAAAACATAAAACAGAAGCAATATTGTAACAAATTCAATAAAGACTTTAAAAATGGTCCACATCAAAAAAAATTCTTAAAAAGAAAGATCAAGCCAAGGGTATATCAGGAGAGGAAGATGATTGTCTTAGAATCAGTGTAATTTACTGAGCTAAGGCTCTACTTGGCTCTGGGACCTGGGATTTAAATTACTGGTAAGTTTAAATTTCCCTTAATATAATAACTTCTTACATTCGTGGTTTCTTTTCATTTAAACAAATGGTTTTATTTACATTATGCTGTTCGATTCTCACAACAATCCCGTGAAGCTTTCTTCTCTCCGTTTTGCAAGCAAAGGGCCTAAAATCCATTTCACTTGAGGCTACATGGGGAGCGACGGAAAAGGGTTAGCAACAGAGTAAGGTGGTCAGATTTTTCCCTTCAGATTCTCAGTGGCGGGAGGAGACCAGAGGGGTCAAGACTGAGGCAGGAACACCAGGTAGGGCTGCTGCCAAGGTCACCGTTGTCATAGCTGTGGGAAAGGACAGAAGGTGATGGATTGGAGGGACTCAATCCACCTTGGTGAGCTGGAGGGTCGTGGTGGAAGGGAGGAGGGAAAGTGACACTTGAGTTCTGTAGGGGCACCTGGGCAACTGGTCCCAGGTCCCATAGCCAAGTAGAGCCTTGTCTCAGTAAATTACACTGATTCTAAGACAATCATCTTCCTCTCCTGATAGACCCTTGGCTTGATCTTTTTTGTTTTTTAAAGAATTTTTTTTGACGTGGACCCTTTTTAAAGTTTTATTGAATTCGTTACAATACTGCTTCTGTTTCTTTGTTTTGGTGTTTTGGCCGCAAGGCATGTGGGATCTTAGTTCCCCAACCAGGGATCGAACCTGCACCCCCTGCGCTGGAAGGCGAAGTCTTAACCACTGGACTGCCAGGAAATTCCCACCCTTGGCTTGATCTTGACAAGTGGCTGTTGAATGAGAGTAACTGAAAAATGCTACATACATTTTTTAAAAATTGCTTTTGGGAAAATGAGTGGAGTACCCCAGCGATTATAGCTACAAAATTCTGGGTCATAAGGAAAAACAAAAAGTGCCCCTCCGATGCTTTACTAATTACAGAACAAAAAGATGTTAGCTGAATGGTAATGCCAGGGCTACTTAGGGAGTGTTCATCCGCCTTGCAGGGAAAAAGGAACACACTTGCATTTCTTTTCTGACCTTTTGGTATAGGCAAGAAATTGGCTCCAGGTCAGCCTTTTCTAAGTTAGAGGATTTCATTGCAATTAGTATTTTAATATATGAGTTTTGCCTGTAAAGTAAGGAAACTAACCAGAAGAGATTTTAATGGCATCTCCAAAGTAATTATTACTTTGTCAGTGTCTCTAATTTAGTTAAGAAGACCTTGAACTTAGTCTGTTGAGTTCCCCACGCTTTGAAGTCAGCCTATATACCCTTCCCCTCTCCAGGTCCAAGACTTTCGGGGCTCTTTAAGTATAATGTCTTCTCTTGAAGCATTATAATTGAAAAGGGAAAGGAAAATGGGAGTCTGCGCTGTGGTTGAGTGGATATCTTCTAGTTCTTCCCTGTAAAAGAAACTCATCTCTTCTGCTTCTCTTTACTTGGTTGTTTTACTCTCTACGCCTATTAAAGCAAATGGGTTGGAGCATTTTCACAACAGATTTCCCTTCCTTTGGTTCTCCTTTATGTATAAAATGAATGAGATTTGCATAGCAGCTTACTTTCAGGTAGAAAAATGATCAGACACACTGCGTATGTATTGAAAAGTAGTAGAAATTCTAACAACCCAGATATCCTGGGAGAGAATGATCATTGTGTCTTCACCTAAACGTATTTAGTGGGAAAAAGCTCTGTGTGGCTCGGGGATCTCCAACGAGTAAAAATACTAAAGGTGCAGATATTCTGAAAAGGATTCAACATACTCGCTTGTTCAACACATCGGGTTTTCCTGAAGGGCTTTTACATAACTCTCTGAGATAAACCACTTGGGTATTATTTCTTCCATTTTATGTATGAGAAAACAGGCGCTGTGACCTGCTCAAGACAGAGCGAATAAAATGACAAGCCAGGATGAGAATCCAGGTCAGATCCCAAGGTTACGACTGTTTCCGCGATGCTACAGTTTCAGCTATTGATTTCAAACTAGGAACCAACTGTTCATCTTTGACAGTATACATTCTACAGTTATTACATTCTTTTAAATTTCAAATTCAACGTTGTCTTCTTTCTTTTGAGGCATGGTAGGTTACATGGGTTTCGGGGTGTTCTTCTGAGTGATAGGCCTTAGGGAAACAAATCCCGATCCCAGACAGCTTTGTGTTGCTGCCTGATGGGGTCAGAACTTGTTCGGGCACCCACTCTTTCATCGCTGCGTTCCAGCTCACGTGGCAAGGGAAAGAGACATCATTCTGTTTACCAAGATGAGCAGGGCTCTTAAAAATCCCAACCATCAATGGGCTGTGTAATCAAATTAGTGGTCTGTCATCAGCATTTAAAAAAATTAAGCAGGGGAATTCCCTGGCGGTCTAGTGGTTGGGACTCCGCGCTTTCACTGCCGGGGGGCCTGGTTTGGATTCGTGTTTGGGGAACTAGGATCCCGCAAGCTGCGGGGCCCCCCCCCAAAATAACAGAATAAAATGGAAAATATCCAAGTATATTGCAAAAAGTAAGGGTAAACATTTAGTGGAACTTTTAACATCTTTTGTTTCCATTTTATAAAATACGCAACATATATACATTATACTCACATATATGTAAAATACATATGAGTGTGTGTAGGTGTTTAATGGGTCTGAAGTGAAATGTAGTTCTTATTGTGGAACTCAGGACCGTAAGTTTAAAAGTTTCAATCTTATTAAAGTGTAAACAGGTAAACTTACTAAGATTGTAACAGGTTGAGACAGGTCATTTCTGGACTTCGTGTTTAAGAAAACAGCACCAATCGTAAGCACCCGTGGTGTGTTTTGCACGCCACTCCTGAAACGGAGGCCTGGCGAGAACGTGGTGGTGGAAATAACCCCTCTCCTCGAGTTGATGTGGCTACAACCCGTCATAAAATGTGTGGGTTTATGCAGTACACACTCCTCACATTCCTGACATGGGGTTTCCCACAAATAGGTGTGACCCAGGAGCTGCAGTCAGCAGATGGCGTCCGTCTGTAGACATGGGTCACACACCTGCCGCCCGCAGGGCCCTCCCGTTCTGTGGAAGGTACGAAGAGCAGAGTTGCGGCATCTTAGGGTTTTGGAGGCCCCTGGTTCCTTTCTAGGACCATGACTTACAATAGATCTATGAGGATTTTAAAAGGTACAGGTTGAACTTCTTAAAATAATAGCTATTGCCCAGAAGCGCGTCTTTCCAGGGACTGAAGAGAAAGCCTCTAATGGTCCTTACTGAGCCCCGCAATAGAACTTACTGAGGCTGTATGGATCGTTCTGCTCCAACACCACCTACCCTGGACTCCTACCCGGGTCCGGCGCACCGCGGGGCGTGCCCAGGATGCTGGGGCAGCACTGCTTCACTGGGTAGCGGCTGAGCAGTGGTTGCCTGTTGCCCAGTTTGCCACAGTGTGTGGCAAGTCCAATCAGCACGGCCATGAAACAAGCAGGGACGTTGAGGAAAAGAGTAGTGATCTGCAGATGTACTCAGAGTTTCCCCATCTGCACTTTTTCCCGGGTGGTGATAACAGTTCTAAGGTAGGGATGCGCGAAGGGTGTCAGACCCCCAGCCCAAAGTGAGAGGAGGTCTCTGTGCTTTCAGTTGCATCCCTGGCTGCCTTGTCAACGCGCCGCCTTCCATGCAGGTCAGAACCGTGATGGGGAGAGAGAGAGAGGCTGAACAGATTTTCAAAGCCTCTGAAACATTTTCAGTGGCATCATTGTTGTATTTTTGTGAGAGAAACTTTCAAGAGAAACTATTTTTTTCCATTCATCAAAATTCTCCTCTGAGGAAAAGCAGGCTAAAACAGTTGACATTTTGTAGGAAGAAAAAAAAAACAAACAACGAAGAAACCGTCTTAAAAAATAGACCACTTAGCCATAGGTTGGCCAAGTTCTTTAGGTCTGGATTTCTTAGCAAATTTATGATATTATCTGTTATTGCTTGGTTACTGTCCAGGGTCTTCTCTGGTTTTAAAAGTCAGTTTCAACAGGTACTCATCACCCCTCCCGCTGCCCATTGGCAAAGCTGCTCCCCTCACCTCCCGTACTCACTTCATCTCTATCCTCAATGCATGGCTTCTTCCACTTACTTTCTGAAACCTCTGCTTATTCTAGCACGAATACTCCCGTAAGAATGGCTTCCCAGAGTTTTGGTCTCAGGGACTAAGCCTGATGCTGCTTGAAGCCCAGAGTTGTGGAGAAGAAAGTGTACTAGACACCTTGCACCCCCAGGAAGCAGCCAGTGCAGACAGGTTGGGTGGTAGATCTTGTTTGCCATCCTTCTCACATCATTGCCTGATGTATCTGCCCAGGAGACAGATGAACACGTTGGGGTGAACAGAGCTTGGACTCTCAGCCTTTGGATTACGCGTCTGGAAGCCCAGGTGGGTTTCCTAAAGAGGTGGCAGTTTGAGGCTGACCTGTATTTGCAGAATTCTACTTCAAACGATCCTCTGTAAAGAATTCCTAGGAATTCTCTGGCCTCTCTGCATACAGCTTCATCAAACATCTAATACAAGGTCAGGTTTTGCTGGATTTTTTTTTTTTTTTTTTTGCATCTTGATGAAGTTGTGAAAAAGAGGAAACACATATTGCTAGGATTATAAAATAGACACCGACGACATGGTTGGTTGGAGTTTTCCTTGGGAAACAGACCCCTCTACAGGCTGGTGCTGTGCTTCTTCTAAGGCTGAGGCGTGAAGGAGACTATCTGTTCTCTCCATCATGGGGCGGGGGTGGGGATGGAGAACAGCTGATTAGGACCACAGGGCAAAAGTTTAGAGAAGAGTGACTTAACTCTTATCCATTCTCCTTCCAGCTACTTGAAAATTTGATGGAAGACACTCTTGATATCTTCAAGCCCTGGCGTTTCACATTTCCCTTCTAGAGACATTTTTGTCATTAGACACCAAGGGACCTTGATTGTAGGAAACATTTACATGTGGTTGGGACAGAAGCCACCTGTGGTGGTGGGTTTGTTGGAAGTCGGGAGTGTCACGTCTTCTTTAGCCCTTGCCTCAAGCCCTGTGTTCACCTAGCGTGTTCCTAGGAATTTCACCCTTAGCCCTTGGTGGTACCTGCCCATTAAACGTCCAGGTCATTCCTTCAGAGAGAGCTTTTCCCGACACTCTCTAGGCTCCATACCAAAAAAATGTGGCGTGCCGGCTCTTGAGAGCCACACAGCTGAGCTTTGCTCGCAGTAACACTGTTCTGTGTCACCAGGCGTTGAGTACAACTACAGAAATCCTCAAAAATAATCAGAATGAACATACTCTTGACTGAGCCACTTGGACACAACCCAAGACCAGGAAAAATTAGTGACTGAGGTAGAATTATGAAATCTCGAGATGGCAGTGAAGGCCAAATAAAAATCCAATAAAATCGACCATATCCTCTCATTTTCCGCCCCACAGACAGAACGTGTGAAAGATTGTCCATCAAAACTTTATGGTTTTTAAGGATTTTTTAAAAATCTCCTTCGTGTAATTTTTTTAAGAAAAATGAGCAAGGGACTTTTTCAGGAGAAATCGCCTCAGGCTGAAAAGGCTTTAAGTTTCTGACGTTTCATAACTTTCTCTAACGACGGTAATGAAATGCCAACCCCGCCTAGAGACGAGGAGGTGCCCTAGTTTTGATCTCCGTGATCCTTGCAGTTTGGACACTCTTTAGTTTTCCTTTACTATTTAAATATTTGTTGTTTGGGCATCCAGTGCATTTTTGCTGGGTTGTGTTGGCAGTCATCTTGGCTAACTGACTGTGCTATTCACGATTGGTGACTTACTAGTGCAATCAATGCCCCTCTCTTCCATCCTTCGTCAAATATCAATTACTATATTATGTTTTTTATTTTATATTGGAGTATAGTTGATGTACAATGTTAGTTTCAGGTGTACGGCAAAGTGATTCATTTATACCTATATCTGTTCTTTTTCAAATTCTCTTCCCATTTAGATCACAGAATATTGAGTAGAGTTCCCTGTGCTATACAGTAAGTCCTTGTTGATTATCTATTTTATGCATAGTAGTGTATATGTAAATAAACTATATTTGAGAAAACATGATCCAGGGTTCAAATTAGATTCAGTCCCTGTTCTGATACATGAGAAGGCTTTGTCTTTGTACAGATTCCTTAATAACAGTTCACTCTTAGGTCTCACTGTGTGTTACGTGCTATCCTAGGCACCTGTATTGGTTAATGATTTCATTCTGATAACCCTAGGAAGCAGCGCTATCATTTTCATCTCCTTTTCACAGAGAGGTTGAGTAACTGCCCATCTAACTAGTCATATAACTAGTACGCAGTGGAGAAGGCAGCAGCCCCCTTTCCCATCAGGAGTTTATACATATAAAGTGCTTAGTTTTAGTGTCTGGCGTGTCGTGTGCACTGCTTACCTGTTACTGCTGCTACTGTTGCTGCTGTTACCATCTTGCGAGCCTCGGTTTCCTCATTTGTAAAACCAGAAGAGTGGTGCGTTGTGCATTTGTCAGGAGATTCGGTGAGGTAATATCCATAGCACTGTGCCTACGCTTATAGGGGGACCAGTCAATAGTAGTTACCATGGTGACGGGCACTGCGCTGGGCAGGGGAGGAAGTCCAAAGATGATCCCCTTAACTGTCAAGGGTCTGCAATTAGTGATACAAATAAAATAGTTTACAACTAGTCATATTGTAAAGCACTATGGGAAGAGAGCAGTAAGAGGGGCCTAGACCAGGGGTGCTCTGCCGGGTACACCCCACCCCTCCCCACCCCTCCCCACCCCTCCCTCACTCTTCAGCACCAGCGTTCTCGCACCTATTTTTCAGGTCTTGAGTTAAACATCACCCGTCCTGGGAAGCTCCTCAGACCCCCCAATCTAGGTTTGACCCCCCCCCTCACGTAGCACTCACCTCACCCATTCTGTGAGGAACAGCACCGACTGTCTTGCTCACCCTGATGGCTCCAGCCAAGTAGGAGGTGCTCAGAGGTCTTTGCTAAGTGAAACAAACATGAGTTTTGTTTTGTTTTGTTTTGTTTTTGCGGTACGCGGGCCTCTCACTGTTGTGGCCTCTCCCGTTGCGGAGCACAGGCTCAGCGGCCATGGCTCACCGGCCCAGCTGCTCCGCGGCATGTGGGATCTTCCCAGACCGGGGCATGAACCCGTGTCCCCTGCATCGGCAGGCGGACTCTCAACCACTGCGCCACCAGGGAAGCCCAAACATGAGGTTTTAAAATTTATATTAGTCTCACCTGGCCTCCTGGGCGTTAATGAGGAAACGAAGGGCACACGGAGCAAAGGGGCCAAATCAGGGGCAAAGATGCACATGTCACGTGACAGAATCACCCTCCAAAAAAATGTCCAGCTGACTAGAACTGTGACCTGGGATTAACCAAATGCGATTTGACAGGAATCAGTGTAAAGGACTGTATCTGGCTTGCAAAACCCGCTAACCACTCTAGGACTACGGGCTGTGGGAGGTGGCGGCTGAGACAACACATGCGAGAAAGACTTCAGGCTTCTAGTTGACTCCACATTCACCAAGAAAAGGAACCCAGCCTTGAACTGCATTAACAAATAGACGGGGTTCAGAATAAAGGGGGTGCTAGTCATACTGTTTAGTTTACATTTCAAGAGGGACAATGAAGACAGGAATTCTGAGCAAATTCCTTAACCTGTCCCCCAAACTTCATTTTCCTCATCTGTAAAATGGGTACCTGCCCCACCGGGTTGTGAGTGTTAAGTAATTTGATGGTTTTCTTATTTTCACTGGCAAGGAACAACTAAAGGAACTGAAATGTTTAAAAAAGTAAAGAATTAGGTGGGAAAATAGGAGACATGAGTGTGTGATCGTCTCCTTCAAAGTTTTCCTATGTGGGAAAGAGATTAAGCTTCATCTTTATAATCCTAGATGGCAGAGCTACTATTTAAGAATGAAAGAAGTCAAGACAGGCAGATTTCAGCTCGATGTAAGAAAACACTGTCTAACATCTAAAGCTATCCGACAGTGGAACGACCTGTCTTGGGAGGTGGTGAGTTCCCCGTGTGTCTAGGCTTTCAAGCACAGCACAGGTGCTCACTTGGTGGGGTTGGATCAGCTGATGCCCCAGGGCCTTTCCACTGTTGAGATTTGGGTAGGGCCTAGTGTGCATCTCTGTCATTTATTGATCCCTAGCTGAGGTTCATTACCATAGAGCATCTCATTTCATCCTTGAAACCCAATGGGAAAACTTCTATTATCAGTCTCCTTTTACAGGAAAGTTGAAGAAATTTAATACCACTGCAAGTTTGGGTACTTTGTGTAAGTTCCCAAGTCAAGCTTTGGTGGACTCCGAGGTGCCTGCTCTTGGTAACACAGCCTTGCTGAGCTTCCCCACCCACGACTCCCTTGGAACTTTGTGTGGGGGGCCATGGGGGGCAGTGCCGGGCTGCAGACTGGAAGTGTTCGGACCAGATGCAGCTGACAAACGTTTTGATTGGCAGGCGTAGTGCTTTTCGCTGCCAGTATTTAATAATTGGAGGAGTTCACATAAAAATCTGATTTCCTACTTATCTTTAAAAACTGGAAACTCTAGCCACGCTGGCCTGTATTCCCACTTGGCAACAGCTGTCTGCAGCAAGCAGGGACTGCCCCTTCCAGACATGGCCTCACGTTCTCAGCGGCCACCAGCCCTACTGCCTCGCATACGGCTACCCCGCCCCCCTTTGCCTTCCCTGCCTCTCCCCCCTGCCCCCCCCCCCACCGCGGAGGGATGTCAGTGTGCTTCTCCCAGTGTGGACATTTCACGTGCATGCATAACAAATAACAGGTTTGGGGGCAGGAAAGTGCCTGTCCCATTTTCTAGAGGAAGTAGAGTCGCAGGGTGGCAGTGCCTGACCTCAACAGAACCCTGGTTCCCGACTCCTACAGTGCATGACCCTGGAGGGAATGTTCTCCTGATGGGCAGCTGCCCTCTAGGAGAACCTGTGTCCCAGCGAGCAGGAACCCCCCCCCCCGCACTGGAGGATGACGGTCCGCTTGGAAGGACTTCCATCTCTAGGCTCTGTAAGACAGGACTTTGTCTGCTCTTGGTCCTGAGGTGGTCACAGAGACCCCCCAAAGAACCCCCAGCACCTTACAGCAGAGAGAGCTAAGCAGAGGGTCCAATGACTCAAGCTTGATGTTAACAGTGAGAATTTCTTATCAGTCTGTCATCTCATATTTCTAATCTCCTGCCAGAAGATCCCATGTTATCCCTGTCTCAGTGCCATCTTTCCTTCCCTCCACGCTTCCTTCCTTCCATCCCGTTGGTCGGGTATTTGAAGGTGTAGTTTTCACTCCCGAGTCATTCAGGAGGGTCAGGGCTGGATTTTGGTGTGGTGGAGAGAGGATGGTCTAGGACCAGGACACCTGAATGCAGGTTTGGCTCAGCCGTTTGTACTATTCCTATGCTGTGGGAAGGTCTCTCCTTCTCTCTGGGGCTCAGTTTCCTCTTGTATAACATGAGAGTCAGTGTTAGGGTATCATACAAGTCCCTTAACAGTTTTACAGTTTTATGATTCAGAGGCAGAGCTGAATAATAGAACTTGGGACATGACCCAAAATCTTGGCAGTAGGAGAAGGAGTTGTGGCTGTCCGTCAGAGCTGCTTGCTTTCTCCTTTCCTTTCTCCTTTATTTCTGTTTCATTTCCTTCCTTCGTCCGTCCGTCCGTCTGTCCATCCATCCGTCTGTCCATCCTTCCTCCTTCCCTGTCTTCCTTCTTCCCTTCCTTCCTAGCTTTCTCTTCTTCTTTCTTTTCTTTTGAGGTGCTTTAATTGATCAAGATGAAGATCTGACTGATAATGGGGATAGCTCACTAGGAAATACTGTGTGGACTATAATACTCAGATACACCAGTCAAGTAGTAACCTCCCAGCTGATTAAAGGCAGAGATGTTTCACTGTGCTCCCCACTGACCTGGGGCTGCCAAGGGGAACTAAACTACATGTTTACAATCAAAATGACTTTGTAGGGCTTCCCTGGTGGTGCAGTGGTTGAGAGTCCGCCTGCTGATGCGGGGGACGCGGGTTCGTGCCCCGGTCTGGGAAGATCCCACATGCCGCGGAGCGGCTGGGCCCGTGAGCCATGGCCGCTGAGCCTGCGCGTCCGGAGCCTGTGCTCTGCAATGATAGAGCCCACAGCGGTGAGAGGCCCGCGTACGGCAAAAAAAAAAAAAAAAAAGACTTTGTCACAGGAGAAAATTCCATTTTTTTTTTGGTGAGTGGCCTCCTTGAATGTAAACGGGAATGGGAGAGAAAGGTTGAAAAGACCCATAAGGTAAGGAGTTTGCACTGGATAATCTTCAGGAACCGTTCCAGCTCAGGAAACAGTGGGTCACCATTTCTGAGAAAGAGCCCAAAGTTGTGTTTTCTTTCAAAATATGCTTTTTGAGATATCATTCACATACCATACAATTCAGCTTTTTAAATTGTACAGTTTAATTTTCTTTAGCACACGGACAGACATACGTAGCCATTACCACATCACCAGTGTTCACATATATGTGCTGGCTTCTTTCACTCAGCATAATGTTTTGAGGTTCATTTGTGCTGTACCATGTATCAGCACTTCCTTTATTTTTTTAATTGGGGTATAATTGTTTTACAGTGTTGTTAGTTTCTACCGTACAGCGAAGTGGAGTGGAGTTCCCTGTGCTATACAGCAGGTTCTCATCAGCACTTCATTGTTTTAAATTGCCAAATAATATTCCACTGTATTGTACGGGTCTCCCACGTTTTAGCTATCCATTTGTCAGTAGATGGACATTTGAATTGTTTCCGTCTTTTGGCTATTATGAATAATGTTGCAGTAAACATTCATTATACAAGTTTTTGTGTGTATATAAGTTTTTATTCTCTAGGGTAGATACCTAGGGGAGGAAATGCCAGGTCACGTGGTAACTGTATGCTTAACGATTTCCAAACGTGGCTGTACCATTTTACGTTCCCACCAGCAGCTTAGGAGGGTTCCAGTTTCTCTAAATTCTCACCCATAATTGTTATCATTTCTTTCTGTCGTAGCCATCCTAGTGCATATGAGGCAGTATCTCATTGTGGATTCGATGTGCATTTCCCTGATGGCTTGCGATGCTGAGCGTCTTTTCATGTGCTCATTGATTATTTGTACATCTTCTCTGAAGAAATGTCTATTCAGATCCCTTTTCCGTTTTTTTAATTGGGTTGTCTTTGTTACTGAGTTGTAAGAGTTCAACTTTTTGTTGTTAATATAAATATATTTTATATAGTTATATATTATAAATATATATTATATATTTTATACTTTAGACATATAATTTAGAGAAATGTATTAAGATACATATATCTATGTCTAGATTTTAACGTATTCTAGATATTTAAATATATATTCTAGATACAAATCTCTTATCAGATATATACGTTTCAAATATTTTCTCACATTCTGGGCATTCACTTTCTTGATAGTATTCTTTGAAGCACAAAAGTTTTAAATTTTGATGAAGTCCAGTTGATCTGTTTCTTTCGTTTGTTGCTTGTATCATATATAAGAATCCGGTGCCAAATCTGAGATCATGAAGATTTACCTCTGTGCTTTCTTTTAAGAGTTTTACAGTTTTACCTCTTAAACGTAATCCTTTGATACATTTCGAGTTCCTACTTATATACGGTGTGACGTGAAAGTCCAATTCTATTTTCTTGCACGTGGAGTTGCCCCAGCACCATTTGTTGAAAAGACAGATCTTTCCCCATTGAATGGTCTTGGCAGCCTTGTCGAAAACCAACTGACCATGGACTCGTGGGCTTATTTCTGGACTCTTAGTCTACCCCGCTGATCTATATGTCTGTCCTTATGCCAGTACCATCCTGTCTTAATCATTGTTGTTTATAGTTTTAGTAGTAACTCTTGAAATTGAGAAGACCAAGTCCTCCGACTTTGTTCTTTTTCAAGATTGTTTTGGCACTTCTGGATCCCTTTCAGTTCTGAATTTTAGAATCAGCTTGTCAATTTCTACAAAGAAGTCAGCTGGCGTTCTGATAGGGATTGTGTGGAAGCTACAGATAAATTTGAGGAGCGCTGCCGTCTTAACAATATTAAGTCTTCCAATTCACGAACATTGGAGATTTTCCAATTCTTTAGAGCCTTAATTTCTTTCCACAACATTTTGCAGTTTTCAAAGTATAAGTTTCACACTTCTTTTGTTAAGTATATTCCTAAGTGTTTTATTCTTTTTGACGCTATTTTAAACGAATTTTAAAATTTTTATTTTCAGATTGTTCATTGCAAGTACATAGAGGTACATAATTCTTTTTTGTTTATTGATCTTGAATCCTGAAATCTTGCTGAACTCATTTACTAGTTCCAATTGATAGTTTTTTAGTAGATTCCTTAGGATTTTCTATATACAAATCATGTCATTTGAAAATAGAGAAAATTTATTCCTTTCAAATCTGGGTGCCCTTTATTTCTTTTTCTTGCCTAATTGCACTGGCTGGAATGTTTATTGCAGCATTTTTCATAATAGCCATTATAGCCATTGAAGCCCTAGTGCAATGTTGAATAGAACTGATGAGAGTGGACAATCTTGTCTTGTACCTAATCCTAGGGGGAAAGCATCCAGTATTTAACCATTAAGTGTGATGTTAGCTGTTAGGTTTTTTTGGTGTATGCCCTTTATCAGATTGAGGAAGTTCCCTTCTATTCCTAGTTTGTTGACTGTGTTTATCATGAAGGGGGTTTGGATTTTGTCAACTGCTTTTTCTCCACCTTGTGAAATGATCATGTAGGTTTTGTTTTTTATTGTATTGATATGGTATATTAATGACACTGATTTTTGGAGGTTAAACCAACCTTGCATTCCTGGAACAAATTCCACTTGGTTATGGTACATAATTCTTTTATATATAATGAGTTTGTTAGGAATTTGTTGAGTTTTTTGCATCCACATTCATAAAAGATATTGACCTGTAGTTTCCTTGTGATGTCTTTGGTTTTGGTGTCAGGGTAATACTGGCCTCATAAAATGAATTGGGAAGTTTTCCCTTCTCTTCTATTTTTTAAGAAAAGTTTGTGAAGAATTGGTATTAGTTCTTTAAATGTCTGATAGAATTCACTTGCCATCTGGGCCTGGGTTTTTCTTTGTAGACAGTGTTTTGATTACTAATTTAATCTCTTTACTTATAGGTATATTCAGGTTGTTTCTTGCTGAGCTAGTTTCAGTAGTTTTTGTCTTTCTAGGAACTTGTCCATTTCATCTGGTATCTAATTTATTGGCATGCAATTATACTATTCCTTTATAATGCTTTTTTTTATTTTAGTAATGTTTGTAGTAATATCTACAGTTTCTTTTCTGATTTTATTAGTTTGTCTTTTCTCTTGGCTTGTCTGGCAAAAGGTTTGTCGATTGTGTTCGTCTTTTCAAAAAACTAGCTTTTGGTTTCATGGAATTTTTTCTATTGTTTTTTCTGTTCTCTGGTTTGCTAATTTCCACTCTAATCTTTATTATTATTTCCTCCCTTCTCTTTTCTTTAGGTTTAGGTTGCTGTTCCTTACCTAGAGTTCTAAGGTAGAAGATAGTTATTGACTTGAAATCTCTCTCCTTTTTCAACATAGGCATACCACTGTAAATTTCCCTGTAAACATTGTTTTAGCTCCATCCCATAAGTTTTGGTATGTTGTGTCTTCATTTTCATTCGCAAAGTATTTTCTAATTTTCCTTTTGATTTCTTTTTTGATTCATTAGGTACTTAGGAGTGTGTTATTTAATTTCCAAATATTTGTGAGTTTCTCAAGTTTCTTTCACTTATTTGTTTCTAATTTCATTCCACTGTAGTTAGAGAACATACTTTGTGTTATTTATATCCTTTTAAATTTATTGAAGTTTGTTTTATGACCTAGTATGTAGTTTATCCTGGGGAATGTTCCATGTGCACTTGAGAAGAATGTATGTCCTGCTGTGATGGGTGGAGTGTTCTGTTTATATCTGTTAAGTCTAGTTGGTTATGTGTTGTTCAAGTCCTCTATTTCCTTTTCAATCATCTGTCTAGTTGTTCTGTCCATTATTGAAATCTTCATCTTCTATTGTTGACTTTTCTATTTTCTTCAATTCTGTCAGTTTTTCCTTCATGTATTTTGGCGCTCTGTTAGTTGCATATATATTTATAATTATCATATCTTCCTGCTGGATTGACCCTATCATTATTACAAAATGCCCTCTTTATCTCTAGTAACATACTTTGTTTTAAAGTTTATTTTACATAATATTAGTATAGCTATTTCAGCTTTCTTGTGGTTGCTCCAAAGCTCTTTTTTGAATTCTCAAAAGCTTTGATGGGCAATGAAAGTCAAGAAGAAATTGCCTCCTTTCTTTCTTTCTTTTTTTTTTTTTGGCTCATGTTTCAAATGAACTATTTCACCTGTCAACAAACTCTCCTTGAGCACTAAGAATGGTCCACAACGCAAAGACTTGCGCGTTGTGAAAACTCTCGTGTCCAGGTAGAATCCTTTTCGTGGGATTGGTTAATTAGTTTCTTATCTTCTTCGCTTCGTCCTCAGTAAATTAAAATCACATCCTCCTTGAAAATAACTAGGAGTCCTTCTGACCAGGACTTATAGGTAAGGAAAATGAAATTAAAGGGAACGCAAATCAAGAAAAAGTTTATGAACATCATGGGAATGAACAAGTGCTAGGAAGCAAGATGTTTACTCCCGAACTTCTCTTCAAGTCTGAAAAGCTCCCTCAAATCCTTGGGTCATTCACTTGCTCCAAACCCAGTAGAAGAACTCCCAGGCGATGCCATTGGGGAATGGAGTGGCATGAGGATGGCATTGCTGGGGCCTCTGTGTCTGCGTGCCCTGATGTGCCAGAGTGATTACAGATTTTAAAAGGAAAAAACACGTAATACCATCCTGAACAAGGATCCCTGTTTGATCTTTCCCTATGTCCTAGCCTGCTTGTTGTCCTGAAGGATGACAGCCCAGCTACTCCCACTGGATGAGAAAACCTCATATTCTGTGCCAGTTTCCTGTCACTGCTTTGAGTTCTAAGAGTTCAGAGAGGGGTGGGTGGCATGACCTCCCCGTCGCTGGTGTTGGCATGAGTCCCTGGTGACAGTGTGTCTGCACCGCGGGTACACCAGCAATCTCTGGAGCAGCTCTTCCTCACTCTTTCGACAGCCAGCCAATTTGGTCTCAGGAAACCACTCTGCAGCGCTGGCTGGGTTTGGAAGTCATTTTTAATTCTGTGACAAAGACAAATGCGTCCTTTGGGAGTAGTAAGTGGTTTTACTGGTGATATTAATGGAACCTTGACCTCTTCTGTAACTGTGGTCCTACAAAACAAAAAATGTTTGTATTATAATATGTCAGGCAAGTTCATTCTTAGCCCTTCCTTGAAACAAATTGCAGAGGAAATATACTATTAATAAGCCTGGAGAATATTCTGTGTGTGGGTGTGTGGGTGTGGATGTACAGGCATAAGCTCCCTTGCAAACATAGCGGGTTTAAAATGCCGCGATTAACTGTGCTACAGATGATGTGTTTTGAATTGTGCTGGGACGGACACAAATCATTGAAGTTCTGATATTTCTGAACAGTGGGCCCAGTGCTAAAATTGGAATCGGCTTTTAAAGGCCGGTAGCTATCATAAAATTCAAGTGTTTGAGGGATCCAAAGTGAGCAAGGGAAAGACGAAATTCAAAGGCACGTTGCATTAGCCGCTTCTGTTTTCATTTGGGGTTGGCATTCATGGGCCTAAAAATGACTGCACTGAGGTCTCCTGTTTCCTGCAGGAACTTTTTATGCCAGTGTCCTTTGTTGAAAATAGTTGCTTAAGGAGACAGTAAATTAAATGTGAAGGATTTACCGTTTGGTTACGTGAATTAAACCATTTCCTGGTGTTTGTGTTTACCTTGGGACTCACAAAGGAGACAAAAATATAGACTCACAGGAGGAAGGAAAGGAATGATCAAATCCCAATAGTCCCTGCCTGGATGTCTAGCTCAGCAATTTTATTCAGGGGAGGAATTTCGTGCTGATAAGTGAATCTTTGTCTCTGTATAATTAACTTTTCCTCTCTCCAGATGCTACACCCACTGAGCCTTCCTAATAGACCTGTAACTACAAATGTGGTAGTTAATGCCTCCTTCTAGTATAGTGGGCAAAACCGAATTAAATCAGGTACAAAGTGTATAGTTTTCCTCAAGTAAAACTGGATGGTGCTTTAGAATTTGAGACTTAAATGCAATAATTTAAAGTCTTATTATAAAATAATATATGAGCATTCTAGAAAATCTGACAAATACAGAAGGTAAATAAGAAAATAATAACGACCCGTAGCACTCAAAGATAATCATTGCTGACATTTTAGTGTATTCACTTTGCCTTTTTTCTATGCCATTATATGAATATAGATTTGTACTTTTTATAGTTTAGATCATAAGTATGATTTAGGATTTCCATATATCCTAACTGCCCTCTCTCCTTAAGTTCAAATCTCTCATAAGAAGAAGAAAATTAACGGCTAACACATACATAGCATTGTACTCTCTGCCAGGTAAAATTCTAAGCACTTTACACGTATGAATTCATGTCAGCCTCATAGTAACCCTTTGAGGCAGATGTTACAAATGGGGCACAGAGGGTAAAACGGTTTTCCCACAGTCTCACAGCTAGGAAGGGACAGAGCCAGGATTTGAACCCCGGCTGTAAAGTGTGTGCTTTTTTTTTTTTTTTTTGGCCACACTTTGCGGCTTTCCCGGACCAGGGATTGAACCCGCGCCCTCAGCAGCAGTGAAAGCACAGAGTCCTAACCACTGGACCGCCAGGGAATTCTCCAAAATGTGTGCTCTTAACCAAGATCTGTTGCCTCCCCGCCACCCATCCAGCCCGACTCTGAGCCTCATGCTGGGCCCGTCCCAAAGCCTGCCCCCACCCAGCCCTGTCCCTCGGTGAGCGACCTCTCAGAATTCCTCCAACACTGGGTAGTGTGACATAGCACATGGGAACTGAGACAATCATCCTATCTCTGAAAGACAATTGCCAAGAAGGCCCTTCCTATGATGGGGAGAGGCGGGCCCGGTGATGAGGGGATGGGGGCAGGGAAGGAGCCCTGGGCTGGCGCTCAGGAGAAACTGGCCTCTGGGCCTGGCTCTGTTCACAGCGAGACAAGGCACTATACCTGTTTAGGCCTCTGTTTTCTCATCTGTAAAGTGACAGGGTTGGAGAGCAATTCATTCATGTGTTCATTCATTCACTTAATACACACGAGGCAGAGATGAATATGGTCTGTTTCCTCTCCTAGGAATTCATCATCCCGTGTGTAGCCAGAGAAGAAGTGTTATAAGTGCTCTAAGAGGAGAGTCCTGGGGACGTTGACAAAGCCGCTGAGATGGGCTGGGGCGGAGAGGGTAGAAGCAGGAAGGGCTGGCCCAGCGAGGCTTCCCAGAGGACCAGTAGGGATCTGTGTCTCAGGGCATCCGTCTCTCTAGGGCCCCCTCTAGTGTATGTCACACTCTCTCACCTTCAGCAGGCTACAGCATTGTCACTTTTTTTTTGGGGGGGGAGGGTTTAAAACTACAAATCTTTATTGTCTCACATTCTAGAAACTCAAGATGGCAGCAGGGCCGTGCTCACTCTGAAGCCCGTAGGGGATCCTTCTTTGGCTCTCCTTACCTTCGGGGGGTGGCGATCCTTGGCAGCCGGCGATCCTTGACCTGCAGCTGCATCGCTCCACTTCTGCTTTGTCCCCACGTGGCATTCTCCCCGTGTGCCTGTCCTCACATGGCCATCTTCTTATATGGACACCAGGCAGATTGGATTAGGGGCCCACCCTACTTAACTGAAGTAATTCTATTGGCAGTGACCCTATTTGACCCAAATGAGGTCACATTCTGAAGTACTGGTGTGTGGGGGGGTAGAACATATCATTTTGGGGGTGGGGACAAAGTTCAATCCATAACCATGTCTGCAGCCCCCATTTAGTCCAGGCAGCCGTGGTCTCCTTCATACTCTTGTTTTTCTCCACTTCGTCCTCCATTCAGCATCCAGGATGAGCTTCCTAGACCATAGCAAGCAGGGGAGGGTCCAGACAGAGAGTCCTCACAGGATTTCTTTCCATCTGGGCATAGAAGACTGGAGCCAGGGGAGAAGCGGAGAGCACAGTATCTCCTGAAGAGATCGTTGTCAGTGGAGTCCCAAGGGCAAGGGCACAGTGCACCGTGAGAATGTTTCTGGAAGGATGCTCATTCCGGTCTCCAGAGGTATCGCAGGGAAGCCGCTCGGGTGGTCCTGAGACTGGCAAAATTCTGTCGACTGAAAACAAATGCACAACGTGAGAGCTGTGAATTAAGTTTCATCTGGGGCAAAAATGAAGACTATAGCCCGGGGTCAGCATTTCAGGTAGCTCTGAGAAACAGCTCCGAAGAGATAGGGGAGAAGGTCGGTGTATATGTGATTTCGGTGTGAAGAGGGAGTACATGCGATCAAGCGCATATTTTTGGCAGAAGGTTTCTGCTAGTCACGAGGAGCAGGCGTCACCTTGAAGGATTTTAGTGCTTTTCTAGATACAAGGAGATGCAAAAATTGGGCTCCTAAAATATCTAACTATCTGAAGACCTGTTCTGCCAGTTTTTCCCAGAGCACGGAGCGCCTCATTCCTGATCTCCACCCTGAACTCCTTTCAGGGGGTGTTGAGGTTCAGCAGCTGCGGCGGCTCATGATTCAATCCTTGTAAAGGTAGACGGCAAGTGCCAATTATCTGTAGTTGGCAATGCCATACTTTGAAGGGTGGTCTCTCGGTGATGAGGTAAAGCCCTTTCCAGACCTCTTTGTGTCACTTCCGCCTGCTTTGCTGTTAGTAGATGTGCAGTGCAGGCTAAACAAACGGATGTCACATACATGTGAAATAAATGCGGTATTCGCACTGCTTCTCCTGCCTTTAGCCCGCCCCCTACCCCGAAGTAGCTGGGACCTTCTCATCTTATTAGGCTGCCATTAAGCTCTAGAAAACGGCGAAGGCATGTGCTTCTGTCATTCAAATGCTAATCCTCTCTCCAACTTGACACCTCAGCTTGCCGCTATCCGCCGTCATCTGTGCTCCAAAGACAGAGGACCCTTGTACCCGCCCCCTCTGACTTCTTACAAAGGCTCTGGAGGGCGCTTCCTGAGGCACTTAGCATAGCTGTGGAAAGAAGTTTATGCAGAATATTCACCTTTACTGTTCCCCCCACCCCCCAGGTCACAATTGCAAAGTAGGGCATCAGGGCTCCCTGACGGAAGGCTAAGACCTGAATAAGGAATTCGGTTTTCTTAGAGAAACAGAAACACCAGATTCCGAGAGAAGAACGTGGATTTATGGGTTACACGAAAGGAGAATGATGTAACTGGTGGTGCCCGTGCTGCCTCGCCAGCTGCAGTGTCTGCGTGTTCCTAATACGATCGTTTATGTATTTTCATTTTCTTGTTCAGATACAGGTAGACCTTTCTTAGAGATGCACAGTGAAATCCCGGAAATTGTAAATATGACCGAAGGAAAGGAGGTCGTCATCCCCTGCCGGGTTACATCACCCAACATCACTGTTACTTTAAAAAAGGTAAAAATGAGTAGTGCTACTCTCACAAGCCTTTTACTGCAAGTGAATTTTGAGTTGTTTTCTCTCTCTGGAATAGTTATCTTAGAGACAGGTGGGCTTTCTCGGCGGACTTTTCTGTAACGGCTTTTTACTATGTAAGTGTTAGGCGTTATCCCCCTGCGTGTACTTACATGGACTAAAAGGATAATGTCTTGAGTGTAAATCTACGTGAATAATGAAAGAACTACAATCGTGACCATTTTTATGTATTGCCACAAATTTGAATGTCTGTACGTGTCAGGAAAACCAATTCTATTGTGTGTACGAATCACTAATGCAGGTTTTTGCTGAAGGAAGAACTGTCAGGCAGGGTACCTGACTCGCCAGGCATTTAAGAACTCTTGCTTCGGTTTGAGTTGGGCTGGTCCTTGTAACAAAAGGCTTATCTTCCGACGGGCATCCAAATTTAACCTCTTAGGGGGAAAAAAAAAAGCTATAAATGAGATTTTTCTTCATATTATGTTGTGAATTGTGCATGTAGAGAAGGAAAAAGATTCGGAGTAAAATGTAATAAAGACAAAAGCCCTAAAATGTGACATGCCAGCTGCAGTAACTTTAGGCGTGTGCTGAGTCTGAGAGTTGGATAAAAACTTCCCACGTGGAAAACTCTAGTGGCTCCTGAGAGCTTAGAGCTTTCAGAGGAAAAGTGTAGGCTGTCCCAAGGCAGCACCGAGCGCTGCCCATCACGTAGAGGTAGTGTGTCTCCCTGTCTTCTCCCCTTGCATTCACTCCCCCAAGTTGTTGATTTAAATCTTCAATGTAGTCCATCAGTGACAGGTCTCGGCTCCCATGACAACTGGGTATCATCGCCAGGAAATATAAAATTGTAGTATGTTGGAGCTGGAAATGCCAGCGGGGTCACACTCACTTGGTGGAAGAAAAAACTAAGGTTCCCAGGGAGTTAGGGACGTCCAGGCCACAGGCCACACTGGGCATTGGAGCCCGTGTCCTGTCTTCTTCCTCCGTGTTCCTGCCATCCTTTGCTCATGGTTTAGTTTGCATAGGAGGAGGGGCAGAGTGGTTCAGAGCAGAGGCTGGGGCCACACCACCTGGATTCTTTCTGCAACCCCCCACCCCCGCCACTACCACTTAACCCGCTGGAAAATGGGCAAGTTATCAGACCTCCCTCCACATCAGTGCCCTCCATGGAGAGATGGGAGAGGTTACAGGGGCACCCACCTCACCTGACTGTTAGGAAGGCTACATGAGGTGCTCGGAGGCCCTCAGGATCACGCCTGGGACAGGTAAGGCCTGTTCAAGGATTAGCTGTTCACGTTACGTATCCAAGAGTTTAATGCCCAATAATCGATTTATTATCGTGACGTTTTCCATAGCCTGCCATTACCCCTCTGAGTCCGAGATGATAATTGGTCTGTGACTGACATGGAACAAACCATGAGGATATGAAACTTCTCTTTTCATGCACACCCCTTGCCTTTTCGCCCTAATGCAGAGCGCTTGTCTGTTTGAGGAACTTTCCCGAATTCCCACCTGCAAACATTTTGGGAGGGAAAGCTTATTTTCTGTGTTTTCCCACCCTGATCTATAATACAAAATAAAAAGGGAGAGAAGCATAACATTCTAACCAGGATTTTGGTTTATCACATATATTTTGAAAATATTCTAACCTATTACACATATATGCTGACATGAAATTGACAGAAGATCGTTCCCTTCCTTTTCTCTTACTGTCCTTTCTCTTCTAACTTGCTGCTCCCGCCTTTTCCTATGCCTGCTTCAGCAGAGCCCCGGTCAGCTAGAGACAAGCCTCCCTGTTCAGCAGTGTCTCCGGACTGCCCATCTGTCTGCCCCTTTATGACACACACCCTGCCACAGCTGATGGGCTTTGTAGTCTTTTGCTATTTTAGCTCTCGTCAGCTAGAAAGAAAGTGACTTTGTCAATGAACTACAACTAGTGGCAGTAACGGATAGAGTAAGAGAAACACTTCAGAGGAAAATTTGATGTATTTTTAAGTTGTGCAGACCAAGTCCATCAGCCAACCTTTCTTGTAGGTTCAGCACGTGCTCGTTTTCACATGTTTTTAAAGCATCCCAGATTTCAATCCCTGACTTATATTTTTCTGAGTTTTTCCTTTAATAGTTTGTACCCAGTCAGAAGGTTCCTTTTCCCCCCCGACGGAATGCAGGGCATTCCTAAGTTTACAGGTAGCATCCTAATTTACTAAAACGTGAAATGCATCCTTTAATTGCTTTCAGTTCTTCATAAACAGGATGCAATTCATGTCAAACCCACGTGACGCTCTGGTAACATACACCAATGCAGACATATTCACTGGGAGAGGCAACCAGTGCTTTTGGAGTAGAAATCTCTGCCATCAGATCACAAATCCCGGTCAGATTCGCTCCTTCCGCAAGCAGTATATCTAAAGGATATTGTGGATAGAGCGATGTAAGGTGTGTGCTTTTTTTTTTTTTTTTTTTTTTTTTTTTTTTTTTTTTTGCGTGGTACGCGGGCCTCTCCCATTGTGGAGCACAGGCTCCGGACGCGCAGGCTCAGCGGCCATGGCTCACGGGCCCAGCCGCTCCGCGGCATGTGGGATCTTCCCAGACCGCGGCACGAACCCATGTCCCCTGCATCGGCAGGTGGACTCGCAACCACCGCGCCACCAGGGAAGCCCAGGTGTGTGCTTTTTTAAAGAAGATAGAAAAGATTTGAAACTTCCTTATGGCAGTTAATTCTATGAATCTTTATAATCTGTTGTGAGAAGGTGATCTGATTTTTTTTTCCCCCTTGTCCAGCTGGGGCTAAAAGCAGTTGTCAGACCACTGCCTCTGGAGTTGGCTGCCAATCTGGCCTCACGGGAATTTGGCTGGGCTGCTCTATGAGACAGTGGCCCTTTACAAAGTCTAATCCCAAGGTAGAAGGTGTAAATTAAGTCCTTGATATATAGGAGAAGGCATAAGCAGAGAATCAAATCGTGGGCTCTTTACTTCTGTTCGGCCTCGCTGTGTTTGGGAATACGTCTAGGAATTTGCGAGCACTTCGTTCATAACTGTCTCTGGCCTCACGTCCGTTTTCGGCTCTCTTCACCGTCAGGAGCCTCTGCTTCTGGGCGCTTCCCTTCCAGGTGCAGAGTCAGTACTCTCAGTCTTCCCCAGAGGGATAACCCCAGTGAGTGCCAAGTTAATGCTATGAATCTTGGGGGACCAGGAATTATGTACAGTCCTTTTAAGACAGCCACCTCTAACAGATCATGCAAAATGAGAGGACAAGGTATGGCTTGTTAAAAGCTCCCGATGATGAGACCAAGAGGATAACCTGGCAGCCCTAACGGAAAAAATCCTAATTAATTTTTCTATTGAGTATCAGGCCAGTTTATTACAGAGATTCCCAGAGGCCAAAGAGATACGGGCACTCCCGCTAGAATTCTGACATGACCACTAGGTCTACCCTAGGGGGGTGCAGCTTCTTGCTAAGACTAATAACAAACTATCCTGCTTGTCATAGTTAATGTATCGTTTCCTACATGCAAAGAAAACTAAAGAACCAATTATGACAACCTGGAGTTTTTGCCTGCACTATTCTCATTTGCGGTAAAAATTACATTTTCACAAACTATGAGGGAATCTCTTACCACAGCGCTAATACGATTTTGTGAAAGCATGTTTCTTCTTTTTCCAGTTTCCATTTGATACTCTGATCCCTGATGGAAAAAGAATAACGTGGGACAGTAGGAAGGGCTTTATAATATCAAATGCAACATACAAAGAAATAGGGCTTCTGACCTGTGAAACAACAGTCAACGGACATGAGTACAAGACAAACTATCTCACACTTCGACAAAGTAAGTGATGTTCCGAAAGCATGAGCATAAGCCGGAATACTCAAGGGTTTATCTGCTTAATGAAACGTTGATTTTTTTTTTAAAACTGTGACTTCTTATGCTTGCAGCCAACACAATCACAGACGTCCAAATCAGCACGCCAAGGCCAGTCAGATTACTTAGAGGTCATGCTCTCACCCTCAACTGCACGGCCACCACTCCCTTGAACACAAGAGTTCAGATGACCTGGAGTTACCCCGGGGAAGTGAGTGACCTACTTTTCTATTTCTTCTATAGGACAGTATTTAGTTCTAGCAAGTGAAATGCTAAACTGAGTTTTTGAAGTGGGAGAAAGCGGAATATTCTGACTCCTGGCAGTTCAAGTCGATAAAGAAGCTGTGGGTTTGGTTTGGGTGCTTCCCTTGCCTGACATTTCATGAGTGTGATAGGCAGAGATACGGTCTTTTGATGTCTGGAGGTTTTGTTTTGAAGTGTATAGGCTGGTATTTCTATTGCATGATTCTGGGTGGAAAAGGGGATTGTTTCATCCTTGGAAATGATTCTCTAGGATTTAGAGATGAGAGAGAAATTTATCAGTACATGCCAGGCAGGGACTATCTTTTGTAAAAACAACAACAAAAAGTTGTCGTCTCGGCGCATTAATTTAAGAGACTGGCAGACACGCAGGCACCTGATTGGAGCATGTTTGGAAAAGATAATACAACCCAGCCATCCAATATTCCACTTGTTAAGTGACAAAGGAGCAATTCTGCCCTTCAGAAAAATGAGAAGAATGAAGGCTGAGTTGTGTTCCCATTCAAATTAAACATCCTTGCAAACAATCATTGTTTTAAAAACGTATAGGCGGGGAATCTCTGATAAACTGTTAAGAAACATCTGAAAGTGGTTCCAGCCCCATTTCTTGTATGTCTATGTGATTCATGTGGCATATCCCAGGTAAATCACTTGTTACGTCATTCAGACGGCCCAGTCACGAAGTTAGCTTATGATTAAATTATGCATGTATAATTAAGATTAATGCATCAGTCCCGAGCTTTTTTTTTTTTAATTGAGGTATAGTTGATTTACAATGTTATCCTCGTTTCAGGTGTACAACATAGTGATTCAAAATTTTTATAGATTATACTCTATTTACAGGTATTAGAAAATATTGGGCTCTATTCCCTGTGCTGTACAATATATACGTTTCTTGCTATGAAAACAGAATAACTTAGCAACAAAACGGTACCACAAGTGCCCTGTAGGGACACATTGACTCATCAGTCATAAGGTATTTTCTAGAAAATGGTATTGTTTCATTGAAATAAAAATGGTACGACTTGTATATTATTGTAGCAATAAATTATTCTGGGTTTTGATGGAAATCATATACTCAATACGAGGAACGAGGGAAGAAACGTGTACCCTGTCAGTGTTGCTGCTGTAAGTGAGAGTATGGTAGTACATCTGCTGAATGCCCATAACCTTCGAAAATGGTGCTGTCCAGTGGAACTTGCTGTGATGGAAGTGGTCTGAAACGCTAACCACTAGCCACCTATGCCTAATAGCACGTGGAATGTGGCTTGCGGGACTGAGGAGCCGAATTTTACATTTTGTTTCATTTTAATTTAAATAGCCACACGTGGCTGCTGGACGGTGCTGATGACCCTGTTCTGAAACCCAGGGGCAGTTTTAGGGTACCAGGGCAGAAACAATACCAATGTTACTCGAACTCGAGAAAGGAAAGCCTTCTCAAAGGGAGAAGGGAGAAGTGATACCGACGTGAACAGAGTTGCCGATGGTCCCTCAGTCTTTCATGCAGGGCACAGAGTCTCTGTTTTTTTTTGTTTTTTGTTTTTTTGTTTTGTTTTTGCGGTACGTGGGCCTCTCACTGCTGTGGCCTCTCCCGTTGCGGAGCACAGGCTCCAGACGCGCAGGCCCAGTCGCTCCGCGGCACGTGGGATCCTCCCGGACCGGGGCACGAACCCGCGTCCCCCGCATAGGCAGGCGGACTCCCAACCACTGCGCCACCAGGGAAGCCCAGAATCTCTGATTTTTGATTGCTATGATCGATGTCTTCTCTGTGGTCGCTGCTGAGAATGGAGAAAATGGCATAACGTGTGTCTGTTCCAACAGGGCAGTAGAAGGACAGGTGGGTAGAATTCATCCAGCGTGGCACACAGGAGAGCTAAGTTCAAGACCCAGAGATTAGTTTGACCAGCTTCCAAAGTCTTTTTCCATGCCTCCTCACAGGGACGAACTGAGAGGAGGAAATAACATATTATGTGTTATAAAATGCAATGCTTAAAAAAAAAAAAAAGAAAGAAAAGAAAGGAAGGAACAATGAAAGGAAAAAGCACAGTGACCTCATCTTCGCAAAGCCAGGAGTGGGTCATTGTGGCCAGTTTATACCGCTGAGCCTGACGCCTGCAAACATAGGACGGCACCCCCCCCCCGCAGATCGCTGGCTAAACTTGTTGATGGCTTTGCAGGCCCCCAGACCCATTTCGTGGTATTTAGCAGATATTGGCAAGCCTTGCGCAAATCGGGAAATAATGAAACTAGGATCATTACGCCTTAATAGGTGTAGCCAGGATTCATAATCTTTCCCTTCATTTCTAAAAGGAAGCAAAAGAAAACTCACGTGGTGATGTATTAAGAGAAACCCTGTGATTAATCCAGATACTAATCATGGCCCGAGTCTGTGTGGGATACCACTGCCTAGAGAACAGGTTACTGGTTAGAGAGGGAGGTGCTAGAGGGAAGAGTTAGATTTGTACTCAGAAGACCCAAGTTCCCAGGCTACACTGGCCAGTGTTTCTGATGCATCAATTTCGTCATCTACAATAAGGGCAATAACCCTGCCAATCTCCCTGGCTTGTGAGAAACTGTTGAGATATCGTGTGTGAAAGTCCATTTGAGGAAAATGAAGTGCTAAGTCAGTGCTGCCATGGCGCGTGTTGGAAACACGTCGAGACAGAGATGTCGGTTGTGTGCATCTCGCTCTGGGCGGGTTTGCCTCTTAGCGCAAAATATTAGTCTGAGGAATCATCTGAGAAATGCTGTAACTCTGAGCGCAAACAGTGACTCCTTCTACGTTTGTTACCCGTTTTCTTTCTAGATAAATAAGAGAGCCTCTATAAGGCAACGAATTGACCGACGCAATTCCCGCAACAATGTATTCTACAGCATTCTTTTTATTGACAAAGTGCAGAACAGAGACAAAGGACTTTACATTTGTCATGTGAAAAGCGGCCCGTCATTGAAATCTGTTAACACCTCAGTGCATATATATGGTAAGCAACCCATGCTCTGCTTTCTAATCATTGCAGAATTGGAGGGTTCTATTAAAAAAAAAAACAAACGTAAATTTTCTTTTGGCCAAGAGGTACACTGTCATGAACAAATACAACTTTGTCCCCCTCCGCGCCCCTGCCAAAGAGCAAATCACATCAAGTGTTCTTTAAATGTAATACTTTTGCACTGGCTAGAGAATCTTTTCCTTACAAATTTATTGTGGCTAATAAGTCAGGTATTAGAATCTATGTGAAATTCTTTATTTAGTGTTGCGTATAAACAAAACAGAAAAATACAGTCCGTTTTACCTTCATTTTCTGGGAGAAATTTCTCAGGCACTGCTACTGATTTAGAGAAAAAGATGCTGTGATAAATTATTTAGAATTGATGCTCTTCTGTCTCTGGTTTTACGCTCCTGAAGTCCTACTAGTTTTGCTCAGTGCCAGTAGGCAAATTCTGTAAAGAAAATACTTCACCCTCTTTAGAATCTTTCATAAACCTTATTTGTTTCTACCACTGAAAAGAAAAACTTGTAAGGAGCAGAAACCAGGGGACCGTTCTATCAACGGCCTTTGATATTCTTTTGACTTTCTCCAGTTGATGTCTTATATCAAATTCGTTATTTTAGAAGGGCGTGGAACAACCTTCTCCCGTGGTATTCACATTGGCCGGGTAGATTTTTAGAAGTATCTTCATACTTCTGTTGTTTCAGTATAGGTGTTTAAGGTGTTTTATTTCTGCTGCCCTGCCGCTGGGTTTTTATATCCCTGGGACTTGATTTTGCAAGTATTAAGCCAGTTAGAGTACTTTGAAGTGATTTTATTCACTGATCGGTATTTGGGCTCAGCGATGGCCTGGATCCTAATTCAGCTCTATTTAGTCATTGGTTGCACCCTCCTTGAATGAGGCAGCGGGTTGGCGTTTTTTTTTTGGTTTTCTTTTGTTTACATAAATGTAGTCTTTTCTAATGGATTTATCACTTCTCTTTTCGAAGATAAAGCATTCATCACAGTGAAACCTCGACAGCAGCAGGTGTTTGAGACTGTAGCTGGCACGCGGTCTTATCGGCTCTCTGTGAAAGTGAAGGCGTTTCCCTCGCCAGAAGTTGTATGGTAGGCTCACAGTTATGTTCCTAGCGGCTTAAGATATGCTTTGTCAGTAGGAAGATGCAGGAGCCCAGTGACTTGAATTCCTGAAAAGAAAAAAAAAAATCAAGAAAAGCTTCCCAGACAGCGGTGAAGAACTAAGAACTTGGGCTGATTGCTGGGCTGGGAGGGGAGTGGGTGGGAAGGGCTGGAGGGGAAGGAAAATAATGTAAATTACAGGATGGAGCAAGGGATTCCTTTTCTGAGTGCTCATTTCAGTTTAGTCATTCACTCCCTGCGACTAAATTTGTGCCTCTCTCAACCTTCCTATGATGTCAATGAGCAACGATTAGGAAGCATCTCTAGTGTGTAACACGCTCTATTAACCCTGAAGAAGTGGGCCCTTGTGAGGAGGATAATAATTCTCTTCTTATCGAAAATTAATTCTTTGAGATACTGCTGGGCTGAAAGTTCCAGTCTTGTTTTAAAATTAAACAAACATTAATAGAGACAAGACTTATTCAGTGGCAGGGATGCACTCATGGCCCTACTTGAACTAATTAAGGGGTTTTTGGCTCGAAGTTTGCAAATTCAGAAACTCTTCAGGCGGTCTTTTTTAATGCGAGCCCAATACCTGCTGTAAGACAATGTAATCTGTTGATAATCTGCTGTCATTTTGTTAAATCATTTTGCAACGCCAGGATCTTTGGCTCCCGCCACCACATTCTAAACAAGGAGTACAAAACTGATTAGGAAAACAACCCATACGATATAGAATCTCACCCGTAGCTTGTTTTGCTTTCAGTATCATATGGCTGTAGCATTTGTTTTCAGTTTCCTCAGATCGTTAATAGGGAAATAAAGAGAAAATGAGACTTCGTGCTATGCCCCTTCACGCCGTCGCAGTAGAAAGGAGATTTTTTTGTTTCAGAGGAAATTTACTATGAAACTTTTTAGATATTATGAATGTACATTATTCCTGAATAGGAATTGAATCGCTCAGGGAAGTACATTCCCTCTTTCAGTACCTGAGAGTATCCCCAACTGTTCAACACTGCTGATTTCTTCAGTAGCTAAGTAGCAAGGACCTAAAACAAACCAAAAATATCAACCCGTTTTTGAAGATACTGACTTGTTTAGAGGAAATAATTTCAAGGATAGTAGAATGGGATTTGTAGTCACAAAATAGAGCATAGGCGTTTTAGCTGCTTTGGAACTGAGACCCACTAGTAATGGGAATTTGCATGACTATGTAACACATGCATGACTATGAACCAATGCCGTTCCTAATATGACAGCTTTATGCAGGACACAGTAAACTCCTACTAACAGATGAAAAATGCCCATTGAAAGAACAGTCATTTAAGGAAATCCTAGAATTTTACAGTGAAAGAGATCTTTGAGAAACTCGGAGAACCTGAGGCTGAAATGGATAAGTTCAGGGCACACAGTGGCAGAGCCAGGACAAGCCTTCAAGCCTGGCTCCCAGTTCTGTATGCAGCTGCATGGCATCCAGGCATTAAGTCTGTCTCTGCAGTTTAAAAACATTGTTTAAGTTTATACCTTTTGTTTGAGTTCTTTGCCTTCGCTTTTCTTCCCCATGGGAAAGAACCTTGATAATCTTGGTTTCACTCGAGCTCATGAAAGGGCAACTGGTGTGACCATTTATATAACTAATAAGAACTCCACATGAGGCCACAATAGGAAAATCTATTTTTATTTTTATCTGGAGAAGTGATCTAGTTGATCTGACTCACAATGACCCTGGTATTGCTGATGGAGCCTCGTGGAGAACTCTGAAAAACATCTCAGATGGAATCACCTGTGCTTCTAGGTTAGACTTAAGTCACAGTGGTGACCCGCGTCCGTGTGGGTGCATGAAACCGTCACTTGCCTTTCTTTCGGCTTACTTCTTTCCTCTTTGCCAATCAACGTGAAGTGTTTCTAAAAATCCCACTGGGCTTTACTAAAAAGTCAGTGTCTAAGTGTTTTAAATGAATATTGAGGATCTAAGGCTCAAGATGTCTCAACTGGATCTCACATCCTTCAATGGCAACGTTAAGGTGATATTGCAGAGGCCATGTGAAATGACTTACTGATCGTGCCCTTCACCACAGGTTAAAAGATGGGTTACCAGCCACTGAGAAATCTGCCCGCTACTTGGTTCGTGGCTATGCGTTAGTCATCAAAGATGTGACTGCCGAAGATGCGGGGGATTACACGATCTTGCTGGGCCTAAAGCAGTCAAATGTGTTAAAAAACCTCACTGCCACTCTAATTGTCAATGGTAAGTTCACTGTTCAGACTTTCTTTTGGTTCTGGTGGGGGGTGAAATTCGTGAAAATTGGTGTCAAAAGTCAGTATAACAAAGAAAGCAAAATTTTTTTAAAAATTGTTTTAAAAACCACTTATTCCCCATCCCAACTATTTCATGGTTGCTTGCTCTCTTCCATAAGCAATATGATTTTTTTTTTTTTTAACATTGTGGTCGGAATGTACATACGCTTTTCAGTTGGCGTTATAATGACGAATCCGAGGGTTCTGTCCATGTGTGTTTCCCCGACAGCAACACCAGCGAGAATGTGGTCCTTCGCTGTGGTCCAGGAGGGAGTCATGAGAACAGCTCTTGACCTCTGTCCTATTTTCTCCTTTCAGTGAAACCCCAGATTTATGAAAAGGCTGTATCATCGTTTCCATACCCGACTCTCTACCCACTGGGCAGCAGACAAATCCTGACTTGCACCATTTACGGTATCCCTCAACCTACCATCACGTGGTTCTGGCATCCCTGTAACCATAATCATTCCAAAGCAAGGTAGGGACAGTTCGTTTCTTGAGTAACTTTCGAATACTTTTTGACCCCTGGACTCAAGGGTCTTATGGGAGCTGGTAGATGGCACGTGCGGTCCACTGGGGCCAAAGGCTTTCCCTGCCTTGGGAAAAGGTAGGCAATATATCTACTCTTCTTCCTTACCCATGTCTAACCGTTTCTTAATTTTTCTCTCTAGCTTACAGTTTAAGGCTAGGAGCACAGGGACAGAATGAAGGTCGCCCTGTGAGCCGTTCTTTGGAACTCAGGTTGGAACTCGCATCTCTTGCTTTCCAACCGAGAACACCCAGACTTTGGCTCCACCACTGCATCAGTTACACTGGTCTCCCCATTTCCCACTCTGTAAGCACCGAGTATGGCATCAGATCTTCCCACCGCTGAAGATCATTACCTTTCCTAGGCTCTGAGCATGCTCCTTCATCTGTCAGAAATGAGCTTCCATGCATTTTCTGCTTCCTAGGAGGTCCTCCTATATCTTTCCAGGCTCAACAAGGCTGTCACCTTCCCCACCCTCCAGACTTTCTCATTCAGACCCCCTTTCTCCCTCCTCAGCATGAACAGCACTTTGCTGACACCACTGTCACATCACAAGTGTGCGTACGCTTGTCTTTTCTCTAAGCTGTGAGCTGATTCAGCACCTCTCTGTCTTTAGGGGCCGGCACCGTGTCTGGCACACACAGATGCTCAGGGTGTATCTGCTGAATGAATTCAGCCCTGCCCTTGGTTAACTGTGCAGTTTCCTTGCTTCCTGTTGATGACCGAGCCCTGTTTGTTGTTTTCCATTACTGTTTAGTCTAGAGGATTGATACTAATGATAGTTCATGGGAGCAAATTTGAAGGACAGGAATAGAATTGATAGGTGCAACTATCTTCCTATCAAGTAAGATAGTATTGAGACTGCTCAAGAATTATCATTAGGCCAAATATTTTCTTTATTGCTTTTAATTCCACTAGCAGAGTGGTTGGGAGAATTGCAGGGTTTTTTTTTTAATTAGCTTGATAAAAAAGAAATATGACGTAATTCTGGCACAAACGGAAGAGGCTGTTTGGTTTTCTAGATTCTTCCTGCAATTTCAACTTGTCTTCACATCTTGTGTTTTAGTATTTTAAGGCATATCATTCTGATCGTGAAAGTTACTGGTAAGTTACGGAATTCCTGAGTAGTAGCTGTTTCCACACATCTGATTTCTCATCTAAGTGAATCATTTGCTAAGAACAGAAATATCTTGAATTTGCTAAGAAAAAGCATATCTTGAATACCTTCTTTACCACTGTGATCATTCAACCCCAAAGAAAGTGAGATGTACTGAGATTTTATTTATTTTGCTGATTTGGAGATGGACATCCATATTTATGGACTTGTCCCGTTAAGTATTTGTGCTAACCTAACTTGCAAATAAATTTAAAATAACTAACTTAAGCTGTTAGGTTTGGATAAAGGTACAGGGTTCAATTTTTATGGAATAAGCCTTTTTAAGATATTCTTAATTTTTGTTTTGACAGGAGCCAATCTAAAATTTCAGCTCTGTTTAGGATTAGAGCTAGTAACTATGAGAAAATAACAATTATGAGTGATAGAACATAATATTATAAAGTTAGATTTGAATAATGCTAATAAAATATGGTTTGGGGAATGAGGTCAGCTGGAGCGAAACTTTGTAAACGTTACCTCTCTTCTTCTGATATCTTTGTGGCGTATGGGATCCTTCTCCCATGTTATAGAGTAAGCTTGCCGAGGCATGGAAGGATATCGTATTCCTCTTGGAATTCTCTCAAAATTCAGAGCAGTACCTTACATCTTCAGTAAATGTTTGTTGGCCATTTGACTTATTCTCTTAATGTTAAAGGCATTCTTTCTTTTTTAACCGATCACAAGACAGATCAGAAATGAAAGCTTTAACTCTTTCAGTGATGATTCAAATTGTTGCTTGAAATTATCTGCAGAAAATGTGCATATCCCTAAGAAGCTCTCATTTTTAAAGTCGGTAGACTGAGTAGCTTACCTGTGTCAGGTCCAGATTTGATGCTTGGTGGTTAAATCAGTACATCTAACGTAGAAATAATTTTCAGAAAGATATGTGGGACCTTTGTGCACTAGAAAGCAAATCGGAGAATTTGATTTTACCCTGCAGAGAGAGAAAAGCTCAAACTGACAGGTAAATGAAGCCCTCTTTTACTACTAAAATTTTTCAAATATGTCTTTATATAAATCTATTTTATATAAAATCTATTTTATATAAATCTATTTTATATAAAATCTATTTTATATAAATCTATTTTATATAAAATCTATTTTATATAAATCTATTTTATATAAAATCTATTTTATATACTTAATTTCAGTTGCAGACAGGAATTTTAGTGACATTTGAATAAGGGATGTTCCATTCCATGAATTTTTAAAATCTTACTTATTCTGGGTTACATGGTACATAGTTGCAGAGTGGTATCTGCACATCATTGTCAAAAGAGATTAGGTGATTAATATATACACATTACTCTTGAATATGTAGAATAGTTCTTGGTATTTAAATTTGAGGCTCTAGTTAAGGGGTAGCTCTATATAAGGACCACAACCAAAGCATTAGTTTTGAGGTTAGAAGGTATATGTTTTCAGTAGCTCAAAATTATTAATTGGTTTAATATGGCCCAAGGTTAATGGGTCTAAAGTAAAGAAGTTCAGACTTCAATTGTATAGTTTTCTGGAATCCAATAAATATTTTTTAAAACGATCAGAACAACTGCTCAACTAGTTCATCTTTGTGGGTATTAAGAGCCATAAATAAATTTAACAGAAACTTCCTCCTTTTTGAAAAAGAACGTAACTCAGCAGCTTACCACATTTTTAAACACTGTGGTTTCTGATTCACCTAGAATTTGTTCTCATAAAACATTAAGAGTAAGGGTGGCGCAGGGGTGGTTTACTTTCAGACTCATGTACGTAATGAGCTGAGGGGAAATACAGCACAATCTTTCCCCCCTTTTACTTTTCTGCAGATATGGGTGGTAAAGTAGTAGAAGTAGACGATTTCTTTTGAATTAAAAAAAAATAAGTTATTAGCACCGAATGAGGGACTTTTCTCATGCTTAGCAGCCAGCAGGGACTCCTTAAATAGATGATTGTCCTAAACTTGCCCCATGTCAGCCTGAGCATAAACCCAGGGAGCACACAGAAGGATGGTGAACTTACAGTACCTTTCACATGTGTGTAGTTTACAGCTTCTGTTCATATGAAATAGAGGTAATTCCCTGTACTTCATAGAGAATATGAGCACCAGTGAGGCAATGTATTTGGGAAAGGTACAGAGTGCCATGGACATAATGCAAGGTTGTAATTACTGCTAGCATTAGGGTAAATGTCTCTCAATAAGGCTCTGAAACTTTTAAGGAACTTGAAAAGAATTTTCTGCCTACTGTAGACCTAGTTTCACAACAGTGAGAATGTTTACCTAATATTTCTGAGAAGTGAACACAAACTGTGGAAAGTAAAATGTAATTTTGCCGTGCCTTAGAAATAGAAATCTCTAGGAGGTCTGGGTTACAGAATTGAGGAAAATAGAATTTATGATTTTTCAGAAGAAGAAAAAAGAAAACGGCCATGTAGGTGAGCTAGGCAAAAGTGAGAATAAGCTCAAATGTATAAAGGGGGAATAAAGTGACTCCCCAGTGGGGTGGCCAGCCCCATTCGTTTGTTTCCTGCCATAGGAGGAAGTGGTTCTGGGCTGTGGGTTGGCCGAGGCTGGGAAGGGGCAGAGCGGGACGTGAGAGAGCTGACCCCTGCTCGGAGAGCCCACTCGAGACTTCTAGAAATTCACCTCCCCCCCTGCATTTTGAAGAACTAAGTAGGACGACTCACCGCCCACGCAGTGAGCTGGTCTCCATCTCATGGTCCTTGATAAGCTTTGCCACAGCACTGGTCCCGTCTCACAGGAAATATTATGTGGGTAAGGTTGCCCACTCAGCGGAGGATGGTCTGTAAAGGAACAATATTAGACTTTTTGGAAGGGGCCCCTCTTTAGGGAATGGAAGGGGGATGGATTTGAGGAGCCCAGGAGGAATGAGGAAAGAGCAGTCTGGTTCTTTTCTATAAGGCGGTTTAAGGCCGGCAGCCTCTGATGATGGCAGCTTGGGTTTTAGAACAGACATTCTTTAGATCACAGGCTATTTTAATTCCCTCTCCCCATCTAACCATCACAAATCATCATTTCCAGGTCATAAATAAATTACACTGATAGCGTTGCATATATCATTCTTTTATATATAAATTTATTTATTTACTTTTGGCTGTGCTGCTGCGTGCGGGCTTTTCTCTAGTTGTGGCGAGCAAGGGCTACTCTTCGTTGCAGTGCACGGGTTTCTCATTGCGGTGGCTTCTCTTGGTGTGGAGCATGGGCTGTAGGCATGTGGGCTTCAGTAGTTGTGGCTCGCGGGGTCAGTAGTTGTGGCTCGCGGGCTCTGGAGCGCAGGCTCAGTAGTTGTGGTGCATGGGCTTAGTTGCTCCGCAGCATGTGGGATCTTCCCGGACCAGGGCTTGAACCTGTGTCCCCTGCATTGGCAGGCGGATTCTTAACCACTGTGCCACCAGGGAAGTCCCTCTATCATCGTTCTTTAATGGAAAAATTGTTAGGTGTAGTAGATTCTTTGTGAAAGTCTCATTTCCTTCATCCACTATCTGTGATGATCAATAAAAATAGGTAGAGAGAAATCTCTGCTACTTCTTCCGTGTTGACATTGCCCACATCTTACAATGCATTTTGCACGTGGTCAGTATTCAGTCTAAATATACTGTCAACCGTCTGTTATCACAGATATTGATTGGGCACCAACCATGTGCAAAACAAAGATACATAGCATTTGTGTTTAGAATTTGTTTAATTATGTAAAGTCAGATCTATTTGGTGATTACTTATCCTCTCTATATACGGACCTGCAGGATCTCTCCTCCACAGTCTTGGGGATAGAGACCTGGGAATCAAGGAAATGGGTTCTATTCTTGGCCCAGTCCCTGACTTCTGTGTGACCTTGGCCAGTTATTTAATCTGGGCTTCAATTTCCCCTTCTGTGAATGGTAACTGCTGTGCTTCCCCTTTCCTATAATACCCACTGAGTAACGAGTGAAGTAAGAAATTCACTTGAAATGACGTCTTCTTCAAAAAAGCTTGAAATGATTTCCTAGCTGTTGCACACTATTTTCCTTCTGCTGCTTACAAATTATAAAGCCATTGGACCTGAGGATTAACTCTGAAGATCACGGCCAAATTAACAGAAAACAAAAAACAACTTATGAAAATAGCATGGTCATAAGAAAAGTCTTACTTGTGATGATGTATTCCGTGGTACAGAATTGACTCAGTAATGTCAGTAATCACCCATTAAGAAAAAAAATGCAGCAGCTCCTCCACCACCGGTGTCAACCCCTATTTTCCTCGGTGTCAACCTGGACGACCTCTGTCAGTTTTGGTCCAGCCCATACAGACCAAGGCATTATCATTCTTTGCCCAGTTAGCCCTAAAACTTTGCTTGATTCACTTGGTGTTTTGCCAGTGAACCCCTTCAGAATGCAAAAAACTGTAGTTGGATTCTCAACTCATGGAAGGTGGAGGGGCTAGGGTATTCTTTATTACTTTCTTAGCTAAAATTGTGGGTTTGCTAAGAAAAGCCTAATAGACATCCATGGAATCTCAAGGACCTGCTTCCAAAACTCTAGAAAGTAAATCAGATTTTGAGTCTCAAATAATTATGTGTTTAGACGTTTGATAGAAAATAATATTCCCTGTCACAGCACTGTAAATCAACTATACTTCAATCAAAAAAGAAAAAGAAAGGAACGAGAGAGAAAATAACATTCCCTGCCTCACAATTTGATTCCCCATTTCTGGAACACTCTTCGTTGGCTCAGCGTGAGTGTTCCATGAGGAGACCACTCCAGGACTAAGTGTGCTAGGGGTTTTAGTGGGGGAGGGGTGGCAGGGGGTGGCCTACAAAATAAGGGAGGACAGAGCGTCTAGGAACTCTCAGAAGTTGCCTAATTGCATTTCTCTATTGTTTACGTCACCAAATTGGCAAAGAAAGGAAGGCCTGAATCATTAGGGATGTGTTAGGTCTACATCATTTGGGGGGAACGGTTTTGTGCATCAGAGGGGTACGTAAAATTAACAGGGCAAAGACAAAACAGTCGCTAATGGTAGTTAATGAGAAATGTAGTCAGGGACCCAAATTTAATTGACTGCCAGCGTGAATGTCTATTCTTTCTATGCTGAAACAGTTTTGTATTGGATTTTCTGTCTACAGAATGAAAGTCTTACCAATTTAAGCATTGAAAAAGTCAACATCTCCTGGGGGCTAGATGTAGGTCAGTGTCTGAGGGAAGCTGTCATTTAAGCAGACCTCTTCTTCTGGAAATATGACCGCAGTCTACACGTTTTAATATTTAGCACGCTCCTTTTAAGTACACATACAATTTGTATCCACGTCTCGTGTGTGTATGCAGACTCAAACCAGGCAGGCTCCAGAGAATTTTAACTTGCCACACGCAAAACCCTGAATCAAAACGGGGACTTGGAAGGCAACCACTTCCCCCCAAGCCCACTTGAGCAGGACTTTGAGCTTAAACAAACAACGGAGTAAATCTGGCCATCTCCGGGAAGCTTTCATCACACGCCAAGTGACTGCTCACTTGCTAATGGGCAGCGTCTTGCGTTCTGTTATATAATTACGGGATGAGGAAGTGCTTGCCACCCCATGTGAGTGCTCTGACAACAGCCCTTATTAAGAGTTCATGCAAAGACCTGAGAACAGAGCGCGAGCTCGTTTGCCAGATGCCTCTTTGCCACTTCTCTACACTTTGCGAGATTTTTTCCTCTTTTCCCACTCTTCGTAGGAATTCAGGGAGTCCGATGAATAATTGTTCCTAATTAACTGTCTCCTGTAATTCCTATCAAACGTTTCATTATGTGCTTAAATTAAGCCAAAAGGCTGAATCATAGGAAGTCCATGCTGCATGGTTTTTAGAGGGAACTTTTGAGCAAAGTTCAGTGTAGTTTCCCAGGATTAGGAGGACCAGAAGGTAGTGACACATAATTTGGGAAGATTGGCAGAACCTCTCCTACTGTCTTTGGCCCATAGTCACAGATTTTAAAAATTGAAGGGGGCATTTTCATGACTGAATCTAGAAACTCCTGTCCTGACACAAGGTCCTTAGTCATACATAAATAGGAGAAATCACTTGTACAACATGCACCTGTCCTTGGAAAGCGGCATTTTAGTTCTCTATTGGCTTGGGAGACTGTTTCTTGAAATATGGACCTTCGTCTGTGGTTTATCATGTAACTTCACTGCCCTTGTAGGTGAAAAAGCAGAACCTGGTGGATTGGAGTAGAAGGAAGGGTGTGATGGATTTAGACTCTGGTCCAGGTAGTGCTTCGTAATGAGCTCCAATACTTGCTTCTTCATACCTTCTCTAGAAGCCTCATGGGATGTTTGGTCCCCGTGAGTGCAGGTGACTACTTCATAATGGCTGTAGGAGAGACTCCATCAACCAGCCCTTTCTAGTGCCAAAGTTGCGCCCATCATTCCACGTTACGCGTAATCTGGGCAGCAATCCTACCTCATGGCCGTAATTTCCCCATAAGGAAACTGAAGCTCAGAAAGTTATTTCTCAGGTGTTTTCAGATCGTGGAGTAAAAGAGGCTAAGTACGTTGGCATTTCAGAAGGTTACTATTCATGGGTGACCCATGGGACTCCTCAGGTGGGTCGCCGTCGGCTCCCAGAGAAAGGAACCGAAATCCCCGAGGGGACAGGGGTAGGAGAGCACTGACCTCACTTCTTGGGTTTACTCTTGTCCCCACTGATCACAGAGTCCACCGGTTGGGTTAGAGTTGAACGGGGGCTGGAGAGGGAGGTTAGCGGCCGTTGGGGGAATTTGACTCCCCTAGTACCGTCTCTTCGGGAACCAGGGATGATGAGGTGCTGGTTCAGGCCCCACATCTGCAGGTGGGAGGGAGGCCCTCTGAGGGGCTAGAAAGCCCAAGGGGATGAGCGAGCCTGAATAGGACCAACCTCAGGAGGACAGCAAGTCAAACAGTTAATTGGGCGCTTTTCCTGTGGCCACTTTCCTCCCTGTGACTTGCACACCACGCAGGCATGTTTGATCTCTTGCAGGGAAGTCCCATTCCCTCTCGCTCATTGTTCAGGATTAATTTTCTAGGTCAGGATTCAGCAAGCACTCAGCCCTCCGGGGGCCTCACAGAGCTCACGGAAGACTGATGAAAGGAGATGAAGGAGAAAGAGGGAGAGCTTACAGCCGATGAGTATGTGAAACGGGCACACGGAGGCTGCAAACCTCAGCCTCAGCGTGGCTGGATCTAGTCACTCTGAACGATTCATTCGCTTAGAATTTAAGACATTTTAAATATCGTATGATATCGCGGAATCTAAAAAAATCATACAAATGAACTTGTTTACAAAACAGAAATAGAGTCACAGATGTAGAAACCAATCTTATGGCTACCAGGGGGGAAAGGGGGAGGAAGGATAAATTGGGAGATTAGGATTGACATATATACACTATTATATATAAAATAGATAACTAATAAGGACCTACTGTATAGCACAGGGAACTCTACTCAATACTCTGTAATGACCTGTATGGGAAAAGAACCTATAAAAGAGTGAACGTATGTATATGTATAACCGATTCACTTTGCTGTACAGCAGAAACGAACACAACACTGTAAATCAACTCTACTCCAATAAAAATGTTTAAAAATTAAGAAAAAAGAGTTTAAGACATTTTAGAGATTAAAAAAAAGCTTATTTTAGAGATGAGAAACTGAGACTCAAAGATAATTACCCCTCACCTCACAGCTAGATAATGGCAAGCCCAGGACGGGACCCAAGTCTTGGAGTTCTGTTTATTATTCCTGTGTATTCTTATTTCCACCACGACACTGTATAGAGTCCCCATGGGAAGTGCTTATAATCTGGTTGAATAAGCGAACCAACATGGCTTCTGTGGGGGGCAGATGGTGAGCCCTGCAGTTAAGGGGGAGCAGTGTGGAGAGGGAAGATCTGGGTCCTAAAGGTGATGGGAAGGTACTGGGAGGTCAGATGGAAAGGGGGAGGGACAGATGTGAGAGAGGGGCACGGGGATAGGATGGTTGAGGAGTTGCTTGGAGAGTCACCGGCTGGCTACTGGGATGAGGGAGAATCAAAACCAAATCTGGAAAGGGTGCTTCGGACCTGATGTGGACTTTCTTGAATGGGGGCTAAATAATTTGCCAGCCAGTCCTTCTGCTTGAGCTCGCCTTCCCTGGCCAGTGCCCCGGTACCCTGCTCTCTGGTTACCAGGGTTCCCCCCGCCGCCCACCCCATTGCGCTGACAGCGAGACGGACTTGTGCAGACTCGGGGGTGGGGCTCTTTCTCCCGCCCTCGGCCCGTGTTAGGTGCGCTGCAGCTCTGAAGCTCGCCTTCCAGGTCAGAAGGTCAAAGGCTCAGGTTTTCACTCAGGCCTTTTAAAAAGTTGTACAGCTGCTTCTTATCCCATTTTTCTTAGGCCTTTCATGTTCCATACCCCTTGTCCTCAACACTGAAAACCACGTGAGATGATCACGGATTGCTACCTTATTGAGAAATCCTCTTTTGTGAGTGTGAAAAAGTCTTTGGATAAGTAAGGTGAGGAAAACGAAAATGGGTGTTTAGAAGCTACTTAGCACCAAACAGAAGGTTATGGCCAATTTAGAAGACTGCAGGGCCTAGGGTTTCTATTTTTATTTTCCTTAGAGCTGAAACTTATTAAGCACCTGTCTATAGGATAAGTGCTTAATCTGGGCTTTAGACGTATCACCTCATTTAATTCTAACAGAACTTCTACGACGCAGGGGACTATGGTACTACCGTTTCCTAGATGAGGCACAGAGAGTTCCAGAGACCTTGTTAGGAACAAGTCCGTCACGCTGACAGCGCAGTGGGTGGTGGGGGATGGGACCCTGGTAACCAGAGAGCAGGGTACCGGGGCACTGGCCAGGGAAGGCGAGCTCAAGCAGAAGGACTGGCTGGCAAATTATTTAGCCCCCATTCAAGAAATTCCACGTCAGGTCCGAAGCGCCCTTTCCTGATTTGGTTTTGATTCTCCCTCGTCCCAGTGAGCCAGCCGGTGACTCTCCAAGCATGTCACCACCCAGCACTTCATCTGTCACTATGAGGCTTGGTGGTGTTACAACTCTGTAGACATTAAGTTGAATAATTTTTGGTCAAAAGCTCATGATCCAGAAAGCAAAGATGCTTTGAGAAGCCTGTGTGATGACATCAAGAGCTACTTTTCAAAGGCATGAGGATGCAGAAAGGCCGTATAGTCTAGAGTTTAAGGACATGGGCTCTGGAGCCTGAATCCCGGCTCTGCCACCTACTGCCACCTACCAGCTGGGTGATTCTGGGCAAAGTAAACCACCTCTCTGGGTCCGAGTTTCCTGATCGGTACAATCGAGGTAACAGCACTGACATCCTAAGGTTGTTTAGGGGAATTAAATGAGATGATATATATTGAAGTACTTAGCCCAGTGGTACTTAGCCCAAGTCTGTTTTGCTTAAAGTTTTCCAGTAGTTTTGGTTGCTCTGGGGCCGCCCACTGCAAAGCTCCTTCCCTCTGAAGTAGCATCAGATACACACAAGTATCCTGTGAACACTGACAATCTGACAAAACGATCCATGCTGTCGGGTTCACGTTCTCCCAGGAAGCATGCTTGCGTCTTTGGACAGGTCTTCTGACTATGGTGATTTACTGCAAAGAAATTAAGATGGGACCAGAAATGACAGAATCTTCAGATTATGCAGGAAGTTAGAGGAGCTGTAATATCCTGGACCTACTTGCGTTTGAATTCTGCCTCAGCTATTCAGACCCTCATTGACCCACGTACTGTCCAGCCTGCAGTAGCGCATGGGCTCTGGACATTCTACTTGCTTGTGCTCAATTGTCTACGGATATATTTCCATGCACTTGACTTATCTCTTCAATAACCATATCCTTAATGATGGAAGGAGATAAATCCTGTACTTCTTTCAGAGGACATGATTCTACTTCTTGAATGTGTGTGAACAGATTAATTTTTATTTGAATCAGTGCTAGTAATTGCCTAGCAAATGGTGCTAGTAATGGAAGACAGGAGAAGTCCACTGCTGGTTAGTTACTTTCTATTAGCCCAGAAGTTGCTTATCCACATTTCAGCATCATTGCTTGAGATGAAACTGTCCACCACTATCAACCCGTCAGACGCTGTGATGGGTTCATCCCAGGTCATTAGTACTCCTCCTTGGGAACGGACAGCCCTGATGACGGTGACACAGCGCTTGGTTGAGGCGGGATGTGTGAGGTCACTGGAGGGTCAGCAGTGTCCCTTTTTCAGCACGTTTGAGGTGAGTGATGGATGGCAGGGTTGACACCCACGTGAGGTTGAGTCCACATCTAATGCGTTATCGGGATTCGCTCTTCTCGTCAGGCCATAGCTGAGCGAGGACACGTGTGCTCTTCTGCTTCCCCGGGTAGTTAGACTAAGCCCTGAGGTTAGGATGATGAATAAGACCTAGTCCCCACTCTTAAGTAGCTCTCAGTCTGGTCCGATAATCACGGCTAACATGAGTGACCTGTCTGCCGTGGACCAGGCACTGTGCAGAGCATGTTACACCAATTAACTCACTTAGCATCCACCCGCGTGTTTGACGATGCAAAACGATCTTCTCTGAATTGTTTCCCTTCTATTTTTTTAATCCCTATAAGAAAACTGGTAAGACGTGGTAACGTGGCTTTGCTTCCTTTGAGTTGGCAATGTTAAAAACACATCCGTGCCCAAAGAATTCGAGGCGGTTCATAGAAAAGTACAATTAATAATTTAACAAATCTGGATGAAAATGGGGTAAGACAGAGATAGGGCCCACATGCTTTACACGTTAGTTGTCAAGAGAGAAAGAGACGTGTAATAGACATTTGCGAGAAGAAGGGGCCCATAAGATAAAAGCGTAGCAGAAGTACAACTTTTCAGGGAACTAAAATCCAAGAAGAATGATTTCTCCTCTCACCCTCTGTGTGCTGTAGTCTTAGCAGACGAACCCTTCAACCACATTTCTAGTACAGAGAGTGTCACAGGACTGGTAATCACCACCTCCCTCCCTGGTGACTGGTGGCATGACACCAATGTAGAATTTATTAAAAGTGGTTCTGTGGGCTGACATGACCCAGTGATTTCAGAACTATTCAAGGGACTAAAAAGACTAAGTCCTCTGATCAATTCCCTGTGACGATGATTCTCCCAGCCTTGCCATCCAGCGTTCCATAACCAGACGGTTGCAAAACCATGATCTGAGCTCAGGTCTGACTAGCTCTAGAATTTCTGCTAAATGTGATTCCCTACCCCCACCCCGAAGGCCTCCTGGACGTTTCCGTACTGACCACCGTGTAATAAGTAATAGGCGAACAAAACGTAACCATAGCTTGAAATATGCTTCACTGAGCGACTGGAGTTAATACCTTAAGGCTCCTTGCGTGTGTTAAAGGATGTTATTTGTAGCCACTCCTAACATTTCCCTGAAGGTTTTTTTATTTATCGAATCACCCTTCCTCTGCTGACCAGCCTTTCACTAGGGCAGAAAAATGAATGAAGAAAATGGATGGCCTCTGCGAGGCTCCTATCTGGGTGTAACCGAGTAGGTACCCACCCTTTGGCCTCCTGGTCACCCGGTGTGGGACTGTCGGGATGCCTTGGCCCAGATTCCCTAAAAGAGAGCGAGTCAGGGGCGGGGGAGTCTCTGGGGCTCTTGGGGGAGGCGAGCGGGAGAGAGAGGAGGAAGGAAAGCAGAGGCTGGGAAGACAGGCCTTGTTCTGAGTGTGAATGGACCGCGGGGCCCTCGAGAGCAGGAAGCGGCGCAGGCCAAGACGCTCACGGAAAAGCTCTTATCTAAACAGAGGTGGCCAGGACGCTGGATCACCTCCACCATTGTCCCGGGAGCTGACCCCAGCCTTCAGTCCCCGAAAAGCCTTCTCCACTCCCCCATCGCCATTCAGACAAGAAGTAGTTTTCAGTATGGGCTCCAAGGCGTCACGAGGTCTCTCCCTGGGCAAGAAGTCGCCGCCCCTACCAACAAAATCCCCCCAGCCTGACCCTGTGACCAGCCTGGAGGCCCAGGCCCTTTTCCTGGGGCAAAAGGGGCAGGAACCATTCTGTCTAAACACGCCTTTTTCTGCCAGCATCCTCTCCTCTATATTGTTCTATTTGTTTTAAGAGAATGTGAGAGAAGGGGAAAAGATAGTGTTGCAGATTCTATTAATCTGATGGCTCAGACACACGATCGCTACTGTTTTGACACGACACACGCAGGAGCGCAGGAAAGTTTACACGAGGCCCTTCTGCAGGATGGCGCGCGGTTGGGGAGCCGCCCGGTCGTGCCCTCGGGCACGGTTCCAGGTGGTCTTTTTTTTTCTTTTTCCCTCTCCACTTTTTTTAAAAGACGTTTTACAGCCTCGATTTGCTCTCTATTACTGCTCTCCCCCTTTGTTTCCTCCCTTGAAATGATTCAGGATTCTTTACAGATTCTAGTCACAGTAAGCTCGTGCCATCAAACCCCATCACGTGGAGAAGCAGGGTCCACTCAGGTCCTCAGCGTTCATCGTCCAAGAAAGAAGAGAGAGAGAGGGAGATTATTCTGTGTGTGTTGGGACTTTGTAGAACTTTCTGGAGCCTCCTTTTCTCCTCCAAACTAAATGTGCTTTAACTATACTTTAATGTATGTACACCTTCCTTCCCAGGCGATGGCGCGGGCTCAGGTAGGCAACCGTTGGGTGTAGGGCCCGGCTCACTACCGTGCGCCCCCCGCAGAGGCCCCTCAAAACCAGCTGCTGCTATAAATGTATCGGCGTTCCTAACAATGCAGGCCTCGTTCATCCCAGAACGTGTTTAGGAATCATGCAGACAGCAGTTTTAAGTCACCAGGGGAAAAAAGATTGTAATAAAAGCTGGATCTTTTTATTTTCTTGCGAGATGTTGTCTAATGCTGAAATTCATCAGCCCACAGAAGGCCAAGGTTTCATATAATTTTAGCATTAAAACTCTGTAATGACGAGAACTAAACAGAATTTATGTAAAAAACGTTAATTATAAAATAGTCCTCTGCCCCCTCCCCCCTCCCCCAAAGGACCAGGGGCTACTTCTGCTTCCTGAAAGCCAATATTTTGCTTCTCTGGGTGTCTGTACCGGTTGGCTTCAGAGGAACCCCAGAGTTTCCTAACACATGACTCTGAAGCATGGTGGTCAAGGTTTGGGCGGGGTGGTGGTCTGTGGGAGCAGAATTCATGCCGTGTGATGGACGAGTTCTGGTGTGGCAGGAAGAGTTAGGAATATCTGGGTTCTAATCTCAGATCTGTCTGCTACTTTCTATATGAATATGAGTAAGACATTTGATTTTCGTGAGTCTCACTTTCCTTCTTGGTAAAGGGATTTGTGAAATGGGGATCATAATACCTGCTTCACTGGGTGACCGTGAGAATTAGTTGAGCTTACATGTGTGTAGCTGCTACCCCAAGTCTGGTACATTAAAAGCAGCCCAGTAACAACTGGTTTCCCTTCAGCCAACCAAGAGCCCAATTTAGCAGAACAGAGATCTTGAAAGAAAGGTCAGCCTGACGTCATTTATCATAGGGTGAAAGGGGATCCTTCACCTCTTTATCTTAAGATTCAGGTGGTAGAGTAGACCTTCTGGGATTGGGGTGGCTATTAAACTTGCTAGAAATCATTTATGAAATGAGAATCTTACACTGGATAACTACAGGAGTCTTAGGTACCATAACACAGGTACATCATAGCACTAAATGGGCAGTTTCTAGAAAGGCCGAGTGAAGGGTTGAACCCTCTCAACCTGGTACTTCAGAGAGTCTGTTGTTTTTCTCTCACGGGGGCCACTCCGGAGAAAACACAGACACTAGCCATCCGTGGCTAAAGGTCACCTCTCCCCTCTGATTCCACCAGATGCAACAATCCATCCTTTAAAGAAGTGCCAACTCTGCTTTTTGGGTTGGGGCAGGGGAAGGAAAGGCGGGAGGACTGCAGAAAGTGTGCAGATCGGAACTGTTCAAAGCCAGCACCTAAGGAAAAGCACAGGGGAACACAAGAGGGTACCTAAGGGTGCACGCTCTGCGTTGTTTTTCCCTGGGATGGGTTTGTAAAGGTGAATGGGACCTGAGGTCAGAAATCATGGGATGACAAATGTAATGTAAATGGTCGTTGCAGACCGTGCACACAGTGGGCACTCAGTACACTTGGGCTAGGTATCATGAGAGCTGATTGCCAAATCTTGGGAGGAAGTTGACCAGGTTATGCAAAAAGGGCTAAAAAAAGACATTCAATCCCCCTTGCAGTAATGGTATCTGTGTAGTGAATATTTGAGAAGCCTTTTCTCCCTATATACAAAGAAGCACTGAAGTATGATAATTTCTTTCTATACGATGATGATAGAACGTGGAGATTATGTTATATACAGCGTACAGGTTAAGTGCACAGGCTCTGGAACGAGCCAGAACTGATTACAAATTCCGCCTCTGCCACCTCCTAGCCCTTTAGCCTTGGGTAATTGACTTAACCTCCTTCATCCTCAATTTCCTTGTCCATTAGATGGGGGATGATAGTACCTACTTTTTAGGATGTTGTAGAGATCAATGTGATAGTGTACATGAATCGCCTCACACAGTACCTAGCGCATAGAAAGTATAATCCTTATCATAGTAGAATGTAATATCGCCTAGTGTCTACCGTAATCATTACAGCCTCTGGCTTGCCTGTTGGGACCGACAGTCAGAATTGCCAAGACCGTAGGTTGGATCCCAGCGTTGGCTTTGCCTTTCTCTGTGGCTCCAAACTGTGTTTGGTCACAAAGGAGCCAAATACTTACGAGTGTGCAGGGAACAGGGCAAACCCATCAGCACTACAGGGAAAAACCCAGAGCATGTAGGTCAGTAACGTCATCTGCATCTATGGAGGGTGTGTGTCGAGCACTATGTGTCGAGCAGAGCAGCCTGGTAACTCGGACCAGATGGGAGAGCCCCACAGATGTCTCCTACTTGGGAGTCAGACAGACAGACATGTCACCTGGAGGGTCCCGGCTCCGTGTGTTGGATCCATAATTGCCTGCTTTCTTTTAATTTATTTATATCAATCTCTAGTCCAAAACTAATTTGTTTCAGCTCCAGGGCAATCGACAATGGAGTACACTCTTACCCCGGAAATTTTTTTTTTCCTCTCGATGGTTATAAATACCTCCACGCTATTGTACTTGGCATGCTGTATGCAAATAGAGGTCAGAGTCCTAAAGCTCATTAGGAAAGGGATGGGGGGCTTGGAGCGCGGAGAGGACAGCGTGGAGCTGAAGCTGATAACAGCGGCCTTGTCCAGAACAGTGCCTGGGAGCTTTCTTATCTCCCTTTGGCAGGAGGTGCTGAGGACTTCCTGTGCGAAATCAGGAGCGAGCGCTGCCTTCCTCTTGTTGTTCGGCTTCCTCCCCCCTCAAGACGGTTCCCAGCACAGCGATTATCTTTGCATCTTCAAACATGGCACAATCTACTTCCTGAAGAGCTTGATGTATTCTTAAGAGCTCAGGCAAATTCCCCTCCCCCTACCTCTCGTTTCAAGTGCTGTTATAGAGTCAGCCCCCTAAATGACATGCTATTTTTAAGGTTCCAATGACAAAGAGGGAAAAATCACAGTCCCCAGTATGGAAAATAGCCACAGAACCTGTCCTTTTCCATTTGGAGGACCTTGCAGCAACTCTAGTTTCCAGGCCGGGGCTTGTGCCGACAGTAGCTGCCCTTACAGGGACGGGCGGGGGGTCGGGGGTGTATGTTGGCAGCCCGAGTGAACTCAGGCAGCCGACTGCGTTTCCCTCGGGAAATGCCTCGACTTGCTTCACTCTAACATATATCTTTGCATTTCCTGACAACCAAGAGTTGAAATTAAGACCTTTCTCTAAGGCCTCCCTTATCTTTTTCACTTCTTTGGGGAAAAAGGAATGAAATTACAGGCTTCTCTTTCAGATACAAGAGAACGTCAGCTCTTGGATATCACAACACCAAGTACCTGTGTAACGTGTGTACATGTCACAGGTGTACACATATGTAACAACCCCCCATATACATGTTATATATATCTCCACAGACACACACGTTATATAAACCTATATATGTACCCCATGTGTGTGAAAGATCTGAGATTAGACAGTAGTTCAAGGTATAGATGCTATGAAAAGTAGGACAAAATAACTTATTTTAATGATAAAGTTTTAAGGCCATGATATATTTCAAGTCAAGGAGAAAGTGTATAATTTCTCTTTGGTTCCGTTCCTTCTACTAATCAATAAGTTAAAATGTTCACTTTTTTTACCTGATGATTATAGGAATAGCTAGTCAAAAAATCTCAGAAATTCCTTAAGGAATGGTTTGTCCTTATGAATTCTTGTTTATTTTATTTATTTATTATTATTAATTTTTTTTGCGGTACGCGGGCCTCTCACTGTTGTGGCCTCTCCTGTTGCGGAGCACAGGCTCCGGACGCGCAGGCTCAGCGGCCATGGCTCACGGGCCCAGCCGCTCCGCGGCATGTGGCATCTTCCCGGACCGGGGCACGAACCCGTGTCCCCTGCATCGGCAGGCGGACTCTCAACCACTGTGCCACCAGGGAAGCCCTCTTTTTTATTTTAAATCTTATAATCTCACTGTAAAAACAGACATCTTAAAAACAGTTGGAGGAATCTGATATATGGGCCAGATACAAACAACACCGTGGAATTATTGCTAATTCTGTTAGGTGTGATCATGGCGTTGTCGTTACTAGAAAACGTGCATAATTTTTAGACATGCACTAAATACGTGAGGCTAAAATGACATGCTGTCTGCGATTTGCTTTACAATATTTCTCAAAAGAAAAAGTAAAAAGAAATAAGGGATAGATGAAACAAATGTGGCAAACTCTTGGTAATTAGTAAGTCTGGGTGATGGGTATATGGGGGGTTACTATACTATGACTCTACTCATCAATATGTTTGAAAATAATAAACAGTTAAAACCAATGAAAACTCTTACTAGAAACCACACATCAGTACCTCACACCTGTATGTTTCCAAATGTTTGTGGGGTGCCAGTTACATGCTTGGCCCTGGCATAACTATGAAGACAGAGTGATCCCGTAGAGGTGGCCCATGGTCCTTGTAGCTGCTGGCCCAGTGGGGCCTCAGAAGCACTGAATGCAAACTTAGAAACTGGTGAATGCGCTGGGGGAGAGGACGTTATATGGCAGTGTGCCCCCCAGGAGGGGAGACCACCTCAGAAGACTCCCTAGTTTCACATGCTGGAGTCCTTTCTCAGCTTGAGGACCAGACAGGAATAATTGCAGAACTTTTTTTTTTTCTGATCATCACAATTCCTCCTCTCTTACCTTTTCTCTCACTTATTTCATCCTCTCACTTTCTTCTCACATAAGTAGCCAAGGGCGACAATGACTTAAGAGCAACCACGCGTTCTTTCTGGCTTGAAAATCTGCAGAATCTGCCCAAGACGTGTACAGATTAGAGCCCAGCCAGCTGTGCGCTCACCGCAAATTCTCAGCCAGAAGGAAGGAATATGAAGTGACGCCATGAAAAGTTCACAGTGCAAGTAATCATACAAATGACCACTTCCCTGCCTTACAGGGTCCTCACTCTTTAGGCTGGGAGGTAGGAGGAAAGACTGCATCCAGGAGAGAGATACAGAAATGAACAGCATCAATCCATAAGGCGGTCGGAAAACGGCAAAGGCCGTGAGCTGCCTGCAGGCACTCAGCCCAGTTCCTACGCGCACTTGTCTCTTAAGCTACCCAGTCTGGCAGGGAAACACCTTGGGCACTCACAGATTTTTTTTTTTGAGGCACATAAAATAGCTCTTTGTATATTTGCATCGTGTCCCCCCCAGAAATCCATATTTAAATCTCAAAAGGCTGCTTTAAAAGAATCAGCGTTGGGGACTTCCCTGGAGGTCCAGTGGTTAAGACTCCGCACTCCCAACGCAGGGCGCCTGGGTTCCATCCCTGGGCAGGGAACTAGATCCCACATGCCACAACTAAAGATCCCGCCTGCCACAACTAAGACCTGGCACAGCCAAATAAATAACTAATTAAAAAAAAGAAAGAAATCAGTGTTCATTTTGTCATGAGTGGTAGAAAGCAAGGCACCTGCAGTGTCCACTTACTGAGCACCTGCGTTTGTCATACGTGATGGTACAGAGCTAGGCTCTGGGCGGTTCACGCAAATAGAAATCACAGCGCAAGTTAAGGTGGTCTAGCTACAGGCTCATCAAGTGGTTCTGATCCTGTGCACCGTAAGGGTTCACAGTGATCAGGATAAGCTGCTTGGAGGAGATCAGGCCGGGGGTGAGGGGCTTCGAGGCAGCGGTCACTGGTGAGTGAAGGTGAAGGAATCAGGTGTGTGCACACCCTGAGCCACAGGAAGAATAGTTCCTCGCTTTTCTAGGGTGTCTTTAATTTACAAAACCTCTGCAATTAAATTAGGTCATTTAACACATGTATAATCCCATGAGATTAACAGGGCAGGTATAATTTTATTGGTGTGTTTCAGAGGAGAAAACTGTCATACAGCTAGAAGTCAGGGCAGTTCTAGGACTCAAGTCTTCTTTGAAGTAGCTGAACCAAACTGTGGTTTGCCTGTGAGGAAACGTGTCTGTAGCGGTAAGGTTGAAAAGGCAGGTAGGGAATGGACTTTGGATAGCCTTGACTCAGTCACGGAAGCCTGGGCTTTCTTCAGTCCAGTTGTTGAAGTTTTTGGAGCAAAGAGGATTCCACTAGAACCCCGAATGCTCAGGGGGTTGGGCTGGCGGCAGCTTTGTGGGTGTTGGCTTGGGAAAAGGCATGTTGAAATACTACTGCACTGCCCGGGTCAGAGTGGATGTAAGTGTCCCTTCTGTTGTTTGGATTTTTTATTCGTGTAGAACCCAGGATACATGAAACATAATAAATGATCCAAATGACAACAAAAACATGACGGTCCAAAACCTATGGGATGCGGCAAAAGCAGTCCTAAGAGGGAAGTTTATTGCAATTACAGTCTTACCTCAGGAAACAAGAAAAATCTCAAATAAGCAACCTAACCTGACACCTAAAGCAACTAGAGAAAGAGGAACAAACAAAACCCAAAGTTAGTAGAAGGAAAGAAATCATAGAGATCACAGCAGAAGTAAATGAAACAGAGATGAAGAAACATAATAAATGATCAATAGATATTTACACCAGTGATTTAGGTAGTAAAGTGACAGGCACCTACTGATAATCAGGTGTTTGAAAGAACATGCTTTCGGATATAGGTTGGAATCTCTCTTTAAAATGGTACTGCTCCAGCTAGTTTAAACAGTAAGAGAGGGAGATTTCATGGACTTTTAGAAGCAAAAAAGATCTTAAACAACTTCAACACACATATTCTATAATTAAACACTTGAGGCCTGAGATGTTAAAGAGCTTGCCGTGATACTCCAAAACTTGAAAAGAAAGAGACTGAATTTAATAGCTGCTCCATGATGTGTGTTTCCATATACACTTAATCAGCCCTGGAAAAAATTAGCTGTATAATGGAATATTCTCATATTAAATGCCAGCCTTTTATAGCTGTGAAATGCTGTTATCCTTGAGGTTTACATTCATTAACATAACTTCCGTTTTTTCCGTGTTTGCATGTTTCTTCCACTAGGAACTAATTAAAATCTAGATACTAGATTTTTTAATTTATGCATTTTTATTTAATATTTAACATAGAACAGGAAGGATATCTGGAGATACACTGGTGTGGGTTTTTTTGTTTTGTTTTGTTTTGTTGATCAGGCAAAATCTGTCTGCTGTTTTTAAGTTTTGAGGATGGATATTGGGGGGGAAGCGTCTAAGGAAAAGAAGAAAATTGTGACTTTGTTATCTGAGGACTTAATGGTTTTCATTTCACCGGTCACCATGGGCTAGACCATGCTGCAAAGCAACATAGTGATGGCTTACTTTTTTTAAAAATAGGTATGACTTTTGCTCCAATAATGAAGAGTCCTTTATCCTGGATCCTGACAGCACCGTAGGAAACAGAATTGAGAGCATCACTCAGCGCACGGCAGTCTTAGAAGGAAAGAATAAGGTACTGTTCATCAAAATAAGCATGGGGATATTTATTCTAAAAGTACACACTCAGCTCCCAGTTCTGGGTTTATTAGAGCCAGAAGGAATTCAAGTGCTCAAGCAAAAATTCAGAGAAGAAAATAAGTAGTATGTCTTTACGGAGCAATGCACTGAGGCTATTCAAACTGCTGTATACACCCAACCGAGCACCAGTCCCGAAGGAGTGAGTCCTTGGACCTAACGGAAGAGGTAGAAATGCCTCTTGAGCATCAAACTGGTCCACATCAGTGGTTCTCAACTCTGGCTGCACAGTAGTCTACTTTACCAATTATAATTACATGTGAATCCTTAGCGTGGAGCCCAGGGTTCACAGAAGCTCCCTGGGAGATTCTAGCATAACCAGAACTGAGAACCTCTGACATAAATAAAGGGAGAGGTCAGTAAGCAAAAGCTAGCACAAAACTTTAGGCTAAAATGGAATGTTTCCATTTCACAAAATATCTTGTTTTCCCCTGTTTTTGCACGGGTGAAGCCTAAGTTGGGGTGTACAAACACACACAGCGTATCGGATTCCCTGACTGAAGAAAGGCAAATCAGAACCACCATGAGATATCACCTCACACCTGTCAGAATGGCTATTGTGAGAAAGACAAGAAATAACAAATGTTGGTGAGGGTGTGCAGACCCCCTTGTGCGCTATTGGTGGGGATATAATTGGTGCAGCCACTATGGAAAGCAGTGTGGGGCTTCCTTTAAAAATTAAAAATATAACTACCATATGATTCAGCAATTCCACTTCTGGGTATTTGTCTGAAGAAGACAAAAACACTAACTCAAAAGATATAGGTACCCCCGTGTTCACTGCAGTATTATTCACAACAGCCAAGATATGGAAACAACCTAGGTGTCCATCGACAGATGAATGGATGCAGAAAATGTGGTCTGTATACGCAGTGGAATATTATTCAGCCATAAAAAAGAAGGAAAGCTTGCCATTTGTGACAACATGGACAGACCTTAAGGGCATTATGCTAAATGAAATAAGTCCGACAGAGAAAGACAGATACTGTGTGATCTCACATATATGTGGACGAAAACAAATAAACAAGAAAACAAGCTCATAGATTGGTGGTTGCCAGAGGCAGGAGGTAGGCAAGATGGATGAGGGGGGTTAAGAGGTACAAACTTCCAATTCCTATAACATATAGATAAGCCATTGGGACGCCATATACAGCACTGCGACGATAGTTAATACTGCTGAATTGCACACTTAAAAGTTGCTAAGAGACTAGATCTTAAAAATTCCCATCACAAGAAAGAAAAACCTTTGTACTACGTGTGGTGATGGGTGTTAACTAGACATAGTGTAGTGATCATTTTGCAATACATACAAATGTTGAAGCTAATATAATGTTGTCAGTTATGCTCAGTTTAAAAAAGTTTCCCTGACCTAGTCAGGGTCTAGGAGCGTCTTTTCTGCTCTTGGACATATTTTCTCCACTCCCTTAACCTCAACACTAGCTGATACCTGTGTCTGAGCAGATCTCAGACCTGGTGGTTTTCTTCTCTGTCGAATCAGTGAAAAATGCAGCTCCAAAATCTGCTGTTATCAGGCACAGGGGTAGTGATGCTTTAAGAAGGGGGGGAAAAAACCCATATCAAATCACCCCTTGCTAGAATATCTACTTCTACATGCATATCTTGATTTGGAGTAGTCTGTTAATATGAGTGTTATCTCCTTAAGTGTGGTCATGCTTATTTATCTGTTCAGCTATATTTGCATTTGAAAGCAACAAAATAGATGGCATCATTCTCCGCATAGGACTTCATAATAACAAATAACATCTGAATTCTTCCTGATGGAAAACTTTTGGACATACGCTTATGTCAACATCATTCTTTGGTGGGCCAGAGTGGCTATCTCCATTTTAAAGATAAGAAAAACTGAGGTGATAAGATGACTAACTCCAAGTCACGCAACTTAAAAGTGGCACGTGAGAAGCTCAAACCCAAGTCTTCATTGCCAAAACCCAGGGCTCTGCCAACTAAGCCAATACAGAAATTAGTTAAGATGGTGATGGCTTGCACGATAACATCAGCGATCACTTGTCAAGGATTCAGGAAAAGTTTTTCTAACCACTGCAGTAAGGTGTGGGTGGCTTACAGTTCTTTTTCTCAAATGCAAACAAACTGTAGTTTAAAACATTCCAAGATGTGTAGCTATTGATGAGACAGCAGTTTAATGAAATACTTAGAAAAGAGGACACTCTGTAAACTCGAAAGTTTGAGTGACACTACATTTTTGAAAAAAAAGCAAATTGCCTCAGAGTAGAAAGCAAGTTAGTTGTCACAAAGTACTAGATAATTTCAAGATGCCCTTGACCGTGCCGATTCATTTTGCCTTTCCCTGACCCTATCAGATGCTTGTACTGTTAACTGCTGGATATTAAAACACGAATTTATGAGCTTAATTCCAAAGAACTTCTAGTCCGGTTTGTGGTATTCTAGCCACAAAAAAACATACGACAGAAAATAGAAAATGAAAAAGCTAGGTTATGTTTCTGATTAGCCTGAACCATGAAGTAGCTACCTGCCTCCATGACAAAACCTGGGTGAGATAAAGAATCTTCCCTGATTTTTTCCATGTGTGATTGAAACAAATTTATTGTCTTGTAATTCTGTAGTTACACCAGGTTTTTAAACAGAGACCCCCCAGACACAATTGGCCCTTTGGCCATCCAACCTGCAGAGCATGGGTTAAGGTCTGCCCTTTCTACTGTGTGTAACCACGTGCAAATCAGTTCACCTCTCTGAACCTGAGTTCTCTCCTCCAAAAAATGGAGCTCCTAACACATGACCTGTCTCGTTTGCCTGTTATCAAGATGATTGTCTTATATTCCCTAATGCAATCCCCCAAATTGATTGTGAACATATGCAGTAAAGACTAGTTATTAAACAATTGTGTTGAAAAACCTTTAATACTCCTTCTATACTAAGTGTGTGTATACACACACACACACACACACATATCCTAGTAGTGACTGTAACAAATTAGACTTTGAGTTATTAATTTCATGTCCTAAATTTAGAAGACTTTACTAATTTTGCTTTTAGCATCTATTAATATATCTTTGTGTGTGAAAAACGTCTTTCAGATGACAGACGGAAGTTTTGCTATCTCAGAATTCTTTGCATTGTTATTTCCTTTACAATTAAAACTGCTTTTCTTTTCTGTTCAAGTAAAGAAAGCAAATGAAAGTCCCAGCTTAGAGCACACAGATGCTTTTCCCCACTCATATAGTCGGCATGCCCGGGACCCTGCTCCAGCCATCAGTGGAGCGAGGTCCTGCTCGAGCACCTGCTGCCTTTCAGGGACTTGCTTCCCCCCGTGCCCCACCCCCCTGTTGTGTTTTGTTTTGTTTAACCCAAGGAAGGGTGCACGAGACAATAAAATTCAGTCTCCTTATGGCCAGGTTTTGGCCCAGATCTGTGAGAAGTGAAGTCATCAATTGGAGTTGCTAACGGCAAACATGGAGCTCTGGTATGGTTTCAGTGGGTTTGCCAGACTTTGTAGACTTGGGGCAGGAAGTAGAAGGAGCCCTGTGTTAGGAAAAATTACACGGGAAATGCGTTTCACAGCATTAATTCTGTGAGGCTGGAGGATCATGACAATGTAACATCTTAGCAACGTCTCCATTGAAATCGTTTTGAGGTTTCATTGAGAAATGTGTGTGCCGTAAAAGACACGTCCATGACCGAAGCATGAATGCCTCATCCCGGGAGTACAGCCTGGGTTCCGCTCTCCCACCCACTCCCCGACCTTGTCTACCTTCTCACGTTCTACTTCCCATCAGTTGGCTCAAATGCACCACCCCAGGATCATTTTAGATTCTTCCCTGACCTTTACATATCTGCTTTTATTTCTCCCTGAAACACTTCAAAGGAAACTGTAATAGAAACATCCGAGAATAAAATCCATATATAGGTCTTTTTTAAAGGCAGGTGCTGGAAATTAGGCTGAATTACACATCATCCCATCCATTCTGTTCCATGAGGTTCAAACCACATTCCAGTAGTGAATCACTAACGCTTAGCGAAAGGGAAGGAAGGAAGGAGAATGAATAACTTCCAAATTTACAGTACCTGACGACAGTGTTCACCAGCGTTCCTGGGTCATACAGAAGAACCCAGAGAACGGATTTGAAGGGTCTGTTTCTAATATCTTAATCCTTGAGGTCCTCGCAGGGAAAACAGAGGCACCCAAAGTGTGGGTTCAGAACTAAAAAAAACTGTGGCAAATGGAAACTAATTCTAGAATGGATACAAGCAGACAGCCTTGGGAATTTCTTTTGGTGTACCTTATAAAATATATGATGATAATTTCAAACATATGCTACAACTCAACTTCTTGAGTTTGAAATACTTTCTCTTTTCAAGTGCTAAGTTGATATTTGCTGTTCCAACTGTTACGTTATTTCCATTTTTTCCCTCTTGAAACAATAGTATTTGGTCATGACCGCCGGGGATCACATCTGTCCCCTTAACCCAAGAGACTCCTGTCCTGTGAGAAGTTCTCGTGTCCAAATTACACCCACCTCCAGCTCACACTTGACCTCCCTTTTCTGACTCTATAGTTCATACAAGTGTCATAGTTTTTTCATGAAAATATTTTAATTTATAGCTTAAAAATATACTCTAGAAAAATAAAAGTCCTCTAGAAATCAGATCATTTTGAATAACGTTGCTCACAGGACGTAGGTTCCATCTTATTTTAAAATGTTCTTCTCTAATTATAACTTGTCCATTATCAATCATATTTTCAAACCATGTAACACTGTATCAGCTTGCAACTTGTATAAAATACTAAAAAAACAGGATTTCTGTACACAGTAGCATTGAGCTTGTCGTGACCATGTCTGCTCATTAAAGGAGGTATTCTCGAGAGAAAATCCCGACGCAAGGCAGAGACAACTCTACCGATAGATCTGTACTATTAGATTTAAAGGGTTTGAAGGCGGCAAGCAGCAATTTCGTGTAGATTAAGAGCACAGGCACTGGTGTCAGACAGACCTGGGCATAATCGTTGCTCGGGGCTGTCTGTGGTACCATGGATCTTTGAGTGAATCAGTTTAAAACCTCAGTTGCCTCTTGTGTAGAACAAGTAATACACCCACGTCACTGGGCTCCGGGGAGGATTAATTAAATGAGGTACTGCCTCACACACTGGCGCACAGCAAGGGTAACATAGAGGTACCCAGAAACAAAGAAATAATGTAAGCTCCCATCAATGTCATTTTCTAGTTCAATTTTAATAGAAACTTTGGAGAGGTTGAGTTCTGGGGCAGGCTCTACTGGGGGTAAGGTGTCAGTCTTGGAAGAGGTCATTCAGGCAAAATAAGAGATTCAGATGCATCTGTTATCTCCATGGTTCGTGTGGCCTGGATTCACTTCACTTCTGTGGACCTCAGTTTTATTCTGATTATACAGAAATCCTGAGCTATCTGTTTTCGCAGTGTTGTAAAATGGCTACAGCCCTCCCCCGGTTGCCTGCACAGGCCCTAAATATGGCGCATGCGCACATCTGAATTCATTGCCCTTGGCACGAAACCCAGTTCTGGTTCTCAGTTGCCCCGCTCTCAGTGAAGTCAAAATAATTTTAAAAGAAATCCAGATGCACCTTTCAGGTCACCATTGTTCATCATTTCAGATGTTCAAGCCAAACAGAAATGAGTTGTTCACGTACTTATTGAGCAGCAATACATCTGAGAATCTAAATAAGGCTCTGCTGAGGCCCTTTAGGATAAACATTGAGCGCTAACTTCGTAAGGAAAGCTGTGCTTGAGCTGAGAGGCAAACAGCAGAGGGGCTGTGAGGTCTCCACGACTGTTCCTCTTCTGACCCTGTTCATGCTGCTTTCAGGCACCTGAGCTCGTCTCCTGAGAAAATTCCAGGAGTCAGAGTCTCACTTGGTGATCTCTCTTGTCCTTCCACCTGTCACCTACAAGCTTCTCTTCTAGCTACTTTTTCCTCCACAACTCTGAAGTGGTGGGTGCAATAATTAAACAGCCATCCAGAATTTTTGTATTCCCCGCCTCCTGTAATGATTAGTAATCAAAATAGAGAAAGAGACACCTGAGCTCTCTCCACTGGTTATTTGCTTTGGTGAGAGTCTTTCTCTGTAAGAGAGAGAATAATATATACTTGGGCTTCAAGTAGGGAAATTCTTTCCTGTGACCTAGAAGTAGTACTTCACGTTAAGAATAAGGGTCGTGTCATACTCCCCTCCGTCCCCTTTACAACGTCTGGGTGATGCCTTAACAAATAATCAGTATCTGCTACATTGGATGAAAATGCCACGAATCGCAGACACTCATTTCCCAGAATTCCAGTAATACACAGAGGGTATGTGGGTACATGTAATTAAACAGATCTAACAAACAGAAAAGGTATCATGAAATATCAACTGTACCGTAGTGGAAATTACAGAGAATTTGGAGCAATGAAGTTGCTGGCTAAAAAAACTACGAATATATTTTTTAGGCTTCCTGATCTGTAAAGACAGACATACTTTCATTTCTCGTAAGGGATATGAGAATACGAGTAAAGTGCCTACCGCATAACTTAGCAACTTAGAAAAATGTTAGGACCCTTTGTAGAATTTGTGTTACTATCTTAGAAAGCCCGCTGTCACAGTTCAGCCTCTCTGTATGTATCACGTTAACCTGTAAGTGACCGGATCGTTCTCCTCCAGCCAGGACACCCCATTAGTCTGGAAGCATCAGCACAGCCTCTACAATTTCAGGGCTTATGACCAGTTCTTTGTGTCCTAGAAGATAGGCTGCAACGATTTATAAGTAACTGGATCAACCTTTTTTGTAATTTTAAATATGAAAAACTTACTAGCTGTTTCATTTTTTTTTCATGTATAGCATGCATTACTTTTTTGAAAGGTTGGGTTAAATTTTAAAATTCTCAACAATTCATTTCATACTGCTAATTTTTATCTTTAAAAGAAGACAGCCATGCAAATCTTTAAGCTGTATAAATTTGTGGTTCTTTTTTTTTTTTTTGAGACATTACTTTTCGCAACATCATAGTTTGGAAAGTGCTTTCAAGTTCACATAGCTTTGACTCCTCCTGCCTCGTTATGGGCTCATCTGCCCAAGAGCAGCACTAAACCCTAGAGAAGCGACGTTGCCGTGTGAATCCATGATTTATATCTTCATTTTCTAGAGGAGGGATTGACAGCCTGAGAAATTAAGTAATTTACAAACACCCGCGAGAGCCTCAGGGAGTTTCCGCCCCTCCCTCTGCGTCATTAGGGCTGCAGTGCCGCGTCCCAGAAAAGAAATGGTTCAGCAGCCTTTCTCCTCTGTCTGTGCTCCCTTAACACACCGCTTACAGAACCAGACGGCAAAGAAGGCTCCTGTGACCAAGTGGCGTTCGTGATCACAGGTCATCCAAACAAAAGGGAAGGCCTGGACCTCCCCCTCTCGTTGGCGTGGCCCTGACCACCTCATAGGGTAGGACGTGCTGTCCCGCATCTGGGCTTCGGGTCTGTAATTGTTACGCCAGCAGCACGAGATAAATAAGCCTGAAGCCCTCATATGAGTCGGATGTCATAGCCCCCGGTCTCCTGAGGACCTGCTTTCCTGTTGTTTTTCCATTCTTGCTGAGGGCTCGGCGAGGGGAGAGTTTCTGGTAACCACCACGTGTGCAGTTCTACCTCTGTTGAGGCAATGGAATAGCCGGATCATGTCCCCCTCAGAAATATCTCAGGGGGTGTCCAGTGGTTCTTCCTCCTGTCGCTGAAGTTGCCTTTTCTTTTGCAGACGGCTAGCACCTTGGCTGTGGCCGACTCTAGAATTTCTGGAATCTACAGTTGCATGGCTGCCAATAAAGTAGGGACTGTGGAAAGAAACATAAACTTTTACATCACAGGTAAGCCACGTGTCCTATATTCACGAAGACAGCCCAGGGACCTCAAGTCTCTCTTGCAGTCTTTTGTGCTTTGAGTGCACTTGAGTGACTTTTATTTTTTAAAAAAACATTCCATAGACCTGTCCAGCTTTGAGTACCTTCATCCTTGCTCTCAGGAATAGTTTTCCACAGCATCATGGGGTCATTGGGTCTCCTGAAGGGTTATTTCCCTGAATTCCCTTTTAGAGCTGTTTGTCTACGTCTCTTTCCTGGGCTTGATTGTGAATCTGGGATCTTGTCGTGTTCCTGTTTGAACACCCTAGAGTCCCCAGCACAGGGCCTGGCACACAGTGGGTGTTCAGTAACAGTCAAGGAAACCAATTCTAATACATGGGATGACATCTTTGTAACCCAAGAGGCGAAGTGTTTCACAACTTTTTTTTAAATTGATGTTATCGTTGATTTGCAGTGTTGTGTTAATTTCTGCTGTACAGCAAATGTTTCACAACTGAATTTCAGCTTTTTGGCACACGAGGTTCTCCTAAAGAAACCTGAAGCTGAGCTTGGTTGATCGTTCTTAGTGTGCTGTTTTTTTGGTAGCATTTCAGAATTTTTAACCTTAAATATGATGGTGTCTGCAAATCTTATAACTTCCAAGGGGCACAAATGGCACTCCCTACGTCCCTCCATGGGTACAGGAAGGAAGTAAGCAGCTCAAAGTATAAAAACAATTGCCTGGCTCCACACTCCCCCAATATTCTGAAAAAACCTGGGCAGTTGGCCAACTCTCTGGAAACTTTGCACTGCCTGGGGCAGGCTGTGGCAGTTGCCTTGAGTTCTCCAGAAAGAAACAGGTATGTCCAATTGCATGAGAAGTATGGGTTGCCAGGTCACAGGGAGCCTTCTGGCACGCTAGCTGACCCTCAGAGAAGCTGTACCAGGGGAGAGATCCGTGGGTAGGTGCTCACAGAATGTCAGAGCCAGAAGAGACTTTAGGGGCTATAATTCGACATGATAGCCCTGCATTTTTCCAGATGAGGAAATGCGGTTGAGAGAGGTGGAGGGGCACACGGGAGAGCCTCTGAAAACCAAGTCAGTCCCTGTACCCTCAATATTCGAGAAGCGGAGATAAAATCATCTTTGCGTTCATTCCAAATAGGAAAAGCCCTTTATTTAGAGAAGGATTCAGAGAGCAGTTTCACACAGACTGATTCTTTCTTTAATCAACCTCAGATGATTTAGACTAATTAAGTCCAAAGGTTTGTGTTGTCCTTTATATCTGGGGGGCAACAAGGCCACTGTCTCTGTGATTTTAGAGTACAAAAGAGTGAGCCTTTCCTGTTCTAGTCTTAACATTCAATACGTTTGTACAAGTTTAATGAGCACCAACTATTAAACAGGACAGTTCAACTCTGTGTTGAGCATTCAGAGAGATAGCAAGGAGGCCCTGTCTTTCTAGGAAGACGGTTTGAACGCTGTGGACACAAAGAAGAAATGTTACCTGTATCCTAGTATCAAAAGGAATGAGCAGAAGTAACGTGACAGATGCTAGCCAATGCCAAGCCAATTCCACCAATAAAAGTATGTCAGCCACATACATAATTTAACATTTTCTAGTGACCATTTTTTTTAAAGTAAAAAGAAAAAGGTGAAATTCATTTTATTTCACCTAACAGATCCCATGTTATCATTTTAACACATCATCAGTATTTTTTAAAATATTACATCCCTTCGGTTTTAAAAATCAGGGTTGAAATAAGATAAAACTAACCGGATGAAATTCAGTTCAGTCACACTGACCATACTTTCAAGGCTCAGTAGCCACAGGTAGCCCTGTATTGTAGAGTGTTGCTCTAAGCCTCTGAGAAGGAAGCGGGACTTGAGGTAGTCCTGTGGGTACAAAGAATCCATAGAAAGAAGGGGACAGGCTGGCCCTGGCATTTTCAGAATCGAGGCGAGAAGACCAACAGAGGCCCACAGACTATACGTCTAACCACTTACAAGTTCTGAATCACGTGAACAAGCTGTGAAATATGTTGTAGCCTCTGGTGGACAAAGATACTTTCACGGTGACCTGGAGAGTCAGGCACAAACCTAGAGTTCCGGGACTGCACAGAGTGTGGCGGTGCCTGACGGTGCAGGACAAGCCCACCCCCGGCTCACCCTGCTTCTCCTTCCACTCCGGGCTCGGCCCTCACGGTAAGGGGCCCTATCCTCCTGGGGATGATCTCCCCAGGCCACACCTCCAAACTCTGTCCACCCCTCCCCCAAACAGTCTCCCTGGGCCCTGTCAGTGTGCAGACCGCCCAGCAGTCTGACCTCAGGAGGACAGACGGAGCGAAGGGGGAAGAGGTCTGAGACAGTCTGGAAGCAGACTTGGGACCATCTTTACAGGGAATTCTGGGGCCCCAGGGGCCCCACGAAAGATAAAGAGTGGGGATAGCATAGGCTCTGTGTGGGCAGCCCCCCCCCACCCGCTAGACTCTCTCCATTGTGGGGAGGGGTACAGCCTGAACAGAGAGCCCCCTTGCCTCGGTCTGAAGGGAGTACTGGGAGAGGATGCCCTGACTGAGGGCACGCCCTGCTCGTTTCCCTCACCATACGAGTCCCAGGAAGGTTCATCGATGCCCATTATTCACTGCAGCACCAACATCCAGCCCACCCCTCCCCCGAGTGCTTCATGGCTCCGGCCTGTATCTGTGCACAGCATGGCTGCTGCAAGGGCCCCAGCTGATACGGCTGACCACCTGCGGAACTCAGGCAGCAGTCCCCCTTCGCCTCCCACCATATCGTCCAGTTTATAACCACGGGGTGCTTGAGACCTTTCCTCATCCATTGAAAGGAGCGATGGGAATTCTATTTCCAACATACCTAACTCGAAGCTCACGACATTTTTCCTCCAGAAATTTCATCTTAAAACTGAGCACAAACTCATCCAATCAAGTCCCCCTTGCCCGGAATGTAATTCTCCTAAATGCTTTGCTCCCTGTTTTGAAAAATTCTAGTCTTGATGGGTAATCATAGATTACTTACATTCATTACTTCTAAAACTCTTCTCTTTTTCTTACTCAAACCTCTGTCATGAGATTTTGCCTCACTAGAGATGAGACTAAATATTCTTTAGGAATGTTGCACCTTCCATGACGATTTTCTGAAAAATGAATGTATATTTGTTCCATGCTTATACTCGACCTAGTGCAGGTCGTGCTTTAAAAGAGCTGTCTAAAATTGAACTGCTCAAAATCAAAAGATCTAGAATTGGATCTGTACTGATCCTCATTTTAATCATGCTGCCCCTTCTCTAAAATACAACAGAGCTGCCTTCTGAACTGATGTGAACCAGTTTGCTATGGCTATTAGCATCCTCCACAGCTTCTACTCCAACTCTGCCATTCACTTGTCCATAGTATCTATTTGAAAGGAGCCAAACTTTCTAGTCACCACTCACTTTCTTTTTAGAGAATGCTGTTTCTGTTCTCTAGTTGAGGTAAAGCCTTTATTTCCACCTGACAAAGGAGATACCTTTCATCCTTTTAATGTCTATGCTTGTCTCTTTCATGAACTTAATTCACACGTTTGATCCAATCAAGTCAAGATGTCCACCCCCAGGTGTGCACCTCTGTAAATACATTACCCTTTCACCTAACCCTGGGTGGGATGTCTCCTGAGCAAGGGTGGCGTCTTCTCCACCACATCTCCTAAGACGCCGTGGATGTGATTATGTGCTGGATGGATGAGTGTTAGTTGGTGCTACTGAAGCCTGGGCTGAATCTGCAACAGAGGCTTAAGTGTGGGAAGATTTCTTGTTTTCATTTTGAGAGTTAGAAGGCAATGCTTTCTTTGGTCTGTTTTTGTACTCAGGCTAAAAAAAAAAAAAAATCGACATGAATTAAGGGAAAAATCCCCCTGGATTCATTACCTAGTTTAGGACATCTTATTTATCACCTTCCATGGATCAGAAAAGAATAGTGCAGGGGCTGTACTGAGAAATAGATCATTTCTAAGTACCATCTGACAACATAAACCAAATCAGCCTCCTAACAGTGTCCCCGTATGAGAAACGGACCTGAAAACGGATTCGATTCTTTTCTTTTCCTCTGTGTGTGTTTTTGCTGTTCTGTTGGCACTCAGCATGACTCTGGGTGTGTTAGCAATTACTGAGGGTGAAACAGGAACAGCGCTGCCTTATCTCCCTGGTTTCCCAATGTCACTAAATGCATTTTATTTTGAGATTCCTGGTGGTGCTTGGCAAAGATAAACAAAATCTTCCACCAGGAAACCTGTGAGCTATTTCCACAGGAAGTTTCAAATCACTAAAGTAAATAGAAACTCTCTACATGATCTCAGTGGTGTTACTTGGGACCCACTTGGGTTCTGACTACCAGGATGGGACTTCGTAAATGGAAGCCTACCGTCTTTTCAGAAATAATATGATTGCAACCAGTGCACAAGACTTCTGCCCTAGTATCTGGGTAAAAGTTGATGGCTAATGTTTAACTCCTCACGCTTGGAAAGTGTCCCAAGTATAAAAAGATGCTGAATTAGAGGGGCTATTTCTGACACCTTATTGTTATGTTAAAAAACTATGGTCAGCTGCTTCTGCCTCTTCTGGCACATTCTTAGGTTTTCATTTTAAAAGCAGGAAAACTTCCACTGGCCTCCTCTCTCTCCAGTCATTGACAGCTTCGTAAACCACTGCTACCCCCCGGCTCCCAAAGAAATACTTTGGCATTTCTTCAGACGTGACACTTTATAATAAAGCCAGAGCCCAGAAAAATCAGAAAAACAAGCAAAGTGAGATTTAGGAAAGAGTTGATATGATATCTAATTTTGGACTATTGTCCCCTTAAGGTTTAAAGGTTTCTTTATAGCTTTGTGTGCAAAGGATAATAATAATAATAGCATAACATAGCGCTTTTCATCTTCAAAGTTCTTTGTGAAATGTTGGCCCCAGTTCTTTGCTCAAGTACAGATATGCCGCTAGTAACAAGCGATGGGAGGGTTTTGAGAGCAGGCCAGTTCAGGGCTAGTAACAACCAATGGTATTCTAAAAGTCATCTGGTGAGATGGTCCAAAAGGAGACTAAGGAACTCTCAGTGCAGAAGCTAAATGATGGTCCAGGTTAAGAAAGCTGAGGAGGGGAGCTCGTGAGCTGTGGCTAGAGGCGCCAAGAAGATGGAGAAGAAGGTTACCTGGGAATGACATTGGAGAAAATGACTTCCAATGATGCAGGCCTTTTAGGAAAATGTTTCATATGTTTTTTAAGAGCAGATTTGATTTAGAAACCTTCTGCCCCCACTTCGCAATCTAGCAACTCTTCGAGATTAGCTGTCCGCATTTTCAGAAGAAATCTTGCTCTTTGGGCTTCCCTGGTGGCGCAGTGGTTGAGAGTCCGCCTGCCGAGGCAGGGGACGCGGGTTCGTGCCCCGGTCCGGGAGGATCCCACATGCCGCGGAGCGGCTGGGCCCGTGAGCCACGGCCGCTGAGCCTGCGCGTCCGGAGCCTGTGCTCCGCAACGGGAGAGGCCACAACAGTGAGAGGCCCGCGTACCGCAAAAAAAAAAAAAAAAGAAATCTTGCTCTTTTATGTCTGAGTAGAGCAGTCACCATAAAAGGGGACCTGAGCAAGGACCCCTTGGCGCCAGCAAAGAGCAGGGGGAGCGATGGGCCAGCAGCAGGAGGAGGATGCCGTCAGCCCAAAGTTTAGGAGTAAAGTGTTAACTGGAGTCTCCTAGCGCAGACCTGGGACTTCCTGTTCTCACTTGTTCACAACTTAAATAAGTGGCTATCAAAGCACCTGTGGTTTCTAGTACAAACTCCTCTTAGAGTCCTTCCCTATTTTGCCCACTTACCAGGAGGACTTCTGCACATGATAAAGCAATGGGTTATCATCCCAAGTTGTAAAAAAAAAAAAAAAAAAGCATTCCACTTTGAAGAGCAATTTTGAGCAAATGAGCGTACCCTCCTAATAACGTCCTATTTTGCATTTCCTGCCTCGCTTCTGACGGAACGAACTGAGCTGGTTCCTACCTGCCATGTCTGATCGTTCCCCTTTTAAAAACAAAAACCATAAATACCATCCTTTTAATGTTGATGCTGAATTTGTGTAGGAACAATCCTCAAGATCCTTGACTGTCTTAGAATGAGATATGTCCTCAGGATGAGACATTGATTTTCCTAGGCACTCAAGTCCTTTGTTCTTTTTTTCCAGATGTGCCCAATGGATTTCACGTTAACTTGGAAAAAATGCCTACGGAAGGAGAGGACCTGAAACTGTCCTGCACAGTTAACAAGTTCTTGTACAGAGACATTACCTGGATCTTGCTGCGGACAGTGAATAACCGAACCATGCAGCACAGCATCCGCAAGCAGAAAACGGCCGTCACGAAAGAGCACTCCGTGACGCTCCACCTCGTCATCAAGAACGCTTCCCTGGAAGACTCGGGCACCTATGCCTGCCGAGCCAGGAACATGTACACAGGGGAAGAAATCCTCCAGAAGAAAGAAGTGACCATTAGAGGTGAGCACTGCAACAGAAAGGCTGTTTTCTCTCGGATCTCCAAATTTAAAAGCACAAGGAATGATTGTACCTCACAAAGTAATGTAAAACATTAAAGGACTCATTACAAAGTAACAGTTGTGTCATATCATCTTGATTTATTGTCACTGTTGCTCATTTTCCGGCTCAGAGGAGAAGCTCCTCCCAAAATGAGTTTGGCCATGATAGGAGTAACATTGAGCCCCCCCGGGACCCCCAGCTCTGGGCGCCCCGTTCAGGCTGAGGGGTCCGCTCTCTGGGGCCGACCTGGTGCACGTTTGGATTTGGAGGATCCCTGCAGTGCGTTCTCTGTGTGTTTTGCTCTTTGCTGTTTTCTCCTGCCTGATAGACAACAACTCGGGACTGATCCTTTCCTTCCACTTTAATGCCCGCCTCTTTTTATGTTTATGTTTCCAAGCTGCCAAACCCGAATAATTTAAACAGATGCTGGTATCTGCCAAAGATGGACATGAATCGGTTCATTGGCCAGCTCAGAATGAGGACAGTTGAATCGGAGACTCTGACGGACCTCTGCCTGGTTTTATTCCGTACTGTTACATCTGCTTTTGATTTGTAAATAGCACCTGGATGATAGCAAGTTATAATGCTTATTTATTTGAAGATGCTTTTTTTTTTATATTAAGCACATTAATTTTAAACTGGAGCGTCTGAGATGGGCCCCAGAGGTGCAAGGTGTTGGTGTCATTCAGAGGTATTAAAGCTTTATCACAGTATGAATTACAAAAGTCCACCCAGATGAAGCCCCGTTCTCTCCTGCAATGCCAGTAGCTAGTCAACAAGTCCAGTGGGTTTTCTCCTCACTGCCTCTGAGTGGACTACACAGCCACTGACAGCACCTGAACAAAAGTGGCTCATGCCTTTGTTTTTAATATTTTTGTCCCTGGTTAAAGAACTTTATCCTGTCCAATGGATGGCATTCAGCTGTGTACCATGATCAATTTATCAAGGAAATAAAGGCTCTTGTGACCAGAGGCTTAATGCATTCTTCTAAATGTCAATCTCAAATTTGTCCATTAAAAAAAGTCCACTTTCTCCATATGCAAATTGAATAGGATTTTTTTTCCTGAGGAAAGTGACTTTTTCACCAATTTCATATGCGTTGTTCTGTTGTTTTCATTTATGATTGATCATTACATGTGACTTGCCTGAACTATTGGAAAACAAACTATAATGACCAAAATAGCCATGGCTTAGAACACAGTGGCTGGGCTGTTCAGTAGGAGGTGACAATATGACAGCTTTTCAGGCTTGGGAACTCACCAGACTGTTTCCTCCTTTAGGTAACAGACTCTGTCCCACGGCTCAACTTGTCTTTCACGTGGGAATTGCTTTTGTCAAATGTGAAGGAGTAAACAATAGCAATTTTATGGAGCCCCAAATGCTCTGAAAACAATTAGTAACCTGGAAGTTGTCAGCCCAAAGGAAAGAATAATCAATTGTATCTGGAAACTTTACCTATGGGTCTTTTGCCTGGCGTCTTTGTTCATTATAAGTCAGTGTGTTCCTTCAGGAAACTGCCTTAGTACCAGAGGACCTGGGGTGGGGGGGGCGGGAGGCTCAATTTTTACTAAAGCTGAGAAAGCAAATGAAATGGTTTAGGGAGTACTTTTGAAAAACATGGTGAAATGGACATGCAAAACCTATCCTTTCCTAGGGAGGGGAAGGGTTTAGTAGTTACAGAAGATGATTTGAAGTACTTCCGAGAGATAATTTGAAGAATTCCATAGAGAGAGTTTCAAAAAGGAAAAGAAAGGACTGGGTGGGTTTTGATTTTTGTTAGTCTTCGAGGTGTGGTGTAAGGGGAGGATAACGGGGAAATAGAGAAAGAACCAAGAGCCTGCTACGGAGAATGACTGAGATGGGGTAGAGGGTGTGAGGCTGGTTCCTCGGTCCCCTTTCCAAATGGAGAATCGGAAGTACGTATCTGTGGGACCTGGCAGATCTCTTGGGCTCGAATGCCGAGAAGTAAAAGGACCTGGTGGGGAGCAATCTTTGGCTGTTGATAACCAGCAGAAATAGTCCGTTCATTCTGATTTTCTCAGTTTGAGAGCTCCCCTTTGTTAAACTTTGGAAAGCAGCTATTTCCATCAAATAACTTAGGTTTAAAAATATGGGTTCAACGTCCCTTTCCTATTTAAAATGCCAAAGTAGATTACTATAAAGTGGGAATTGATTAAAAAACAATTCCTTGGTTGATTGGTCATTTTGAAACTTGCCAAAAATGAGAATTTTTTTTTTTCCAGAAATGGGTACAAAGAAAAAAATCATCATACTGTATGTTTCAGACATGTTTATATGAACTTTGTATTTCATTGAGAATTCTCTGTTCATTCTGCAGCCTTCCGGCTGCTTCTCTCGTCTGAAGTTTGTGTAGTACAGATAGGGCCTTTGGGAGTTCTGCGTGACGTTTATGTTAAAAGAAGATGCTCTCTTTTATATAAGCATTGTTTTCAAACACACCTGTCAGGGAAGCCAAATCCTGTCTGTGTTGATGATGTTACAGTTTGTAGCCATGAAAATAATTCGGGTGTGGCAGGCCATGTATTCAGACTGCCTTCTTCTAATAAGACCTATGGACAATGATAGATTATTTTATCATATTTAATGCCTGGGAAACAGTAAATGTGCCAGAGGAAGCTATTACAAGTATAACTCAGTGAACGGGGTCTGTTCTGAGTTTTAAATGAGGTGTGTCAAAGTTGGCTGTAAAAGATGCTAAGTAGTAATATGATACTGTTCCTTATTCTCTTGTCATGTTTCACTGATATGTCTGGGGTCTTGACTGTGTAAAAATGTCAAAATTGTAATGATCGAGCATGTAAGAATTATCAAAATGGAAGATTTTGATACATGGCTGCGTTTTCAATTAGGAAAAACTATTTGACAGACTGGACAGAATGTAAACCCAGAACTGTTAAAATGGGTCTGCCGGGGGGGCGCAAGATGAGACTAGGAAGGCTACACTGAAACAGGCCAAAGGATCGTTGCTATCACTCATTTCACACTATAGTTGACGAGTTTATAAATTAGCGCTCCTTCAAGTCTGTTTTGCCTTCAGATTGCATTTTGTATAAAATGTGAAAAGACTAATGATAAGCTATGGAAATCAAAATGGAATGAGAAATCTGTTTCTCCTAACAGATAGCCACCCTGCCATGTCATGCTATGTCAACATGTTCTCAAAGTCGTATGGTAATATACTTCTTAACCTGAGATTTCTCAATTGCTTTAATGAATGCTAATCCTGAGAGTTTCCCTGCAGGAATAAAAACAGAAAGGTTTGGGGACTCGGCAGAATCCTGCAGGGACATGGAATCAGAGCCATTGCAAGGTGTCATCTCTTAGAGCGTTGTAATCACTCCTAAGCTGCTTTCACAGTGTTAGTACAATAAGATGAGGAATGGTCAGAGAAAGCTCAGACTGTGTAATTGAAACCAGTGACGCAGAATGTGTAAGTGATGTCAAGACTATTTTGATTTGTCTTCCAGGATTTGCAACGAGTGGGGGGGGTGGGGAAGGATGACTTGAGGGGGGGGAAGGTTTCAGGAGTTGTCTTTACTCTTTGACCGTGGAAGCTTGAGTTACCAATCCAGCACCTGCCCAACTAGAATGTATACGCATCAGCAGGACTGATTCCATAAAAAAAAGAGACACGTACTCACGGGGGCCTTGGGGTACTGCTGTCCCTCTGTGAGATTTTAATGTTGTAATGTATTGCATCCTAATGTATTAAATCCATTTTGTTGTACTATATTGGTTGGCATTTTATTAAAATAAATTGTATCATATTTGTATGTTTTAAGAGAAAGTAATATAAAATACAATATTTGTACTATTATATAGTGCAAAAACTACAAATCTGTGCCTCTGCCTCTTGAATTAATCCTTTGTTCGTTTGCATTTGGGAAGGGATTGGAGGAAAGAGATAATCAATAAAGCTTCAAAGTTCAAGAAATTCTCCCACTTGGTCTGCTGCTTACAGTTTAGGTTACTGACAGCTGAGTGACACAAACACGCCCTCACATGTTAGTGAAACACAAAAATACAAAATTCGATTAGCTCATTACTATAACTCTCTGTATTTGTGTAAAAACTCACTACAAGCCGATATCCAAAATCATGTCTGTTTCCTTTTTAGTTCCTAAAATATCATGCAAAATCCTTAGGTTTTAGAAAAAGCTTCTCTCAAAGAAAGGAAGGAAACTAGTTGGCCAGGCAAAAACCTTGATATTGAAATCTAAAAATACAGAGTTGAGTTCTTGATTTTCCTGTGTTCTAACGGATTTCAATTTATCGTAGTAACCTAATAAAGAGGAAGCAGTAGGCTAACCATAGAGGAGAAATTGAGGGAATAAAATATGGATGAAAACTTACAGTTGAGTTTTGCTGTTTTCCTCTCTACTTTTAAAATGTTGATATGCATATATAATAAAAGAATAAGATTGACGAGTAATAACAATTCCCTTTCTTTATTCACTAGATCAGGAAGCACCCTACCTCCTACGAAACCTCAGTGATCACACAGTGGCTATCAGCAGTTCTATGACTTTAGATTGTCACGCTAACGGTGTCCCAGAGCCTCAGATAACCTGGTTTAAAAACAACCACAAAATACAACAAGAACCTGGTAAGAGATTTTTTTTCCCTCGTGTTTACTCTTTCTTCTCACCCTCTTCTTCCCTTAAAATTCCTATCACCTCCTTTCAGGATGTCTGCAACTACTTGCTGATAGACCTGCAAAAATGAATTGGGTCCTGGTTCATGCTTATATCACTTCCAGTGAGGGATACTGGAGTCAGTTCTTATTACAGACCATATTCCTACCCCTACAGAAAGATCCTTCCAGAATCTGCTTTAAATCGTGCGTTCAGGGAATTCCCTGGCGGTCCAGTGGTTAGGACTGCCGGGGCCTGGGTTCGATCCCTCATTGGGGAACTAAGATCCTGCAAGTCATGCGGCAAAAAAAAAAAAAAAAAAAAAAAATCCTGCATTCAGAGAGAAATGGTAAGAGCCCCTCAGAAAATGTTTCAGTTCATCTTGACAGCAGTGAAGAGTGAGGCGTTAGTTCCTCGATTGAGGTATAGCAGAGTTTTGAACGCCTGGCACAGATGAAGTTCAGAGTAGATTTATAGTCTCCTTAGTTCACTTTATAACAATTTCAATGATTCGGTAAAAAGAAGAATATTTTAAATTACATTTTATAATACTGGTAAAAAAATAATCTAAATTAATGGTCATGTTGATTGTCTTTCAACAAAAAAATATATTTAATACCAGCTACACTTAAATCCGCAAGTATAAACACTATTGTGTGCCTCATGACTCCATGGTTAAATAAGAGTAAAATGAACTTAGTTATAATTTTGATTAGTAATTACATTTCTATTAAAGATAAACTTGCCATTTATTTGCAACATCCCGACAACCTAAATCAAATAACCAGTAATACGGAGTCATCCTCCAATGCGAATCCTCAAAATGAAATCTCCATTTGAGTTTGATGCACAGAAAAAGGTTGTGGTAGAGCATCTCCAATTTTAACATATCTACAAATATCTTAGAAAGGCCTTACACTAAGCAGGTCCAAAACTGATCACATCACATGATTTTCCTCCTCTGGTACAGACAGCGTGTATCCATCATCCACAGCAGAGGTGGTCTCTCTCCTTCCCCCTCTTCCTCTAATCCATCAGGCTGAGCAGGTTGTACCTATGAAATGTGAACTGTGTCTCAAATCCATCCTTTCCTCTGCTTTCTTCTTGTCAGTCTCCTGGTTCAGGTGCTCACTGTCTATGTCCTGGACATCTGCAGGAGTCTCCCCACTGGCCTCCCTACCTCTCTTTTCTCTCTTTGCATCTGTCTTCCACACAACTAAAATGGTGCATCCCTGTTCCAAGTCTTCCACTGGCTCTCCATCACAGGACCCAGTTCAAGCATCTGACAGAGAAGGCCTTCAACAACGGGCCCTGCCTACTTCTTACAGCGAATGCTCCCCCGCCTTGAACTTTATTTACATTCTAACAATTGCCAAACTCTTGTAGATCGCGGCACACGTCATGCTGCTTCAGCCCCTATGCTTTTTTTGTTCCTGTGTCCCCTCTGCCTGGAGTACCTTCCCTTCATGGAATGCCGGCCCATCCCTTAAGACACTGGGTGTTTTCCCTCCTGAAAGCCTTACTCAACCCCTGCAAAGAGGAGGCAGGTCCTCCGCGAGTCTTTATTATCTAGGCGTATTTCTGTTCTCTCTTACTGAGTTGTTTTATAGTCACCGGTTCGTGCGAGTCTATTATCTATGCATGTTGCTACTGTCTTCCTGTATTGTATCATGAGTTCATGTGTGTGCTCTCTTCCTCTGTGTTTATCATCATATCACGGCCTCATCCTGAGTACAGTGTATCTTCATGTTATTTGTATCTTGTCCTTTTGTCCTCAAAACCTGTCATAGTGCTTGGCAACGAATCAATGTTTCGTGAATGAATGAACGGTTTTCAGAAAATCTTATCCTTAGCAAGTTCACTTGGTAGCACAAATGCCTAGACTTTGGGGGAGGAGAGAGGCTGCACCATAGAATTTTTAAAGCTAAAGGGACCTTTGGAATATCTTTAGTTCCATTTGAAGAGTAGAAAATGGAGGTGCAAAGAGGTAAAGTGATTTGCCCAAGATGACACACTATTAAGAAAGGTAGTTGCGGGCTTCCCTGGTGGCGCAGTGGTTGAGAGTCCGCCTGCCGTTGCAGGGGACGCGGGTTTGTGCCCCGGTCCGGGAGGATCCCACGTGTCGCGGAGCGGCTGGGCCCGTGAGCCATGGCCGCTGGGCCTGCGCGTCCGGAGCCTGTGCTCCGCAGCGGGAGAGGCCACAGCAGTGAGAGGCCCGCGTACCGCCAAAATAAATAAATAAATAAATAAATAAGGAAAAGAAAGGTAGTTTCATAGAAAATTCAGCCCTTGAAGTATTCTAGCAAAATAAAAGGATGAGTGAATATGTGAATAAATACTAGCTTGGGAAGCAATGTCTGTAATATGCTCCCCTTAGAGATTCAGAGTTCACATTAGTATATTAAAGACCCAAAGAAGTCCTGTACTGAAAAAATCAGGTGAACTGTGCTTTTAAGTTCTGTCTTCCCCAAACTGACTTGATCACAAAATATAATTTGTGAAATGTCGTACAATGTTGGATGGTTCTTTGAAAATAGTAAATTTGACTTAAATTCAGTTTTTGTCCTTTGGATATGGATTCAAGAATTAGAGCTGAACCAATTTGAAAGCTCATGACTGTTCTGGGATTAGAGGGAGAGACCAGGGAGTTACTATAAATGGAAAAATATTATGAGGTGTTGGGCGGGTTTGCATCCTAGCATTGTCCTCATGGGTCAGAGAATTTGGGCGACTCACTTATCCTTACCCTCTGAGCCTGTATTTCCTTATTTATAAAACTGAGATAATACTGACCACAGAGGAATGTGGTATGGTTGCAATGAGTTAATATAACTGAGCTGACCCATAGACATGGTTTAGTAAATACTATCTTCCCACCCACCTCCTCATCTGTATAGAAAGTGGCCCACGAATTGTCAGAATCTGTTGGAAGGTATCAGAGGGTTAATTGATAAGTCAGCTCAAATGTCAGACTCTAAATCTAACAAAGATGTCCTCCTCACAGCTTTCTTTGATCTTCTGAGGGCCAAAAGAAGAACATCTAAAAAGAGTTTTGTATAAATTCTTATAAAAAACCTTCCCTAAATATCATTCTAATATGCTATTATTAGCATTTATTGAGTTCCGCTATACTAAACTGTCAATTTTCTCTCTCTCTGTTCCCTTTATTCACTCTTTAAAACTACTATAGTTTTTTTGGAAAGGAATTTCTTAATTTTCTGGAGATAATCTCTTTCTTACATGCATTTATATGGTATTTGTAAAGTTTCATATGTAAGACTCCCATTTGAGGGGGCAGATTCAGCAGCCAATGCAACACCCTGTATGACTGTGACCCTTTTGTCCGTGTGTGTAGATATCTTCAAAAATATCACTTCTTTTAACAAATCTCTAAGTGAAGATTACAGATAACCAAAGTGATCATCCTTAATTAACTCACTGGTTGTTCCAAAGCTGATATAGAAAAACATCAAGATCACAGGCTGAAAAAGACTGAAAACTAGCTCATTATATCCTAAGCCTTTGGAAAGCTCAACTGAGTTTTTAAAACCTGAGAATAAACTGTGCATCCTTTGGAGACTGGAGATGCATCTTTTTTTTTTTTTAATTTGCGGTACGCTGGCGTCTCACTGTTGTGGCCCCTCCCGTTGCGGAGCACAGGCGCTGGACGCGCAGGCTCAGCGGCCATGGCTCACGGGCCCAGCCGCTCCGCGGCATGTGGGATCTTCCCAGACTGGGGCACGAACCCGCGTCCCCTGCATCGGCAGGCGGACTCTCCACCACTGCGCCACCAGGGAAGCCCGAGATGCATCTTTTTGTATGAAGCCTGGCAACTCAAAAAGAACCTATATACTGAGAGTATTTTGGTGACCTTGGATCATTGATAGGATCTGGCCCATTATCATTGTTCTTGGTAAATGACAACTTACTCGATTCCAAAGAAAACAGAGAAGAGAGTTAATGCTCTGGACAAGTGGCGATCAAACACCTGCCGAGAGAATTTAGGGGAGGGGAAATTCTTCTCTCCCTTCTCATTTCCTTTCAGGAAGACCTTTCCGTGGGGGCAGAGCCATTCTAGAGAAGAAATGCAATTTCTAGAAAGTTCTATGAAAGCCAAGTAGTAAGTTCTTGGGACAAGGGACATCAAGCAGGGACAGAAGAGGTCCTAAGCACGCAGCCCAGGGAAGCATGTGCTCAGGGGGGCAGAAGTCCCCTCCCCAGGGCACCCACGGGCGGACTCCCTACTGCCAGCCTCACAACCCAGCACACCTGCAGGCTTCCCAGGGCCTCGACTGCATGGCCCAACCCTGCTAACTGCCATCTACCCCCATGACTTCCGCCACAGCCTGCACTGGCTCGTTTTCTCCCCCAGCCTCTGGCCAGAGGAACCTCCTTTCACATCCCAGAGCACATAATCCTTCCTTCTCTCTGATGTTCGCTTTTTTTTTTTTTTTTTTTTACAATCTGTGTCACGTCGTAGAGCACATCACTTAGCTGTTCTCTGGTTTGACGTGTGCCCGTTAAAACCTTTGACGATAGATATACTATCTTCATAGGTTTTCTTTATAGAAAATAATAATAAAAATGTACTGAGCACTCACCAGGTACCCAGGAACTGTTAGGAGTTTTACAAATGTCTCGTTTATTGATACTTTCCACGACTGTCATCTGAGGGTAGGTACTGTTATCAGCTGCACTTCCGGGTCTCTTTTGACTTTGCACACTCTTGTTAGGTGGCCGGTACTATTCTAAGCTCTTCACTAATGTTAGTTTGTTTACTCCTCCTAACAGTTCTATGAGGTTTGCTAAATTATCGTGCCTGTTTGACAGGCTATGGGATGAGGAAGCAGAAACATAAGGGAAATGAGTGGCTCCAGGTCGTAGGGTTAGTGGGTAGCAGACCAAGGTTTAAACCAGAAGAGCAACTCTGAACGCAGAGCACGTGGAGCTAAATGCTAGTTCCCATCACTCAGAAGAGAACAGACACTAGTTTTAAATGACCTCGTGGGCATTAACAAGCATTTAAAGCAATGAATATTTTCTCATTTCCAACCCTTAAAGATTAAGCTATAAAAACTGTAGTTTATTTTTAAAATTTTATTTTTAAAAATGTAAAGCATAGGGCTTCCCTGGTGGCGCAGTGGTTGAGAGTCCGCCTGCCGATGCAGGGGACACGGGTTCATGCCCCGGTCCGGGAAGATCCCACATGCCGCGGAGCGGCTAGACCCGTGAGCCGTGGCCACTGAGCCTGCACGTCCAGAGCCTGTGCTCCGCAACGGGAGAGGCCACAACAGTGAGAGGCCCGCGTACAGTAAAAAAAAAAAAAAAAAAAAAAAAAGTAAAGCATATTAAAATATTCAAAGCATTTTAAAGAAGTGGACATGCCATATATAAAATTAAAAATTATTCTGAACCAAAATCCAGTTAGTTTTAAAAGGTCCAGAATTCATTCCGTATCAGCCCCACAGTCTTTTATTCATTCAGGAGACATCGTTAAGGCACTATTTTGTGTCTGGTGCTGTGCAAGGCTCTGCAAATACAGCAGTGAACAAGAAAATGAAAATCTGAATAAGCAAATATCTAAGGTAATCAGGTAGTGTACGTCTTTAAGTGAACACAGCTCCTTCAGGCACCAGCCATGTGTGTCCTAACTTACTATCATCAGGACAATGGGCAGCAGAGTTAATGAGCCTAAAAATGGAATAAGGTGAATTAATAAATGGGACAGGTAGAAAATGCAGCTCCATCACAGGACTAAAAGATCTTTAATACATTAGATAATTGAAAAAATACATCCTTTGTACTTTAATTTTCCTGCTTCAACACTGAGTGTACAGTAGGTTCTCAGTCATTCATTTTTAGTGGAACACATAGAATGGAAGAGAGAGAAAGAGGAAATAAGAGAAAATACTCAAAGAGTGATAAAAGGTAGGAGAACCTCCAGATTAGACCCAAGTAAAGAACTGGGATCGATTAGGAGGGACTGAAAGGGTGCAACGTGTTGAAAGAGGGAGGTGGTTTGAGACCTATTTACTTTGAAGAGACAAGTTAAAAGAGAACAGAGCCACTAAAGTGAGTATAATATAAAGGACCAGACGTGAAAGGAAAATGTGAAATGACCAGAACCAGAGAAGCACCACGAGAGCTCTAAGTTGGAGACAGATTCCATGACAGTGGCTGCTTTGAGTATGGTTGGATTCTTAGGGGTAGACAGACAGGAAAGCTCCTTGAAGAAACATTCTTTCTGTTAGGCTAACCATTTTAAGAATTTGCACCCAGACTTGGAACAATGGAATAAAGTCACCCTGGAGAACCTCTGACTCCCCGGAGTGTCTTCATAACTCCTCCAGCCACCTGCCCAAGGGACTGGCAGTTCCCCCGAAATGATCCAAAAAGTCACCTTTCTAGCTCACACTCTTCCCAGATTCTCCAGTGAGGTCCTAAAATGTTTAAAGCTGTGACGGAGCTGAGTAAGCACAGCAAGTGGGGCTGTTGGCCACTGAGTTCGTAGTGACACCGTAAGGAATCAAGATCAGTTTGCAAAGCAGAGGTGGCAGGAGCTGGGTCCAGCTTAGGTCTACACTGATGCCTGCACAAATCATCTCCCAGATGGGGGTACAGAGAAAACGGGGTTCCTGACAAAAGCCATTCAACTGCTGAAAAAAGTAAACCCTTCCTCTCTGAAAATATTTCAGAGAACAGAAGGCGATACTGACCTGAGATGTTTTTAGTAAAGCCCAGGAAACCATCATCGAAATTTCTAGAACAGCAAGACATTTTCAGAATATTTTAAGATTAAAGCAGTAGGGTTGGAACCACAAAGAATTTAGGAAGAATTAATTCCATCTCGAAAGAATTAATTCCGTCTCACTCTCAATGTTCCTTCCTAAGTGAGATCTTGGCCACTAGGACTATTTATCTAAGGATCTGAAAGGGGCATCTTTCCTGTCGTCACTGTGTCACTGACACCAAATATCTGTACCTGTAAGCGCATATTCAGATCAAGGTGACCTACTGTCCTAGTACCTGGGGGACAGAATTACACCTGAAGCGTCAAGTGGTTTTCATAGATCTGAGAAAGATCCTGAGGAAGAGCAGAGGAGAAAGATCAATGAGGATGTTGATGCCCCGGGATGATAAACTGACCGTCACTTTCAGGCTATTTTTGCATGATTTCCTAGAGTAATAAAATTCAGAAATGTCAATTAACCTTTTGCAAAATTTGAATAGTAATTGCCTTTTCTTTCTCATGAAATGTACCCTTATGGTGCAAAATGGATTAAGAAACATTGCAGGAAAGAAATGTGTATAAACATCCCAGGTACACACAGGGCAGCACAGGGGGAGCTGAGTGGGCTGCTGTTTATCATTCCCATCATGCACGGAGGCAGTGTGCTCACGTGATCGGCTCATCAGCCAATCACGTCATCCCTTCCTCTTCCCTCTGTGTCTTTAAGGTAAGGGGTTCAAGGTACCCAGACCAAGAAGGGCCAAGCTTCACTAGTAGATACCCCGGTAGCTCTTCATCCAAAACTCTTCTGCCAGAATATCTCAAGGTTTAGTTGTATCTGAGAGAGCAACGTAAGCGTGAAGGACACCCTGAACATAGCATAGAACCGAGGCTCAGCTCTTTCGTAAGGATAAACTTCCTTTTAGAAGTTGAGGGGAAAGGAGTGGAATTAAGGGGGGATCGGAGCTGGGGTAATAGCAGGGAAGACAGTTCGTTGGTTGGCACTGCCAGAGTTCAGAGCTACTAGCCCAACCCAGACAAGAGGACCCCCGACCCTAACCACAGCTCTAACCTGCTGAAAGACTGGAGAATTGCTTCCTGCGATTACTTGCTAATGCTTGGCTGGTTTGGTGGGACTGACGCATGTAGGGCAGCGGAGCTGTAGGGTTTACATCCAGAAAAGTAACCCGTGAGTAGAGGCCCGTTTCGTACTGGAAATCAGTAGAAGTTATTTATGGAGACTCAATCCTGACACCCCCAAATCTCTCTCTTGATCGTCAAGTTCCGCCGTATTTAGGTCTTACATGTACATACATAGCATCGTATCACATCCTAATGCTTTGCCCGAAGAAAACTACTTGGATGCCTTTTCCAGCCTATTATGCTCATCCCCATTCAGCCCAGAAAAGCCTCCCGAAAGCTGTCAGCCACAGCAGGACCCAGCTGAGGGATCACACATAAGCCGGCACAGACTCGTTCATATAAACAACAAGGTCCCCGGCAAGTCGTTTACGTTTGGTTGGGTGCCTTTTTAGAAGCTCTCTTGAATGTTCAAATGAAAAATTTAGAACATAAGAAATGGGAGAGAACTTGTACATGTGGGCATCACTTTAGAAAAATCCTCTCCCTTTTTAAAAAAAATTGTGGCAAAATACACCTAAAATTTACCATTTTACCCATTAAAAGTGCACAATTCAGTGACAGTCAGTATTTTAACAATGTTCTGCAACCATCACCAGTATCTAGTTTCAGAACTTTTGCATCACCTCAAATGGAAACCTCATACCCCTTAAGGCTCTTCCCTTCTGACTGTGAATTAACCTCCTTTTGACCTTTTCTGTGACCTCTTGTGACACATGGAACTGTACTTTGAGCATGGCCACGATCAGCAGTTTGTTTTGTCTGAAGAGCAGTCGATGTTTGAGAGACCAGTAGCAGAGAAAAAGGAAGGGAGATGCAAGAAAAAGAAGAGAGAAATAAAGATGGATGGGGACGGGGGAGGGGGAGGGCAGACTCCCCCAGGAGTCTTCCCAGAGACCAGCAGGGGCTGTGCCCTGTCCAAAGTCACTAACTCCAAAACTAAGAGCCGTGGTCTGGGCTCTTGGAGTGGAAGCGGGTCTCCATCCCCAATCCACAATTTCCTGCTTACACTGAAGCCTGGGTGACTAAAGAAAGAAAACTCAGACACTACCTGGATACGTTTTCTCCTCCATCTCTTGGCAAAATAATGAGATGAGGTTTTTCTATCTCACAAGTTCAGCATTTGCATGGAAACCCCTCCTCCCCCCAAGGACAAACTTGAAACAGCTTAACCAGGATCTAAAGTGACACATAGCAACGCAGCTGGGGTCACCACTCTGCCCAGTTCAATTAAGGAAAATATGCCAACAAATACATTCTCAGGTAAGCTAATCTGTGAACTCAGCCCATCACTTGCATGACTAAATCGCTGCTGAAAAAGTTAAATCAAGTAAATTCATTCCTCCTCCACCCACATTCAATCAAAACTTGATTTTTCATAATCTGCTACTAAGATCCCTCTCCCTCTCTCCCGCTCTCTCTTGCTCTCTCCCTCTCACTCCCTCTCGCCAGTCTCCTGAAGGAATAGGTTTTGGTTTGTCCTTTTATTGCTTTAACCCACAACTGTAAATTGCTGTGAAGCGTAGATCTGCTTTTCTTCAAAAATATTTTGTCATTCTATACATAGTCAATATTATAAAGTTTTGCGAATATATAAGTATTTGGATCCACAGAGCTTTTCAACTTTCATTCAGTGGCTCTTCGTTGATGGTAAAGAGGCCTACAATTTCATTATTAAAACTACTGTTATTTATTTTAATAAGTAATACACGAGTACATTTTCATTTTAAAAGCTCACAGAGTACCAAAATAGAATAAGCTATAAAAATTTCCCTTATGGGGAATGGACACATAACTGTTTCATGTGTATTTCATCAAAGATTTTTCCATTTTTTACCTACATATGTGTATATATGCAAATGTGGGACACAGATATATGTGAGGCAAATGATAGATGGGGTTCGTTCATTCATTCAACAGCTGTTTACTGAGAGCCAGCTTTGTGCCAGGAATATACCAGGCGCTGGAAACTAAACAGGGACCTTGAATTTCCATCCTAATGGAAAAGTACAGGTAATAAATTTAACAGACAAAACTGTAAGCCTATGGCATACAATCAGATAGTACTAACTACTGTGATGAACAAAATAAGATAATGGATTACAGTAGGGCTATGTGGGAAAGCCAGCATCTCTAAGATAAGTTTGAGTTGAGCACATACTCTGGGGTTTTTTTTCCCTATTTATTTATTTATTTGTGGTACGAGGGCCTCTCACTGTTGTGGCCTCTCCCGTTGCGGAGCACAGGCTCCGGACGTGCAGGCTCAGCGGCCATGGCTCACGGGCCCAGCCGCTCCGCGGCATGTGGGATCTTCCCCGACCGGGGCACGAACCCGTGTCCCCTGCATCGGCAGGCGGACTCCCAACCACTGCGCCACCAGGGAAGCCCACGCTCCACGTTTTGTTTTATGACTTGGCTTTTATCACAATATATCCTGGAGCTCTTTCTATGGCTGTACATATTGTCTGCCTCATTTTTTTAAGCAGGCATACTCTATAACATAGTATATGTTCCCACAATTTATTTAGCTATTCTCCTAACGATGGAAAAATACCTTCTTGACTTTAACCTCTTCTGCGGTGCCGTATTATTTCCTGCCTTAAAATGGTCATAGAAACGCTACTTCACTATTCACAGAAAGGCCACTTTAGGTGAATGGCTGTATCCTGCAGTACAAATTCATCCAACCTCATGGAAGGGGCTATGGCCAATCTGAACATACCACAAGAATTTATTGGGGCGGGGATGAGTGCATGTGTGTATATTACGTGTGTGCACACACACACGCATGTGTTTATAACTTATGGACATAAATAGTGAATAGCTAAGGTTTTATAGCTAATAACCGTAGAGTTAGCACCACTTGACATGTTTTTTAAGTGTCCAAATCATCTTGAACTACTTCATTGGAACAATAGTAAAGTTCACAGTGAAAGGGCAAAAAAACGCTTTTCACTTTTCAGTGTTTAGAAATACATGTGTTTTTGGCATAGTTTCAAGGTGCTCACTTCAACCACAACCCCTTCAATTCAACTGGTTTACAATTTCCTAAGAGCGTTTAGAAACTATTCTGTTATCATAACCCACTTTGGGAAGTTAAACTAGTAAAGCAATAGACATTATCTCAAATGAAAGAACCTTTGTTTATGGCTTTTCTCTTATTCAGTGATTGCATGGAGAGGAATATTATACAGCTTTTTCATCACTGTCCTTAATCTCATTCTTTTCTAAGAGCTTCTCTTCTTTCTCTTTTTCAAGGCTATAGAGCAAACAGCCTCACCACAGATCACATCGCCCATCACATCCCCTTTAGACCATATGTTTTAAACATCTCACAACTCTCTTCCAACTTAGCACATTATTATAAGGCTGCTTTTCACCATGTCTCAGATTATTCCATACTTTACCAACTTTCTTTTTTCTTACATCTGTAAAGGCTTTGCCACAAGGCTTGATCTTAGAGTGAAATTCTCAATAAAGAAGGAAGAAGCTGCGTGGTGACCATTTGAAAACATAGGACTCATTCATCTTTTTAGTGCTATTTGATGAGCCCATCATTCTTCATTTCCGAATTTTGTCAGCCTTTTAAATTTACTAAGCTTGGATTCCTCTTCCCCAGACATAGTTTTCCAACCTCCAAAGTTTGACTGGATATGTACTATCTCCTTTGTGGTGTTTGCGGGAAATCAATCAGACATCCTATCGCTAGTTTTCTTGGGTCACCTTTAACCATCCTGAATCTATATTTTCGCTCTTCTGATCCTTAATTCAGATACAGCTCTCAGCTACTGAATTTCTTTAAGAACTGCCAATCTAAAGGTATGATTACTTACTGTGTACCTAGAACTGTATACATCATCATCATAGCTACCATTTACTGAAAACTTATCATATGCCAACTTCAAAGCATTTATCATTTAGTTAGTGAGCCAAGACTATCATAAACAAAAATTACTTTTTTTTCCTAAACGTAACACTCATTCCCTACCATGAGCCAGACATTTTGGTATATTCTAAAGAAAAGGGAAATGAGTAAAACTTAGTCCTTACCTTTGAAAAACTTACACATAATAGGTACAAAGTCAACTCAAAAATATGCAACATGAATGGCATAAAATTCCATCAGATACAAATTAGCACCTCTGACTGAGGTAATCAAGGGAGGCTTCAGGGAGGAAATGTCATTTGAATTGGACTTTGATGGGTGAAGAAGAGTTTTGATCATGATAAATTGTAAGTTTCCATAGGAATTGTCATGATTTTTGTGGTTGGAAATTATTTAGGTGATCCTTCTGGAAGGAAGCAGGCCTACAATTAAATTACCTCAGCAACACAAAGCAGAGCATCACGTTTATGAGTTCTATTTGTTCTAATAACTGACACCCAAAGGGGAAAGACGAAATTCAGATAAAGTGACTCTTCAAAGAACCCAATACGATATGGGGATATACGCATATGTATAGCTGATTCACTTTGTTATACAGCAGAAACTAACACACCACTGTAAAGCAATTATACCCCAATAAAGATGTTAAAAAAAAAAAGAACCCAATGCCATTTTGCATAATAACAAAAATTACAACGTTATCAAGGAATAAATATAACTGAAGAACAATATATTTAAAGAGAAAATCCTAAAGCTATCAAATGACATAAAAGATGACCTAAGTAATGCAAAGATATTTGGTATTCTTAGATGGGAATATTTATTATCAAGTTGAACCATGTTTGAGCCATTTTATAGGTCAAAATACTGACAATTTCATGTTTCGACCTAAAAATAAATAGGACAATTTCCCCCAAATTATTACATAAATTCAGTGGAATTCCCATCAACATTCCAACAGTCCTTTTTACAGAATTTGACAAGCTAAACCTGAAATCCATATTGAAGTGTAAAGGTCCAAGACAATTTTGAAAAAGAGATCTCATACCAAATATCAGGATGTGTTATCAAGCAATCATAACTTAAGTTAATCATGGTTTAACTCATGTGGGACAGATAAATAGGTCATTGTGAACAAACAGAGAGCCTAAAAACAGAACCACAAATATATGGACACTGAGTATCTGACAGAACTAGCACCAAAACTCAGTGGGAGAAGAACAGATTATTCCATAAGTGAAGCTGGCATAATTGGCTATTTATACAGTAAAAGTTAGATTCTTTTTTTTTTTTTTTTTTGTGGTATGCGGGCCCGTCACTGTTGTGGCCTATCCCGTTGCGGAGCACAGGCTCCGGACGCGCAGGCTCAGCGGCCATGGCTCACGGGCCCAGCCGCTCCGCGGCATGTGGGATCCTCGCGGACCGGGGCACAAACCTGTGTCCCCTGCATCGGCAGGCGGACTCTCAACCACTGCGCCACCAGGGAAGCCCTAAAAGTTAGATTCTTACCTCACACGATAAACATACCCTTCTCCAAAAGAAAATCTAGATGTATTAAACACCTAAGTGAGAAAAGGCAAAATTCTTTCATCAGATTTTTTGGGGAAGAAAGTATATAAGGGGAATGAATAGTTTATGATATCAGAATAGGAAATATTTCTTTAACAAGTAACAAAAAGCACAAAGGATAATAGAAAGATTGATAAATTTGCATTAAGATTCTAAAAGCTTTTGTATTAAAAGTTCACCATAGGGGCTTCCCTGGTGGCGCAGTGGTTGAGAGTCCGCCTGCCGATGCAGGGGACGCGGGTTCGTGCCCCGGTCCGGGAAGATCCCACATGCCGCGGAGCGGCTGGGCCCGTGAGCCATGGCCACTGGGCCTGCGCGTCCGGAGCCTGTGCTCCGCAACGGGAGAGGCCACAACAGCGAGAGGCCCGCGTACAGGAAAAAAAAAAAAAAAAAAAAAAATTCACCATAAACAAAGTTTCAAAGACGGTTCATAGAATGGGGAAGACTTGTAACATATTTAACAAGGGCTCAGGATCCAAAACATATAAAGAACCCTAAAATCATTGAGAACAAAACAAATAGGCTAATAGGAAAATGTGCAAAGGACACAGAACAGGCAATTCACAGGAAAAGAAGCCTGAATGGCCAACCAAAATGGAAAAAGATGTTCCACCTACTAGTAATCAGGGATGTCACTTCACACCCAAAATTTTGCCATCAGTTAAAACACCTGATAACACCAAATACTGGTGAGTAATGGGAAAGGGGAGCCCTTACTCATTGCTGGTTAAAGTGTAAATTGGTATATTTTGGAAGACAATTTTGTAATACTTGGTAGAGTTCAAAATGGGTATATCCTATAACCCAGTACAAGGAGATATTGCATAACAAGGTACACAGAGCTGTATCAGATGTGCATTGTGGCCTTCTTTGTAACATCAAAAAAAAGTGGAAACTACCTAACTACCGTATAGGAGAGAAGTAGATTAAAAAAAAAAAAATCTGTGGCTTTTTAATATAGTGGAATATTACATGTCAGTGAAGTGAACTCCATCTACATGTATCAACAAGGATAAATATTAAAACACTGTTGAATAGTGTTTTAATATTTATTTTTTAAAAAATCCAAGTTAAAAAAGGATATGTACCATATGACACAATTTATTTGGAATTTTAAAACCCACAAAACAATATTATATATTCTATAGAGATACGCATCCATCAATATGTAGACAAAGTACAAAAACATGAGAATGAGGTGCACCAACTTTAGGATAGTGGTAGCTTTGGAGAGAGGGAGGAGAAGGGGGAAAGTATCTATAAATTTTTGCAGCAACGTGGATGGACCTAGAGATTGTCATACTGAGTGAAGTCAGTCAGACAGACAAACATCATATGATATCGCTTATGAGGAATCTAAAATAAATGGTACAAATGAACTTATTTACAAAATAGTAAGAGTCACAGATGTAGAAAACAAACTTATGGTTACCAACGGGGAAAGGGGGGAGGGATAAATTGGGAGACTGGGATTGACACAGACACACTAGTATGTAGAAAATAGATAACTAATAAGAAGCTACTGTGTAGCACAGGGAACTCTACGCAATACTCTGTAATGACCTATATGGGAAAAGAATCTTCAAAAGAGTGGATATATGTATAACTGAATCATTTTGCCGTACAGCAGAAACTAACACAACACTGTAAATCAACTATACTCCAATAAAAATTTTAAAATTAAATTAACACTTCAAAAAAAAGAGGGGTCTAAAGCAAATATGGCAAAATGCTGACATCTGGCTCTCTTATTGGTGAGCCACATGGGTTATATTTTTTCTGCACTCTTAAAATCTTTGAAATTACAATGAAAAAATTCAAAACTAAAAAGAGAGCCCTCCTTAATAGGTGAGCTCCACTGGTAGACCAGAGCCTGTATCATAGTGAACAGGTTGCATCAAGGTAGCAACAGGTTAAGGCATTAAAGAAACTAGGGGACGGACTTCCCTGATGGTCCAGTAGTTAAGACTTCACCTTCCAATGCAGGGGATGTGGGTTTGATCTCTGGTCGGGGAGTTAAGATCCCACGTGCCTCCCGGCCAAAAAACCAAAACATAAAACAGAAGCGATATTGTAACAAATTCAATAAAGACTTAAAAAAAAAAAAAGAACTATAGTTGTCTCCCCAAGTTTAAGTATGGGCAGAAGATTTGATGAATGGGGAAAAATAATAAGGGGATTAACTGGCCTGTTTATGTGAGAAGGGAAATAAGTAGCGAGAGTAGAGAATGAGAGAAGCGTGACGAGGTTTCTCAGGGGTCTGATGATGACGTATCCAGGTCTGTGCCTTTGTTGCTGTGCAGAGTGAGGCCAAGTCAGAAAGAAGAGCTGTGCTTGTTGATTTTGGACACTTTCTCACCCCATCTCTCCTCCACGTGATGGGAAGAGGGAACTGAGCCAGATGATGTCAGCTCATCAGCGTCCCTGGCACCATCCTCTCACCTCTGCAATTACACATCTGTCTCCTTGGGTGAAATCCAAGTCCTCTGACTTTATTTGATCATGCACGTTAGCCTTAATTTGGGATCTGAGTGATAGAAACTTGGTTGAGGCTCATGTCAGCTGCAGTGGAGACCACTGTGGGTAGCCAGATCGCTGCTCTTCCAAACGTTCAGTGCCCCGATCACCCACTCTCCAGCCACACTTTCACTTTCTGGGAGCGCCACTTACACCATATCTTGCACTTTTCAAAGCTTTCACTGAAATTATTTTTGTTGATCCTCATAGCAATACCGTGAAAGAGATAAAGCAGGGGTTTTTTGTTTGTTTTACAGATGGGGAAACCGCCCCACAGGGATTAAATGATCTAGCCAAGGTTACAGGGCAGAGCTCTCATGTTTTTTCCAGAACCATCCTGGACTCATCTCTGTCTATTCCTGGATCCAATAAAGCACCTATTTCTGTGGCTTGTTTCTACAAAGTGTCTGTTTCCATCTCTCCCCCCTCCACTTCCTTTCCCACCATCCACACTTAGAGCCTCATCACTCCTTGCCTGAATTACCACTGCTGAGCTGGACTTCCAGATACCACTTTTTCCTCATTCCAGTCCATCCTGCATTCTCCTTCTAGACTAAACTTCCTTAAACATTGCTCTCATTAGGTCATTTCCCTCAAAAATCTTTGTGACCCTCTCTTTCCTTCTCCATTGAATGGAAACTCCTCAGCCAGGATTTCAAAGCTCTCCTTAATCTGAACTCACCTTTTCCAGTCAACTACTCAAAACAGGTGCTTTGAAAATAAAAATGGCTACGAAACACATGAAAGAATGTTCCGAAAAGATACAAATTAAGACAACCATCATTTTACTCTATCAAATCAACAAAGTTTTGTGTTTTCTATTTTTTAGATGCTACTGGGAGGAAAGTGATGAAATAGTCTCTTATCCTCTGCTGGTAGAAGCTTTGACTGGTGTTATCTTTTTGGAGGGCAGTGTGATTATATGAATCAAGAGCTTTTGACCTAATAGATCTGTTTCTGGAAATCTCTCCTAAGGAAATAATCTGAAATTCAGAAAAATCTTTATGCTTAAAGATGTCATTGCACTATTATTTATAGTTATGAGAATTAGATATAACCTAACACCAAGCATTAGGGTACATGCATATGATGACTATATTCAAAGCATGTAAGGACATGGGGAATAACTTATGCTATGATATTGGGGGGCTGGGGTCAGTATTTAAATTTGTATAAGCATTAGGAGAAATCTTACCAACATTTCACTACTGGACTTGTTTCCTCTCTCCCAGCACACTATTTCACACCTTCTTCTCTCGCTTCAAACCTCCAAAATCACCTCCTCCTCAGTTTCAACAGATAAGTACCTCGTTTATTAAGAAAATGTATCACCAAATTGTCCAGTCTATGTCCCTTTACGCTCTGCCATTCTTCCTGTTAGACTCCTATCCAAGGCCAGTTCAGCCACTGAGTTCCATCCCCTCTCACTTCTTAAGAATCCACTCCTGGTACTGTTCCTTCTGTTCGTTCTCTCTCTCTCTCTCTCTCTCTCTCTCCCCCCGCCCTCAGATTATTCCTATCAGCACGTAAACATGCTGTAAAGTTTCACATTTCTAAAACGAATTCATTCCTTGACCTCGTGCTCGTCTCCAGCTACCCTCCTGACAGTAACCCCCTAACCACCTCTCCTCCATCACCTCCTGTCTCTAAGTGACAGTCATCATGCTTCTGTTCCCAGATGTCACTGAAACAGCTCATTGCCAAACACAGTGGTCTGTGATCTCCCTTCTTCGTAGTCTCACAGCTGCACCGAACGCAGCTCGTCGCTCTTCTCCATCATGAGCTCTCTCCTTGGTTCTAGGAATCACGCTCTCCTGGTTTTCTTGCAACCTCCCGGGCTACTCCTCCTCAATCCCTGCTGCTTCCTCTTTCTCTGATTTCCCAGGGCTCAGCCTTCAGGCCAGCTGTCATCTCTCTCCGGACTCACTTCCCATGAGCTTTGTTTCCATTCCCCTGGCTTTCCATGCCTCCCGAATGTTGAGTCCCTGCAGCCAGCTCTAACCCCGACCTCCTCCCTGGGCCCCCAATGAAACCTCACGAAACAGAACAGAACTCTTGATTTTTCTCCCTCAAACCTGCTCCCCACCCCAGGAAAGGTACCACCACCCTCCCAGCTGTTCAAACTATCAACCCTGAAGCCAGACTTTTATTTCTCTTTTTCATGTACCACATGCTAACCCGTAAGCAAACCTTCAAAAACTTCCCCAGCACCACCAATCCCTACCACTTCCAACAAACACAGTCACCCCTGGACAAAGCCACTGTATCTTTCCCTAAACAAGCTCCTTCCTGCCCCACGGGCTTTATATTTTTACTCCCTGTGCCTAGAATGCCCTTTTCCAGGTCCTCACCTGCTCACCCCTGCCCACCTCCCGGGTCTCTGCTCAAAACATCACATGCTCAGAGCCTCCTCAGAACACCCCATCTAAGGTAGCTTCTTCACCTTCCTTAATGTGTGACCTCCTTAACCGGGTCTATTTCCCTCACAAACGTTATGGCTACTTGAAGTGACATTCTTTACTGGTACTTCTCCCAAACTCTAATTTAAGCCCTTTGCAGCCAAGGACTCATTTGCCTTGCTATTACCGTATCTCCAGCATCTAGACTAGTGTCCAGTACACGGTAGCCCTCAAAAATAGTCATTATGTCAATGAACAAGCTGTGTAAAAAAGGCCACTTTAAAAAGACTAAAGGAGAACTGACCGGGGGTGAGATTGTAGGTTTGTTTGTCTTTTCAGATTTTCTTTATGCTCTCCAGTATTTCTCAAGTTTTCTATATCAGATACAGTTTTCATAATCAGGAGAATACAAACTATTTCAACGAACAAAATACAGCCTCTGGTCTGGTCGGGTTCAATTTATCCCGGAACAAGCACTTGGTGCGTGTTCATTTCAGGGTCTTGCCTTTTCTCAGTGGCCCCCCTTCTCCCATCACCTCTGATAACCTGACCTCAACTCAAGGCCCATATACTCCATGACGCCTTCCCTGAGTGGCCTATTCTTATTGAGCTCCTCCCCGGCCACACTTTACATTTGATTGGGTCCGCTGTGCTACATGTATGTATTCTCAGGCATCAAACATTTTCTGTTTGCTGGTGTGTGTGTGTGTGTGTCGAGGGGTGGGGAGGGAGAGAGAGAGACAGAGAGACAGAGAGACAGAGAGACAGAGAGAGAGAGAGAGAGAGAGACAGAGAGGGAGGAAGGGAGGGAGAGGGTGGGGGGGAGAGAGAGAGAGAGAGAGAGAGAGAGAGAGAGAGAGAGAGAGAGAGAGAGAGAGAGAGAGAGAGAGAGAGAGAGAGAGAGAGAGAGAGAGAGAGAGAGAGAGAGAGAATGTATGTATGTATGTATGTATGTATGTAGTGTTTGGTATGAGTTGATTTTCCCTCCTCGACAGACACGGTGTCTTAGCCTGCCCCTCCCTACCCCCCCAAGTCTCTGCCACAGGCTAAAGTACAGTCAGTGCTCAAATACAAGGGGCAGTACTTGCTATTGAAGCGACTGGGTCTGGAAGCTCCTTCCCTCGCACCGGCTCCACAGTAATACTTAAACCTGCATTTACTGAGCACCTACTACGTGCTGGGCAGTTGCTATTCGTTTTCCCGTTGATTGAGTAGGAACTGCTTTCACTGTCATTGTAAGACTGAGGAAACTGAAACAGACAGGTGAAGTAACTGGCCTAAAGTGACAGAGCTGTGCTGGGGAGGCCTCGATTAAAGCCCAGCCCAAGCTCTTTACCACTGTGACCAACGAAATGGGATTGGCTTTGACCACTGAGCCACGAATGTGCTTTCCATCAAACTGCACGCTCTCGGTTGAGTCCCTTAACCTCCCCAAACTTCAGTGTCCACGTTTGAAAGGTGGAGACGATAACCCCTTACAGGGTGGTTGTCGAGATAGGAATGGGGTGTCGGTCGTGCCTGACACACGGCGGGCATTGAGGAAATGGTAGTTATTATTATTATTAGATATGCTACCTCCTTGATATGTGCTCTTTCAAGTTGGGGGCGGTAGCCCCATCTCATTTCTTTCTGGCCTGGGTCAGATCTGCGTCTCCCAAGTAGGGGCTCAGAGCTATAGAAGGTACTACGAAAAAGCCTGGAGGAGAGAAAACAAATACGCAGCCCTGGCCCAGGTGAACCAGAGCCTGTACTTCCTCGTCTGGAGGCATAATGATAGGAAGAGGGTTGCGTTACAGAAGTGGCTGTTTTGTTTTGTCATCCAGGCTCACTCATCTAAACATCTCTCGCTCCCCAGGAATTATTTTAGGACCAGGAAGCAGCACGCTGTTTATTGAAAGAGTCACGGAAGAGGATGAAGGTGTCTATCACTGCAAAGCCACCAACCAGAAGGGGTCCGCGGAGAGTTCGGCATACCTCACCGTGCAAGGTAAACAACTGCTCCAGAGAGCGCGAGAAGCTGCTCAGACACCTATTTCCCTGTTTGTTGAACTTTCCACCTCCCAGCGTCCCACTGCCCCTCCAGTCTGTTCCTTTCCCTGACCTCCTTTTCCCCTCCCCGTCCCGCTGGGAAGGCCTGGCTGGTCCCCCTCCTGGCGAGGCTGAAGGTGAGGACACAGGCCACCGTCGGAACACAGTCTCTGTGGGGGGACAGTAGTTCCTGGAAGACAGGAGAGCCAGCTGCTGCCAGAGCCATGACACTGACGCACAGAGAATGACCAGAGTGGCCACACCTGTGAGAAAGAAATCCACACACTGGAAATTATCCATTCTTTTTCCAGTTCCCACCAGTTACACATAGGCTGGCTCTTCCCGCCGTTTTCGTAAACTGGTTTTTTAACACGAAGTAGGCTGCAAAATACTCTGAGAGAAGCAACACGTGATAAACAGACCACGTGGAAGAAAAATATTCCAAGGGCTTCCTCAGACAGTTTTGTTGAGCAGCAAAACCTAAAGGGACCTCATCCGACCGTGGACTCTGGCCACGTGGCTTCCATTTAGAACAGAGATTAGACCTCAATTTCAATTCTCCAAAGCCAGAAATCATCCCAGAAAACATAACATTTATAGCACCGTAAAGTCTTCGAATTGGCGCCTCTCAGATGTGTACACATCTATGGCTCGCTGAGGTTTTACATGAAGAGATGGAATTTCTTCAGTAGCCTGTTTGCAAATGTTCCCCAGTAAACTTCAGAATATGTAAGAATTTCTGAAGGAAATCTTGCGGCGGTTCGTGGTTACCATCATCCTCACCCCAGCACACTCGGTCCTGCACATGCTTCTCCTCCAGCCTCAGCTCTCGTCCGCTCACACGCCCCAGGCCCCCCACCTGGACTAAACCGGAACACACCGCACTCCCCCTGGTCCTCTGCCCTTTACACGTCGTTTTCCCTTTGTCTGAACAGCCTTCCTTCCCAACTTGTTCTCCCCCAGACAATCCTACTCCCACCTTTTACTTTTTTATCTTTTTTCCTGAAGTACAGTTAATTTACATGGTGGTAGTTTTAAGTGTGCAGCAAAGTGATTCAGTTATACATTATACATATTCTTTTTCAGATTCTTTTCCATTACAGGTTATTACAAGATATTGAGTAGAGTTCCCTGTGCTGTACAGCAGGTCCTTGCTGTTTACCTGTTTTATATATAGTAATCCTACTCATCTTTTAAAATTCACTTTCGCTCTTGGGTCACTTTCTCTACACCTCATCTCTCGTGTCTCACCACCATGCCCCCTGAACCCCGTGCCCCCACAGCACTTGGCACTTGGACCTTGAATAGAATGCTCATCATCGCGCATTATTCTCTCTCCTGGTGCAGAGACTCGAGAAATGTTCGTTGGATTAATCTCTTTAGAAACCCACCAGTGAATGTCTGAAAAGAGAAACACATCACTATATTGTTGAGGGCATTCGAGAGAAGCCAAATTAAATTAAGTCAACCACTTATATATCTGCCCAGGACGCTGCAGGATATGGACGTGCAAGTCACGATCCCTAACCTCTCTGTGCTTTGAAAACCTAGTTGGAAGGCGATTAAGGGGAACATGAAACCGTTAGAACCAGATCAATGAACATTTTGAGCTCCTCCTGTGGGTAACACAGAAACCCTAGTTTGTATAGAACAGACTGCACAGTGCCGCTGATAAAGGCTAAAGGACTTCCTAGAGGCCAGAAACGATATGGCGAGTGACTTGACCTCTGAAGGAGGCCTTGCGGGATGTTGGATTGGCCAAGTGGATGGGGCAGGAAAGAAGACAGCGAGTTAAGTGGCAGCTCGGGACCTCCCACACTGATAGCTCCCTTGGCAATGACAGAATCTCAGCAATTCTAACCATTTCCTATTGGCTGGTCCATTGAATTTTCTGAGGAATTGGTACTTTTGTTTTTAAATTTATCTCACTGAAGTATAGTTGATTTACGATGTTGTGTTAATCCTACCGTACAGCAAAGTGGTTCAGTTATACATATACATTCTTTTTCATATTCTTGTCCATTTTGCTTTCTCACAGGATATTGAATATAGTTCCCTGTGCTATGCAGTAGGACCTTGTTGATTATCCATCCTCTATATAATAGTTTGCATCTGCTGATCCCAAACGCCCAATCCCTCCCTCCTCGACCCCGAGGAATTGGTACTTTGGATTCATGATCTTTTTCCTCACGGGGCATTAATCTTCAATATCACTTAGAGAAACGGTCTAATCTGCAAGGTAGCTGCAGACACTATATATATGACTCCTTCTTTTCACCCATTATTGCCCCCAACAGCCCTGTTTTGAGTTCTTGTGTCTGCTTTTTATAGTTTTTCTGCCGTCTCCTCCTTTGCTCTCTTTTGTAACTCTTTCTCTGCTCTCAGAGTGATGGCGGTATCCAGCCTCTCTGCTGAAAAACTGTGGTTAGCTGAGAAATTACCTGATCAGCCATCATCAAGCCACACATGAAATATCTGTACCTATTTCTAAGAGAAGCATAAACAAACGAAGGCATATCCTAATACGGTAATGATAAAACAGTGCGAGGAAATGAGGATGTTTAGTCTAAAAATGAGTCCACTTGGGGAGGACAGGATTGTTTTCTTCAAATATTTAAAGAGCTTTCAGACAGAGGAGATGTTGGCCTCATTCTTTGACTCACCAGAAAAGATAACCAGAACCAAGGAAGGGAGATGGTGGTAAAATTTCAAAGAGGCAGGTTTCAGCTCCACATAAAGGTATAATTTTGAATAGGAGGAATTTCTGAAAGTTGACAGTATGTGCGTCTTGTGAATGAGATGCAGTATCTTGAACAGAAGTACTCTGGGCTCACTGAATAAAAATTTCATCCTTGGACGCTGTTCAGAACGGTTAAAGGCAGTACCTGCCTAGTGATCTCATCACTGAAATGAGACTCTTGCTTCTGGAGTCTAAATCATTTATTCTTCTCACTCTGGTGGCTGTGAATTAGGTGAATCAAGCTTTAGACTTGGGCTTCCCTGGTGGTGCAGTGGTTGAGGATCCGCCTGCCAATGCCGGGGACACGGGTTCAAGCCCTGGTCTGGGAAGATCCCACATGCCACGGAGCAACTAAGCCCGTGCGCCACAACTACTGAGCCTGCGCTCTAGAGCCCGTGCTCCACAACTACTGAGCCTGCGCTCTAGAGCCCGTGCTCCACAACTACCGAAGCCCGCGCGCCTAGAGCCCGTGCTCCACAAGCACGGCAATGAGAAGCCCGCACACCACAACGAAGAGTAGCGCCCGCGCACCACAACTAGAGAGAGCTAGCGCGCAGCAACGAAGACCCTGCACAGACAAAAATAAATAAATAAATTTATAGAAAAGAGTGAAAAAGCTTTAGACTTGATTTCCTCATATATGCAGTATAGACCCGCCACACTGACCTATCTTGTCAGGTTGAGTTTAGGAAGTGAAACCAGGGAAATAAGTTGTGTCTGTGGCTATGTTTAACATATTTAAAGAGGTTCACAAATTAGCCAGGAAGGAAACTGTCTGCTCTTTTTATTTCCTTTGAAAAAGGATTCTTATACTCATAGATAAAACAATGTGTTATTTTTGTATCTGAAAAGGATGAGCGGACTGGGGAATCAAAGTGGCTTCTTTAAATAATCACAGGTCTTGTTTGGTTTGGACTGCTCAGGAGCTCACGTGGAGTGCTCAGAGGGGAAGTTCTAATATTAAAAACAACAGCAACAAAACTGTAGCTAACCAAAATAATTTCTGAAATTAACACAGCACGCCATAGCCCGTGGAACTCCACGGGACTGTTACAGTGCAACGGGGGCACATTTTCATCCAAGGATTTAAAATAAACTATACTTTGCCATTATTAGTAGTAACCACTATATGTGTGTGTGTGTATATATATATATACACATATTCCTCTAACAGATTTAGGCTTTGCTATTGAAATAATAGCAAAGCATTATAATAGCATTTATAATCACACAGGAGAAAACAACTTGAAGAATAGTTACCATTTTGAACATTTTTTTGAGGAAGGCTGCTGGAGGCAGGAATCCTGGAAAGCACAGGACTGCCTCAGGGCACTCTGAATACTTCGAATGGTACCACAGGTGTGATTTGTAAATTTTGTGCCACAATAATCGCACATTAACACGTTTCGGGAAAGGACTCGCATGGCAGGAAGGATACACTATGTTCTTTAACATCTTTAACAAAGTCCCAAGAGTAAAGGGTAAGAAAAGCTCAAAAGGGACTTGTCTTGGGTATCCAGCCTTTTTTCATCACGCTTGGCCAGCCTTGAGTTTGCATCTCTCCTTTCTGAGCCTCCTCTGATCTCTGACTGCCCCTACCTTAGCTCCTCTCTTCCTAAAGCCTGCGTGCCCCCACTTCTCTCCCCCTGGCTCTCCTGGCACTAGGGAGGATGTGATAAACTAATTGACACGAAGATGTTGGTGACTGATGTCACTCCTCTCATGGGTTGGCAGTTCAGAAGGGTTTTTCCCCAGGAGAGAACAGAGAGAGACCGACCTCTGAGCAGGCAGCTCACTAATTTCACATGGGAGGGCTGGGGGCGGGATGTGCGTGCCTTTGTAATTAAACCCAAGCAATGACATAAAGTTGGCCTTGATCAAGAATGCAAAAAATGGTGATGGAATTCGATTACAACATCTTAATGCTTGTTGACCGTGTGGTCCACTGTTTTAAGCACATAACATGCATTAGTCTCCTTCAATCCAATGAGGGTTTTTTTTCCTCCTTACAAGTGAGAATCCGAGGCCCCGAGAGGGTTAGGACCCTGTCCAGGGTTACAGAGCTCGGAAGAGGCAGTGCTGAGAGAACTGGATCCCTGTTTAACCACTCTGCTCTCCCGCCTCTCAGCCTGGTGGGGAAGAGGCCCCACTCTGAAGCCAGGTGTGTCCCTGCTCGTGAGCCGTGCAACCTTGGACAAATGACTTCCCTCCTGGAGCCTCAGTTTGCTCATCTGCAAAATGGGTGCGAATGATGGCATACCAACCTTATAGGGTTGTTGCAAGGATTAACACATTGAACACCCTATCTGGCATATGATAAAAACTTCTTCCATATTAGCTAACACTATCATTTGTTAATATGATAAACCAAATTCCATTTCAACAAAACTTTCTGTATTATAGTTTTTCTAGACTTAGCCGGTAAGTCACACAAATGGTGTTCTGGACCACAAAATTCCTCTTTGACCTAAGGATTTAACCTCCTGTGATAAAAATGTATTACAGAACTGACAGGATAGCGATTTTAAGTATCTTTACTTAAAATTACTCTTGAAAGGTATTTCAGATTTAATCCGAATAGAGTGTGCCTCCAATCACTGTCCTTAAGAAGAATTCCAAGTTGATGGCTGTACACGAATCTATGTAGATTCCTGTAAAGCTTCGTAAATAGTATGAAGGCCAATTTCAATGTCCAGTAAACCTTAGAGACTTACATAATAAGGTTAACTGGATTACTGGTTACTGGATTTTAAATCAAAGGAGGTAGCCCTGCTTGACTTGCTCACAGGGGAGGCCAGGTCTAGGTGCACTGATTTTCTTTTCATCCATATATATTTATTGAGACTTTCACTAGGCCAGTGCTCAAGACGCAAAATGAACAAGAAACACACCCTCCTCTCTGTGTCCTAACAGCTTCGTGGGCAGTAAACCCACATAAACAGTTACCTCAAATTAAAACAATGCCAGAACCAGAGAATAACTCCTAAGCCAGGCTGCAGCGTCAGGCCAGTTTCTCAGGGAAAGTAACGCAGTTGTTCGTAGAAAATGATCAGTACTTGGGTCAAAGTCTGATTCGTTTTAGAAAGAAAAGACAAATTGTGTTATATGAGATGTGTTTGGATGAAGAAAACGATCTTGCACTTGAAGTCCAGAAAGTAATAGAAGGGAAAAAAAGGAAAAGGCGGGCGTTGGGGGGAGGCCTTCAGAGTAACAGCTCACACTGGCTTTAACCATCTCCCCGTAAGGTGGGGTGCTCTTGTCACACATCTTAGGGAGGAGGAAGCTGGGGCACAGAGTCCTTGGCCTCAGACATAGCTGCTTGTAGGGTCACATTAAGACTTCCTTTTCTGCAGTTAAGGAAGGCCCTGGGGCCAGGGACCCTGGTCTTTTGCTTGGGGAGTTTCCCCAACTTCTTGGGAGGCACCGCCCAGTTATACTGCACGAGCTGAGCTGCCTGATTCTGTTGCCTGTTGACTCAAGCAGTCTGGTACCCCTCAGAGCCACATGTCAGGGCTGGTGTGCTGCTGCCACATTGCACAGCCCGGGCCCCATGCAGACAGAGCTGCCATCACTAGCAGAAAGGCCCAGGGCAGGACGGCAAGACACCGCCCAGCTGTACAGACTGTAGACAAGGGTTACCATCTTCAGAAATCAGCCCTTCCTCTGTCTGGCACCTGCCCTTCCTATCCCAGCAGGGATGGGATGAAGCCTGGGAGGGTAACTGACATGGAATGTTCTGGGCAGTGAGGTCAGCACCCTGAAATAAGAGGTACAAATACCTGACCTTTTCGAAACAGCCACCTTCTTGTCATTATCCCGTATAAAGATACCCTTGTAGGGCTTCCCTGGTGGCGCAGTGGTTGAGAGTCCGCCTGCCAATGCAGGGGACACGGGTTCGTGCCCCGGTCCGGGAAGATCCCACATGCCACAGAGTGGCTGTGCCCGTGAGCCATGGCCGCTGAGCCTGCGCGTCCGGAGCCTGTTGCTCCGCAACAGGAGAGGCCACAACAGTGAGAGGCCCGCGTACCGCAAAAAAAAAAAAAAAAAAAAAAAAGGATACCCTTGTACCATGTCCTGCTGCTGGTCTCTCACACACATCAGACGGGAGGGATGTCCCTGAGATCCAGTGCTAACTCCTAGTATTGTCAAATCCCACCCACGTTCCACTGGCCTCCTTCGCGGGCCATCTGCAGCTGGGCTATTTCATGCACCGAGTTCACCAGCTGACACCAGCCAGGTGAAGTTGGGTGTAAGTCCGGCCAGCGTGTAGATGTCTGACCTCTGAAAACACATCCAAGAGCTGGATGGGAAGAGACGCTCTGATTTAAATTAATCTATAGCAGACTATCCTAATAGTTACTTTCCAAATAAAGATGGAGATCAAGTTATCAGACAAGATAGAGGTAGAGCCTAGATACTACATCTTACAGAATGAGTTTAGTTCTCAGTCAGCCGTAATAGAACATGAAATAGACCTTTCCCTTCTGATTAACGTTCATCTTGAAGATGTTTTTAATGAGATGATTCCTTAAATGCCTAAGTGCACACAAACACATTTGCTCCCACTGCAGGGAATTCTGCCAGAGTAAGGACCGTGGAATTACTTCGGGGGGTCAACTTCCTGCCCCGGGGAATGCAGTGGGAAAGTTCCCACAACGAGAGGGGGTCTCTCCCAGGGCATTCCGTGCAGGAGGCCTCTGCGGAGGCTTTATGCAGACAGAGCCGTGTCTTAAGATGCTCTCAGCATCTCCAGGAGCCCAAGGCCACTGTGCCCTGGAGTAGGTCCCAATCCGTTTTTCGGTTCCACGAAACGCATTTGCAGCATAAGCAAAGAAGTGTGCGCGTGCGTGCGTGCATGTGTGAATACAGCAAGGCAACGTTAAACCTCTTACTGCGGGGGAGGAAATCCAAACTCATAAACTTGCGCTTACGGTTTTCCCATCAAGAGGACGTACTGAGAGAAAAGGTGGTCATTGAAACTTCTCAGTCTCAGGAGATTCAGGGGAAAAGTGACGGCAAGATGCCACAGCAGCGAATGAATCCAAATTCATGCACTCACTCACTCACCCAGCACTTTCAGGATGCCTACCTGCTACGTGCTAGGCACTCTTCTCCACACCAGAGATGCAGCAGTGAACGAGAGGACCTCCGTTCCACTGCTTCACGCAGTAGAACACACCCGTCAGTTCATACCTGAACACCAGACCGTGAGCTCCATTCCGTGCCCTTTCACTTACCACCGTACACCAGCACTCAGAGCAGAGCCTGGGACACAGGTGATGTTCCGTGTGTTTAGCAGATGAACATACGTGAAAGGGAATTTGGCCCGGAACCCTTTGAAAGCTTCGTGAAACTCTCTGGAGACAAAGCAAAGTATGATTTATCCGCTATTCACCCAGTTCGGTGAGTGGGGATAGCAAGATGAATAAGGTGTGACCTCAGCCCTGGGAAGCCTACATCCCGGTAGAGAAAGGGCGAAGGCCAAAGCACAGAGGTGCAGAAGGGCTGGTCTATTTACGAAACTACAAGTATTTTGATGTAGAGCACGTGGGAGGGCAGCAGGAGATGAGGCTGAAGAAACAGGCAAGGTTGGGCAGAAAGGACCTAAGGGCTTGGGCTTTCTATCCTGACGGGGCTGAGGGTGGGCAGCAACGGTGGAATTTAAGGAGCCCCAGGATGGAATCCATGATTTGGCAAGATGACACGGGCTGGAGCGGAGGAGAGACTGGGGACTCAAGGCTGGTTAGGAAGCTGATGCGGTCATTCAGGGGGACTTAGGTGGTGATCACGCGGTAGGACAGGGCGTGACAATTTCATGAGCCATGGAAGCAGAATAAGCAGGACTTGGGGATGGGCTGAAAAGAGAGAAGAAGCCAGATTCCCCTCTAGCCGCGGTGAGGATAATGGCCACAGGAAGTGCAGGTATGTGGTGGCTGAACGGAGAAGAGGGAAGAGGGAAGCGGCCTCGGTTTTAGCTTGTGTATTTGCTACTGTTGAGGGCAGAGAACCTTCACTGGCTGCCCACAGCACTGAGTTGAAACCACAGGAATGCTCAGTTCTCTGTGGTCTGGTCCCATCCCGCACCCTGCATTATACTCCGTCAGTGCCCTATTGTTTCCCAATTCTGGGCCTTCACACATACCCTTCCCTCTGCCTATAATGCCCTCCCCTGCCTTCATCCCTGTAGGTCAGAATCCATTTCACATGTCACCTCTCCCAAAAGGCGTTAGAGTCCCTCATCTCCAAACTCTCTGTACCTAGTTTCTCTGTATTTGCCTTAAGTCTCTTGGTTAGGTTGTGAGTGAGCTCCTGGGGAGTGACAGTAGCTTTCCCTTATTCACCTTCCCATCTCCTTGCCTGGGGCAGGACTCAACACGTCTTCGTTGAGTTAAAACAAAGAGCCCACCAGATACAACTGTCATGCATGAAATGGGGATATCCTTGCCCCTGTTCATCGGGCATGTGTGAGGATTCTGCACAAAGTATCATCAACCACATCACCAGTTCTTTCTCTTCTTGTGGCCGGGCGGCGCGGCACGCAGGATCTTCGTTCCCCGACCAGGGATCGAATCCCCGCCCCGTGCAGTGGAAGCGTGGAGTCCTAACCACTGGACTGCCAGGGAAATCCCTCACCATTTCTAAAAGGAATACGTTTCACTTGATCTTGGCCTAACTTAATACTAAGACTCTGTCTCCTTTTAATGAAGTTCAAAGAAAGGAACATCACTTTAGAGTTCCTGGGAAAGTGTCCACTGGAATCAAGAAGCAGGGAACCACAGTTCTGGCCCACTGGAGCCTTCCTTTACAAATCCCAGAGATCATCCTCTCTGGAAGCTTCTCTTGGATACGTGGGGTCTTTTCTTTTTGGTCATGGAGAAACAGTGCTCGGCTTTGGGTCTGTGTGATTCTGGGAAATAAGGTGATTGGGAAGAACTGGCTCTAGCTGGTACCTCTGCTGAGCTTGGCCCTGTAGGCCGCCTGTTGAGAAGCCCCAGACGTGAACAGCGGGACTGCGGAGCGCTGGCCTGGCCGCTCCAAAAGGAGTGAGCAGGCAATTGTGACAGTCCTGGGGTTGTATTTTTATTTTTAAAACCCACTTTGAAGAATTTTGTGAGTCCCCAGGGACACTTCTTATGTCTTTTTTTTTTTTTTTTTCTTTAGCATTTCCTCTAAAACCCATTAGGGAGATCTCATATAGTCCAGATTTAGCGCTGTAATGAGGTTTTGTTCCTGCTTCAGTGGTTTTTCCCATTGTTAATTTCTCCTCTATTTCTGGGACTGTTTGCAAACTCGACAGCAAAATTTCTGGAAAGCCTTTTCGTTTCCACGTAAGTTTATGATGATAATAGCACAGACCCTGCCGGACCGAGAAGGTAAGAGGCTCTGTCCTGGAACCGGATTCCTGCTCCAGTCAGCCGATTGCACTCTGTGATGAAGCATTCCAGGTCACCGACCTTCTTCTGTCAAATCACAGACCCGGAGTTTGCGAGTGGCTGTCTAACGCCCTCTTGGTGTTTTTATCTCTCCAGGAACCTCAGACAAGTCTAATCTGGAACTGATCACTCTGACATGTACCTGTGTGGCTGCAACCCTCTTCTGGCTCCTGTTAACTCTCTTTATCCGAAAACTGAAAAGGGTAAGACCATTTCAGATGAAATGCTATGCTTCTTTTTGCATCATCTGCCCAAATGCCTAGCAGCGCCGTTGGTGTAGTGACATCATGCACGGTTCCCCCCCGCCCCAACCAGAATGCCTGCCTGATGTCCAGAGCAGGCCCTGAACAGATGGCAGACCCTCTTCCTCCCTCTGACCTGGTGAACACGGCAAATGCATCATTAAAACGTCTCTTGGGATTTCCCTGTGGTCCAGCGGTTAAGACTCCACACTTTCACTGTAGGGGGCGCGGGTTCGATCCCTGGTCGGGGAACTAAGATCCTGCGTGCCGCACGGCCAAAAAAAAAAAAAAAAGTATCTCAACCCTAACGTGGGGTGTTCAGAACAAAAGCTAGAGCAATGAACAGATGACTATTTCCCAGACACAGAAGGGACATTTTTGATATAAAGTCTTTCAGTTAAATTCAACATGAGACCTGGGAAGCGTTCATGTTCTTAACCTCTCTCTCTGCCAAGAACCAAAAGGGAAAAAGCAAAATAAAGGTGCAGCTCTGTCTCAGCTCTGCCGTCCCACACTCTTCGAGCCCCGTGATAAAACTGAGTTCTTCAGAGTGTGAGGCTCAGGGTGGAATTCAGGACATCAGATTCCTATCATTAGGCCTGGAGCACAGTTTGCTTCTCTGAAGTTTAATGGGGGAAAGAGCCAACCCTTACTCACTCATTCATGGCCCAAATATCTCCCGTGTGCCTGCTTGGGGCAGAGTGCCAGACCCTGTGTAGGGACCTCTGACAACAGTGCAGAGCAAATGCTACCAAGCCGACTAAACAACACATAAGGGAGGGGAAGTCTGCAGTCAGAGAGACAGCACATGTCTGGGGCTGGAGCAAGCAGAGGGGACCCAGTGAAGAGGAGAGACTGACCCGGGGAAGAGGTGGGGATGAGAGACAAGGGGGCGCAGGAAAGGAGAGGAGAGGCTGCGGTGGCTGCCCAGGCAGGGCCCTGTAAGCTGCGGGAAGAAACTCCCCCTGTGTTTTAGAAGTGAGAGGAAGCCTTGAAGGGGTGAGGTTAAGCAAAGGTGGGTGATTGTAAGGGTGAGAGATCTGTGTCTGGAAAGATGATTTCAGCTGTATGAGGAGAAAGGACCAGAGTGGGCAAGAGTGAATAGAGAAGAACCTAGCAGAAGACCTTGGTAGTCCAAGTCAGAAATGATGGTCATGGGACTTCCCTGGTGGCACAGTGGTTAAGACTTCCACACTCCCGATGCAGGGGGTCCAGGTTCGAAACCTGGTCAGGGAATTAGATCCCTCATGCTGCAACTAAGGAGCCCGCGAGCTGCAACTAAGGACCCAGTGCAACCAAATAAATAAATATTAAAAAAAAAAAAGAGAGAGAGAGAGAGGGACTTCCCTGGTGGCGCAGTGGTTAAGAATCCACCTGCCAAGGCAGGGGACATGGGTTCTAGCCCTGGTCCGGGAAGATCCCACGTGCCACGGAGTAACTAAGCCCGTGAGCCACAACTACTGAAGCCCACATGCCACAACTGCTGAGCCCACGTGCCACAACTACGGAAGCCCACGTGCCTAGAGCCCGTGCTCCGCAACAAGAGAAGCCACCACGATGAGAAGCACGCACACCTCAACAAAGAGTAGCCGCAGCTCGCCACAACTAGAGAAAGCCCGCCCGCAGGAACAAAGACCCAACGCAGCCAAAAATAAATAAATAATTTAACTAAAAAAAAAAAAAGAAATGATGGTCGCTTAGTCTAAATGATTAGAGTCAAGAGATATTTGGGAGATAAAATCAACAGGACTTGGAAGGTAACAAGGAGGCTTCCTCAATTTCTAGAGATGTCTTAGCCCTTATTAGAAAGCTTTTTTTTTTTTGGCTGTACCACAGGGCATGTGGGGTCCTAGTTCCCTGACCAGGGATTGAACCCGTGCCCCCCTCAGTGGAAGTGTGGAGTTCCAACCACTGGACCACCAGGGAAGTCCCTATTAGCCCTTATTAATGTGCCAGGTCTCTGTGGGCCCTTGTGGGACGTTCGTTATGTTGTATCTCAGTTAATCCTTTAAAAAACACAAAGATGTAAATATATTATTATTCCCATTTAATAGAGAGGGAAACTGAGGCTTGGAAAGGTAAAGTAACTTGCCCAAAGTCACTAAGCGAGTTAGAATCAGAGCTGAGTTTTGACCCAGGTTGTTTGACCTTAAACTTGCTATTCAGAACCAGGAAGGTGTACTTTACAGTGTCGGTATGTGGGATGGCAGCCCTCCTCCACGGTGAGTAAGTAACATCAGGCTTTTGTTGTATTGAGTGATTGGCTTTGAGACGTGACAATGAAGGCCACTGCTTTCGAAGGAAAGGAAAGTTAAACAATGGGGTTTTGAAAGGGGAGGTACATCATATAGGGAAACAGAGCTAACAAAAGCAAAACTTGCCAAATCTGTAAGGGAGGTACAAAGACTACAGAGTTCAAAGGACAAGAGGGGGAGAAAAACTTCAGAGAAAGCCCAGCTTAGAGACAGACTTTGAAGGCTGTGGCTGGAAGAAAAGCAGCAGAAAGACACATCCCACCTGAACTCCTGCCCACTCCCCAGGTTAGGGAAGGAGTCTGGTTACCTTGCATAGAGGAACCTAGTGGAAATAAAACTGGAAAGGCAAACTGGGACTAAATTGAAGAGGTCCTTTGTATTTCTAAAAATTTAGGAAATTTTAATGTCAATAAAAGGATGAGAGGGCTTCCCTGGTGGCTCAGTGGTTGAGAGTCTGCCTGCCGATGCAGGGGACACGGGTTCGTGCCTGGGTCCGGGAAGATCCCACATGCCACAGAGCGGCTGGGACCGTGAGCCATGGCCGCTGAGCCTGCGCGTCCAGAGCCTGTGCTCCGCAACGGGAGAGGCCACAACAGTGAGAGACCCACGTACCGCAAAAAAAAAAAAAAAAAAAAAAAGGATGAGAGCAAGAAAGTATCGTAACCGGATGCCAGTAACCAGATGCCTATAGAATTCGAGAAGTAATTGGTTGTAGGAGGTGAGGGGGAGCAAGGTGTCAGGAATTATTTCTAGACAATTCCTCCAACCTCAGAGTAAATCCTCGCTGATAAGGGCTGGATTTTCTCTCGTTTTTTTTTATAAATTTATTTTTGGCTGCGTTGGGTCTTCGTTGCGATGTGCGTGCTTCTCATTGCGGTGGCTTCTCTTGTTGCGGAGCACAGGCTCCAGGTGCACGGGCTTCAGTAGTTGTGGCGTGTGGGCTTAGTTGCTCCGCGGCACGTGGGATCCTCCCGGACCAGGGCTCGAACCCGTGTCCCCTGCCTTGGCAGGCAGATTCTTAACCACTGCACCACCAGGGAAGCCCTGTATTTTCTCTTTTTATCCTCACCCTGCATAGGCCAGTGTTACAACTAAAGCTAACGTTTATCCATACCTCCTATACTCCAGGCCGTACTTGCTTTAGGTGGACTATTTCATTTGATATTCACAGCAACCCTATGAGATAAGTACCATTACCATCACTCTTTTACAGACAAGAAAACTAGCCTTAAAAAGGTTAAGCACCTTCCCCAAGGTTATATGCTGGTCCGATTCCAATCCAGGCCGTCACATTCAGAGCCTGGACTCTGAAGCGCCTGGCGGTGCGATTTCCACGCCAAGCACCTAGTGGCTGCTCGGTGTTCATGTCAATTGAAGGAATAAATATTTGTCAACCAAGATTCTACTTCATACTCGTCTCAAAGCCCTTCCTGAAGGCTTGTTGGGCGTTTCCTCTCATCCGCCTTATTGAGATGAAGCGCAGATTCCACAGGTGCCGTGTGGGAAGACCGCCTTCATGGCCTGCTGCCTTGCCTCCATCACCCCTGCCCACCTTCCCTCACCTCCTGCAGGACCCAGGCTGTCCCTGGCTGGGCTCTAGCTCTTCCTGTGCTCTTGGAAGACTGGAGACCGTTTCTCATGGCCGTGGCTACAGCAGACACTGAAGGCTTGAGTCATGAAACCTCTTCCAGCAGTGAGCACTAATGAACACCCAGCACCCTGGCGTAGGAACTTACATTCCTCTCCAGCCGCACAGCCTCGCACGAGCGTCTGACAGGCTGGGGCCCTCCCGTCTAACACCGCTGGCAATCGCAGTTCGTGACGAACGTGCCCCCTATCTTTCTCCATTTTCCACTCTTCGTGGCAGGCAAATCTTCCTGCCTTGAGCTATCTGTCACACATTTTAGTGATAATTTTTGTGAGAAAGAGACAGATTGCAAGTGATGGATGAGGTGAGCTGTGACAGCCCAGAACGGGGTGAGTCAGGGCCGAAGAATGTGGGCTGGTGTGAAATCGGGTGGATGGAGAGGTTCATCTTCTCTACTGAACTCTGATCCTGTTTAGGGAAGTGCACTGAAAGGAAGGGCCTGAAACTCATTTAAATGAAGTGTACATAACTTCTAGGCAAGAGTTATCAAAACCTAGCATATATAGGCAAACATACTTCCCGTCTGTCCTGCCCACAGAAATGCCGTCAATTCTACAATGAATTAACATTAACGGGGCATCACCCATTAATGTGAACCTAAGACACTAAATGTAAAACCAGTTACGTATGATCTGAAATAAAGGGTGTTTTCTGGGCTTAATTTGCGTTACCAAGATAAAACAAGCACTAGAAGGTAGAGGCCACCTTATTTATTTGACCAGTGGCCAAAAGAACTTGGAATGTGACTGTGTGTAAGTCTCACCCCTTGGCCTTTGAAATAATCAACTTCTATTTCTTATTGAGGATAAATCTTTTTTTCCTTTTTGTACATTTTTCTTTTTATCTTTCTCCTGCGTCTGAGTCACAGTAATGTATGGTAAATGTGAACTTGCAATATATCGAACAAGTTTGCATTGTACATGAATTTTAATATAAATAACTCTAATTCAAACGGAACAGTTTGGATGAATCCAATACGTCTGAACAGGGACTCACAAAATTTTGGTCACCAGGAAACTTGTGTAGCCTACTTGTTGGTGGATTCCTTTATTTCAGAAGTGCTGACTTTTCAGTGCTCGTGAAGTGCTGAGCTCAGAGCCCTTTTTCTTAAACTCCTCCAGGAAACTCTTGTACTAATCTCACTATAGTCTTCTCAGGTTGCTGCAGCAACTAGGGGGCCAGGCCTTCTGAGTATATTTAAACACTTCACGTGAAATGTGCCTCTCAACCATCCCAGGGATCCGGGGTTTACTTTGCCACCTCTGGCCTTTCTCGCAAATGTAGAAAAGCCCAGTCGTGGAGCCCGCTGTTGACTCATCTGTCGTGTGTACTCCTGCATGTGGAGAATGGTCATGGAAAGTTATTTTTAGCCACAGTTTGGAATGATTTTATTAAAATGCCTTGCATTTTTTTCAGAGGACTATTGCTTGTTTAAGAACAAGCAATGGGATCACAGCGGGATCTGAGCGCATCTGGTCTGAGACAGGACGGTGGAGCGGGTGCCGCAGAAATGCATTGTGGGAATAGTAAGGGGTTGCTGGATGAAAATTGCACGCTCACGTGGGATGTGTCTGTGGGTATGCAGAGGGTCCTTCCTGTTCCCCACCACGTGGTTTCAACCCTACGAACCAAAATAGCACGCGACATTGCCAAGTGTGGTCTCTTGAATATCCGGGTTTTTAAAGTTGTTTCCTTCTTGGTGACGTTGAGATCTATTTCTCAGTCTTCTTCCGAGATGAAAACTGACTACCTATCGATTATCGTGGACCCAGATGAAGTTCCCCTGGATGAGCAGTGCGAACGGCTCCCTTACGATGCCAGCAAGTGGGAGTTTGCCCGGGAGAGACTTAAACTGGGTAAAGTATTTGTTCCACAGATTCCTAAACCCATAACCGAGCACCTACTACTTGCAAAGCACTGCACTTTGAGGGACGCAGAAGTCGACTAGACTTGGGATTCTACCCTACCCTCTACTTCTTTAGAGATAAAGAAATCTCTAGAATCCTAAGACAGAAGGTCAAGGGGACAAGGCAGCACCTGTTAATTCTTTCAACAATTATTAAGCACCGAGCAGCAGATGCTCGTCTAGGGGCTGGGGATGCAAAGGTGTTTGAGTCTGTCCCCTCGAAGGGACAAGGACACAGCTGTAAAAGCCGGTAAGTGGAGGAGAAGGAGAGAGCTTAGTTCCAGCAGAGTCTTACGAGTACAGACACTCTTAACTAATGACATATTTGCGGATGAGAAATTGGTGACACAGAACACAATTCAGGATGAGGAGATGCAGTAAAAGCAAATATATGGTGAAAGGGTTGGTGCTCTGCAAGGCTGAGGATCAAAACCCCCTCTGCACGAACCTACAAATTACATGCTTTGAATTTCCCCGGGTGTTTGAAATGTCCACACAGAGAAAAAAAGCCCTTGGGGGTCACTTACGTGTCATTTATGAAGAGGGAGGATTGCTGCTTCCTAGGTAACAGGGACGCTCTAAACAGCGGGCCAACGTGCTTTCTCTCCAGCTTACCCCCAACCTCCTCCAGCTCAGACAGCACAATGCAACTTAACCTCCAGCCCACGGTGCTACAAAACGACAGGAGCCTCAGATCCTCTTGCCCAGATATCTGGATAATGGCTTCTGAAAGTTTTCCACTCTCTCCTGTGTGTGCCAGAATCATTAATATTCAGAACTAAGAAAAGAGATCATGGAGCCAGCGGAGCCTGTTGTTCCAGTTCACTCGCACGGCCCCCCCTCCTCCACATGCAGACTATATTGGGGTAGGGGTGTGAGGGGACAGAGAGGGAGAAATGGCTTTTCTTATTGTTCTCCTGGGCCTTGAAATGATTCCACTTACAGTTCTCCCTCCATGAGAAAGAAGACTTGGCCTCAAGAGTGCCTGCTGTTTGGCTTGGGGAAGAAAATTAGGAATCAGTAAAAGGCCGGAGAGACAGGCGAAAGCCAGCAATGGCTGCTGACGGGGCGGGAAAAAAAATCAACTAAATTTAGAGTAGTTCAGGGCAGGTGGCACACTAGATGAGTTCCTTCTGCAAGTCTAAATTATATGGCAGCTGGCCCAGCCCACCCCGCCAGTGACCTTGGCAGGGAACATGGGATAGTTTTCCCACAACCGTAAGCCATTCTCAGGCCACACTGCTTTCCAGAGTTATTAGTCACAAGCAGACATGCGTCTTTCTGTATAGGAAACACGAGCTTTCTGTCCCATTTCTTCATTCCTTGGCCTAGTACCATAGTGATCCTTGACGACACATCAAGGGAGAATGCTAACCCTTCTACCAGAATTCCCCTGGGGCTCTGTGAGTTTAGAGAATCCCATTTCAGAAGAGTCTCCTTGAAGATCTTTTGCTTCTTTTCCTTCCCGGAGCTGCCAGATGCTATGATTCGGCTAATGTACGTGTGAGTGTCTTTGACGGATGAGGGTAAGTGGGTCAAATCAGCGAACTCTGCCTTTCAATGCAGAGTGTGGCTGCAAGGGCCAGAGGAGATTTATTTGGCTTAAAAGAAAATACATGGGCTTCCCTGGCGGTGCAGTGGTTGAGAGTCCGCCTGCCGATGCAGGGGACGCGGGTTCGTGCCCCGGTCCGGGAAGATCCCACATGCCGCGGAGCAGCTGGGCCCGTGAGCCATGGCCGCTGAGCCTGTGCGTCCGGAGCCTGTGCTCCGCAACGGGAGAGGCCACAGCAGTGAGAGGCCCGCATACCGCAAAAAAAAAAAACAAAAAAAACAAAAAAAAAAACACATGACAGAAAGTAATCTGAAGTAACGTCTGGCAACTGAAAGTAACCAAAATTATGTCTGGATGGATGAAGAGGAAAAGCTGGCTGGATGGGCAGTTACAGGGGGTTAGAAATGCAGAGAAATACACAGACCAAACGGCTTCTGATTTCAGCTGAGTGTACCCTGGGTTACGACTCGCAGCCCTGGTGACAGAAGTCAGAACTGACAGCACCTGATAGACAGAGTGAGAGTTTGGGTCAAAGTTGTTGCTACCCTTGAAATTCCTGAAACCCAGAATGAAAAAAAACCCTGTTTTGTTAGAGATGCCTCACTCAACCTGGGCGGGAATTCCACTTCTATGCGTTTATCACAGAAGCTGGGATAATGCCTGACAGCGCATCTTCCCATTGGAAAGTAAAGTCAGGATTACCTAACATGGGAAAGCACACATGGCGTGTGGAATGTGGCAAGTGGACGGTGCTGCCTAGTGTAAGATGAGCCCCAGATGCCCAAGAGGGTCTCGGCCCCGGGCTGCCCTGCACTCGCCCCACAGTGTCCCAGGCACCCTGGCCAGTCACTCTCGGAGGAGATTCCAATATCCTCTCATGGTATGACAATGCCCTAGCACTTTTCCAAGTTAGTGGCATTTAGGTGACACCGAGGAGGATTTTAAGGGAAAAGAAGGACCAGGCAAGATCGAGTCCGGTGTGACGGGGCTCCCCTGACCCTGGAACTGCAGATCCGCCAAAGGATCGCAACTGCACCAGATGATTAAAGAGCCCGTGATAGCTTCGGGCCGTGCTCGAGGCGGCAGTCAGCTTCCAAGAGAATAAACGAAAAGACAGGGAAGTCTAGGGAGTACGAGCACCTTCTCACTGGTCAAAGCAACCTCCCCAAACACTTGTCAAAATAAAGTGTTTTGTGTGATGGCTAAGAAGGGAATGCGTGGGGGCTGAAGCTGTGGGAAGGAAAAGGACGTCGCCTGCCCCAAGTGAGCAGGGGTCTGTGGACCCCTGTGGAGAGCTGTCCCAACACAGAGATGCTCTTCATCTGTCTCAGACTCAGGACACTTCATATTAGATGGCAGAAGTCAATGCAGAAGAAAAGGTGTTCTTTTACCCTACAAAAGCAAGGGATAAGCCTCTACCCAAAGTGCGCCTGTGTTTACAATCTGGAGAAGGTATCTGCCCGTGTTCTCTCCATACGTGATTTCGGGGTTCACCGGAGGCTCTTTTATTGAAACGAGAACTCCTGACTTTGCTATTTCTTGGACGCTTTTATCTGAAGAAGGGAGCAGAGACTCTATCCCTGTCTGTGGAGCATGCTTGGGAGGATGACCTGATCAGCCACGACAGGTGCACATTTGACCAGGGGAAGCGTGTCGTTTCACCAGTGTCTCCTCCTAACGCAGAGCGTGTCCCCGTGAGACCCAGGCGGGAAGACGCCGCTGATGTCACTGGGGACGGAGCTCTTTCCACCTCCTCACTGGACGTGACCTCGGGTGGGTGGTGGGCGGGAGTTGCACATAAAAGTACAAAGCTTCTAATAGGATAAGGAAGCAGGAAAGCTTCATTACCAATTTTCTAGGAATCTTAAAACACAAACAAACTGTGTCCTTTGGGGGAAGGGACTGGCGTATGAAGAAGATAGGAAAGAAAGAAGGAGGGAAAGTTAGCTCACTGAAGGCGCATTATCAGAACAGTCTCAGCGCGAGGACTTGGTTGGAACTGGAGGCTGTGTGTGGAAGTAACACTCCCCCTACCAGGACCTACTTTTGACCAGAGGCATTCTGTTGGCTTTCCAACACCCCCGCCCCGCACCTGCCGCCAGAAGAACCCAAAAAAAGGCGACTTCTCAGGCTCACTCTTTCTTCTGCCGTATCATGCTTGAGTGCACAGCTTCTCTAGGTTGTACTCAGCAACCTGTTTCCTGGTGGAGCAGGAGGAAGCCCTGATAGAAAAGGTGGCGGAGGTGTTCCAGGGGCAGGGGTGGTCCCTCCTCATCTCTGTGCACCGTTCAGGTGTGCAACTCACGGGGGCCCCTCTGGCTACCCAGGACTGCATGAGACTTGCTGTCAGCATCTCACAAATTCCCAGATGCGACTCTTCATTCTGCACTAATACCCAGGGGACCCAGGTGCATCAGGCACCAGGCCAAGTTCTGGGAAGATTCAGACATGGTCACTGCCCCTTTGAGTGAAGTTTGTCTCATTCAAGGGTGAGAAAAAAAAAAAAAAAGTGTTTAACAGTCATTACGACGTAACGTACCGGGTACCGTGAATGAGACCTCACTTTGTCACTGCATCTGGCAACCAGCTCTCTGTGGCTGAAACAAATTACTAGGCCCATGTTTGGAACCATGAAGATTTACAATCATCATGTAAAGACACGTTGGAAATACTGGGAATATCTTGCCTGGCGAGGAGGTCTGAGAAACAACTTAATTATTTTTTGGTAGCTCTGAAGCATCATTATAACCAACAGCTGTAACCCCCCTTCTCCATTTCCTCCCTTTGCTGAAAACAGATCAGAAGAAGTAAGCTTAAGTGGCAAGAAGAGGGGCTTAGGTGAAACATAGGGAAATTTTTGTGGTAGTAACGTTAGTAAACAATGGAAAAGACCACTCAGGATGTGGGAGCCTCTCCCCACAAGAAGGACTTTGTAAAAGAGGAAACTGGCCATCCACCTGCACCAGACGCCTTCTAGGGGCCTAGCCTAGCTGCGAAGGATGAGGGCAACACAGTAGCACAATAAAGAGTTGAAAGGAAGATACCCCAGAAATGTGTCCTGACCCTTTTGGGGTCAGTTCATTGGAGGTTCCATTCAGAGCTACATGCCACACACACACACACACAGGGAAAAGGCCCTTTCTTCCTGAGAAAAGACTTAAACGCACCCTGCTGGCTTGGCAAACAAACCAACGTCTTCTTTTCATTGTAGGCAAATCACTTGGAAGAGGGGCTTTTGGAAAAGTGGTCCAAGCATCTGCATTTGGCATTAAGAAATCACCTACGTGCCGGACGGTGGCTGTAAAGATGCTGAAAGGTATGGATGGTGTAAGCTTGGCTTTCAGCTCACCCATTACGTCCCCTAAATGCTGGCCCAAGTTGGGTGTGGCCTAGGAACAGACAGAAGCCATTTCTGCTCTGGCCACAAAACTTGCTTCTGCTGGAAGCCCCTTGACCTCCGGAGCTTTAGATGAGACCAGCAGGAGCTCAGAATAAACCTTGGAAAGGAAACAGTTCAGCGTTATCCACGGGAAAATGATTTCCGTCTCCTCAGAGATCTTTCTCCTACCACATCTCAGATTTTTCTAGAGTACCAGGGACTCAAGCCCACAGGAACCACACGTACAAAGTTTGGGAATGATCCATTATGGCGTTATGATGGCAACTTAGCTGTACGTCATAAATCTCAAAGGCTTAGCTGGGGCTGAACCTCACTATAAAGTAAGAATATGAAGCTAGAACAGTTGAGTTGATCAGAACTTCAAGCTATTTTATAGCGTCAGGTCCCACCCATTAAACATTTCCTCTTCAGAAATAAAAACAAAACAAAACCGAAAACAACAAACTATCTTCCTATGTTGAAGATACTATCACCCTGTGAGGCACTGGGAGGTAGAGACGAAGCACACGGTGACTTACGACCCGCCCCTAAGACAGAGTGAAAATGAAAAGTCACTGAAAGTCACGTCAACCAAACATCTCCAAGACTCATAGGTCCTTTAAAGCATAGAAAATACTTCACTGTGATGAAATTGTCATGTTACTTCAATGCGTTTTAAGCTTCCCAAACCAAAAAGAAACAGGACTGAAAACCCAAAGGGCAATTTTCAGCTTTCCAAAGTCTCTAAGATATTGCCAGGGGATTTTGAGGCGTAGAAGGCTATGCGCCCAGCTAAGCAGGTAGCTGGCAGAGGTTCCAGCAGAAAGGCCCATGGGCTGAGGGAGACTTCAAAGCCTTCGTTTTCATCCAGCAGTGACACCGTCATTATAAAAAGTCCCATGTAATAATATTTTTCCACTTCAAAAGGCTGTTGAGTGAAGGCTCTGATAAAACTCTGCAACGAACCTGACAGTTCTACTCTGAAAGTAGCCAGGGAAAGAGCTTTGCATCCACAAAGCAGGCCTTGTTCAAGGTGAACTACCCAGATGATGGTGGGCATCTCTGTGAGAATACCTGTAGTCCAGCACCCCCCATACCCCCCTCCCACCCAGATTCTAAAGAGAAGAAGCATCAGCATGTCTTCCATGTGAGAAAGCACCAGACTAGGTACTTTACTTTAGTAGCTTGAACTGCATGAAGTTGCCACTTTTATTTTTCTCTCTACAGCCTTTGTGAGGTAGATATTATTATCCCAACTTGCAGATGAAGAAACATGGCCCAGAAAGGTTAAACAGCCTCTGCAAGGCCACACAGCTGAGCAGTGCAAAACTAAGGGTTTGGGTGCCAGGCTCTCCCCCCCGCCACACACACACCTCAGTGCTACAGAAGGGCTGCAGAGGCACAGCCTCCTAGAAATGATCCATTGCTCCAAAATCCTGAAAATGCTCCTGGCCTGGGTTCTGGAGGCAAGCTAGTATATCCAGCCTTGAGATAAGTTGAAACTAAATCTGGAAGCATCTGTTTCCTCAGCTAGTTTTGTCTCCTTGCTTACTACCACACGCCATCTCTAGGAGAGGCAAGTCGGCTGCCCATGCTTGTCTACTGTGGCTAAAGGGGCATCAACGCGTGGAGGGATGAATTTGAGGGGGACATTCTGACTGGCAATTTTATTTTTTTAACGGGCCAGAGAATGTGTTCTATGCAATACAGAAATAGGGTGTGTAGTATCTGTATAAATGCTTATCTTTTTTTTTTTTTTAAGCCATCAGCCTTGACTGAAAAAGACTGCCAAGTCACCCACTATGTAACATTCCTAAAAAACTATTTTCATTCAAGCTTTCTTGTTTAAACTGGTTGGCCATCTGTTTCTAGGAGAAACTGGAAAGGCAGAATGTCAAACAAAGGCCATGAGTCAGAAGCTCTTTCAAAGTGCCCTTGAGCAAAACCTTTAACCTTTTTGGGCCTTAAGCCCATGTCTGAAATGAGAAGAGTAATCATGCTGTTTATTTGTCTAACAAATATTTGTTGAGCATCTACTGTGAGCCAATCCCAATCCCACTGGGAGGCTTCTAGAGTTTATCTGGTTATTATTAAAAAATGATTTGTGCTTATGAAATACCACGTTGGTATCTACCACAATGTGAAGTGCACATCCTTCACATGCACAGATGCGATGTGAAATGCACGACCCGTTTCCAGGACTGTCCTGCAGAAATACTTGCACACGGGTACAAAGATCACAGGCCGTTTATTCCAGCCTATTTGTAATGGCAAAAACAAAAACAAAACAAAACTGCAGACAGTCTAAATGTCAGGAATGCCATTAATCAATTTAAAAGAATGGGGAAAGTCTATGACATTTAAAGGGGGGGAAAAGCAAATTATATATATCAAATTTGCTTTTATATTTTTATATATGATCCCATTTATGTAAACGGAAAAGACCTTTGATTGGGTACATATAGTTATAAGTGCATAGAAAAAGCTCTGAAACGCCAAATGATGAACAGTGGTTACTGCTAAAAAGGTGAACTGGGGTGGCTTTCACTTTTCACTCTATAAACATCATATTGTTGAAATATGTTTACAGCAAGCTTATATGACTTTTTTTTTTACTTGTAAACATAATTAAAAATTTTTAAATGCCTTAGAAGTTAACCAATAAGAACAAACAGACAAGACAAACTTAATTTAGGCTTTAGACTCTGCTAATTCTTAGATTGACACTGTTTATCTCTGAGAATGAAGTTGAATTCAGATGCTCATGGAACCTCATGACTTGAGATAACCCTGCAGACTCCGGAGAGGAAAAGGTTATAGAGAGAAAATAACACACGGCAGAGATGTTTACAGAAGGGGCCATTCTGCCCTTGCAGGCCCCTTTGTAACTTCTCAAAGCGGGGGAAGTGAGAAAAAGAGGTGAGGTGTGGGATCATCCCCCGCCTGGAAAGTTCTCGCTGGGCCTGGTTCTGACGCAAGGAAGCCTTTGGAAGGCGCTCTCCCCAGGTGCCCAGCTCCGAGTCAGCACGTTACTGAACAGGACAAGGTCCACCAAGGGGAGACGTCCCGTGACTAACCCCACCACCGCCCTGTGCCTCACTGTAACCAAGACCCTTCTGGCTCAAGAGGGTGGGAGGAAGGAATACAGGCTGGAGGCTGGCCCTTCTGCAGACTGTGGGGAAGCCAGTGCAGTGAGGGCTGAGCACTGCCAAACACAGAGGGCAGGAGGGCCGGCCCAGAGGAAAGAGCCCCATTGTCCCGTTGCCTTGATTCTCCCCTTGATCCTCACACAGAGGGGGCCACGGCCAGTGAGTACAAGGCTCTGATGACCGAGCTCAAGATCTTGACCCACATCGGCCACCACCTGAACGTCGTCAACCTGCTGGGAGCCTGCACCAAGCAAGGAGGTAAAGGGGAAGCGAGGGCCTGCCCCGTCCCGGTTCATGCGGCCTGGCGAGCTCCCTGTCCCGCAGCCCTGCTCCCCCGCCTCCTGGCACGTGGCCTGGTAATAGTCCAGAGGAAGCAGCCTGTCCGTTGATGGAAGGTGCTGCCATCCTGGAAGTGCCTTCCCTGGCTACTCAGCTTAAAGGTTCTGGACAGAAGGACTCCCTTTGAGACCTCCTTCCGCAGGCTCGAGGTCAAGTGCAGGGCGTTTTTCCCAGGATGACTTGGGAGGAGTATGACCGGAGCCAAGGTAAATGCACAGAAGGTTAGCATCCCTTGAAGCTTCATCCAGAGGAAGGAATCACTCCCGGCAGGCTCCCAGGAGGAGGTGGGGTGCGGACACGGCCTTCGGACAGGCCGTACCCACAGGGCCTGGTGCAGGGACAGGGTGCATTATGACTGAGGACTCGCACACCTTTCCATCCTCCCCTAGGGCGCCTTTAGTACTCCCAGCATGCCCCAGGACAGGGCCCACGTGCAGAAGCCTCTCTGGGGCCACTTCCGCTTTGACCCAGAACCGGAAGTTGTTCTTGCCCTGTGGGCCTAGAGCCCAGCGGGTGAGCGGTGGGGATGGCGCCTTCGGGGAGCCCAGGGGACCCGCAGTGCAGCTCGGGGCTTTCCTTTCCAACCCTCTGGCCTCTTTTGACTAGGGGTCGCCAAACGATGGCCGGTCAGCCTGGGAGCTTACTTTGACCGTTTTTAGTAGTTGGGGGTGGGGGGGAATATTTTGTGACATGGGAAAACGCTATGCAACTCAAATTTGTGCGTTCCTAAAGTTGGATTGGAGCGCGGCCACTCATTTGGTTGTACTGTCGTCTACAGGTGCTTTCCGGTTACAAAGGCAGAGAGCTGAGTAGTTGCGTGGCCTACAAGCCTAAAACAGTTACCGTCTCTGTCTCTTTCTTTATGAGTTTGCCGATCCCTGCTTTAGACCTTACAAGCCCTGGGGCAACCTCCGTGCAGACACCCCCAGGTGGCCATGCAGCTGGAGGGGGGGGGGTCAGGCCAGACAGGACCTGGGAGGGAGGGGCTGGTGTGACAGTGTCCTGAGGCCAAGGGGCCAAGAGGGTGGCTGGCAGTTACAGGTAGAGCCCTGACCTTGGCCCTTCCCCTCCCCTCCCCACAGTTCTTTCTCTCCTACTCTTTTTTCTGCTTCTTCCCCAGTCCGACCCCCACCAATTGTCTCCTTTTCCTTTTGTATATTTTTTTAAACCCCTTCTCAGGTCCAGTTGGAAAAACAAAAACAAAAAAACTCTCCCACCCCCAAGTTGCATCCCCCAGACCCCGCTAACATAAAGACAAGTTGGTTTGAGGTTTCTCAGGCCCACTGATGGCTGGCAGATGGCTGGCTGGCTTGGTGTGGCTGAGCATGTGTCGTTTTGCCTGCAGGGCCTCTGATGGTGATTGTGGAATACTGCAAACACGGAAATCTCTCCAACTATCTCAAGAGCAAACGGGCCTTATTCCTTCTCAACAAGGTAAGGAACTTAGGGGTTGGAGGTTTTTCAAGACAGCAGTGAGTTTCCGTTTAGGCTGTAGCAGCATAAAGCAAGAGAAACTATTTTTCCATTGCCAACTAAAGAATGTCACTAGCCATCCATCCAGCTCTGCAAGGATTGAGTCATGAGCCACTGCAGTCGCTGACCTTTAACACACCCTGAAAGGAGTTCAGGGGCGGAGATCAGGAATGAGGCGCTCTGTGCTCTGGGAAAACTAGCAGAACAGGCCTTCAGATCGTTACATATTTTCAGGAGAAAATTTTTTTTTTTTTTGTGGAACCTGGATTCTTGCATCTTCTCATACTTAGAAAAGCCCCGAAACCATTAACTAAGATGTCTGTTCTGCATAACTAGTGGCAGCCTTCTGCCAAGATGTGTGCTTAATTGCACGTCCCCTTTTCACCAACAGCACGTATATGCTGACCTCGCCCCCTACCTCTTCAGAGCAGTTTCCCAGAGCTCTCTGAGAGGCTGCTCCCGGGCTACAGTCCTCAGAAAGACACTGAATGAACCCAACTCACAGCTTTTACGTTGTGCATTTTTTTCAGTCGACACCATGAATGACTGAGCTTAAAACACAATCTCTGCTTTTTTCGTTTAAAAAAATTTTTTTCTTTCCACGCTAATATAGCACACTCTTTTTCGGGTGAGCACAGAGAATATTCGAGCCCACTGTATGCAGTGATAATTAGAGATTAAAATTTACTAGCCATCTACCTAAATATCAAATCATCTTGATAAATTTCTCTCTGTCTCTTTCTCTCTCCATAGATACTCAGACATGCACAAATCACTTAGTCACTCATTTCTTAAAAGACGATGGCAAGCATAATCGTTTCCATTGATTAGATTAGAGAAATTAAGGACTCAGTCAACTGACTTTATAGTCAACAATAGAACAGTGACGGGGCCAGAGAAATCATTTTCTTCCCTCCCTACTGCCTTTTCTCCCACTTCCCCACACCTTCACCACCGATGTCACCCCTATACACATACTGAACCGGCCTTACCCACCAAAACAAAGCTATGTAATAAAAGGAACACAAGGGTCCAAGTCCTGAACGCAAACAGAGTTTAAAAGGGATTACTGAGTGAAGGAGAGTTGAATAAACCTTTGCCAATGTGACCTATTTCACCAATGGTGTGTCCTTCTCTGGACTAGAGAAGCCCACGAGACGATGATTTGACATTATTAACCTGTAATCAGCAGTGTCGCTGATGAATCCATGTAGCTTGGTGGTTTAGGCGCTCAGAGTCCAGGCTCAGACTTCCTGGATTTAAATCCTATCTCTGCCACTCAAGAAATCTGGGACCTTGGGCACGTTACTCAGTCTCTCTAAGTTTCAGTTTCCTCATTTATTAAATGGAGATAGTAATAGAACCCAGCTGACGGAATTGTTGAATCAAATTCCGTTCATCTCTCCATAAATGTTAATTACCATCATCATCATCATTGATCCACCGAGATAGAAAGACTGGGTGAATCTAACTTAATGCCACTCATCTATATGATCTGGATGACGGATAAGGTATGCGACACCCAAGAATGATGCCCGTCTCTGTCATGCGAGTGAGATTCTCATGGGGCACACGAAGAAGTCCCACCGGACAGCTGCCCATTCTCTCAGCCTCTGATCCAACCGGAGACACAGGTTTTCTACCAGACTGGCAACATATACGCAAGAACATACTTTCCCAATTTTAAACCATCCCCTCTAATAATGAGACTCTTGAAGCTGAAAGGGAACTTTGTGACCAGCTAGCCTACACGCTCACGTTACCGATGTGCCCAGAAAAGTCAAGTGACTGGCCTTAAGGACACACAAGGCAAGAGATGACGTCGAGGAGAAAACCCAGCTCTCCTGACTCGCCCCCCCCCCCCCAATGCTTTTTCCATGCACTGCACTGGGTAAAGAGGGGAAAAAACATAAGAAAAACGGGAGACTGGTGCCCTGGGCTGAGAGCAGTACAAACTCTCCTCAGTCCTGAAATCCTGGGCTGGCTTCAGGAAGAACTAATCCAGCAAGAATACCCCAGGGACCCGGGCAGGATGGAACGTTTGGGTTCGTGCGTCCTTTGTTTGAAGAGATTGCTTCCTTCTCTGGCTATATTTAATGATTCACCTCCCTCTTGGTGGAGCTTAGTGTTTTCGTGGAAAACACACGGCTGTGTTTCATATTTGGAACCTAAAGGAAAAACCAAATGGCCAAACAGAAATGGGATATTTCATTTTCCAAGTAAGTTCACTAGATCTTTACATATTATATGTAATAAATTCCCTGTATTCTGTCAGAGTCCCAAAAGTTCAATAAATCAACATTTACCAGAAATGGTTACCAATAAGCAAAACTAAATATACCGTTGATTGGGAGTCAGGAAGGGGTGAAGGAGTCTTGAGTTACGGTCCTTGGAGTCACGCCAAAGACTCGAGCCCTTTTCACCCCAGCATCTTTGCCAGCCCCCTTCCGCTGCTGCCGTCTGTCCTGGGAAGGGTCTTGTGGAAAATACAGTTTCTGTCCCCCACTGAGCAGAATCGAGTCTAACTGCCTCGGGGACACGTAATAACCAAGAGTTACGATCTCCATCTCCACTCAGGTAGGTCACCTGGACGGCAGTCGGGGTTCCCTCTGAGGCCTGACTCCCCTTCTGCGGCACAGGAGGGTCTCTTGTCGAGGGGGCAGGAGCCGGGGACCCTCCACGCTTCCAGGGTTTGTCAGGCTGAAGCAGCCTCCTCTGTCCTCTGCTTGCTCCCACGGCGCCCTCTAGTGGAGGGACCGTTCCCACTTCGTGACACTTCCAGGAAAAGCCACGGAAGGATGGGGAGCCTGGGGAATCTCAGCCCTGCCCCGAAGGGCGGGCGGATCGGGGGACACCACTGAACCCCAGTCCCTCTCCGACCCTGTCTGGCACTGCCATCTAGCAGGACTGAGCTAGGTACTCGGTCGAGTCCTGAAGCCACTGGGAGTCCTGTTTCTAGTGTCACAGTGATGAGGTGAATTACGAAAAGGTGATAAAAATCTTTTCTGGTTCCACCCTGAATCAACAACTCCTTTCCCGTGAGTCAAAACGTAACAAGATGATCGAGCTCTTCCGATGAGAGAAAGGAAACCCAGAAAAGCAAGGTGGTTTGTTCGAGATCACATGGTCAATGAAAGAACCAGATACACACCAGGGCTTAGAGGCCCAGTCCAGGGTGAAAGGCCTTTTCTACCTTCGTTAGCATCAAACTCTATCTTTGTTCTGAATGCAAGGGAGACAAGGAAACGTTCATGCTCCCTCCTTCTCCAAGGAAACCAGAGAAATTGGTAACTGCGGCCTTCTCTTATTACTCCTCCCAGGGATTACAAAGGCCCCGAGTTGACCGGGGATCCTTTTCTGTCATCCCGTATCCTCTTTCACAAGATGGCGCACGGCATGGAAAAGCGCTCAAAGGCATAGGCTGGAGTTGGCCGAACCTGGGTTCAAGCTTTGCCATTTACTAGCTGCATGTGACTTCGATTACCTGGCTTCTCTGAACATAATTCCCTCGTGTATTACAAGCAAGACCTACTTCGTAAAATTGTTGGAAAGATGAAAAGAGAAAATGTCCCGAAGATTCTTAGTGTACTGGCTCACACCGAGTGAGCTCTCAGTTAATAGCAGCTGCTGTGGATATTCCTTTATCCTCCCCGAGATGCCGTCAGGGAGCCCAAGAGCAGAAGAGACTCCACAACCCCAGGCGAAGCCAGGCTACTAATTTACTATCCATTTTGTCGGACGACATTCTCCTAGGGCAGGCGAGTGCCAGCTTGAGGGACTGGTCTCCCCGTTACTGTTCTGTCCCTTTCATCTGTGTCTTTCTTGGTCTGTTAAAGGATGCAGCCTTACACATGGAGCCTAAGAAAGAGAAAATGGAGCCAGACCTGGAGCAGGGCGAGAAACAAAGACTAGATAGTGTTACCAGCAGCGAGAGCTTCGCAAGCTCCGGGTTTCAGGAGGATAAAAGTCTGAGTGATGCCGAGGAAGAGGAGGGTAGGTATTAATTCCTTCCTGTCCTACAGTCTGGGATATTTTTACAGCAGACTGTGCATCTCTGAAATAGTTTTCTTATTTATCACCCTAGTAAACACCCGTGGGAGACTCGAAGCGTAATGTCCTGGGGAGATAAGATTTGAATTTAGATTATTTATAGAGTTACTAATTTTGACAGGGAACTGTACAATTGTCTCCCCTCCGGCCTTTCTGTCTTCATGGATCATCCCCTGCCCCCCGTGCTTGGGCAAAATGGGCTAGAGGCCTGGAAAAATCTCGGATATTCATGTTGAAACTCAAAAATGCTCTCGAAAATGAACTCTGATCTACTTGTTGGTTTGTTTCGTGTTTTGCTAACATTGTTCCAATAAACTGGGATTTGGTGGCATAACAAGAGCCATTACAAACAGTTACGGTTTTAATGCTTTCCAGATTCTGACGATTTCTACAAGCAGCCCATCACTATGGAAGATCTGATTTCTTACAGTTTTCAAGTGGCCAGAGGCATGGAGTTTTTGTCTTCCAGAAAGGTCAGCCTCACGATCTTTACTGTTTTGCTTCTTCACCAGGCCCGGTCGTGTGGATGTTCACATGGGCAAACACACACCTGTGCTATAAATCCACTTTTCCTCGTATTTGCCTGTATGTGTGTCCTTAACTGTAGAGTGAACTTCACAACACACGACCTAATTTATCCTGATATGAGGAAGTTTGAGTACAGTGACTCTTGGGTACCAGCAGGTAGAACTCAATTCCAGGGGAAAAGCTCGCTGGGTTTCAGACTAGATGAACCTGGCACCTGTGCTCCACAACGTCCTCTGGCGTGTTTTCAGAGCTGGCCAGACTCTCAGACTACACGACTCCATGGGAGGGCCTCTATTAATACATCCCAGTGGGGTCCTCCCAGGAAACTCCAGCTAGATCGTGATCTGATCTCAGCAGCTCAGGATAAGAGGTTTTGGGGAAGTTGTGCTCCCTGGGAGAACCCGATGGCCAGCTCTGTTTCCCCGATGCTGTCCTGCAACACAGTAGCAAAGGGGATTCGGGACCCTTCTTGACTTGGGGGCCTCCGGGGGTCTGTACTGGTAGAGAAGTGCTTCACGTTTGGGGCGACGCCACATGCGTCGGGAGCCGCTCCCTTCATGTAAAGGAAGCGTGCGAAAGGGATCCCCGAGTTCAGAAGGAGAACACTGAGAAGGCGCAGGCAATCAGCCGATGAGATCGAGGACTGATCATGCCACTGTTTTATTCTAGTGCATTCATCGGGACCTGGCAGCACGAAATATACTGCTGTCTGAGAACAACGTGGTGAAGATTTGCGATTTTGGCCTTGCCCGGGATATTTATAAGAACCCCGATTACGTGAGAAAAGGAGATGTAAGTCAGTTGGACGTTTCTTGGGCTCATTTAGGCCCTATCATTTCCAAACCACAGACCAAAGCCCTCGGCAGGGGTCGCTGAAAACCAGCACGCGCTTCCTGTGGAGGCGAATGGTCCGCGTGCACCGTGGACCCGAGAGCCCTCGCACGGGGCTCCGGGAGGCCACGGTCCCCTCCTCCTGTCCTTCCCCTGTCCCTGCTCGGCTCCTGTCCTTTGGGCTCCGGAGCGCTGTTCAGTGGGCCCTGCGGGGACCACAGCGTCCCCTCCCCTTTGCCCCCTGGGGGAGTTCCCTGGGCCGCTGGAAAGAACAGCCTGGACTCTTCCCCTCAGATAAACCCGGGTGATGGATTCAGCAGGTGTACACATCTCAGGAAGGGCGGGGGCAGGCGTCAGGATGACCTTGCCGGGGAGGAAATCGCGTCCCTCCCGGGTTTGCCTTCAGACCCAGCATCGCTGCCAGCTCACATGGGCCTCTCCTCCCCGCCTGTTTCTGAACATAGTGTTATTTTTGCTTTTGCGGGTGACCTCCTGTGCCCCCTCTTCTCTGGCCTTTACCCTGAAGCCTTAATTAAGTCTGTGTCTGGGCTCTGATGACTACTCCACAGTCGCGGTTCTCAAACTTGAGCGAGCACACACATCACCTGGAGAGCCTGTTCAGCTGAAAGTCTTGGGTGGAGCCTGAGAATGTGCCTCAGCTGGTCCCAGGACTACACTTTGAGAACCACTTCTCCTCCACAGTTTTTTTTCCTGTTTTTTTTTTTTTCTGGCCGCACTGTGAGGCATGTGGGATCTTAATTCCCTGGCCAGGGATCGAACCTTCACCCCCTGCACTGGAAGCACAGTGTCTTAACTGCTGGACCACCTTGGAAGTCCCCCACTCTTTCTTTCTTTTATTTATTAATTTTTTGGCTGCGTTGGGTCTTTATTGCTGCGTGCGGGCTTTCTCTAGCTGCGACGAGCAGGGGCTGCTCTTCGTTGCAGTTCATGGGCTTCTCATTGCGGTGGCTTCTCTTGTTGCAGGGAACGGGCTCTAGGCACGCACGCGGGGTCAGTAGTTGTGGCTCGCGGGCTCTAGAGCGCAGGCTCAGTAGTTGTGGCGCACGGGCTTAGCTGCTCCGTGGCATGTGGGATCTTCCTGGACCAGGGCTCAAAGCCATGTCCCTTGCATTGGCAGGCGGATTCTTAACCACTGTGCCACCAGGGAAGCCCAGCCCCACTGTTTCTTTCTATAGAAGGAAAACAACAAGCTTTCCTTGAGAGCCCTGATTTGCAAAGATGGCATCTACCCACGTGTCAGTCTGTGCTTCTTTTGTGTCCATCCGTGTCTCTTTCAGCCTCTCCCTGGCCCTCCCCCCTCTTTTTCTCTTTGTCTCTCTACTATCCCAGGCTCCCTGTCAATCCCCATCCCTCTGAAGTGGCCGGGCCTAACTCACTGGAGTTCCTGCTTGAAAGCCAGCCACATGGCATCCTGAATACTGTCCATCAACTATCAACTTCCTTCTTTCTGGCGCCTTTGCCAACTCCCCCCATTCAATGACTTTTTAAATCCTTTTTTTTTTTTTTTTTAATAGGAATGCCTTTCGAAATCCTTAAGAAAAATTCCAGGAAATTATCGAGTTTCAGGATGCCTTCTACTGCAGATCACTCTTTCCCAGGTCTCTGTAGAGTGTGAGCTCTTGTGGGGAGAAGGATTTCTTACAGAGTCAGAGTCAGGACATGCTGTGCTCGTAGGAAGGGCTCAGTGAACAACTGCTGCCATCACAGCAACTGGTGTAGCACACCGCTCTCCCCCTTGCAGCGTAACACTGCGTGTTATGAGCTTCCTCCGTGCTGGGAAACCATCGCTGCTCTAGGAAGTGACTTATAGGCCAAATGTTATCTGGGACGTGACCCCGTGGGCACACGGGTTGAATGTGCTCTGTCGTCACGTTCTCCTGCTCAAGGCCCCCTTGCCCTTTTCTAGACTCGACTTCCTCTGAAGTGGATGGCTCCCGAATCCATCTTTGACAAAAGCTACAGCACTAAGAGCGACGTGTGGTCTTACGGAGTACTGCTGTGGGAGATCTTCTCCTTAGGTAAACCCGGGGGCAGGACGCGAGCAGACGGGCCAGGACCGCGCGCCCCCTCTGCCGAGCCTCCGCGGGCAGATCAGCATCTGACACCCACGTAGGCTCAGGCGGGTGGCGTGTGCACGTGCGCCTGCGCCGCAAAGATGTTCGTAGGGCCGTGAACGAGGTCTGACCGGAGTAAGAGCCGCAGTCAGGCTTGTCTTCAGCCAGTCTGGCTGCTCCTTCCCTGTCCTCGGCCCCCTTCTTCTAATTCCTCAAACACCCATTCCTCTTCCCTCCCTGCGTCCCCCCCTCCCCGCAGAATTTCCCAGGAAAGACCCAACAAACACAGCTCAACCCGTGCCTCTGATGTCAGCACAGCCAGCCCCCGACTCTGGTTTACGCTGGTTGTATTTACCCTGCTTCCACCAGCACCCACTGCGGTGGCTGGAAGCCGCGTCCAAGGCGCTCAAGCACAGGTGCGCCCGGAGCCCCCATCTGCTCGCAGACACGCACCGAGGCCTCCCGAACGCCGGGTCTAGCCAAGAGGCTTTCGGACTTTGCCAGAAACTTGCCTTGCAGAGCAAATAAAAAGTCACCCAGTAACATCCCTGGTTTCCTGTAATGTGTGAAAAACATTCCTCTGCTTTCGATGACAGGCACCTGTTGCTTCCAGTCTTTGAAAGCAGCTTGGCGGCCACAGTGGCCCCGCGGTGACACAGGGCCAGTGCTGCACGCCGCCCAGCTGCTTCCTCCTGACAGCAATCACTCGAAAGTGCAGACAAACAAATGCTGAGACAGACTCGGTTCGAGGTCTGGAACAGGGCAGATCAGGAGGGCCTGCTACCCCCGAGCCCTCCCTCAGCCAGCAGTCCCTCTAAGAGGGACGGTTACCTGCGATCCTGCCCAGAAAAACTGGCAAAAGGCAAAGTCCCGGCTCCTCGGGGCCCCCTGCAAGCCCCGCCCCACAGCAGCCAGCCCAGTCCCGCAGCTCCTGGCCCCCTTCCCTCGGGCCCCTCACGGCAACCGGTCCCCCAGTGCTGTGCGAACCTCACACGAGAGTAGTGAGTTCAAGTCGTTCTCAGTGAGGTGCGAGTGAGCCACCAGTGACCGCCTCCGAGTCTACTGGCTTTTTAAAAAGCAGCTCATTAACTCAAGGAAGGAGTCTAAATGCTGGGCTTTCTCTAGGGTTCCTTGTAGGGAGAGGGGAGGTGCCACCCTTTCTCCTGACCCAACAGACCAGAGCAGCCATGGGAACGGCCTGCGGGCATCTGACACCCAGCACCAGGGCGCCAAGCGCCAGCAAGGATCCGCTGAGCTGCCCTGGGGCTTGCGCTGGGCGCTGAGGTCCGTTCCCATCACCAGGAGTTCACTACCCAGCCCTCCCCTGGAAGGGAGGAAAGAGACACGGAATGGCCCCCCGGGGCGTTTCGTGCCCTGAGGCCATAACGTGCCCTGTGTTCCGGTACAGGTGGGTCCCCGTACCCGGGCGTGCAGATGGACGAGGACTTCTGCAGCCGCCTGAAGGACGGCATGAGGATGCGGGCCCCGGAGTACGCCACGCCCGAAATGTGAGCCTCCGTCACCTCCAGCCCATGGCTCCCCACCCCCGCACCCCCAGCCAGGCCGCCCCAGGAAGGGGACGTGCTGCTGACGTCCAGAGCCCCTGTCCTGGGAGATGCAGGGGGCTCTCCTTACCCCAGGGTCGCCCCTGCCTAGCCGCCTGGGGCCCAGCCGTGCCGGGAGCACGTTCCAGAAGCGAGGCGTCACGTCCTGGACCCGTCCCTACCTAGGGCTTCTCTCCACCCCCGACGTAGCTGCGAGCCGAGGTTAGGAACGCAGCTTCTAGCTAGGAGCCCGGGCACAACTGAACAGCCCGCCCGGGAAGTGGAGGCCAGACCCCGTGCCCGCTCACAAAGTGGGCCCACGGCCTCCGCAGCTGACCGGCCCTCCAGCCACACCCGGGACCGTGGGGGGCTGGCTGGAGCGTAGGGGGAGACGTGGAGGAGAGGAACGGGGGTCTGGACTGGGTAGGAACCCTGCTCCCCAGAGGCCCGCGTGGGCAACGAGGCACCTTCAGCCTGTGCGGAACAGGCGGCTGGGGCTGCTGCTGGCGGGGGCCCCTCCGCTTGGCCCCGTGGCTCTAGGAGGACGGGAGGACCAGGGTGAGGGCTGTCCACCTTGGACAAGCGCTTGCTCGCCCCTCTCAGACTCTGTCTTCCTGACGCTCTGTGGGTGTTTTGCCCTGAGGCCTGGGCAGGAAGGTGATGACCCCGGCAGTTCTGTCAGGCTGCTAGACAAGGACTCGCCCCCCCCCCCCCCCGTCCATGCTCGCGGCGGTACCACCTTTCCCGAACAGACAGGGGGCCCTCCCCCTCCCACCCGCACAACTTGGGGCTGTGAGGAGCCCCTCGACGGCCTTTGGGAGGAGTCGGAGGGAACGAAGGAAGTGTGCGCTTGGCCAAAGTGCCCTCTCTTTCCTTCACGGCCCAGAGACAAGCTAGGTCAGACCCGGGACCGTGAGGACGGGGGACTCGGGCCACGGAGGCGGGGCTGGGGAGCGGCCTGAGTGCAGAGGGGAGAAGGGACCCGGCCTTCTCAGTCGTACGTGGTGTCCTTGCCAGCAAAGCACAAGGCCCTTCTGAGAGCTGGGGACGCGGCTAGATTAGCCCCAGGCCTGCGCTGGACTGGAGAGGGATTTTAAAGGCGGGAGAGTTCTCAAGTGCTCACTGCTTTTACGTGGTGGACAGGGGCAGACACCAGGAGGTCTGGTTTAAAATGAGATGACTTTGCACTTTACAGTTTTCTAAGCGAAGATCCCAGCCTGCTTGAGGGGCAGGCAGACAGGAATTTTCACCTGAATTGGATGCGTGACGAAACTAAGCCTCTGAGAAGTCTCATGATTTGTCGGCTAAGTAGAGAGGAGACAGATTTAAAGGCAGTCCTCTGGACTGAGCTCCCTAGATCACAGGACTGTTAAGTTAGGAATATACCCCATGTTCCTTAGAAGAAACGTCTAATATGTCCACTCATGCTTTGAATTAAATATTTCCTTGGACTTTTCATATAATCTGAAAATCTCAAAAGCAAGTTCCCAGTGACTAACAGTAATGACTGCGGTCGTCAACCACAGGCTTTATTAGTTATTTAGCGCTTATTAAGCGTCAGGCACTGTCTTAAGCACTGTAACATATTAATTTACCTCATTCTCATAACAACCCTATAACGCGGGTGCTGTTATTATCTCCATCTTACAGATGAGACAACCAAGGCACAGAACACCTAAGTGATTTGCCACTTTGCCAATTAGTTAAGCAAACCGAGTCTGAGTCCAGAGCCCCCAGCACCACGCTACACACCTGCAGGGTGTGTTTCCAATTCTTATCCAGGTTCTGGTCCAAAACAACTCACATCAGCTTTGGGCCCAAAACTCACTTGGACTTTATCAAACCTTCAAGTCTTTATATAAGGTAGCACTTGTACCCCAGTCCACAGAAAGAAGGATGGTCCCTCAATTCTAGGGAGTTTATTTTAGAAACTATAAAAACAAAGAAGGAGCTTTGTGATTCGTTTGTTGAGAAGTCCAGAATTCAAACCTTCAGCGTTTGAAAGCTGTTGGAGTCATTTCCCTCCTGTTTGTTCCAACAGCGGGAAGGCCCTGGTGAGGATGAAGGGCAGCTCTCAGAACTAGGGTTCTGTGACCTGAACTTGGTCTAAATTGGCGTGCCCTTGGGAGCTTGGGTGATAGCTTGGAAAGGAAGCTTTTCTCACAGTCCCGTCACCCCTGGCTCATTTTCTAGAAGGGCCATGGGGTTGGGTGTAACTGGTGTCTCTTTTCTTTATTAAACCTGTTTACTTAGGGATGTAAAACGGTTTTAACGTGAGTCACTCATTCCTCGCCCAGAGCCTGTTTAATCAGATGTCTTTCAATAAGGGAAGAAATAATGAATGTTTTGATTTTTTTTTTTCTTTTCCTTTGGTGTTTGAGATGATTTGCACTGAATCTTAGGCAAGAGGAGTGGAAACTAGAAGTCAGAAACCAAGAATCAAAATAAAAAACAGCAAGAGTTGCAGGTGGTCCCTTCGGCTGGTTTCAGCAGAGAGGAACCTGGGAGAATCCTGTTCACAGGCCTTGCATTTCCCCCACCAGCTGCCTCTCAGCAGCGAAGTGATGCTGGTCGGGATAAGCCTGGGGCCTCTGCTTGACCAAATGCTCCCTACTCTCAGGGCATGCCCCCCCCCCTTTTTTTTTGCCTGGTTCAAGCCTTTCTTGCTTTGGCTGCCTTGTATAGAATATCTGTGTATATATTTACTGTTCTTCCAGTGGCCTCTGAGAATCTGTTTCTTGCTAGAGACGAGGGAGCCTTAGACAAGGTAAGGCAGACACAGGCCAGCCTCTGCCACAGCCCACACCCCTGGGGTGAGGATCCCAGACTCGAGTCTCGTGACCACCTGCCTCTGTAGCGTGCATTTCTGTACCTACCTCAATAAATTAGTAAGATGTGTCAACGGACCTTAATATGAGATCCACATGGGACTGTCTTACACTACTCTAGCCCTGTGGTCGCTAGCAGGCTGGCCTGGGTTGCCTGGAAGGAGCACGTGCCTTGAGCCCGCACTCTAAGGCACTGCTCGTCAGGGAGAGTTAAGGGACCTGTCCTGTGTCCCCCAGAGAGCAGTGACGACAGCCCAGAGTCCCAGCCTCCTTGGTGTCTATAAGCTGAGCCCCACTGCAGTGGTACCTGACACCGGACCGCACAGCACACTCACCCAAGGGCCCTCACCGCTCTTAGAACAAGTCAACCCACAGCCCGCCCCTAGGGTTTAGGTCAAACAGGTCCAGTAGATGAGACACAGGTGGGAGGGAACCAGAATCACCTTCTGAAAAGAGTCTTGACCCAGAAGTTTGGACAAATGGAGGAAAGTTAGCAATTCAGACACGTGATCTTTATGAACTCCTGTCCGTCCCTAAACAAAGACTTAAGTACCCAGCAAGCAGATATCCTATCAGAAAGGAGGACCTCAGCTCCACCAGCCAAGTATCAGGAGAGTTTGCTTGTGAAGACCAGTGCCCGTGGAACGTTCTGAAGACCACGTGGTGCTCCCAACCCCTTGGGTACCTAGAAGTTTATCCTGGGGTTAAATCAGAGCCTTTGGACAGACACACCTGGACCACACTGTTCTGCCTCTTAGAATTGTTTTTACTGAATGGTATTTTTGCCATTGAGACTTGGCCAGCATTGAAAAACGATGCACAAGGCCATCCCATGAAGTCATTATGACCCGGATGATAATGATGCAGTTGAGAGATGTCTACAAGAACCTCCTTTCAGATTTCAGTTCTGGGAAGAGCCATCCTTCCTCCAAGTAGCTGGTTTATTTTTAGCTTCCGGCTCATGTGCACCATTAACTGGTTATTCCTTCCTTTCACCAGCTGCCTGGAAGCTTAGAGCACTGCCTCTGTCAAACTACTCAAAATCATGATATAAATTGTGCATCTTAACTCTGCCTGTAGTTTCAACCTTTTCTCACTGTTATTTTTATATCCCTCCTCATACTCTGCTTTTTTTTTTTTTTTTAACCTTCCTATATTCTCCCTGTCAGCCACCTCATAGACTTTGACACAAAATAGGGATAGCCTTAAGAGACACTTGGAGCTGTGGGTGCCGCCTGCAGGCTTACACCTGAGAGGTGGCAGCAGGGATGCGTCACCTCAGGCGCATCCCGGCAGCGCCCAGGTCCCAGCCGTGTCTGCGGTCTGCCTTGGGAATTAGGGATTCGTGGAAGGAGCAGCGCGTTCTCTTCTAGGAGATCAGTCTGACTTCCTTCAGCAGACATCTGTTGAGTGCGCACAGGCAGGCCCTGGGTTAGGTGAGGGGTCTGGAGAGGAGGTCCCTGCCTGAGCAGGGCTCCCAGCCGGGTTCTGACCCAGATCCAGAGTCCAGGCCCATTCAGATTTTGATCCGACCTGGTCAGAGTCCTCTCTAGGGGATCTCCCGAGAGAAGAGATGACTTACAATCAACATCCCGAGAACAAAGAGAATAGATCCTTAAGCCAGTGTGTGTACAGATGCTTGGCAGGTGGTTTGCCCAGAAGGGGCAGGCAGAGACCTCTACTCCCTGCAGACGTGACTGAGAGGAGCCCGATACCCTTCGGCCTAAAGTGTCAGGAGCATCACAGAGGAACCCTGTTGACGTTTAAATCCCGGGACAAGAGTCGGCTTCTGGGACACTAAGACAAATGGTTTCATATCCAGAAGCCAGCCTGTACTTTTGCCTTGTGCGGGGAGAGGCCAGTTTGAGATGCTGGGGGTGGGGCAGTCAGCCACATGGAAGGAACTAGCATACGGCCCGAGGAGCTACCCACACTCTGTGTGGACGTCCACCTTTTGGAAGCGATGTCGGTCGTGTACACAGTGCCTCCCCCTGCCCACCTCCACTGCTGAGCTCGGCAAGGCAACTGTGAGGGGTAAGACATCCCATGTGCTCATGCAGGAGCCCAGGGCAGCCGTCATTCCAGCCTGAGAAGGTCCTAAGACTGCAGACTATTCACCCGTGGATATCTGTGTCTATATCCACTTTCCACCTTTAAGGACACTGTCCTGCTTTGCACAGGGAGGGGAGGACGTGATACTTCATGGCCGAGTGACCACTGGCGTTTCCCCCCAGACAGCTCGGCTTCACTCAGAGCTCAGCCCCCGCTCCCGCCAACAGCCTGGGTCGTCATGGGCTCCGGGGGGGTTGGTTTGAGAGTCTACCTGTGTAGACGTGTTTTCCACTACCAGCAGGACCTGGCGCGAGCAGCCTTTTTGTGTCGTGGCTGCGTACCCACATCTAAAAGTGGAGCAAACACTACATAACTACGAGAAGCGTCATCTTTATACCCATGACAACACCCATCCCTTGGCCAGTGTGTAGGGCAGTCTATGTACTCCCCACTGCTCTCCAGCAATCTCTGCTGTGCTCTCACCCAACAGCTACCAGATCATGTTGGACTGCTGGCACAAAGACCCAAAAGAAAGGCCAAGATTCGCAGAACTTGTGGAAAAACTAGGCGACTTGCTTCAAGCCAATGTACAACAGGTAAATTTATCTAGAATATCAGAAGGCCAGATGCCTTCAATATAAGTCAAGGGAGTGTCTTCTTTGTCTATTATTTTAATGGCTATTAATAGCTGAGCTCAGGAGTAAAAGAAAACACGTGTGGGGGGGGTGTGGGCGTGTGTGGGTGTGTGCAGACTTATCTTCCCCAGACACAAGCAAGATTGTGGAAATGACATAGTTGAACTGAAACAGTGTCCCACAGAAACAGGCTGAAGTAGACATGCATGTGACTACACCTGTCTTTGGTGTTTTAGGATGGCAAGGACTATATCCCACTCAATGCCATACTGACAGGAAATAGTGGGTTTACGTACTCAACTCCTGCCTTCTCAGAGGACTTCTTCAAGGAAGATATTTCTGCTCCAAAGTTTAATTCAGGAAGTTCTGATAATGTCAGGTAAGATCTCTCTTTCCCCAACTTCATTTTATAAAATTTTCAAACATAGAAAAAAGCCCACCTCCTAAACCCAAACATACATTTTCCCTCATTTCGTGTACGTACTCGATACGTGTGTGTGTGTGTATTTTTCCTTTTGCCGAACCTTTTGGAAAAGGGCATAAGGCACTGTAACACCTGCCCTTTAAATACTTTGGTGTACATCTCGTAAGGGACAGTCTTCTGTGCCACCACACCAAAGAAAATTGATAATCCCTTCATGCTATGAAATTTTCAAATCTCCATTATTTTCCCCAAATGTCTTATGTACCTTTTTTCAAAGCATCATCCAATCAAGAACACTTTGCATTTTCTTTCATTTCTTTAGTCTGTCTTATTCTAGAAGAACTCCTCTTTTGTTCCCCCCAATGACCTTGACTTTTTTCATGATACCTTCGATAAAATGCAACAAAGTGGATTTGTTTTCTTACCTGACAAACTAAGTACCTCTCGTTAGCCTAGAGGAAATTGGAGAAGGTGTAAGGGAAGAAAGATGTACTGAGTAGCCGTGCTGGGCGGGGTCAGCACCTCAGTCCTAGCGGTGACACGTGTGTCACACGCATTCAGTGCTCATGGTTAGACACGTGCTGTGTGGTCTGGTACCATGCTGGGCTCTTTGCATACATCACCTCCTTTAATGCTCAAACCAATCCTATGAAGAGTTCCTGGTATACAAGTGGGGACATTAAAGCTCCACAGAGGACAGCTCGCCAAAACTGTGCGGCTCGAAAGCGGCAGAACAGAACTTCTAACCCAGGTGTTCTGACGCTCCCTCCCTGTCCCCGTGTAGTCAGGACTCGTTTCAGGACTTTGACTATCCTGTGGGCCTTCTAGCATTTTTGCCTGCAGTCGGTACACTCCTAGGGCTCCAACCTCAGTTCAGTCAAGCTTGACAGGCGACTAGGGAAGAGCTGGAAAGACCGATGGTCTGGGACGGGCCTGGAAGAAGTCCAGTGGCCGGCCCAGATCTGCGGTGCTGGGGTCACAGGTCAGCGGCACAATTCATACTTCACAACCGGCCCAGATGAGTCATCCATTGTTTTTTTTGGCCTGATACGCGGGCCTCTCACCACTGTGGCCTCTCCCATCGCGGAGCACAGGCTCCAGACGCGCAGGCTCAGCGGCCATGGCTCACAGGCCCAGCCACTCCGCGGCATGTGGGATCTTCCCGGACCGGGGCACGAACCCGCGTCCCCTGCACCGGCAGGCAGACTCTCAACCACTGCGCCACCAGGGAAGCCCCATCCATTGTTTTAAAGATGAGAAAAGTAAGCGTGGATTAAATAAATTAGCAGGGGCGGATTGGGTCAGACCTGGGGAGGAAGGTGTCAAAGTTACACGGGCCTCTCCGGTCTGTTGCTTAGCCTTGGGCCCAATAGGGAGCTCGCCTAAGAGACGGGGCCTTGTCGGTGGTGACAGGGCCGCAGGTGAGGGGGCGTACAGTGGGGCCCTCTGCCGGCCCCTCCTAACAGATCAACCAAAGCTCAGCAGGCAGCCACAGGGAGCTCATCCAAATACTACCCCTTTCTCCCGATCTGTGATCGCAAACCTGGATACACAAGACTAGCCCTGGTGCTCGATTATGCCATTGAATCAGCTGTGGGACCCTGACGGGTCATGTCCTTGCAGAAGTAGCAGCTGTACATGGTGAAGCCACATCACCTCTCTGGGCATCACTTCCCATTTCTTTGTAACATGGGTGTTTAGACCAGATGACGACCCAGGTCTCTTCTTGGCCCGACACCATCTGGTTCCACGGGGGACCAGAGGCCTGACCACTGCCTCGTCTCTCAAGGGTCCCTCTGGGGTCTTGCTCAAAACTACGCAACGTGGATTAGCAACCACAGGAGGAAGTAGCACCACTGTCTGGATTCCCAGGGAAACACAGCCAGAGAACTGCAGCCTCAAGAGGGATGAGGTGACTCCCAGTGTTTGGGTTCACCTTAGCTGGGACGTGGTGCCCATGTCTCCTGACTAATCAAAACTGGATGCATTTTCCTGTCTTGATTATTCTTTCTGCTTCTTCTTTAGATATGTAAATGCTTTCAATTTCATCAGCCTGGAAAAAATCAAAACCTTTGAAGAACTTTCACCAAATGCCACGTCCATGCTTGATGTAAGTAATGGAAGTGGAAGGAACCTACTCAGTGCACCCAGACTCCAGTCGTCCGGTGGCTCTAGGTCAACGGGGGCCAGTAATCAGTGGTGGCTGAAATGACCATTTCAGGGGGGCTGACAAGACATAGAATACACAGAGCTAATTTGAAAGTAATTCTGTAGTTTGAAGATAACCCAGGATTCACTCCAGGGCCCATGTCCTTGCCTGGGCGTAACTCAGTCCCCTACGAAACCTCACTGTGTGTTTCTAAGCTTCTTGGCCATCAGTGATGGAACCTTGCTTTCAGAGCATTAGAGGAACTCAAAGCTGTGCGAGTGGTTGCACCTTCGTGGTGCGACAGAGAGCCCTCTCCCACGAGCAGCTCTGAGATCCTGGAAGAATCTCCTAGGCCTCTGTTCCCACCCAACCACACAGGGCAAAGTGATCCATACAGCCCAGCAAACAAGAGGCCTCAACCAGCTCGTCCCTTTAAAAGATCTGGGATGTCGGGTTGAGAGAATAAGGGGAGGAGAGGAAGGGCTGGACAAGAGACACGGCCGCTGCATCTCAGGGCCGCTCATGGAGTCGTGACCCAAAAAAAGGCCTGTAAAACCTACGGTGGGGGCTTCCCTGGTGGCGCAGTGGTTGAGAGTCCGCCTGCCGATGCAGGGGACACGGGTTCGTGCCCCGGTCCGGGAAGATCCCACATGCCGCGGAGCCATGGCCGCTGAGCCTGCGCGTCTGGAGCCTGTGCTCGGCAACGGGAGAGGCCGCAGCAGTGAGAGGCCCGCGTACCGCAAAAAAAAAAACCCTACTGTGGTGTGAAGGTGATGACCACAAAGCGTGGCCTTGAGACACAGCACAGTCACCACTGAAAAACACCAAAACCTTCCAAACACACCAGAAAAAGAGGAAAGATTATTTAAACACTAAAAAAAAAAAAAAAAAATTACAAATAAGCTGGTGAATACAAAGGCAAAGTGGCTGGAAATTTTGGTTTGCTGCTTAGAAACACTGGTTTTAAGACCAAGGAGACGATACGAAACAAAACATGGAAGGCTTCTTTGACCCTCAGCCCTGCCCGCCTGAGTAGCTCGGGAACTGGGGCAGGCCCCTTCCTGAGGCTCCTTTACTAACGGATAGTTAAGGACACAGACAGAGCCACGGGGGGACTGAAGGTGGCAGGAACCACGTGTGGGGTCCACTCACTGGAAACGCCGTGTTAACAGAGTCAGGACCCTGCATAAAACTCAGTGCTAAATACGCACCAACAAGGAAACAGAATGGCTGGAAACCATCACACAGGAGGGCCTAAAAATTCTGTAGAATCTTCAAGAAAAATTAAACCATGTCTTTATCATTTCTCAGAGTCTTTACATATCATTGCCAAGTCATCCGCCCAACTATCTTTAATATATTTAAGCAATAATTTGCATAAAAGTTGACTAGGAAAAACGCTCACCTGGTACCCGCAGTTTTCCCTTTTGTTTACATTTGCTTTCTTCACCGTCAGGAGGAAGGGCCTCAGTCACTGGGCACAGGGATTTCTTGTGACTGACAAAGTTTAGACTTGCCGATATGGAGACAATGCTGTGTCTTCACAGGCAGGGAGTGTGGAAGATGAGGCCAGAGCCTGGAGTGACCTTAGATGCGCATCCCAACATCACACCCCAATTGGCATGGGCCCCTCCAGGTCAAGCAAGAGGTGTAACCTTTTCCTTCTTCCCTTCAGGACTACCAGCTGGACAGTGGCACCCTGCTGGCCTCTCCCTTGCTAAAGCGCTTCACCTGGGCCGAGAGTAAACCCAAAGCCTCGCTGAAGATTGAGTAAGGACGCTGGGGGGCTCTGACCAGTTCCCGGAGGGGCGAGAAGGAAGGTGCCGGGGGAGAGGGTTTCATGGCGATACTTGAGGGCTACCTGCCCTCCTAGACCATAGTGTCCAGGACGTGCAGAAAGCACTTTTTTCTCCCCAGAAGGACAGGAAAGAGGGCATAAAATCAGACATCTGAATGCCATGTTCTGGGAAGGAAGACTGGGATTTAAGGGAAAACAGAACTTGCTTTACGGGCAAGGACAGGCAGTCCGAGCCCATGCAGCACAGCCGCTCGGTAGAAAGGAGCCCCATGTCTCCAACTGTCAACAGTGCACAGTCAGATGGAGACCTGCTCACAGGGGCGGGGAGGGGACGCGCACCCCTCACCATCCCGGGCCGGCAGCAGCGGCACAGGAGGGGCCCGACTACTGCCGTCCAGTCATGAGACTTGCCCTCCTGACACCCCAACCCTTCCAAGTGAGTGCTCATGTCCTGTGGACCGTGGCTTTCCTTCCTCCACACAGCGGCCGGTGGCAATGCCGTCAGAAAACGTGGGCTCTCGCTGGACCCTCCAGGGTGCTGGACCCTCTCGGTGCTCGTCCCTTCCCGGTTCCAATGCCTGCCCCCGACTCACCCACAGGCAGAACCATCCTGCTCCTCTTGTACCCAAATCAGGGCTCTGCTGACTCACAGAGCCAGAGGGTAAACCAAGGCTCGCCTCTGCCGCTTACAGCAGCAGCCGTCCCCAGTACACGAGCAAGGAGCTGCAGCTGTGTGCGGTCACCTCTCCCTACAGAAGCAGGCAGCCGCGGCCAGGGAGCACAGGAAAATATGCTTAACCTCATTAGTCATCAGGGAGATGCAAGGCACATGAGACACCCCTTCTTCACACCTGCCCGCATGGCTGGAATCAGAGTCAGTGCTGGCGAGGAGATGAAGAAATTAGAACCCTGTATGCTCGCTGGTAGGAACATAAAACAGTGCAGCCACTTCGGAAAACAGTCTAGCAGTTCCTCAGAGGCTAAACAGAGTTAGTCTAGGAACCGGCAGTTCAGCTCCGTAGGCATATACCCCGCGGAAATGAAAACTTACGTCCGCACAGAAACTTGCACACAAATGTTCACAGCAGCGTTATTCATAATGACCAAAGGAAGAAACAACTCGAATGTCTATCAATTGGCGAATGGATAACTAAAATGCATATATCCGTACAACAGAAGGAGATTTGTCAATAAAAAGTATGAGGTACCGATGCACGCTGCAACATGGATGAACCTTGAATTAAGTGAAAAGAGCCGCTCATGAAACACTACGCATCGTGATTCCATGTATATAAAATGCCCTGAAGAGCCCTCTGTAAATATACTAACAACCACTGGCCTGTACGCTTTAAATAGGTGAATCGCACAGTATGTAAGTTATACGTCAACACATCTGTTGCTTAAAACAAAACAAAAAAACACAAACAGGTGGCCAGCGCACGGCTAGTTTGCTGGCCCTGATCCAAGTCAAAGGGTGGCCACAGACGCCTCTGAGCGATGGGGCCCACAGCGCATCAACCCCAGGGAGCTGGAGGGCCGGGAACGTTCGGGCCCGAACACCTGCGCACGCGTGTCCTCTGCGGCGCCCCCCCGGGGGCCCGGAGCCGCGCGCCGGGCAGGTCAGGGGACACCGCGAGGAGTGACGGGAGAAGCGGGACCCACGCGCTTTTGTCTCCTACTTTAAAACACTTCCAGAAACACTTTCCCGTGTGGAAAAAAGGAAAACCACCCATTGCATCCTCTACTCGGAGACTAAAACATAGAACATGGATCAAAGGCTGGGCGCGCTAATGCAGAGCCAATTCAACAACGTCGTGGCGCCCGGGGTTCTCATTCTCATCCCAGCTGTTAAGCCCACCAAACACGGGAGGACAAGAGAAGCTCCTCTGCCCGGCGCGGCGTCCTGGGCTGCATGCGACGCACGGAAGCCAGCAGCCAGTCCCCTGCCCCTTCACCCTTGCCGCGATACACCGCCTTAACTGGACATGCCTCTCCTCTGGAGCACAAACAGGAGAGGGAGACGGACGGCTGGGCTCACCTTTCCGTAGGACGTTCTAGGAGTTTCTCCAGGCGGCTGTAACAAACTTCCACAAACTCGGTGTCTCGACACAGGAGTTCCGGAGGCCGGACGTCCAAGGTGAAGGTGTCACAGGGCTGCGCTCCCTCGGGAGGCCCCAGGGAAGACCGTGCCTCTCCTCCTCCAGCGGCGCCGCCCCCGGCGTCTCCTCGGCCCCACCTTCCCGCTCCTCCTGCGTGCGCCGTGACGCCCGCTCCGCCTGTCTTATAAGGACGCGTGTGATTGTGCTTGAGTCCCACCTGGGGGACGCAGGCCAGGCGCCGCCTGCGGAGATCCTTTAGCTGAGTCGCAGCTCTTGCCTTATAAAGTGCTCTTCACAGGTTCCAGGGATTCGACTTGAATATTTGCGGGGCTGGGGAGCATCTCTGAGCCAATCACAGGCGTAGGGGAGGGCTGGACCCAAGCTTGGGGGCTATTTTCCACCAGCAGTTCTGGGTTTGCCTTAACTAATTCCACCCTGGGCCCTGGCCGGCCGGCGGAATGCCGCCCAGCTGGTGGCAGAGAGGCCGTGCACAGCTCCAGAGACCCTGGCAGAGGGCGAGGTGGGACTCCACAGCCATGAACCCCAGGACGCCTATGAGCAAACGACCCACTAAGGGGTGGACTTGAGTGTGTCCAAGAAATCAACTTTGATTCTTTTCTTTTCTTTCTTTAGCTTGAGAGTAACAAGTACAAGTAAGGAGTCGGGCCTTTCTGACCTCAGCAGACCCGCGTTCTGCCATGCCAGCTGTGGGCACCTCAGCAGAGGCCGGCGCAGATTCACCTATGACCCCTCGGAGCTGGAGAGGAAGATTTCGTGCTGCTCTCCCCCACCCGACTACAACTCCGTGGTCCCGTACTCCACCGCACCCGTCTAGAGCCCGACTCAGCACAGCCTTCTTTCTAGAACCACGTGTGTATTTATACCCCCAGAAAAGTAGCTTTTGCCAGTATTATGCATATATAAATCGACACCTTTTCCTTTCCACAGAAGCCAGCTGCTTTTGTGTGACTGTTAATAGTGCTTTTTGTCTCTTTTGACTAACAAGAATGTAACCCCAGATAGATAAAGCCAAGAGCACCACTGCCAACCCTCGCGGGACTCAGAGGGTAGGAGAAATCCTTCCTCAGCCCCAGGACTTGCTTCTCCTCCCCGGGGCCCCAGGGCCGCCGGGCTCCGGCTGGTTGATGACACACACTGTCACCTGTCACCGGCCTGTGCTGCAAAGGCGTGGCTCTGGGGCCCTGCAGCATCTGACACGGCCTGGGAGGAGGAGGGGAGAGAGGAAGAGAACAGGACAGGGCACGGGGACGGAGTGGGATGGGGACAGTGCCACTGGGTCCACGTTCGAGAACCAGCCAGGGAGCAGACAGGACAGGGGGTGGGCGGTGAGCGGAGGCCAAAAAAGGCCAAACGTAATTTTTGGAACGACCAAGCACATTGCACCACCTCAGCTATGGGATGGGTTCTGTGCCTCTTCCCAGACGGGGCACGGCTTTCGTCTCCAGCGCTGGGTGGAGCTCGAAGCCAAGCCCGTCCCCCCGCCGGCCCCCCAGCAGGACACGCTGACCCCGCACCCTGAGCTGGGCGGGGCTGGGGGTGCCGGGGGCGGAGGCCGCCTCTCCCCACGCGCCGCTCCCAGGAAGCTCAGCCCAGTGAGTCTGGTCTCCTAGGTCACCGGTTCGGCTGAAAGCCACGTTTTCAAAGATACTGTCAGATTCCATCTGGAGTATTAATATCTAGTCAAGACACTTAACTCAGTTTTTGGTATTAACCTGTTTCGTACAGTTAGTTATAAAAGGAAGCTGAGGAGAAGGAAAACAGTCTTGTGTAGGTTTACTCTAGACCCAAACTAGGATAGATGGAGGAAAAAAGAGAAGGCGGAGTGAAAACCCCATCTCCACGCCAACCAGACCAACTCCCGAAAACCGTGGCGACCCGAGGACAGAAGTCAACCAGGTGTCCTTCTTATTCGGTGGAGACCCTACCCACGCTCGCCTCTTAGACAGAAGAGCATTGACCAATGTCTACTAAGCACTTTATGCTCCTTGAGGAAAAAGGTGGTATGTAATTTATGCAAGATACTTCTAGAATGGGGACTCAGGATATTAGTTAATGAGCCGACAATAGGAGAAAAGCCTCTTTTCATCTACTTTGGGCCTTGCCTTGGGTCTGAGGATGATGGAAATAGGGAGACAGGGTACCAAAGGGTGCCTACTTCTCAGGGTCCAGAGGCCCTGGACCCCTCACTGGCTCTGCGTGATGCTGCGTGTTTAGGATGTGCACACCTTCTGGGGCCAGCTGGAGCCAGACAGGCCACAAGGAATCACTGCTCCTGGTAGAGAAGAGGACGCTTCCCTTCTTAACTCTAGAACCTGAGACGGAAGTGATAGATGGGCCTGTGCTTCCTGCCCCGTGTGCCACAGTCTCGCTTCAAGGCTCTTCGTATGAAGAGATGGGAGAGCTGGAACGTCCCCAGCAAGACATCGGCTGCTTCCGGGGGCGGGGACTCTGCTGGAGGAGCCTCTGGCCAGTCTCCAGCAAGAGTCAAGTGCAGACAGTATCGGGCCAGGGCCCTGGAGAGGGGGGCCTTCTTCCTGTTCTTCACAAGCCCGAGAGCACCTGTGACCCCTGGCAACAGTACAAATCAGGTAACCGGGAGGAGGTCAAACAGGGCAATTACAAGAAGACCACAATCGATTCTCCTGTCTTCTCAAATCAGTTAAGGATCCAGCAGTTAGTGAAAACAAAGCAAAACCTTAGCTATGCATATAATGTCTTGATTTCAATAATCTAACTCTTAATCATTAAGAGGCCTTAGTAATACCATCTTTCCAAAAGAACACGTTAGACTGTGTTAATCCGGCTTCCTCAGAGACTCGGGTCTGTCCCATCAGTCCGGTTTTATCTGGAGTCTTAACATAGAATGAAAACTGGAAGCTGGGAGGAATGAGTGTATCCAGTGGCGAAGGGCTTGTCCCAGACGGGTTCATTGAAACAGCACTGAAAATGCAATCACTAGTGGACTGATGGTATTATTAGACCCATTTGTCATCTCCGACAGAAATGGTTGGCCTGAACAACGAGGGGACAAGTACTCCCTTTCAGGACTTGTGAGATCAAGGACATGGAGCAGCGTGGGTAGGAGGGGACGGGAACCACGCGCGAGCCTGTATCTAGCTGGTCTAAGAATGACGCTCAGGCCCGTGGAGCATGTGGGTCCAAACCCTGAGAAGGTGACCTCAGCCTTCTGGCTGCGCCTCGCTTCCCAGCCCCTAAGAATGCCACACAGGAAACAACCACGTGTCGGCCCCTTTTAACTGATCAAAGAAGGAGCGCGTCTTTGACCGACAGTGGTAGTAACTATATGTATATTTGTGTGTGTGTGTGTGTGTTTTGTGCAGAACTATTTAAGGAAACTGGAATTTTAAAGTTACTTTTATACAAACCAAGAATATATGCTGCAGATATAAGTAAGAGAGAATCTCGTCCTACATCTCTAGTCACTATGAATGTACTTTGTATGCTATCTTCATATAATAAAATTAACTTACAGAAACATCCATATATTTTCCATTTTGCGTATAAATGAAAAAAGGGGTCTTGGTTTCCCTGGGCGGGGGAGTGGACAGGTGTTCTGTGTGAGCTCACGAAATACCAATTACTAATCCGGCACAAGAAACAGAAACCAAGCGCCACTAAAGACGGGGCACAGAGCTTCTACCAGTCCACAGAGTGGCTGCTCTCAACGATTGAGACACTGCGAACAGTAAATCAGCATCAAAATATAAAATGAATACGATCACAAGTAGAATGTACAGACTGAGTGCGAGTGCTGGCTGCAGACCAAAGTCCCCTCAATTAAAAAAGAGGCAGGCTTTCCCAAACACTAACATTACTATAATCACAGAACGTGTGTGTGTACACATGCGCGTGGGTGTATATTTGTGTATTAGAGGTTGTGTGCTGGGAACCATACGAAATAACTAGGCAGTGACACGAGAGCTTCCCTAAGAAAAGGACACTAGCTACGTATTCTTCAATTTTGTTTTGTGGATCACATCCTAGAAAGAGGAACCATTGAGGTAATCACTAATAGACATAGAATAAGTGACCAACACATTGTCTTAGAAAGCGGTCATACCATCACCTTCCTAATAACATCATAAGCAAACCAGATTGGAGAAACACTTCCAGGGAAAACAGGCCTGCTTTCTTTGGGACAAGGCGAGAACAAGGGATAAATGACTAATCTCAATAAATTTGTGGTTATTAGCTGAAGAGGGCAAAAAGCATTTTATCTTCGAGAATCTGAAATCCTTTAAAAATGTTACTGGTTTTCTTAACACAAAAGTCACTAATTTAGGCAAAGGATTTGAAGAATGTTCAAGGAATTGGGGTCACGTCATCGTTTAGAAGTTTTCTCATGACTCTAGAAACTTATTGTACATTTGGGAACGGAATTTTTTCTTCTGTCCAGCAGCAGGATAGCCCAGTAAGGTTTATTGGACTCCTCAGTGTTAAACGTATTACCAGACTTACGGATTTCACAGGCCAGGAAATATTTCAGAAATATCCTGGATCCCAACACAGGAATGACTAGCCTTCTGTTTTTTGAACTAAAGACATTTAAGAGAAAAAAAACAAAACAAAGTAACCCCCCAAACCCACTAGATGCCACTAATGTTCTATTTCTTGATCTGGGTGTGGGAAATAGGTACGTTCACGTCATGATCATTCACTGAGCTGTACCCTTACATGCAAACGCACGTGTGTATGCTCTTCAATAAAGGATTATTAAAATGAAAAAAACCTGATTGATCACCACAACTCTTCACAGAGGAAAAACCCATTTTAAAAAGAGTAAGGGCTTAGACTCAAACATAGCAACTGAATTTTATGTGCCAGGAACTATTTATTCCAAGTGGTTTAGAGAAATAAACTCATTTAATTTTCAAAGCAACCCAATGTGATAGGCACTATCAGTATACCCTTCACATCGATGGGACGACTGAAGGAGTCAAGAGAACTTCAAAATCCCACCATCACATCTGCCCACCTACCACGGACACTCTGCCCTCCCGACTCAGAACACCCGGGGTACACGCAGCCCCTCCCTCTCCTCGACTCAAGGCCATTGCTCCAGCAACTCACCACCCCTCACCCCTGCCCATCTTCCCTTTTCCACTGGATCATACGAACATGCTATTACCTCTCCCATCTGGCAAAACCCAAAACCCTCCATCCCTGCTTTCCCCTCCAGCTACCACCCCATTTCTCTTTTCCTCTTCACGGCAAAATTCCTTGAAAGAGCTGGTTCTACTACTCTGTGTTTCTGGTTCCTCTCCTCCCACTCAAGCCGAGCTTTCTCTCCCACTCACTGAAAAGGAGCTGCTCCATGGGGAGCTTATCCATGACGCCACGTCGCTAAACTCAGTGGCCATTTTCAGTCTCAGTCTTAACACCTTGACCCTTATTCCTGGAAACACCTTGATTCTAGGACATCACAGATTTTTCTTCCCACCTCACTGGTCATTTCTGCCTCATACTGGTTTTCTTTTCTCTGATCCTTGAACAGTGTTCCAGGAACCCCAGGGCTCTGCCCCTGGACCTTTCCACTTCTCAGTCTATACTAAGTCTCTTCATGCTCTCAATCAACCTCAAAGCTTGAAATGACATCTATATGATAATGACTTGCAAATTGCACGTACAGGCCAGAGCTCTCCCCCTAACCTCCGAACTCCTATGTGAGTGCTAAACCAATATCTCTTGATTGTATTTTCCAAGAACTCGCTGCACCAATACCTCCCATCCCACATGAGCTCTGGCAGTGTCCTTGTCACTTCCCCATCCAATTCCTCTCCCCTGGAATCAGAGCGGGCTTTGTGACTCGTCAGCAACAGAATGTACCAGAAGTGACCGTGCATGAGTCCGAGGCCAGGCCAGAAAAGATCAGCTTCCACCCGAGGCCACTCATTCTCCAACCGGTCCCACCAGAGACGCAGTCGCCAGAGCTGGAGAAGCCCAAGCCTCACGGAGAGGCCACGGGTTGGGACCTCCATTGACCGGCCCCAGCTGAGTCCAGTTCATGACCTTCAGTTCAGGTGCCAGGTCGGATGACTGCAGTCCCCACCCTCCTGGCACTGGAGTTTTCCCTGCTGAAGTCCAACATAATGGGTAGAGCTAAGCCGTCCCTGCTGTGCCCTGTCCTAATTCCTGACCCACAGAACCCATGACAGTAAAATGGGGGTTGTTTTATGCCACTGAAGTTTACGGTCCGTCGTCACTTAACAATAAAAAACCAGCACAAACGTGTACTAAACATCTTAAACTTAACAGGCCCCAAACCAAATTCCCAACTGTCTTTCCTCACTTCCCCGTCTTCCCCGTGCCAACCCCCTCCCTTCCTCCCTCCAAAAACCCCTTTCTTCCTACAACCATCTCTTTCAATTCAGCAGAATCCTCCATCCTGTCAGTAGTGGGCCAGAATCTTCAGTCATTTTGATTCCTCTCCTCTTTCTTACTCCACGTCCTAGAAATCATAAATCAGGACATGCTCTTGGCTCTACCTTTGAAATGTATTCAGAATCCAGTTGCTTCCCACTGCCTCTACAGCTATCTCCCCGTCACCCCGCCCCAAACCCCCTAACGAGCAGCCCGAGTGATCCTTTCAAATGCTGTGCCATGCTATTCCTGCTCACAATCCTCCTCGAAGCTTCCCCTGCAGGAGTAAACGCCAAAGTTTCCTGCCGATTCTGCTCTGGCCTTGGGAGCCTGCTTGCCCTGCCTCAGACGCTCCCGGCACGTTCCCCGGCCTGGAATTCTTTTCCCTCAGACATCTGCGATGCCTGGCTCCTTCTCTTCAAGTCTTTGCTCAAACACAACCTTCTCAGGGAGACCTACTTACCCACATCGTCCCATCTGACATTCTACCATCACCACCAAACTCCCCACACCTAGAGTTGCAAGATGAAACACAGGATGGCTAATTAAATCTGAATTTCAGATAAACAAATGATCCTGTGTCCCATGCAATACTTGAGACGCACTCATGCTAAAAAGAAAATTATCCACTGTTTATCTGAAATTCAAATTCAATTTTGTGTTGTCTATTTTAATTTGCTAAATCTGGCAACCCTATCCACGCCCTTTACCCTACTTTATTTTCTTTCCATAACCATTATTACCTCTTAACTACTATATACTCCTTTTCCGATAGGATGAAAGCTCTCTAAGAGCAGAAATATTTGTCTGTTGTTGTCAGAGTGCTGTTGGTTCCTAGAACAATGCCTGACATATAACAGGCATTCAATAAATACAGGCAGACCTCACAGATGCTGCTTTTTCTACAGACTGAAGGTCTGCGGCATCCCTGCATCGAGGAAGGTCTCAAGGCACCGTTTTTCCAACAGCAACTGCTCACCCACTTCAGGGCTCTGTGTCACGTTTTGGCAATTCTCTTAGTATTTCAAACTTTTTCATTATTACTATATTTGTTACAGTGATCAGGAACCTCTGATGTTACTATTGCAAGATTACAACTTGCTGAAGGCTCACATGATGGCAGTACTTTTAAATTAAGGTATATACATTTTTTTTAGACATAATGCTGTTGCACACCTAACAGACTGCAGTACAGTGTAAACATAACTTTTGTACGCACCGGGAAACCAAAAACTTCATGTGACTCACTTTATTGCAGTGGTCTGGAACTGAACCCACAATGTCTGAGGTAGGCCTATATTTAATGAATGAGTACCTAGTTTCAACAAATATTACCATTTTGTCATATTTTCCTTCTCTACCCTTCTATTCGGAATGATGTTTCTGGGGGGGTGGGGGGAGAGGAACCTTCACCTATATAGTAAATTAACCGCGTCTGAATCAAAGACCAGCAGATGTCATTCCTTTCGTGTAGGTAGGTCCTCCCTCCTAAACTACACTGTATGCCGTGTACTGTTTAGAAATGTTTGGGTGTAACTCCACATTTTGTAAAGAACAAGTACTTAAAATACTTATCCGCATTTTTGGTGCCTAGAACAGATCCAAGTTAGGCATTTAACAGATATTTGGTAAATTAACAAATAAATCTGCCACCATTTTATCCAAAGACCAAAAGTTCCTCCAAAACACATATGAAACGTTTGGCCTTTTAAGTACCAATCATAAAACAAACATCATCTTGTTAAATGAACTGGTAGCAAAAAAAAAAAAAAAAAAAAAAAAAAGGACCATCTTCTCTCTGTAATTCTTTATTAAAAATACTGCTGTACACGTAGAGACTGAAAACAGGATTAAAGATGAATAACCCATATTGGGATCATGACATTAGAACTTAACATACTGGTGCTTTTCAGGGAAGTTGTTGACATCCAAATTACAGAACCAAGGTCAAAAGCAAAATACAAAGGTACCCTCAAAAATATTTACAATGAAGTAAATACATTAACAGATTTTAAAATAGGTAACAAAAAATCGAAATGACCAACGTTACATGATTTCAAGGGTTGTCCGTTCTGTGCTTGTATCTGTCGTAACAGGAAGGTGTGCAAGTTTATATCCTTAATTTGAGTACTTTCAGATATTAAAATCTTCCTATGAATTAAAAAGACTAACTTTTAGACAACCTGTTAAATGGAATTACACTATGGAAAAGAGGGCTCCCCCAAAAAACACCTAAGCAGAACTAAGAGTTCTATTGAAAACCATTCCCAATAAAAACTAAATGAAAAATAAATATAAAACAAAGCTTAAAAAAAATAACGTATTACCTGACACCAACTGTTTTCTGGCTGACAATATTTACTCATGAAAACATATCAGCTGTCTACCTTTTTATTCAAACCAAGTCCTGAGGTTACTAGGGGCTGAAGCAAGCTAGCATTTATGATGCAAACACTCTTGGGGTTGTGATTTGAACCGGCCTCGCAGAGGGAAGTTTGCTGGTCTACACAGAATGAGAAAATCAAGCCCTATTTTACCCCTGCCCTTCCTTAGCTTTTGCAAAACATTGGTCCACAAATTAAATTTTCAAAAAGTTCCCAGACCCTGAAACTAAAATAGATGATCCCCTTTCATTTTCAAAGAAAACAATATTGGAAAAAATCTCCAGCCCGCTTATAAATTAAGCATTTCATATTTCTTCTAGAATACAAGTAGTTCTTTTTTGTACAAAAGAATTACAATATGATTTGTCAAAAAACATATAAAAAGACAGCTGCTCTTTGTCAAATACATGAGCTAATAATGATAAAAGACTTTTGCATGTTAATGTCTCCAAGTTCCTGTTCCTTTTACATAAAAAAAGAACATTATGGTGGCAAATGTTAATTATCCTTTGAATATTGAGCATTATGTTCTTTTAAAATCCATCCTGATCAAATGCAATAACTGATTTTCTTTTTAACTCAACAACTGATGCTACCAGACGTGGACTCAAACACACTTGTTAAAACATGTAAAGCGTGTCTCTAGTCTTCAAAGATTTTGGGTGAAGAGGTGCTTTTTCTTGATGCAAATCTCAAGGCAGAGAAAATCATTTTAAAGCTTATAAAAAGTGGACAGAGAAATATTAAAAACTTCTCTGAAAACTACAAATATGTATAGTTATTAAAATTGAAGACTGTAACATCAGTTGCAAGTGCTTGGAAGTCTTTCCTGACCTTTTGAGTTTCCACATTTTCTTCATAGTTGCATGATGAGCACCCAGTGCTAGCAAAACATTCAGTGCTGGGAAAGGAGATAGAGTCTTCATTACTGTTTTTTATGAAAGAAAATTCCTATGTATTTGGCAGTCTTCAGTATCAAAGTATAGGTATTTCATTAACTAGAAATTCCATGAATACCCAAGTTTGGCGACAACTGCACGTCCAAATGTTAAGAAAGTTAAGAGGAGGAAAATTCCAGACTTTTGAGACTGACTTATTCAGGAATATCCCACATAGTTATTATCAAAAGCACTATTACTTTGGGCTAAGCAGTGACTGCAAAGGCACAGCAGATTGTTTTCCCTCCAGATTCAGGCTGTAAAACTTCAGAAAGCTCCTGATGCCAGACCACCGCTGTGTTTAGTTCGTCTTCTGAACAGTGTCTCTGTATCTGTATCCAGTGTAAAGTACCATAATAAAGCTGTGGTTCAAAGAACAGAACTTTATACAAAAAAGCAAACTGGGAAAAACCTAAAGCAATATACTCCTGAACTTCAGGCCTTTAACACAATTTCTTAATTTTTTTCTGTTAAAAAATGGCATAAATGTAAATGTATCTGATTAGCATGGAAACGCCTTTTTAAAAAAAGGCTCTGGTTGAATTTGGAGCAAAGAGCTCTGTGTGCTCCTTCAGTTCCTGTTTGTCTAACCCTCATTCAGAAAGGACTTAAATCAACTAGTAGGGGAATTCACACCCAACAAGTCACTGAAATTTTTGTGTGTTCTTAAAAACAAAACAAAAAACACACACAAAAAATCTCAAGCTGAACTAACAGTGGGTGGCATACAGAGCTTGCATACAATACTCTTACAAGAATTATGCACTATATGGTACTTCCATGAAATCATTTACCTGGTCCCTTATGTTATTCAGGGCAACCCATCCCCAAAAGAGCAAATTCTGCAACCCTCAGTGACAAAAATGCTGCCCAGCATTGTTTCCCAAAAACCTCCTTGCAAATCGTTTCCCTTAATAAGTATACAATGTGGCAAAAGTTCAAAGATCAGAAAAAAGTCTTTAAAAAATTAAAATTAGTGCATATACAAGTGGAAAAAACAAAAGCTGGAACATCATTCCCCTAACGGTGCTCCTTAATCTAAAATAAACTCTTCACAGGTGTGGCCCACCGGCAGCCACAGCTCAAGGATAAGTGAAACATTCTTCCTTTCAAGTAACAGCGCACCTGACCCAAGTGCAAGCAGCTCTGCTCATCTTCTGCTTGTTTCCCAAACGCGAAATGAGATGATGAGAACAGTTCAGCTGTAGTGCAATTTGCTATTGGTTAATAAGCTCCTCGGCCATATCCCGCCTGTTTTTTTTTTTTTAAGCAAATACTACAACTGACCATTTGCAGCTGCAATCAGTTCTTGAAAAGTATTTTCAAAGCATCGCTTTAAGTCACTGTAAGTCACCACAAGTACACTCTTCTCATCTCTGGAAATGAGGCTTATTTTTTCTGGCACACCAGCATCTAACTGAAACAGACAGAAACACAACATATGAAGTTCAAGCCTATTTTAGGACAACACTTGCAACAGTGATATATGAAATATTTTTTAAAATGTTGTCACATTCCCCTCTAGAAATTCATAAATATTTTACATCACTAATCACTATGCACACACTTTTCAACTCAGATGCGTTTTTAAAAAACTGTCCTAGGGGCTTCCCTGGTGGCACAGTGGATGAGAGTATTCATTAAATAATCTTCATTTAAGATGTCTGTCCATGGCTTATTTCCACAGGATCCACCTGTCAGTGTTTATTCTAGTTCTACATATTTTTAATTACTGGTGCTTTGATACTATGGATACTGTTTTCTAAAATCTGGTAGAATTATTCTCCACTTGTTGCTCTTACGAAAAATGTTTTCCCCTTAAGGGAAAAGGGCAAATGAATATACAAATTGTACCAGGTTAGCTCAATGATAACATAGTCTTGTTCTGTCTTATTGACAATACTCTCTAAAGAGTTTTAAGGAGATTCAAACACGGCAAAGTAGTGCTTAAAAATAACACCACCGTGTTTTACCTGAAGGGTTAGCACACCGTACGCCAACAGCTCTAAATCATGTGCCACCGTAGGTATTTTCTCCTCCAGTCCTTGTAATTTAGGGACAGTTTAGACCAGGGGTCAGCAAATGTTTTCTATAAAGGGCCAGACAGTAAGTGTTCTAAATTTCAGGGCCATATATCAACACAAGCCTCTGTCTCATACTCTTCTTAGCTGGTTTTGTTTTTACAATCCTTTAAAAATGTAAAAACTATTCTTAGCTTGTAGGCTGTACAAAAACAGGCACAAGGATTTGGCTCACAGGCCAGTTTGCCAACCCCGGATTTAGATATAAACCTATACACAAAGGCTAGGATATACTTCTAGAGACCATTCTCTCTGTAATTCCAAGTAATTCGTAAGGAAAATGCACTCCTCCCTCCCTCCATAAATTGCACCTCTCCTGGCCCTTTCAAAAACACAAAGCTCACCTCTCCAAATTATGATACATCTCTACCTGCTTACTTCATCTAATCACTTCTAATTCTCCATTTATCACAGCTGGGTCTAGTGATATGCCCAGTACTGCGTTTTCACTATTATTAACACTTGATTAACACCCACAGCTGACAGCACATGAACTAAGGACATGCAGGACTCACAATGACTGAGAAGAAAGGAATTCAACTTTTAAAAAATAGTCAAACACAAAATACTGCTTTGTTTGTTATAACAAACTACACTTGGTAAATAAAAGAGAGTGGGGCGGGGGTGTGGGAGGCAGTCCTTCTGTGACATTTTATCACAGCAGAAAGATCCACAATGAAGAATTCTTAAATTATTCATGTAGGCGTTAAAAAAAATCCTCCCTGGGGCTTCCCTGGTGGCGCAGTGGTTGAGAACCTGTCTGCTAATGCAGGAGACACGGGTTCGAGCCCTGGTCTGGGAGGATCCCACATGCCGCGGAGCAACTAGGCCCGTGAGCCACAACTACTGAGCCTGCGCGTCTGGAGCCCGTGCTCCGCAACAAGAGGCCGTGATAGTGAGAGGCCTGCGCACCGCGATGAAGAGTGGCCCCCGCTTGCCGCAACTGGAGAAAGCCCTCGCACAGAAACGAAGACCCAACACAGCAAAAATAAATAAATTAATAAACTCCTACCCCCAACATCTAAAAAAAAACACCTCCCATTCTACAAATTGTTATTAAGTAGGTACACCTAATAATTATTAATAAAATGTCTTGTACACTATAGCAGACTACATCTTAATTTCTTAAGTCTCTTAGTATCTGTAGGAGATGCAGCTCTATAAATTGTAGATAACAGCACTGTGATCTTAAAAGTCCAGATACAAATTACCTTGTTAAGACAAGAAATGATATGACTGAGGTCAATCCAAGGAGCGCCCGCTTCTGTCACCTGATGAAAAAGATGATCCCTAAAGAGTTTCAACAGATAACGGTCTCCAGTCTCCGACCAGGTAGGATCCTTCTGAAACCTGGGGGAAGGTAATATTTCACCTCAGTAACTCATGCTGTATACCACAGGGCTATATGTTTATACTTCAGACTCAAAACTAGTTGAATTTTATTGTTTTCTACAATAAATCAGAAAGTAGCGTTTGTGTGTAGTTTTTTTTAATCAAATTTTATGTCCAGATTGCCCATAGATTTTTAAAAACTAATCTCACTGAACATGAAAGTATATGAATACCACTTGCCACTTCTCAAGGCAATCACCCCCCTTACACACTCCTATTTTATAATCACTTCCTTCTTTAGGGCCCTACCATTAGATAAAATGGGGAAGAAAGCAAATGTCTTCAGATATCTTTAGAAATAGGTTGAAAGAGATTATCCTTTTCCTCCTCCACCCTCAGGTCATACGGTAGAGAGAGGTGGTCAGACAGGTGTTCTGCTTTACTGGGAGCATAAAACAGGGAAATGCTTACGAAGCAAAAAGGGGGTAGATTCTGGTTTCCTACCATCATGTGATGATGTGAAAGTGAGCTGCTAAGAACTGGAAAACTGACCAGATGATCACTGCTAAGTTTTCAGTGACCCATGGAACTTACAGGCTCGTGGGGAAAACAGACATTCAAATAGTAATTGCTTATTTAGAGAATGCTATTAAGAAGAAGGGATGTGGTATAGAACAGAAACATGAATTCACCTGGGAAAGCAAGGAAGGCTTTCTAGGGAAGGAGTGGATGCTCTTCCCAAAGGAAGAGTGCCCCTTAGTCAGAGGTATGAGGTTTTGCAAAGGACAGAGCAAGGAGCACTTAAGAAACTTAGGAAAGGTCAGTGTAGCTGGATGGGGTTGGGGGAGAAAAGAGAAGAGAAGAGAGGGAGCAGAACTGGAGGGGTGCAGAGTAAGGACAAGGAGGGGTGAAAAGCCAGGCAAAGACAGCACTAGAGGCGAGGAGGACAGTAAAAGGAAAGAAACACATCTGAAGCAAGGATAAAAAGGGAGAGGTCAGACCATGCAGCCTTAGATCACATTTAAAAATTAGATCTGCATTCTGAGAACAAGGAGGGGTAAGCCCACCACAGTCATGTATCTGGGTTCATACAACAAACGGAAGGTGGAAGATTCTTTCCTGCAGAAGCTGACCTACCCAAGGGAAATACTGACATTTGGAAGTCTACCAACAACAAACAAAAACCATACGTAACAACATCATGCTGCTTTATCACACAGTCTATTATATAATCCCTGCCTCCACAAGGAACTTCCCCCTAGCTTTTAAGGATGTCATTTTTAATATGAATGAACAGCCAAGGATCAGAAATCCTTTGCAGAATAAAACAAAACAAAGCAAACTGTTCTTTTTTCTATGAGATATTGCAGGGAACAGAATAAAAGTTAAATAAATTAAAAAAAACCCCACTCACTAAAAATCTATAATTGACAGTCTCAGAGAAAAGGAATTAAATGCTATAAGACAGAAACATGCAGAAAGCAGAAAGCAGAAAGTTGTTGAAAATTTAAAAAATGATAGCAGAAATTCAAAAATTCAAAGGATTAGGAAAAAACCCTTTAATTTTAGACAAAATTAAGTTGAGATTATTGCCTAGAAAGTAAAACAAAAAGATACAATATAGAAAATAGAAGAGAATATTAGAAAATCAATTGCAAAGGCCTAAGAGCTAAGCAATGGGAGTTCCAGAAAGAGAGAAGAAAAGTTTTCAAAGAAACAATAAGACAACTTCCGAGAACTCAAAGACATAAATTCCCAAGATTAAAATGCCCACCTGTTGATTCACCAGAATGAATCAAAAACCCACACACACCACAGCACATCGTTGTGAATTTCTGCACATCAGTGATTAAAAAAAAAAAAAAAAATCCTAAAAGCATGGGGAGTGGAGAAGGATTTGGAAAGAAAATGGCTTTGAGTCCGTCTGGAAGTTAAAAGACAATGGAGCGACGCTTCAAATTCTGAAAGAAAACTATCATTACTATTACTTAACTACGTACTAGAGGTACTAGCTAACACAATCACTCAAGAGAAATCAAAAGTATAGAAATTAGAAGGGAGGAAATATACTGTCATTATGTGAAGACACAATTATATGCCTGGGAAACCCAAAAGAATTTACTGAAAAAGTATCCAAACACTAATGTACCAAGGTTCAAAATTTATAGAAATCAATCGTTTTCACATACAACGATATAATCAATCATATCACATACAAGGATAACTCCTTATCCTTAGATAAGGAGTCTAAGAAGACAGAATGGGGGGAAATTCCCATTTATAATAGCAACAAGAAAAAATACCTAAGAACAAACTTAGTGTGCTATAACTATATGAAGAACAATGTAAACACTGAAGAACACTAAAGCAGACATCAGCAATACAACGACATGTCATTATCCTGGTTAAGATAACTCCACATCTAAAAACACAAATGCTCCTTAAGTTTACTAATAAACTTAATAAATATACCATCAGGTTTAAAAAAATTTTTTTTAACTAAACAAGCTGATTCTAGAATTTATACAGATAATTTAAGTTTTAGGAAAACAACAAAAAACAATAAAATGGAGATAAGAAAGAGCTAACACTACTAGATTTTAAAATGTCAATCATGATGGTGTGAAAGAGGTGCTGCCTTAATAAACCAGTGGAAAAAGCTAGACTAGTCCATAAACAGCTTCTGGACCACTGGGTAGTCGTCTGGGGGTGGGGGGAGTTGGATTCGTACCTTACATCCTATATAAATTCTGAATATATAAAAAACTTTAACAGGAAAAAATTGAAACCTTAAGTGTTCTAGAAGGAACTACAAGATTATCCCTTCACAATCTTAGAGTAGAAATGCCTTCTAACTTTCTTACTATGACTCAAAATCCAAAAGTACAAAAGAAGTTTGATCAGTTAGACTACCATAAAAATGCCTACGTGTGAAAAGATTAAGCAGTCAAAAGAAAAATGACAAACTTCAAAGAAAATGATCGCAAAGGGTAAATCTCTCTGGCTCCTGTACATCAAGATGACAGACAATCCAACTGAAAACAAAAATGCGCAAAGGATCTGGTGAGACAGAAAAGGAAATATAAATGAATCAAAAAGATAGGCAACATGCTCATTATGAGTAAATACCAAAAACACCTGCACTGAGATTTAATTTCTCATCTATCAGGTTGTCAAAAATCGAAATTTTTTTTTTTTTTTTTTTGCGGTACGCGGGCCTCTCACTGTTGTGGCCTCTCCCGTTGCGGAGCACAGGCTCTGGACGCGCAGGCTCAGCGGCCATGGCTCACGGGCCCAGCCGCTCCGCGGCATGTGGGATCTTCCCAGACCGGGGCACGAACCCGCGTCCCCCGCATCAGCAGGCGGACTCTCAACCACTGCGCCACCAGGGAAGCCCCAAAAATCGAAATTTTGAAAGAAGTGTTGTTGGTGGAAGACTCTCATGCACTGTGCCTGGTAAACCCGTCTAAGGGCCATCATTACAGTCACAAATTACAACGGGTGCTGACCTAACGATCACAGTCGAACTCGTATTTGTGCACACACTAAATTAAGTATGTGTAAGTCAGTCCCTGCAGAATTGCTTATACCAGCAAGAGGCTGAAAACAACTCAAATGCCCATCAATAAGGAACTGGAGAAATAAATTACAGTGTACCTACAAGACGGACTATTACATGGCCATAAATTATGAGGAAGCACAGCACAGTGGTTAACAGCATGGACTCTGGGACCACCATTCTGTCTGGATTCGAATCCTGACTCATACGTGACCTTGAACAAGGTTTTTAACCTCTCTATGCCTCAGCTTCTGGGTTAAAAGGGAATACTAACAGTACCCAGCACCACAGGGCTGTTAGGAGGATTAAGTTAGGTCATATTTGTTAACTATTGACAATAGTGTTGAGCATACACTAAACACATCTAAAGAGAAAGATTTCCAAAATATATTGTTATGAGAAAAGAGCAACAAACAGAACACTGAACATGGTTTACAATTTGTAGATATTTAGAAGTGGGGGGACAGGGGTGATAAGAATATACAGTTGTAACTCGGAAAATATGTGCAAGAGACTAATAAAAGACTGGTGGGAGGAACTGGGGAGACTGGGGGTGTCAGGTATGAAAGAGAGATTTTTTTATTTTTCACTGCAAACCCTTTTCTACTTTTTAATAAATTGGTTCATATAAAATCTATTCAAAAGATTTAAATAATAAAAAGAATTTTCTGAGGACAATCTGGAATTATATGCCCAATCATACTATCAATAAAGTATAAAAGTAGAATAAAGGTATTTTCAGACTTTCAAAGACTCAAAAAACTCACCTTTCTCAGGAAGCTACTGAAGGCTGTGCTTCATTAAATCAAAAGAATAAACCAAGGAAAAAAGCAAGAAACAGGGCAAGCAACACAAAGGGAGAGACAACGAGAACAGCACAGGGAAGCTCAGGTTCTAAAGTGAGAGTGTGAGCAGGCCTGAAGCCAAGGAGCCCAGAGAGTAAAGGGCAGAGGCTCCAGGTGCAATTTCTCTAAGGGGAGGAAAAAAAGGGAACTGACAGGTTACCATTTTTGACCATATTGAAAGGTATTTTAGAACTCTGGCAGAGAGTCTGGAATGAACTGGTGGTAAATATTTTTTCACTTGTTTAGTTTTCTATATAAGACAATAATTAACATCAGGAAAACAAAAATCTAAAAACAAAATACAAAAGAAAGGACATACAGTCATGATTTACTATGCAAGGCAGCTACGAACAATATTTACCTTGTTCTAACAATGCCAACACTGAATAAAGATTTATCTCAAAATTCATGGGTTAAGCGGTACAATGTGTGTGTACTTAGTTAAGGGAAGGGGGTGTGAGAGAGAAAGCCTCATCTTCCACAGGACAAAGTCATTAGCTGAGTTACAAATTGAAGAAAAATTTAAACACTGAAGGAAAAATCAAGGAACAGCACTCTAAGCATTATACTTTTTTAAATAAAAGAGATAAATGCCAGAAAGAAGCAGCTAAAAGTCTTTTTTAAATGGTTCAACATATAGTCATGTTCTCTTCATTCAGAAAAATCATCAGGGAAAATGCTAATTGAATCTTTTAACTTTGAAGAAAGCTAAGGGAACTTAAATTTTGTGGTCAAAACGTTCTCCCAAGCAATGATATTTACCTGTCACCTATCTCTATTAACAGAGGTAACAATCCTGAAATGCAACTTATGCTACAGTCACAACAGCTGCACTACTGTTCTACCTGTCTTGGACAGGTATAACGCACAAACACCAAACTTGCTTCTTTCTTGAACATATGGTTAACTTACAAACAAGGCAGAACTAAACAACAAATAATGTAAGATGGTGATGCTATTCCAATGTCACTGATACGACAGCTATAAATAATGCACTTTAGCAGAAGAACGGCTAGAAACATCTGAAGTATCTAATCTGACCAAGGTAACCTGAACTGAACAGGCTTCAGAAAGGAGACAGGGAAGAGGCAGTACTGACAGGCAGAAAATGCACCCTCGTACGCAAACCACAACAGAGATTTCTAACACAGTGTATTTTCTGTTCGCATGTGTGTGTGTGTGAAATCCCTAAGGACAACCACAACGTACGCTGTGGTTAAAAAACCACACCCTAATGGCTAACAATAGGCTTAAGGTCACTTTACATGAGAATTTTTCTTTTTCCAGATAAAACCAGTAAGAATAAGGTATACTCATTCTTGTTACGCCAAATAGTGCCCTTGATTGAAAACACATTGTAAAATACTGTAAATCCTTACTCCGGCCTCTCATTGATTGTTCCCAATTTTGCTAGAAGCCTAAACAGTCTTCCATTTTGAACCTCCTATAAAACATTTTAAAAAGAGAGAGAATATTAATGTTCCAGCTAACTGAATATAAAAGCAAAAGTTTACAAAACTGGTATCCTGTACCAATATTACCTTTAAACAATAAATCTTAATATCCCCACCTTCTGGTTATACTTTTGAATACAACATGTCCATTTCATTCAATAGTAATACTCAAGAAGATTATGCAGCTGTCCATTTTTTTCTTTTTTAAAAATTTTATTGGATTATAATTGATTTACAATGTTGTGATAGTTTCAGGTGCACAGCAAAGTGATTCAGTTATACATACACATATATTCACTCTTTTTCAGATTCTTTTCTCATACAGGTTATCACAGAATATGGAGCAGAGTTCCCTGGCTATACAGTAGGTCCCTGTTGGTTATCTATCTTATATATATATATAGTAGTGTGTGTATGGTAATCACAAGCTTGTGATTTATTCCTTGCCCCCTACAACTGTCCATTTTTAAGAATTATTAAAGTAATTCACATTAAAAAAAAAATCAAGATTGTGTCTCATGACTGTAGCAAAGCCGCAAACAAAAAAGAACAAAGCAAATGCCCAGAGGACCTAAGAAATCAAAATACGGAACACTAAGTTTGGACAAAAATATCTGCAAACAATCTTAGCCAGCTGTGTACTATATTCAGCACAGTAATTACTCTGTTTTATATCTATTGATACACACAGATGCAGGTGTGTACACACTCCTTTAACTACACACTTTACCTTTGCAAGGTCTTCCTCTATGACATCATTTCTCATTTGAGCAGCATCCAATTGAGTATAAAATCGAGCACCAATCATGGGCATGATGTCATTTACACTTCGCATCCTGTTTTGGTCAGTCAACAAATATCTAACCAAAATAGAGAAGGATCACTTGAATGCCAACCACGCAATTCACAAAACAACACAACCCCCAAGCACACGGGCACTGCTGCCGCCAGCATGTTAGTGTGCACAACTTCGGAAAAAATTTTTTCATGCAAGTCGAGTTCATTTTTAAAGCTTAGTAGTTATATTTCTTTTCTCTGGAAAACTTTAAGAGCCAATGGAAAAAACTGTAAAAATGTCTCTTTCTCTAAATGTTTTACTATTATGAAAATGAGAAAGGAAAGCTGGGTAGAGTTAGACTTACCATATTTCCATTCTCAAACCCTTCTTTACAATAGTGGGAGATGAAAAGATTGTTACAAATATTTTTGGAGGGGTGAAACGGGGGTGATTGTAGATGGGGAAATTTTTCCATTGCTCTTCAAAAATAGTTTTTGAAACTAAAACTAGGTCTTCCATTTTGATACGTTAAATAAGCCTCAGCTTTTTAGGAAGCTGTCTCCTGCTCTGTGACCTCATTTACCACCTGTCATGGTATATTTATTTCTGAGAAATCTTCATGCACTAACACACATCAGAAAAGACTGAATCAATTTCTTCTATCATTATAACTAAGGCAGAAAAATATTACACGTTTCAAAAGGCCACCTGTCAGAATACAATGATTATCAATCATCTCTTACTATTTATTCTGATAGGTAAGCCATGTCCTAACCATTCTCATCAAAGCAGCCTCCTAATCTTTCACTCTCTGCTTATAATTCGACCTTATTTTCTCCATAGGACTTATCACTATCTGCAAACATCTTACTTGTTTATATGTTTATTAAGTCTTCCCCATTATAATGGGTGGAAGCTCCAGAAGACGGAAATTTTGTTCATCTTATTCAGAAGTGTCTTCAGCATCTGACATATAGTAGGCATTCTTTTGTTGAATAAAGGAACAGTTATAAACTCATGTGGATAATCTATGTCTTGGCTATTCATCTGTAATTACTGACATATTTGTATCTAACTATGTATAGTATATGTGTACTAACTATGTATAAGCTATGTGACTTTTGGCAAGTTACTTTACATCTTCAAGCCTCAGTTTTGACATCTCTAAAATGGAGCTAATAATGGTACCTAATTTATAGGGTTATTGGGAGAATTAGGTGAATTAATTCATATCAATCAGTTCAAAAGTGCATGATACATAGTTTACTACTCTGTATATTTTAGTTATTGGTTAGTATGGAAGTATGACCTTTTTGTTTATTCATTTTTTATTAAGGAACATTTCGTAACATTTGTAGAAGGAAAGAGAATTATATGATGAATCCTCATGAACCCATTACCCAGTTTCAATAATTATTAACTTATGGCCAATTTATTATATTCATATCCTTTACTCTCACTTTTTTAAAAAAGGAAAATTATAACTTGAGATTATTTAAGACATCCTAGGTATTGTAAGCTACAGCTAGAAATCACTGCTGTGAAAATATATGAAACAAATATTTTTATTTAAAAGAGAAATCAACTTATTTGATTATTAAAAGGAACCAGGTAACCACTGGCTTCCAGTGCTCTGTCACCAGCAGGACACTTATGCCAGCGTAACAAAGCACAGGTGGGCAGCCCCATCCTCCATCCCTCAATTCCATACCACAGGGCTAGTCCAAAAAGAAACTGGATCATCCAGGGTTACACAGAAAGATCAGAAGGAACAGCTGGAAGCTAAAAGAGACTGAAAAGGATCAATAAGCTCTAATTGCTTCTAGAACATCATAGAAAAAAATTTCAAAAGAGACTTCCTAGCATCTGTTCTCTTGAATAACTTATAATAAGGGTTATGGTTGCCCATCCCCTGGAATCCCCGATGTCAGACCCATCTTAGACTGTTGTGACTGCAGTCCACATGGCTTCTCTTAAGCCAAGATCATTTCAGACCTATGCTCAAGGATTCCCTGGAGTATGAAGACACAGGAGGAGAAAGAAGCATAGGGACCTCACACACGTGCCTTCTGGAACAGGTGTCTGGGCCACACAGCACAGGACCGGGCTGCACGTGAGGTTACTTATGACAGCTTTTACAAAGACACTGGTCTCTCTGGAGAGCAGCACTAATAGGACTTTCTGAGACGATGCGTATGTTCTACGTCCACGCTGTCCAGTATATTAGCCAGAAGCTACATGCGGCTTCTGAGCTCTTGAAATGTGGCCGGTGCAACTGAGGAACTGAATTTTAAATTTTATTTAATTTTAATTCATTTAAACTTAAAAGGTCATATGTAGCTCATAGATACCAATGCAGCTTTACAGGGTCTAGCCTTTCGCCAAATGTTTACAACATCAATAACTAATTTAAACACACTGGTTTATGAATTTACACTTGATCTTAGCCAAAAGGCCGAGAAGTGATGGTTTATGTATTTACTCCAAGAAATACATACTTAGCAATAAAAACAAAGAAATTAAAAGTTGTTTAATTATGTTTTGCCTGATTTTAAATAGTGGAAACTAAAATAAAATCACTGTTAAAAGGCCCTCATGAAAAATCTGTCTTATCTCATATGATTATTATATTAAAACTTACAAAATCAGATTCTTCAGATCAGAGGAGTAGTTGATTGTCACCAGTTCCATGGCTTTCTGTAAATTCTCTCGCTGAATTCCTGCCAAAGAGTTGCAAGCCAAAGCCAACACAACTTTTCCTAATGATATCAGATCTGCTTGCTGACATGAAAGAATAAATATAACTTTTAATTTTTCTTTTATAGGTACAAATTTAATACACTGACACTACTGCCTGCATGGAAAAAGCATCTTTACAAAGAAGCTGAAGAACTCAGCACAAGGTTCCCAGGTATTGGAGCTTATCAGTCACCTGGGAGCTTATTAACAAGACCATTTCTGAGCTGCTCCACCCCAGATTCTCATCCAGGAGGTATGGGAACAGGCCCAACATGTTTAAAGCGCCCAGGTAGTTCTAATGAAGGCAGTTCTGGGGGGTACTTTAAGAAACATTACCTGAAGCAAGTCACATGCCAACTGCAGAACTGCTGCTTTAATTTTTTTTTCTAAATTTTTATATTTAAATAGAGCTGATATCCTTACTATTACAAGAAATCTGAGGTTGGTTACCATATAGTTAGTTGCTTTACAGTGATCACTCACGATAGGCACTTTTCTCATTTTCCATGATGCACAAAATATAGTGAGAGTTCATTTGAAGAAAAGTAATTCCCTTATTCCAAACACAGCAGCAGCATTACCTGATTTCAGAGTAGGTTCCCTAGACACTGACAATGTTGCAAACCCCCATGACATTCCATCTGCCGTTGTTTCCAAACAGACCGTTTTGTACTATAAAAGATCTTTGAGCTCTGTAACCACCTGATTTCCTACCCCCCTTTTTTTTTTTTTTTTTTTTTAAAGATTTCCCACTCTGAGGCTTTCCTTCAAAAGGAATTTTTAAAAGACAGCTGGCTGAATTGAGGCAAGCTCTCTACCACCTATTAAAACTCCAGGAAACAGAACGGTCACCCCAGGTGGCCCTGCTTGGCAGGTGAACTATTAATGATCACATGCCTAGGAGACAATGGAGTAGTTCAGAGTTCAATGAAATCATCTGAAGTCATTTTTACAGAAAACTTACATAAATCTTCACAATCTGAGATCTCATCTGAATTATTGGATACATGTTTATTTATGGAATATTGGTTTAGTATAGGAGTTTTCAAACCTAGTTTTACATTAAAATTCACCTGAGAAGCTCAAAAAACAAACAAAAAGTCACCCAGTGGCTATCCCTTCATCCTCTTCTGGTGTTATTAGTCTGGGGCAAGATATACGTATTGGTATTTTTCAAACCTTCATAAGAGATTCAGATATGCAGCCAGGGTTGAGAATCACTGGTTTCGTGGAAGTTTATAAATGGTGTATTTGCAAAATCAGGTGAGTATTTCAAGGCAATCACTAATGAAACTTTAGGACTATACAGCTATCCTTAACAACATTCTACCCAAATAGTAAAGAATAAAAGGAAAACAAACTCCATTATTAACATTAAACAGTTCAAATTTAAAACTTTATCCAAATCTAGCACATATGAATCTGACGCTGAGCCTGAGATCCTATAATCAGCGGAACAACTGATTAGACAAACAGCTTTGAATCTATCAGGAAAAGAGATGCCAAGGATTCATGCCAGAGAAACTTTGAAACTTCATTAGTGGCAGAGTTAGGGGCCCAGGCTGGCAGGGGGGAAGGTGACAAGGAGAGGGGCGCGAATACTGTGGCGTTTCTGTTCTCCGGATGGCTCTGCCGTGACTGAATTCAGGAAGGGTTCCTCACGGTCATTCTCAAGATCAAGGAAAACATTCACAGTTATATTAATGAAATCCTAAAAATGCTGATCGAGAGAAATCAGTACACGTAAAAGCTAACTGTAAATTTCTACAAGTGTTTCAGTCCAATGTCATCAGCAAAGTTAAGCTTGTTATTGTTTAAGTATTTCAGCAGCATGTAGCAACACACAGCTTCCCAACTCTCAAACAGTAAAATCTTCAGTTTAGCTCCACCCTGAATTGATGCTGTAACTAAACCTCCCACCTAGAACATTCCGTTATTCCCTGTTATGAGATAAGAAAACCAAAGTGCAAGACAGCTGAAGGACTGTTATGGGTATAAAAAATAAGGCCATCTGATTCTGAGTGTAAACGCCACCTTTCTGAAGCTGACTCAAGGTGGGAATACCCACTTTTAGAAATAGAGTATACATGTCTCATAATCCAGACTAAATTAGAACTGATCTTTTTAAATAAAAGAGGTTAATGAAGTCCTGCTTAATTAAGAGAGTTTAACATCGTAAAAACTCAGTAACTCTCCTTTCCTTATTTCCCAGCTAAATAATTTTCCATTTGTTATTTTGCTTCTTACCTCCATCTGGCTTTGCCCCCCATTTGTTGAATTCTGGAGGTTTTCCCCCCAACTCATTTTCAGTTTCTTCCTGATTCTTGATTTTTCTCTGATTCTATCTATGGCTCTATTTATGTCCATTTTACTGAAAGTCAGTCTCTATTCACGTGTCTGAAACAGACTATGAAAAATAGACTACAAGAAACAATGCACTCCTTTCTCATGTACCCTCTTCTCTGTGAAATCACAATCCCCCGTTTGGGACTACCTTTAATTCTCTCCTTTACCTTACTATATAAGCTACATGGAAAATCTACACATATATACCCACTCCAAAAAAAAAAAAAAGGAAAGAAAAGAAAACCTGATACAACTTTTACCGCTGAAAAATAAAGGGAGGGTGACAACTGGTTGAAAGTAGCCCACGTTTATGAATGAAGGCAGTTCCTGACTTACCAAGTTGCCCCAAATCCTTACTTTAAAGTTATTTGTTTTGAAACTCTGGGATTATTTTTTCTTATGAAGAGTTGTTTTTCAAGGTAACTAACTACACAACCCATAATATAACTCCAATAACGGACATTTGCAAATAAAAAATGGAAAACAACACTGATGTGATACTCACAGAAAAACAAAATCAAACTAGTCTTATCTTATACAAGTAATTAAAAAGAAAAAGGAACTATTCAGAATAGAAAAGACTGAAGAGATACCGTGAGACTGCACGTAAAAAACAAAACTGGAAACATGGGGTTTCCAAATACTTGCAATAGAGGTTGATGGCACTGGTTCTAAATAATGTCTGATTTCTCTTTAAAAGTTTAATATTATTTTCCTGGATATATAAAGATCACTAGTATTTTAACAGTCAATAACCAGTCACTTTCAGGAGCACAAAGATTATGAAGAAAAATTTTCAGAGCCAATTAGTCAGGCACTAAGTATAAGACAGAAGATAAGCAGGAAAACAGCTAAGAAACAACCAACCTGGATAAGAAAGAGGGAGCAAATTCCCTTCTGCAGAAGAAAGCTGCTAGGGCTGGGGGCTGGGGGCTGGGGGCTGGGAGGGTGGGTAGCCAGTTTCTTCCATGGAGATCCCACTAGATGGCGCTACCAACCAGAACAGCTTGGCTGCTGCTGGGGGTAGGTGGGCACCAGCAGAGGGGAAGAAGCTGGGTAAAGGCTGCATACAACTGAATGTGATGAGTGGCTCTAAGTCTGGGGACTGCACTGTCCACGGTCCAGTAGCAAAGGAAGAGGTTTATGCATGAATCAACTGTAATACTAAAAACTACCTGGACTCTACTTCTCCTTCTGGCCTTTCCTTTTGTTCTGAAATTCTGTCTCATAAAGTGAACTTAAATCTTTCAAAGATTTCAAGAAAAGAGAATGAAATGAGAAGGACAGTGGGAAGGGAAGGTATTCTCCTCCTTGCTTCTCCATGTAAACAAGAGATTCTGCCTTACATCAAACCTCTGTAAGTAAATACATGTTCAGAAACAACAAAGATTTCTTACATGAAAGAAACTAACATTGTCTTAAAATGACAACTGCATACCCTGCAAAAAATATGAACACAAACTGAATGATACGAAGTATTTACTTTAAATAGCTACATTACTTGCACAGGGTAATCAAAGCAAAAGCAACTACACTTAATGCTCCTTGCAGAGGTAGGTTCTTACTCTGCTACACATTGTGTTAATCAAGAAATAAAAACTAAATAGCTAAGAACAAAATGGGACCTAAGTCCACAATATTATGATGAAGTCAGACTATAACCAAATTCTAATAATGTACAAGAAGTGAGTGATAGGCTTTGGTTAAGCAAAAGAAAAAAAATCATTTAGAAAACAGCAATACAAAAATTTTCCTTTGAAAATAAAAATTTTGGATTGATAGTGGGACAACTATTCTAAAAGTAAAAATAACAGGTGTGATTTTTAACACACTAAAAAGTGAAAAAAAAAGTAAAATGTCATTTAATATATTTCATTCACCTGACTAATTAATGTTTTAATCTACGCTGAGGACAAATTTCCTTGTCAAATAAATGCATTTTCATTCAAACAGCTGGAGTCTCTGACACTGTCATTAATTCTGTATATGCCAACGTATAAGGGCTCTACACTAAACACAGCACAGGGATTAAGAAAATACACGTTCAAAGTTTGCATAGAGACCACCCCCAGCATAAACTGAAATCTAGACTTAAAACCCTGAAAAACTTTAAAATAAACAAAATTTATCTTAAAAAAAAAAATCAAGCCTTAAGTTATTAAGTATCCATGTTAATTCTTACTCACCTGGTATTGAGCCATTAATGCCAATGGATTATTATTCTGACTGTTATCAAATGTTAAAACATCAAAAACTCCAACACAATTTACTCGCAACCTTTAAAGACCAGAAAATTTAAAGAAAATAATTAAAATGAGATTTAAAAAAAATTATATACTACTGGAAATTGAACATTTCTTATGATATTAGGAGGGATCTCAGAATCCTATCCGGTCTTACCTCCTGTCCTACCCCCCATAACCTCTATCAATCACCATTTTAGAGATGACATCACAGACATCAAGTGATAGGCCTATGGTTATAAAAGTCAGGAATGGATAAAGTCAGGACTATAACACATCTTTTGACTACCAGGCCAGTGGTCTTTTCACCAAACCGAGCTGCTTCTTTATTAGTTATTCATGAAAAGAGAACTAGTTAGCTTCTTAACATGTACTAGGCACATTCAAAGCATTTTATATGTAGTAATTCATTTGATCCTCCCAATAATCTTATGAGGCAGGTACCTTACAAATATGGAAAATGGAGATAATAATAGTACCTGTCTCACAGACTGTTGAACACATAGATGTTAATTAAGTAACTAACAGAGCCAGGATATGAACCCAGGTAACCTGGTACTAGACCTTAAGCTCTTTATGCTATGCTACCCAAGACAACCCTCAAAATTTCAGCAACTCAAATAAAACTCTAGTGAAGTCAAGGTCTGTGTTACTTAACCCTTTATCACTGGTTCTCAAAGCATGAAACCCAATCAGCAGCAACAGCATCAGTCACCCAGGCACTTGTTAGAAATGCAAATTCTAAGGCCCCGCCCCAGACTTCCTGAATGAGAACACTGGGGGTGGAGCCCAACAGCCTATGCTAAGCCCTCCAGAATATTGGGACTCGTGACAAAATGTGAGAACCACAGTTGTACACAGAAAAGTTGTACTGACACCGTTTGCTATCCCCCCAACCTTAACCATACATACCTCCCAAACCCTCACACGATCTTGGTTAATAACCAGGCATCTTATTAAGAATTCAACATTTTAAGAAAACTTACAAATGAACTCAAAGTCACGGCAGTTCTTCTGGATGGAATATATGAAAAGGTAGAATTAAAACAAATCATCATGCTATGCTTACTAAGCTGTCATAGGTTAGATGCTCAATAAAGAAGCCAAAACTCAAAATGCTAGTACCTTGTTTTGCCAGTTATCAGAATCTTTGTTGGGTCCATAACTCGACATGCCAAACCTGCTGTATGAATGGTACGCAATGCAGAGCTCAGCTGGACAATATATGCCCAAATAAGAGATTCTGGCAATAATCCAGCATGCTGTCTGGGCAATGGTCCATCGTGTTGACCTATAAAAGCAAATAAAAAATGGCATCTTCATTTAAATAATTAACTAAAAGACTAAAACATGCAAAGCAAGAAGAATTTAAGAAACAAACCCGAATTTTCTTATTTATGATATTATACCTTTATATTGCTAGCAGCAGCAGAGCTCTCTCACTGAGCTTCTCTTTTCTGTGACCATTATAATTATTGCACAAAAATTATTTAAAGTAAGAATTTATACTTAATTGTGAGCCAAATAAATGAGCTCAGATTAAAAACAGGAACTGCAGAGATTATTTTTCTTAAACTGTGGCTAACCCTTGCCTATACTACCATTCAGGTGTGTGGCAACTACACACCTGTGGCTTGAGGGAAACAAAAGTCTCTACCATCATTTATGTTGAGTGTTTTCTTATTCTCCTCATACTGCTCAGCCTCCCCTATTATAGCCAAGTCAGTTAGATGAAATGACATCCAATTCACAGAAAACATAAATGTAAAACACTGAAGGTCATTTATGTGTAATGAAGAAACACAAAAATGATCTGGTCTACCACGAAAAGTAATCCTTTTGATTCTATCAACTCTTGTTAAGTGCTTCTTGATACTACTTTCTGGGTCACTGTTAATCAGCAGAAAAGAAGCCGTATAAATTTAATCTTGATTTTGTAATTATTTCAGGGAATATGACTTTATAAATCCAAGTGTTCATATGGTTGTAAACAAACCTTTTCTGAATCAGTTATAAAAGCAACACAGTTAAATGGTTAATTGTGGAGATAATAAATAGCAAATAAGGAAGAGCAAACACAAAATTCAAAAACTGCTATCCCTCAATTTAGACAGAACTAAAGATAATACCATCTGGAAAACAGTGACAGATGACTCAAAAAGTAGCTCTAGTGATAAATGTCAAGACAACATCAAAGACAACCACGAAGAGTTTAAATAAAACTATTTAATAAGTGTGGTAATAAGGAAAAGAAATATTTATAGCAAATATTTATAGCTACATATTCATAGCAAATATTTAGTGCACACTGTGTGCCAGATTCTGTCTAGTTACTTTACCCACATTATGTCATTTTAAACCTCTTATCACAGTCCCTATATGGTACGCTATTATTATTGCCACTTTCTTATTACAATATTTATTACAATATGCGATTTTTTAGTTTGTTTTAAATTAACAAATTAAATAGTATAAGAAAGCATTATACTTCCATTTATGTCTCTATAAGTTTACACAAACACTGGCTCTTTTTTCCTTCTTTTTTTAATATTCATATTGGGAAAACAGAGGATTGCCTTGTATTATATAAATTGTTGTAAATTAAAGTATATATGGTACATTTAGGGAAGTTACTACCATTCAAACAATACTAGAAAAAGAACTGATTCCTAGGAAAATGTAAACATAATATATCAAATAGTCAGCCAACACCAAAAAACAGAATTAAGATTTAAAAAAAAAAAAAAAACTGGAAAGGAGTGCTATAAATCAGTGGTTCTCAACAGGGGTCCGTGTTGCCCCTCAGGGACATCTGGAGGCACCTAGAGATACTTTTGGTGTCACAACTGGAGGAGGGGCTGCTCCTGGCATCTAGTGGGTAGATGGCGGGGATGCAGCTGAACACCCAGCGATGCCCAGAACGGCCCCGCACAAATAATTATCCAGCCCCAAATGTCAGCAGTGCTGAGGCTGAGAAACCCAGCTGTAAATTAAAGCCAACAGTCACTTCACAGGTGTTATTACTAAAATAAACTTGAACAACTACAGCTATATTCATCTGTAGGAAAAGTTACACCACATCCCCTTCAACAAAATTATGTATGTGCTACAGATGACATGGCAAAAGGAAACAAATGACCACACTATGTGACCAGATTTTTAATGTGAAACAGCCATGTAACCACAGCTTTCTTCTTTCAACTGTCAGAAAGCACAGTTACAAGTAAACAGAATACATTTTTTATCCATAATGCCAGTTCTTAAAGGAGTCATGATCCTAAAGATACCGGAATGTGGACTCAAGTCTTCTCCCTCCTTACTTCCTCTCAGGATATATTCAGGAAAATCTTTAACAAATTAAAAACCACTGCCAAGAATGTAATGTTTCTTTCCTGCCCCCATACAAGAAAATGATACATACATTTTTCTTGACCCCAAAACATAAACTAATTAATAGACACAACAAAATGGATTTATTTTTACTCTGAAACAACTTACCCTTTAATAATCATTTGTTAGGATGTAATTAAAATATTTTGGTTCTTTGCAATATTTGAACTAAAAAACAATTCTTTAAGTAAATATTAGAAAGGGGCAAAAAAAGAAAATATTCCCCATTTAAGTAAAAGTTACCTGAAAATTTATTTTGAAGACTAGCTCCTTAAGGAACACAGAATCCCACCTTCAAGCAAAAGCATTTGTTTAGGGAAATAATTACATATTGATAAATGACACACCGGCACACTGGAGTATGCAAAACAAAACAAAACACAACAAAAAACCAAGACTAGAAAGAAATATACCAAGAGACGTGCTTTGGGTGGTGAAGTTACAGGGATTACTTTTCAATTTACTGAATTTTCCAAACCATCTTTATTCAGAAAGCATTATAATTTTTTTTTTTTTTTTTTTTTTTTTGTGGTACGCGGGCCTCTCACTGTTGTGGCCTCTCCCGTTGCGGAGCACAGGCTCCGGACGCGCAGGCTCAGTGGCCATGGCTCACGGGCCCAGCTGCTCCGCGGCATGTGGGATCTTCCCGGACCGGGGCACGAACCCGCGTCCCCTGCATCGGCAGGCAGACTCTGAACCACTGTGCCACCAGGGAAGCCCCAGAAAGCATTATATTTTTCAAAGAAAAAAAATTTTAAGAGGAAAAAAAGCCTTTTATCGTATTCTCAGCTACTTAAATTTCAGGTATTTACACGAGTCTTTCATAACCCACCTTCATCTCAGTCTATACATGTACGTAACATGTTATTTCCTATTGTTACATATTGACTCCATTTCTTTAAGGTATTTCTTTTTTAAATGCAATAGGGTCTTTACGCTGAATGATTACAGGGCTAAATTTACATGTGTTTTAAAATACAAAACTACTCTTCCACAGAGCAAAGGCATCTGTCAAACACAGCTTGCTTGAATCTTTTTCTTACCCCACTTTCTCTTTGTGAAATAGGCATCCGCATTAGGGTCATTGAAGTGTCTGCTCATCATAGTCTCTCCTCCAGCGTGGAAATCATATGCAAACACAAGAGCTTAAAATAAAACACAAACACTCATTACTGCAATCTGGCTTCAAATAATGAAGCCCACTAGCAAAAAGACCATGACAAGTCACTCACAAGGCTCTGCAAAAGCTTTAGTGGTAAACACTTCACGCAAGGTCACGATATTTGAGTGCTGGATTTTCTTCCACATGTCCACCAATACCATGCACTTTGTGTTAACAAGACGAAAACCTGAAAAAAGAAAAAAGTTTCTGCTAACCTGTAAATGACATCTCCCCCTTATTTCATCAGAAATGTGCAGAGGGCTTCCCTGGTGGCACAGTGGTTAAGAATCCGCCTGCCAGTGCAGGGGACATGGGTTCGAGCCCTGGTCCGGGAAGATCCCACGTGCCACGGAGCAACCAAGCCCGTGCGCCACAACTACTGAGCCTGAGCTCTAGAGCCCGCAAGCCACAACTACTGAAGCCCGCGCCTAGAGCCCGTGCTCCGCAACAAGAGAAGCCACCGCAATGAGAAGACCACACGCCGCAACGAAGAGTAGCCCCCGCTCGCCACAACCAGAGAAAGCCTGCACGCAGCAACAAAGACCCAACGCAGCCAAAAATAAATAAATTAATTTTTAAAAAAAGAAATGTGCAGAAAAAGCCATGTTATACATCACTTATGAAATACTAATTTCCAAATGAAATAATATATGTATTATCCTTTAAATTCATGTTAAATAAACTCACTTAGGAATCTATGAATAATCTTAGCCTCACTAATATGCTCCTAAAAGAGGATAATTTATCTTCCTTACCATGTATCCTCCGAAGGCAATAAGGCAGATCATCTTTGCTATTTACAGCTTTGTAGCAGGACGTAATGTATCCAAAATTACTTGATTTCTGTATCCGGTTGGGTGGTGGCAGTGGTTCTAGAGGGAACAGGCTATGGTAGCTGTCAACTTCTGTAGGGACTGCTAGAGTAATTCATAAGAAGATGACTTTAACTTGCAGACATTCACAAACCTCTCAGATCTCAAAGTAATGAAGAAGAAACCAACTCTATAAACCAGATATCAAACACACTGTATTCTAGAACAGTGTCAACATTTATAACAATTCTATAGGACACACTCGTCTCACTATCAATAAAAACAGGCATTATAAAACAACAATAGAACAACTAGATTTCATGCACTCAAAAATATTTGTCTTTTATAATAGCACACCACTCTTGTTTCTCAGCTGTTAGAAACAATTCGCATTATCACTTATGAGATATTAACCATTTCTGATTCTGATGTAAAATAAAAATCAAGACAGTTTTTGTCTTTAAACATCTTATTTTGTAAAAACATATTTAGACAATGGTGTTAAGTATATGAAATTCTTTTTTAAAGAAACTGAAAACAAATAACAATAAACTGGAGTGTATATGTAATATGTCTGTGTATGTGTATCGATTTATATGTACAAATATAGCAATCTGTATCAAACTCTCAAACCATTCATTGGAATAGCACAGTTTGAATACCTAGCAAAACACAAAAGAAAAAAACTGAAACAGCTTTCCCACTATGCCTGCCATGTTCCCCTGTATTTCCTATTAAGAAATACAAGTGAAACGTCATTAAGAAATTCCAGAAGACAGGTCCAAAATGACCCCTCTGCCTTTACCAAATATTTACACTCATTATCTCTTAGTTCTTGAAACAATTCTATGAGATAGGATTCCCTATTTCATAAACAAGGAAAGTGAAAATCACACATCTAGAGAGATAGTTGAGATGCAAACCCAGGATTCTGATTCCGTAGTCTTGTGCTCTTAACCCCTAGATCGAATTTTGGCCGTAGTGAAAAACAAACATCAATTCATTGTTAACTTTCAAACCAAGGTCAAGGCATGTTCTATGGAAGAAAGGCGGTATAAGGGAAATATACACACAAGTGAATATAGCTGTAACCTTTGCCCACTTACTATTTTTTATTTGAACAATCAGTTCAATTTCCACAAAGAAACAAATGATGAATAAATGTTGTTTCCTAGTTTTTTGATAAGGAGCACTTAATAAGGGAATTAATTTCAAATTAGTAAAAATATATTGAGTATCCACTATGTATTAGTGAACACATATTAATGAAATACGGGTTCTTATCAAGAGGCTTAGAGAAAAAGGATTGAGATTTAAATAAAACAATACAGTACCAAGCAAAATAGCTTTTAAAAAAGTACAATTCACCATGGCACTGGTTCTTAAACTCTAGCACCCTTCAGAATTACCGAGAGGCTTGTTAAAACACAGTTTGCTGGGTCCCATGCCCAGAGTTTTGAGTCAGCAAGTAGGTCTAAACCAGGGCCCAAGGATTTGCAATTCTAACAAGTTCCCAGGTGATAATGAAAAGTTGCTGTTGGGTCACGTGCTTTGAGAACCACTACACATGGAAATACAAAGCCATGGAAAGGAAAGCCAGTTCCAAGGGTATTAGGAAAGATCTTACAGAAGATCTGGCATGTTTACTACAAAATGATGGATGAGACTGCTTCCAGTGAGCTAAAACAAATGGAAAGAGCGGTGAGACAGCTAACAGACCAACAACGAGGACTTGAAATTTACTACACCAAACACCGGTACTCAGAGCATCAGTGTGACAAAGAGACTGTGTGAGGGCCACAATAAGCTAAAAATGTTATGCTCTGAACTCCCTTCTCCCTCTGTCTACTTTTAAGCAAGTCATGAATTCTACACACTGAAGGAAAACAATTGTGCTTCAGTGGAAAACAGTGCACTGTCTAAAGGATAACCCTCTGGCGTCTGATTCTGTGGGAGATATTTTACACCTCTGTTAAGCTGTAAATAACTGATAAATACCGCACTGCAAAATAGTTCTCGTCTATAGGCAATGCTGTCTGGTGAAGGCTCGACGGACTTCCCTCCTCCCCTGTGGAAAAGACAGTTTACACATTTGTTTCAATATTCCTCATCTATGATGTGTTTTGTGATACAGGATTGGCTCCCTCACAACTTAAATAAAATCTTTAGTACTTTCTCCTTTTTATATCTGTACATCCTGATTTTAACCTTTTTTCGGAAAATCATCTTTTAACCCTACATTTCCCAGTCTACTCTGAAATAGTCATATGTGGCCTAATATTAACCTTGAAAACCAAATGTTTCCCTTAATAGACAGGAAAATTCATTTGTTGTTCTGCTGTTCTTCGTTTCTAGTTCAGTTTAACAAATGCACAAAATTAAGTACCAATAAAGGGAACAGGGGTGTCTCAATCACTGTTTGGCATCAAAAATCAAAGTAAAGAAAACCAACTCGGAAGATCCCAGACAAATGCACTCCTTAATTCAGCCCAATATTTAGTCTGGGGCTCAGTTCAACCAAATAACATTAAAAATAATGATAAAGAAAATTTTAGTGTCTTTCCTCTATTCAACCCAACGTCCCCTCAAAGAACATAGAGAATGGCAGACTGGATCTAAGATACTGAATGTCTGAGGCTCACCATGGTAAACCTATGGCAGAGTTTCTCAAGCTCAGCACTAGTGACATACTGGACCAGACAATCCTTCGTTGTCGGGGACTGTCCTGTGCACTGGAGGGTATTTAGCAGCATCCGTGGCCTCAACCCACTAGTAGCCAGTAGCACCCCGCTGCCAACTGTGACAATCAAAAATGTTCCAGACGTTGCCAAATGACCCAATGACCCATGAGGGGTAAACTCATTCCTGGCTGAGAACCACTGATCTACAGGAAATAAATTATGATTTGAGTTGAGAAGTCCTAATTTGATGGAAGTATGAAGAATAGAAAGGAAAAGGGAAAGGAAAAAGTCAGTAAGACCAACATTAATAAATGAGTCAAAATGAGTCAAAGGTTAACAGTAAACACGAGACATAAAAAAGATCAGAGTGAGACAAGCGACAGAAAAAACCACTTATTAAACCTTGTTTGAACACGGGCGCACAGAATTGGATTAACCACAATCTTTAGTTTGTGACGCTCAAATCACGAGCTCATGTCCATGCATGGCCTGCTTTTATTCAGTTAATTATTCTTAATAATACGGTAAGCATCTGCAAACCTGGCACACAAAACGAAGCCTCAGACCTTGACTTGAATGGTCATCTAAATACATGGTTCTCTACCAACCTCTGCCTTCCTTCTCTCTCTTCCTTCCGTTTTTATATAGTTTCATTATACCTATATGTATTCCTCAAAATTTTATTATGTATATATGCATATACACATGCATTTATTGATAATGTACATACATATATAAATTTCAACTTTATAAAAAGGTATCATGCTCTATGTAGTCTCTCGCAGCTCACTTTTAAACTTAATATTACATTACTGAGATCCTTCCACATTACTGCTTTCTTTATGAAGTGTACTTTCTTCATTTAAACTGCCATGTAATATTCCATTGTCTGACAGTATCAGTTAATTCACCCACTGTCCTTCAAGATGAGCGTTTGGACTGATCAAAGTTTCTGCTATTGTAAGCAGTGATATTATGGATACTTTATACATTTTCTAGTTAAAAATATATAGTTGACCTATATCTAGGAGCAGAACTGCTAGATCACAGGGTACACAGATATTCAGCTTCAGGAATTTTCTGAAGTGATAACACATTCACCAATTTATACAACCAACAGCAATGTACTGGAGAACCTGTGGATCCACATCCTACTACTGCACATGGTCAGACTTTCCAATGATATCTTATCTGTCTTTCCCTGATCATCAGTGATGTTCAACATTTCTTCACAGATTTTTCGTTGTATGAATTTCCACTTTCTTGAAATGCCTACTCCTACCTTTTGGCCATTTTTCTGTTTTGTTGTTTTTTTTTTTTCAGGCTCTTACTAATTTGTGGTTTTTATTTTCTTCGTCAATTGTGTAAATACCTTCTTCAAGTTTTTTCTTTACTATAGATATCTTTGGAGTGTTTTTAATTTTTTTAATTAATTAATTAAATTTTTGGCTGCCTTGGGTCTTTGTTGCTGCGTGCGGGCTTTCTCTAGTTGCGGCGAGCAGGGGCTCCTCTTTGTGTGGTGCGTGGGCTTCTCGTTGCGGTGGCTTCTCTTGTTGTGGAGCACCAGCTCTAGGTGTGCGGGCTTCAGTAGTCGTGGTGCACAGGCCCAGCCGCTCTGCGGCATGTGGGATCTTCCCGGACCAGGGCTTGAACCCGTGTCCCCTGTATTGGCAGGCAGATTCTTAACCACTGCACCACCAGGGAAGTCCCTTTAACCGTAATTCAGTAAAATTTATCAGTACTTTAAGAGTCAAGAATTTTTGCCTCCAGTATAGGAAATCTTTCTCTACGGAAAGATTAAATTTACTCATTTGTGTTTCATTGTACGAATTTTAAAGTTTTGCTTTTGACATTTAAATTCTTAATCTATTTGGAACTGGTTTTTGCATGTGGTTTGAGATCATGATACGATTGTAACAATACAATCTTTTACCATAAAGAAAACCATTTTTTCCAATGCCTTCCTTTCCCCACTGATTAGCCACCTCTATCACAGAATGTGTCTAGGTTCTCCCTAGTCTGTTCCAGTAATCAATTTGTCTAACCCAGTGCCATTACGACACTGTTTCAGTTACTATAGACTCAAACCAAGCCTCCCCTCCCCAATACACCCAGAACCCTAATCATAATCTTCAAAGTGCTTCAGGTAGTCTTGGACCTTTACTCTTTGATATATTTATCATATACTATGAAAAGCTCTGCTATGCTGTAATATAATAAAAAAAATAAAATAAAATCTTGATTAGAAGTGTGGAAATTTCAGCCAATCCCCCAACCTTCCACAGAGGAGAGAGAGGTTGGAGACTGAGTCAATCACGAAGAGCCAGAGATTTAATCAACCACCCCAAGACAATGAAACATTCACAAGAATTCCTAAACAGAGGGATTCAGAGGGCTTACAGGTTGGTGCGCATGATGAGGTGCTGGGAGGGTGGCATACCTGGAGAGGGCATGGAAGTTCCCCACACCCCACCCTATCCCCACACTCTGCCCCATATATCTCTTCCATTTGGCTGTTCCTTGAGTTGTACTCTTTATAATAAGCCAGTAACAGTTTACAAAGTGCTTTCCCGAGTTCTGTGAGTCATTCCAGCTAATCGCCGAACCTGAGGGCATGTTGTGGAAACCCCCAAATTTGTAGTTGGCCAGAGAGAAGTTTGAGTAGCCTGGGTACCCCATTTCAGCTGGCATCTGAAGAAGGAGTGGTCTTATGGGACTGAGCCCTTAACAATTAAATTGTTAGGACACGAATTAGGAGTCAGAAGTATATGAGTAAGAATAGCTCATGTGCTTTGACTGAAATTATACTGAATCTATAGATTAGTTTACGAAAATGGCAACCATTATGTCCTCCTATTCATGAATATCGTACTTCACTCTCTATATTTATCTTATTTAACACCTTAGTAAATCTCTGCCACTGATATCTTACACATCTTTTGTTCTGCTTATTCCTAGGTACTGATATTCTGAAGCCACTGTAAATAGCATCTTCTAACTTTTTTTTTTTTTTTACCCTAGCTAGGGCCTCAAAGACAATGCTTAATAGTAAGGAAAATTCCAACGTGAACATTTCAAAGGCTATGACAGGTAAGTTTCCTGCCCAGCCTTAAGACGTAACAGCCAGACAGACATATTCCTTTGAACTCTTTAGCGATCAAGAGGATACACAGTGGACTGTGCTGAATTCGCGATTACAACCAGGTGTTCTGAGATTATCGCTACAGCAAATGTATTCCTACTGTATTATTTATAAAGTTTTCCTAAATTACACCACATTTCATTGTGCCTATACTGAATAAGCTAGGCAAAGAGATTTTAATGCTGAGAAACATCATGGTACAGTCAGAAAAACCGAGGTTTAAATTCTGACTCGGTCAGATAATTACTAGCCACTTGTTCTTAGAGGCAAGTTACTTAACCTGCCTGTTAACTTCAGTTTCCTCATACGTAAAACAAAGGTGATAATGTTAGTATCTATACCACAGGAGTTTTGTGAGGAAAAAACTTACACACAGAAAGCCTTAGTACCCTGTCTGGCATGCCGCAGCCTCAATAATAATAACACTCACCTCCCCACCCCTACTTAAGTACCTATACTTCATCGTTTCAAAAGATAATAATATTCTAGTGCACGATGAGGTAAATCACCATGAATTCTAAAACTACCTATTTTTTGGATGAACTAGAATCTTGTCACATGTAGAATTCTTTGAAAAAATACTAGATCAATGGAATCTTGGAATTCTTCTTAAGTAGGTTTCAAATAAATATAGTCATAAAATAGTAATTAGCTAGCTTAAGGCATAAAAACATGTAGGACTAGATAAGGATTACACTCTCCTTTAAAAGGAAGCATCAGTCAACTTGCACTTTACCTGGCATATCTGCTTGATCAATCTGAGCCATTGTTATTAAATGTCTGTTAATCAGCTCCTAAGAAAAGAAAACAAGTATATTTACATCTAAACACAACTTCTGAAATCTGGACTTTCTATTGCAACTGAAGAGCCTGAGTACTAATATTTTTGGCATGTGTACTTTTTAATGTTGGTATCAGGACATAACATTTCCAATAATGTGAAATGTCTAAATTCCAGTCCTGGATAGACCTGCCCATCGCTAAGGTTGGTTTCAAGTAGCAGTGCTATAACCCACAGCATGCGGCTAGCTCTGTGGCCAAGCTCGTCGATAATTCACTCTACAAACATTATTTTATACTGGTGCAACTTACTTCTGTGAAACAAAAACATTTCTGAGAATCGAAGAGTAAAGTAAAATTCTACATACCAAATAATACCTGTTCAACACTGCCAAAAAAAACTAAATAATTTTATAAAACCTACTTTACAGAAAATATTGAGCTGCCTTAAAAATGAAGTTCATTTCTAGGCCAAATTACTTATTAGCCAACTACTACAGATATTAGCAAAAAGTTGTCTAGTGGTTAGAAACCATTTAAATTATTTATTTATATACTTCAGAGACCTTCCAGTGCACAGGAGGTGCCGTGCAAAAAGGTGGCCCATTTAAATAGCTAGTCCGTGTTCTACATCTGAACACAGTTACTTGCAATTTTCTTTAAAAATGGCTTTCCTTAAATAAATATCAATTAGTCTCATAAACTGTAAATTCTATCTTCTTTATTACAGCATATTTGATTAAGTAATACAATTTGAAAGGAGCTCTGTTCTTTCTCCAGTTCTTTGCTAAAGCACGAAAGACATTAAGTATTTCCACCCCGAACTCTGAAAGCATACCTGTCGGAGTTCATCAGCCATGAAGAAGGAAGGTGCATTTGCTTTTGGTTGCATATAAGCAACATGAGGTGCAGTTGGAGGATAAATATGGTAGTTTGGAAAAACCTGAAAGATAGGAAGGGGGAAAATATCATGATCAATTGATAAGCTTTATCATTATTTCGATAAAGTTTTAATCTTTAAATGACAGTGACAAATGGATACTTTTAACCTTTAAATAATAGTGAATTAAACACCTGAGAAAAGCTATTATTAGTACACCTTCTGAATGATTTCATTTTTTAAATAATCTTTATTGGAATAACAAGTTTTTAAAAATCTAATGAGAAAGGAAACATTTCTTCAGATACAGTAAAATTTCAGGTCCAATGAGAGGCAAAAGGAGCTCTTTGTAAGCATTTTTTTAAGGCAGCTGGAAGAGAGGAAGAAAGTAGATATTCACGGTGCTTGGGCACAGTCAGATCAGGTAGTAACTCTGCCGTGGACGCCCAAAGAACTGTCCTCTTTAAGGGTTTCTAGCGACCAAACGAAACAAAATGTTATCTAGATACTTAACACTTCAAAGTAGAACAGAAAAGAGGACCAACATACTCTGGGTCAGCAGTGGAGGTGAACAGAAGGGTATGACAATATACCTTCCAATCAAACTACAACAAAGTTACTCAATTCTGCTTCCAGCTTCTTGTCTTTGCCTCTTCCAATTGGAATCTTCTCACCACCCCGCTTTTTTCCCTTTTTCCTCTGCCTCTCCTTCCCTTCAACTGGTCCACGATACAAAATCAAGTACATCCTAAAATATCTTTTGTTTTATTCTTTCATTTTTAAAGCCAAAACAAACATTTTTTTTTCTCTTTTAAAAATGAATTCATTTGATTTCTGTTGCCCTCATGTGGCTCTTCTGCTCTGGACCTCAACCAGGAAGTGATTTTGCAATACCTGTAAGGTCTCCTTTAACCTATACCTGAAGGGAGAAGAGTGCCTCCTTTTTCTTGCCTTGGTTTCCTTATATCAGGTAGTATAGTTGGGCATGACTACCTCAGGTTTACCAGGAGCATATTTTTAAGAGTGGTTTGAAGGGTAAAAACATTACAAAAATGTGCCACATATAATCTCCACAAAAACAGCTGAGACAGTTTTGTGACAAAAGAACCTCTTCATAGATTAAACTAACTTTTTTCTACAAATATGATAAAAGAAAAAACGTAAATAATGATAAAATATGATAACCCCTCCCCCCAAAAGTAAAACATGGATGGAATTCTTACTTGAAAGAACCAAGGAAAGTCTCTACTCTACCTCAATTATTTGACCTTCAGTTCGGCAAGCTGTTCTGTGATAACTTTTGAAAGATCTCTGACCAAAAACAAAACAAAACAAGAAACTATTAGCTATTTTATTATTTTTTAGAAAGCATTTTACATGATTTACAAGTACTTCTATAAATGTTTTCACATTTACTTCTCATACGATGGTCGTGTGCTTAACCTCATTTACAATCGGGGGACCAGTCTCAGAGGTACTAAGATTCAAGAGTCACAAAACAATGGCAGAACTGGGACTCTTAAAAAGGAAAAATAAAAATCTGTTGTCTTTCCACTCAAACTGCCTTTTAGTAAAATATTAAATGTAATCAAAATAAACCATTAATTTAACTTATGGGGTCAAAATCTGCTTACCAAAATCCAAACATACTTTTCATCTAAGCCTGTCAGTTATGATTTTGTCAAATATCTACAGTTTAGACCAGCATTCATATTTTAATGGAATTTGGCTTTCTTACTCATGAGATCTTCATCTACTACTTATTTTTCTATAGCTAAATAATTTTTGAACATGGACAAAATTATGAAACTAAAAGTGTACAATTTATGGAACATGACGCTTCCCTCTCGGCCCCTCTCCCCCTACAGTCCTTTGGTAGCTCTTTCCTTACCCATAATCAGGGCTCCCTGAACGTCCTCCCTCCTTACCAGTGACCCATGCTGGAGGCCTCCTATCACTGTGTCCTCCACCATCCAGAGTTCTAGCTATTAAATCACTGCCTCGCCTGAGCAAGCATTTATCATCGGTTTGCTCTCAGCAACTACTGATAAGAATCCATCTACTCCTCTAACTACTTTCTCTAACTTCAGAGGTGAAACTACCTGTATCTACAAACAAAAGTCAGCAAACATCAACACCAGCTAGCACAAGTACTAGGTAACCCCATAAGCAAAACATGCCATAAAGTAATAAACTAGAGCTTAAATATAACTTCTGATTACAAGCAGATTTGGCCAAAACTAGAGATATTATTAATGCAGAAACAGATTACTTTGAACAGGTAAGAAGAGATTGGAATTATCATCTAAGTCAGAAATTAATTACTTTTTCACATCACAGTATAAAGATACAGGACTGGGTAAACCTCCTCGTTAATCTCATTAATAAGAAGAAGCTGTTATAAGAGCCCTCTCTTTTCTCCTTTAAATGCAGACATACCATTCCAGTCAAAGGTGCTGGAGTTGTGTCTGTATAGAAGTAAGTCGTCCCACCGACAGTTTCCTTTTGGATCACCTGACCAGAAGATGGAGTCTGAGAGACAGGATTATTAACAGGTGTAGAGGCACTAGAAGGCACCAAGTAATTGGCTGGATTTGGAGTGTGACTTCTTCTTCTGGGAGCAGGAGAAGTATGTGGAGTGATCTTGGGGGAGTGCAGAGGGGAAGATCCAGCAGACAATGACATTCCTGAAGAAGATGTAAAAATGTTTCTTAGAAAGCAAAAACTGGTTTCAGAGAAAAAAATCTGGAAAATAAAATGCAAACGTTCATTTGGAAGAAACATCTTTAGCAAAATTCTTTAAGTTCAAAAATAAAAGACAATTTTGTCTCGTTTTAGAGAAAGCTCTGATTAAAAGCAAATGTAAAGAATTTCTTTTTTTCAAATATAGTCATTCCCAAATAAATTAGGATATTTACTGTAAGAATACGTCTCCTCCATATCAAGGTTTACATGAGAAACTTCAATAATAAGAATTATTGATAATTTAATAAATTAATCAAAAAGTGAGAAATAACTGAGACTCTATAAAATTATGCCTTTTATAAAAGCCTTTCTTTAATAAAAGGCATAATTCCTTTTTTGTAATGAATCATTTAAAACTATGGCTATTAACAATACAAATATCACATACCCCTAAAATATTTTACTATCAAAAAATAAAATTATTTAATGAGATTTATTAGATTTCTTTTGGCCAAATACTACTAACAGAATGGTTTGAAAAAGCAAAAAAAAAAAACTAAGTCTAGTCTTAGTTGAAATACATGGCCGCTTAAATACCATATTTTTTTTTAAATCAAGACGTATACTATTTTGATGCCTTTTGTCTTTAAACAGGCATACGCTATATAGTAGACAACTGAAAATTTCTGCAGATGCATACTCTGCTCTAGTGCGAGTTTTACCTAAACACAACTAGCAAGAAACCATTGTATGCAGAGCATCCTCTATCATGAATCTATGGTGGAGAAAGGGAAAGGACAATTGTCTTCAACCCCCAGGAGATTCCAAGCTATCTGAGAAAACAAGGCCAGGTCACATGTAAAAGACATAAAATGGCTTACAGAAACACTCAAATAGAAACGAATGTACTGTCAACTCCATGCCTCCATACAGATGGAATGCAAATTAAGTAAAACCAGGCACAGTTTAGTCAAAGGCTTAATGGAGGCGATCAGTTCTGAGCAGAGACTGAAAATGGTTTCTCCAGCCACAGTTAGTTACACTTCCTGAAAGAATTAGCTTATCCAGGAGCTATTTTCTGGCTATTTGGGAAACAACTGAAAAACTTCACCTTTGAAATAATATGCCATCTCACGATTCAAGAAAAAAGTTACCAAAATGCTTCTGGTCACAGAAATATGATTAACAGGGATATGAATTTCAATTGCTAAGAATTCATAAAACACGAACACTGTTTTTTGAAAAGATGTAGGTGAATAAAAATAAGGTTGAGAACTGAGATAATACTTATTTTTACTCTGGATAGCCCTCTGTATTTTCTAAAGAGCCCTGACATAATTATTTTGTCTGATTTTCTGAGCAACGAAGGTAGCTCAGGTAACAAGCACCGCAGTACAGATCAGAAATTTACACACAGGGGGGTTGCTATCTGACCAAGGACATATGTGCACAGCCAACAGCAAAGCCAGGCTTCAAACCCAAGTCTCCAAACTTCCAGTTTAATACTCTTCCTGCTATAACACAATGTCTACTACACTGACATTAAAATAGGCCAGGAATTTCGCAAGTATGTCTTAAATACATCTAAGAGAAACTTTAAAAGTCTAAAACCCTTTAGAAAAATACTTATAAGGAAGCCAAGCTATTATATTAACATATGAGCCTAATTTTTAAAACTCATGATTCTTTTTTTTTTTGTGGTACGCAGGCCTCTCACTGTTGTGGCCTCTCCCGTTGCGGAGCACAGGCTCTGGACGCGCAGGCTCAGCGGTCATGGCTCACGGGCCCAGCCGCTCCACGGCATGGGGGATCTTCCCAGACCGGGGCACAAACCCATGTCCCTTGCATCGGCAGGCGGACTCTCAACCACTGCGCCACCAGGGAAGCCCTACATATGAGCCTAATTTTTAAAAAACTTTTCCAGAGTTCTGTATTTTTTCTAACTCTGTATATTATACATTTAATTGTAGGTCAATCCATACTGCAAAAATTGGGAGGATTATTCAACTATTTTCAAAAGATACATACTCCCCACTCATCTAATATGAAATGCATCTACAGTTTTCCTAAAGCTAGTCTCTAAGCCCTTCCAATATAAAACTGGCCAAGTCACCAAAAATGAGTAAATTTGTTTACTACCTTTAAATTAATAACATCAGCAAATACAGCTACCAATTCTTAAGCACTTTCCATATGTCAGGCAGTAATAAAAGTGCTTCACATACACGACTATTTAATCCTCACAACAACCCTGTGAGGTAGGTATATCAACAGTCACCTCACAGAGGAAGAAACTAACTTAAAAATAATTTTTAAAAATTTATTGTAAGGGCAAATACAGGTTACTGAACAAAAGAATCAAGATTGAAACTCAGGTCTATTTGATTCCAAAGCCTGTGCTCTTAGCCAATATCTAATACAGCTGCCCAACCCCTAAGCCATACACCAGAGAACAGAAAGGGGGTCCATTACACTTAGGAGCGTTAGTGTGACAACTTAAACGACGTGTGGGACCAGGGTAGGGGAAGTGGGGTGCAGCAGGAGAGGAGGGGAAGAGTCTGGCACCAGAGCAGGCGTACAAGTGAAACAAAAGGTAGAATCTCTCCTTAAGGCAAAATACGAGGAAAAAGACTACCAAAAACAATCTAGTAGAATTTACAGGTTGTAAGTTACAAGCTCTCTCTTTTGTGGCTAATCTAGTACAAAGTTTCAGCACTGAAATCTGAGTTAATATATCTGAGCTGAGGCTGGCTGGCATGATCTAAACACATACAAAATAAAACATGTAAAACAGTAATAAGGATCACCACCCATAAGGGTAACAGAATATTTAAGTTGTATGGGAAGCTAGAAAGGAAACTGACCTCTAAGTTACTGAAACATCCAGCCACAAAAGGCATAGCTTTGTGCCACCAAAATATTTTGCAAACATGTTAAAGAATCGAGTAAAATACACACACATCTGCTTGGAGAGAGTTATTCTGTACTTGGTATTGTGAAGACGATAAGCACAACACACTTAATATTAACTGCCTGCATGTAACACTAAATTACAGACAGCACAAAGGAGCAGAACCTTACTACAGAAATCAGTAACTAAAAATCAAAGTGAAGTAGAATGAACAGATTCCATTTCATCTCTCTTGCATGTAAATATTCCTTTATAAGTTCCATCCTCCCTTATATGGGGGGGTGGAGGCAGGGGCGCTACTTGTGGTTATTACAACAGTTTGCTATTAATTAGTACTCAATCACATGAACACGTATGCAAACATAGCAACACACTGAGGATACCATGAGAGACAAACAAGAAGAATGAAAATCTGTATTTTAAAAAAAATCTGAATTAAAAATATTTAATTTGTGTATTTATTTTTTGCATTACTTTTGTAATTAACTCTTAAAATGACATTTTGGTGAGATCATATACAATAATTACACTGTAATTTCTTATTAAGTGAATATGCAAACTGAGATATTTAAGTCATGTGTAAGTTAATCGCTTTAGAACATTCGAACAAATCCTTCTTAAAAGTACCCAATTCAAAGAAAAGTGAGGAACAATACAGAAATGCCCACTGGACGAATTAACCAGAGCAATGAACAAAATAAATGAAATTTTTAAAATTTAAGGTTAACTTATCAAGGTAAAAGTATCAGTGTTTCTGGATGACATAATTCTATACCTGAAAAACCCAAGGAAACAAACAAACAAAAAAGACTCTTGTAAATAATGACAGAATGCATAAAGTAAATGGCTCCAGTATTACAAAATACCAAATGAATCGTTCCTAAATACAAACATCCACCTAAGACAATCATATTTCTGGGAAATCAGAGACTGAGCTAAATAAAACAAATACCCTCCCTCAACCCCAACCAAAACTATGAGCACATAGAACTGCACGATAAAATACAATACCCACATTTAAAAACATAGCTGAAATCAAAAGAACAGCAACAAAAGCAAAAACTCCAAGAGCAAGAAATTAAGGCAAAATTGTGAACTAGAGATTATACTGTGGGAACTTTGGAAAACCACATCCCAGGCCAGATATAGTGTCTACAAGTTAAGGCTTCCATGTTCACATAGGCATATGAAACATGGCCTTCAGCACATAAAATGTGGAGAATGAAATTCAAATCCCAGTGTAAAGCCAGGAGTCTGGAAAAGCTGTACCATCAGGCAATGGTGGAGGAGAAAACTGCTACCTGTCAGCCCACAGGCAATAGGTAGGCTTGTCTGTGGAACAGAGGTGGAGGAAAGGAAGAGGGCTTGGCGCGTGGTGGGGGGGGGTTCAAGAGAAATGGAAACCTAATGCCTGCACCATGCACAGGTGCAGGAGAGAAAAAGCCCCAGGAGATTCTGTGTGATAGGGATCCCAGTGGGTAATTATAAAACTTAAACTGCACTGGCAATGGACACCTGGGTAAAGCAAACACCAACTATTTCGACAAACAAACAAACAAACATGATCTCTCCCCAGAAAATAATCCCATGTGAAAAGAACTCCCAAAATGAGAATCAAATATGCACAATACATTGAGAATTAGCACCCTGAAAACAATGAATCCCAGATAACAGAACCCTACAAAGGAGATTTTAAAAACCCTACAACTAAAATGATTAAGGACATGAAAGAAGTGACAAACATTTGGCCTCTCCCGTTGCGGAGCACAGGCTCCGGACGCGCAGGCTCAGCGGCCATGGCTCACGGGCCCAGCCGCTCCACGGCATGTGGGATCTTCCTGGACCGGGGCACGAACCCGTGTCCCCTGCATCGGCAGGCGGACTCTCAACCACTGCGCCACCACGGAAGTCCCATTTGTCCTTCTTAAACAGAACTATATTCTATAAGAGTAAAAATTATAACCATTAAAATTAAAGGAGAAAAAACTTAACAGGTGAGTTAAATAGCAAGGTAGACACAAAGACAAGAAAAGTAAACCAGAGAAGAATCTAGAAACAAAGCTTGGAAAATATAAAAGACTGGTTAAGATAAGATACACAGAAGGTAGAATGAGAAGGCAAATTTCCAGGATAAAGAAAATACTGGAGAAGCAATATTCGAAGAAAAGCTTTGGGATATTCAAGAACTAGGAAATCCTCATTCCAGAAATCCTAAACAAGAGTCCTGAACAGAATAAGTAAAAACAAGTCCCTTTCAATCAATCAGGTGAAACTGTTGCATGCCAAAGATAAAGAGAAAAACCTAAAAAGCTACAAAAGCAAAAAAAGACAAATTATCTTTAAAAAAAAAAAGGACAATTACATTCACAGGAGACTGATCAGCAACACTAGACAATGAAAAAATGTGCTCAAAGTAAGGGAAATAAATGTCATCTTAAAGTTTATGCACAATTTGCAAGTGAGGGGAAAAGTAAAGACATTTTTAAGGTCACTCACATCTCCTTGGCAAAAGAACAATTAAATGATCCACTTCAATACAGAAGAAAACTCCTTCCCCCAAAAAGCACAGAATAAAAGAATGTATGGGTAAATCTGAACAAGCACTGACAGTGAAACAATTAGGCTGAGATAGGTTCAAGTCAAAGTGTAATTAAAATTCTAGGTTACTGTAACACTGAAAGAGGGCAGGAAGGACTTCAACAAGTTCATACTGAGTAAAGCATGCATGGTAAAATTCTAGGGGTGACCATACACAAAACCAAAACATAGTACGTAACATCCAACCTCTACCCTACACCGTACACAAAAATTACCTCAAAAATCTAAATGCAGGAACTAACCTATAAAACTCTAAGAAAACCAGCATATACTTCATGATCTTCAGCTAAACAAGTGTTTCTTAAGTTGACACCTAAAGCACACATAACCAAGGGAAAAAGAAAAAGAAATTAAGACTTCACTAAAATTTTAAACTTTTTGTACTTCAGAGGAAACCATCAAGAAAGTGAAAAGCCAACCCACAGAATGGGAGAAAATATTTACAAATCATATATTCAGTAAAGGTCCAGTATATGGAATATATAAAGAACTCTTATAACTCAACAACAAAAATAACCAAATTTTAAAATTGGCAAAGGATCTGCATAGACATTTTTCCAAAGAAGATAAACAAATGGCCAATAAGCAGGTAAAAAGCAGCTCAACATCATTAGGAACATGCAAATCAAAACCACAGTGATACCACATTATACCTACTATGACAGCTATAATCAAAAATAAGAACAATAACAAGTGTTAGTGAGGAAGTGGAGAAAACGAAATCCTTAACACATTGCTGGTGGGAGTGTAAAATAATGCAATCACTTTGAAAACAGTCTGGCAGTTCCTCAAACTGTTAAACACCAGTAATTCTACTCCTAAGTATGTTACCCAAGATAACTGAAAACATTATCTTCACACAAAAACCAGTACATGAATGTTCAAAGCAGCACTATGCATAATAGTCAGAAAGTGGAAACAACTCAAATGTCTATCAACTGATAAACGGGTGAACAAAATGTGATCTCGCCTATACTATGGAATACTATTCACTTGTATGAAGGAAAAAAATACTGATTCATGCAACAACATGGATGAAGCTTGAAAACACTGTTAAGTGAAAGAAGCCAGAGACAAAAAAGCCACACGTTGTATGATTCTATTTACATAAAACGGCCAGAAGAGGCAAATCCATAAAGACATAACGTAAATTAGTGGTTTCCAAGGACTGAGGAGGGGGGAAATGGGGAGTGACTACTAATAGGAAGGTATGAAGTTTCTTTTTAGGGTTATGAAAATGCTGTGGAATTAGACTATGATGATGGTTGCACAGTCTTGAGAGTATACTAAACACCACTGAATTGTACACTGTAGAAGAGTGAAGTTTATGATATGTGAATTACATCTCAACAAAAATAGTTAATACCTAAATTATTGCTGCAGGTGAGGGGAGAAGGATCAAGAAAACTCCATTAATCCAATGGGCGTATGGGGTGGGGGGTGGGGGAGAGAGGGAGTGTGTGTGTGTGTGTGTGTGTGTGTGTGTGTGTGTGTGTGTGTGTGTTGGAGAGGGGGGAGAGACAAACAGATTGCAAAAAACAAAATTCCACTTACATTAACTAGCAATAAAAACCTAAAATATCTAGGCACAAACTTACCCAGGATGTGCAGGACTTACATGAAGAAAAAGGTAAAACTCTACTGTCAGAAACAAAAGATAACTTGAACAAAAGAAAATAAATACCTGTACCTATTTGTTGTAAAAATGTCAATTCTACCCCAAACTAATCTAAAAGCATAATGCTAGCTCAATAAGAAAACCAACATAATTTTTTTTATTTAGCCAAACCAATTATATTCATTGGAAAAATAAGCAGTAAGATAGCCAGGAAAATTACTAAAGTAAAGCAAGTACAGAGGAAGAACAAAAAAAAAAAAAAAAGAAGAAGAAAGAAGACTGAAAAAGTAAAAGGAAGAAAAAAGTACTGTATAAGGTCACTGGATACTAAAAAAGTGATGAAAGCTATAGTAACAAAAATATTGGATAAAGGCTCCCATGAACAGTGGGTCAACACAACAGAATAAGCATGAAACTTGACCCCAAATATATATGAAAAAATAAGCATAAGATAAAACTTCAGGGGAGGAGATGGACAGTAGTCAGATATGCCAACTTACTAGCCATCCCTAAATGACGAATTGAGTAAAGATAAAAGCAAACAGATGGTTATTTAGATAAAATAAATAAAAGTGACTCACCCTTCCATTCATTACACCCATAAAAAAGACAAATAAATATTCAGATTTAATATTTAAGAGTTTAAAACGAAAAGTATCTCAAAGAGCATTTTTTTAAATATAATGTTATGAAGACATACAAAACACAAAGGTCAAAATAGAATTTAACTTCTTCAAAAAATAAATATTTCTACACAGCAAAAAAAAGATATTTGCAACACTTAGTAAAAGGCTAATCATCTTATTATATAGTTCTTAAAATCATTAAGAAAATAGAAAGCAACCAATAGAAAATGGACAAATTATACAAGTAGTCAGTCTGCAGAAAAGAAAATTAAATGCCTCAAACATATAAAAAGATGCTAATATTCACTGATAATTAAAAGAGATGCAAAGTAAAGCCAGCGTATCATTGGCTCAGACTGGCGTAGATTAAAAAGTTTATTTAGACAATTATTAAAAGGGTGGATGGCATATAAATACTGTCATACATTTTTCGTGTCGATTGTTACAATCTCTTTTGGAAGAATATTTGGCAATACCTATCAACTAAAACCTTTTAATTGGCATGAAAATGATAAACAATTCAAACTAAAAATGTCATAAAATGAAAAATAAAAGCTATAAACTCCATTAAAGTGTATATTTTTGTCTTGCTCATCTTTGAGGCCCTCAGAAGTCGCTGAATAAATGCCTCATGAACAAACGCTAAGGTCGCTTTTAAATCCCTTCTAGGAAAAACAAATGTAATATTTTCTTCTCTCAAAGAATTTTTTAAAAGGTGTCCTCTCAGATACAAATGTATCTAAGATGCCAGAGCAAAGATCCTCCTAAATATGAAAACATTAGGAGCATCCCTTTTAAAATCAGGTACAAGACAAAAATGTCAACTATGATTTCTTCTCTACAATCCCATACTAAAGGCCCTGGCCAATGCAAGAAAACAACAGAAAAAAGATTACAAAGGAAGAGATTATCATCGTTATTTGCAAGTAAGTGTTCAAATTTTATATACACACACACATATACATATGTATATATACATATAAAATAATCTACAAATTATTAGAAATAGAATGTCTCAAAGTAACCAACACACAAATGTCAATCACATATTTTCACACTAAGAATAATGAACTAGAAAATTTTTATTTTTGAGACGCCAAATTATAATACCAACAATTACCACAAATGTGTCTCAGAATATCTTACAAAATATATGTAATACTTGAACACAGAAAATTATAAAACTTTGTGGAAAGGCATTAAAGAAGACCTGGAAAAAAGAACTGGACAGAGAGCCCATGTTCATGGACAGAAAGACAATACTGAAATCGTGACGATCCTCTTCGATTCATCTAAAGATTCGATACAACTTCCCTGAAGGCACCAGGCTGCTTCACGGATCCACAAGGCTTGAAGACTGTCCCCTCCTCTGGTACACTCATCAACAACCCTCCTTGTCAACACCGAGCTCTCTAAACCCCACCCTCACAGTAAATTCCAATTCAACTTCTGAAAAATCTTCTTACTCTATAAAAATTCTCCTGATACTCATGTTTAAAAATTATTCCCATCATTTTGTACTTTATCTTTTGCTGCAAGTAGCGCACAATGCAAACTGTCTCTTTGCAGGGGAGAACTGCGCCTTCATCCTCTCTGTATCCCCAACTACACACGTAATGGCACGGTGTCAGCACACAATACATTTATCGAAAAGGAAAAAGAAAGAGGTGAAAGTTTCCTCTTCTTGGTACAGCAATAGCTACAAACAGGAAATGAAGAGTGCCAACACCAGAATTAACTGAGTATAACAAGTTGGGAGGAGAAAAGCAAGTGTTCATGCTATCAAGTGGCATAGATGCCAGTTGTCACTATTTAAAAGCAAATGTGAAACAAGCAAATGTGAGAGAAAGAGAAGAATCTGAAGAATTTGAGGTGAAGGGCATTCTTGTAACACAGCAGTCTGATTATTCTAGTACTACTCTTTCCAGATCTATGCAGCCTGGGTAAATCTAGATTACACTAATGTTAACTAAAATTGTTAATGCTGTTGTAACTAAAGTTGTTAACTTTAACAAAGTTCCAATAACCACATTAAATCCTCAGTAATAAACTGTCATGTATGGCTACACTGAAGAGAATGGTTTAGATTAGAAATCACCAAAATATATCTCATACTGAACAGATGAATGAATTAAAGACAAACAGAGGAAGCGTTTTATCTACTTAACAATAGGGCCAATATTTGGGACCTCATCCAAGAGAAAATCACAGTAAGGAATTTATATGATCATATCCAGGAAGACAAAAAACGAAGTTACTACTAAAGATATATTTCTTACTTTACTGATTTTTTTTTAAACCAAATTCCCTAATCACACCCCCTCCCAAATAAAACAATGCACAGTTTATAGCCCAAAAAACAGACACTAAGTTTATACTCCTAAATTCTAACAGGATCTTAAACATACAATGAATTAATAAATCTTTTTCCTTGATATTGCTTATGATAACTTAAAGGGTGGGTATAAAAGGACAACTCTAAAATTGAGATCAGAGCGCTTTTCTCCCCCTCCCTCCGCCACTCACTCTTTCAGTGAGTCAGAGACAAGCTTTATTTCTTAGTCCATTTCTATCCACTAGCTGTTCTTAGCAGGAGGAGAAAGTGAGTCTAAAGAAAGTGTTTAATTGCAATCATTGACAGTTAAGTCTGTATGTCATGGAGTTCTCTGCAATTTGATGCAACCTGTCAGACAAATCCCCAGGATACTCTAGACAGCTATCCTATACGCAGGACAGACTTCTACTGTGTAGAACTTTCTGAAATAAAATGTTAAAAATTACAGAACAACATCAGAAATGCATTAAATTCTCCGTATGATGTTGATGACTACTGCATAAATAAAACTGCTTTAAAATATAATCCCTACAGTTTCTCAGTAAATTTAGTAACAAAGATCCTTGACTGGTGTGTGTGGGGGTCCCCCAAGACCACTTCCATGTTCAGAAAGTCACTGGAACTCAGCACAGGGTTGCACTCGCGACTAAGATCTACCACAGCAGTGTAGTAAACGTACACATCCAGATCTCAAGGGGCAAAGACGCAGGTGGAGACTAGAGGGATTCATCTGTGGGCTTCCTTATGCCCCCTTCCTCACGAGGGGTCACACGGCCCACTCTTCGTCCAGGAGCACAAAGGCAATATATCTGCTCAGAGAAGCACCAGGGTTTTTACAGAGAAGCACACACCAGAATCCCACACTCCCGGACGGAAAGCATGTGAGCAGCACAAACCACACTGTTTGCACAGAGTCTAGGAACAGTAAACCACCCTCATCAGTTAGGGAAAAACCGGAACACTCCCCACCTCCGAGGTCCCAGACATCAGCCCAGGGCCAACCTTGCAAGCAGGCTCTGTTAAGTACACTATGTTAGCTCACTTCCGCACATATACCTTAAGTTGTCTACTACAGTACAGCCACCACTTTTTCATAATTCTGCTCTATAGTGTAGTGAATACTGTTACAGACAAATATAAGGGCAAATGTTTTGTTTCTTACATCTACACGTACCTCAGGGAAGAGGGAGGAGGGGGAAAAGTAAGCTTTAAGTTAGGGCAATGGATTTATGTTGATTCCACTAAGTTTGTCCATACACATTGAGAAAAATTATATAATTAGAGATGTACCCTCCGTCGCTAGGAAATATAGCAAAGAAAAATTAAATACAGCTCATGTAAAACGGAGCTGAACCTATGTGTTCCATCAACTCCTTTCGTTAGTATCTAAACTATCTAAACACACACCATAAAAGTAAATATATGTGTTATAGCTTAACTAGGATTTCAGCTACTAATGTTAATAGAAAAGATTTTATAATATCATTAGTTGGCATATTTTAATTTCTAGTATACTAATATTATAGAAGCCATTCAAAATGTTTACTTATGTAAAAATTAGAGGGGAATTCCCTGGTTGTCCAGTGGTTAGGACTCTGCGCTTTCACTACCGAGGGCCCCGGTTCGATCTCTGGTTGGGGAACTAAGATCCCACAACATGGCCAAAAAAAAAAAAAAACATGTGTTGGGACTTCCCTAGTGGCTCAGTGGATAAGACTCTGTGCTCCCAATGCAGGGAACCTAGGTTCAAACCCTGGTCAGGGAACCAGATCCCACATGCATGCCACAACTAAGAGTTCACATGCCACAGCTAAGGAGCCTGTGTGCTGCAACTAAAGAGCTGGCAAGCCACAACTAAAGGAGCCCTGGAGCCACAACTAAGACCTGGTGCAACTAACTAACTAACTAACTAACTAAATAAATAAATAAAATAAAATTTGGAAGTATGAAACAAAATTTATTCTTCATAAATAACTGTTGGACTTCTGGAGTAATCCTGAAGAGGATCGTCTGGCTATGGCTTGGTGTATACATCACAAAAACTGCTGCTTTCAATCTCAATAGCTTAAAAACTATGCACAGCCTTTGTCCCAGAAATTCTAGCTCTGGAAAGTACCCTAAAGAAATAATCCTAAATCCTGAAAGACATTTATAGTTAAAATAAATGTATATAGGGACTTCCCTGGTGGCACAGTGTTTAAGACTCTGCCTGCCAACGCAGGGGACACGGTTCGAGCCCTGGTCCAGGAGGATCCCACATGCTACAGAGCAACTAAGCCCATGTGCCACGACTACTGAGCCCACGTGCCACAACTACTGAAGCCCGCGTACCTAGAGCCTGTGTTCTGCAACAAGATAAGCCATCACAATGAGAAGCCCGTGAACTGCAACGAAGAGGAGCCCCTGCTCACTGCAACTAGAGAAAGCCCGTGCGCAGCAATGAAGACCCAATGCAACCAAAATAAATAAATATATAAAATAAAATAAATGTATATATACACGGAGCATATACATATGTGCTGCTTTTTAAATGGTAACACTATAATTCAACATTTTAACAGATAAAATAAGTTTTTAAGAACTGAATGCAATTTGAAGGATAGAGAAAACACTATCAATCTGCAGTCTATTAAGGTGGTAAGAATGGTTTTAGGAGAAAATAGCTCCATTATAAGTGACGTTCTGTGATGTACACTAAATTTTTCCCATGACACAATTATTTAATTCAGTTAAGAAATAAAGAAAAGCTGTTTGAATACTTAATAACTTTACGTTTAAAATTTTTCTTTTAAGTTTACATTCTGAATAACCTTGAGCATGTTTGTTTGCACAAATATCATCTTCGCTGCCTGGTAATAAAATACACCAAGTTAAAAACCCTAAATTTAGAAATCCTTAGTCAGTATTTTGCTTAATGAAAATCACCCTATTGAGTCACACTTGAATTCATACAATTACCTACTTAAATTCAAAGATAAATGAGAATCTACTTCATAAACTGCCAACAGTTTGAAGAGAATGTTTTACAATTTCCAATTTTTAAGCCAGAAGTAGACTAAGCTTCTCCCCTTTCTACAAATTAGACAATGGGGCCTGACACAGCTCAGGCACATAAACTCAGTGAAGGTAGAAATGAAGCTAGAATCTAAGTCCCTTGAGTGCTAGTACAACCCAGTGGAGCACTCCATGCTGTTGAATTTAACCCAAATTTAAATTCCTGAAGGCCATATAAAAATAATGCACCTAGAAGAAAAAGTTTAAGGAGAAAATGTGATTAAAGGCATAAGAATTGTCAAATTTCAGAACATATAAAATATTAAAGGAGGGGAGGATGGTACAACCAGTTCACAACATTTCTCTGTTCAAGTTTCTGGATTTCTACAATAAGCCTCAAAACTATACTGCCAATCCTAAAAGTTTAGGTACTGTGAAAAGAAACAAGTCATAGGAAGCTATGTATAACCGCTACAGACAAGGGTGATCCAGAAAATCCTTGAATTTAAAGACAATTAGAATTTAAAGACTTGAATTAGTGTTTCTGAAGATTCCTAGCAACATGAAAGTTTGGGTCATTTTCTTTATTAAAGTTTCTTTTTTTTAAGTTTATATGTCTAATGATATTAATTCCACCGCCGCCCCCACCCCCGACCCCAGCAAAGGCTATTACTACACTAATGGAACGCATTTCATAATAGATGGCATCTAAGAATCCAGGGACTAAATGGCAATAATCCATCAAGATGTTGCCATTAAGTAAAAAAATGTAAATATTTTACTAAATTTTATTTTGGGGACATTTTACCATCACTTTTTTTTTTTTTTTTTTTTTTTTTGCGGTACGCGGGCCTCTCACTGTTGTGGCCTCTCCCATTGCGGAGCACAGGCTCCGGACGCACAGGCTCAGCGGCCATGGCTCACAGGCCCAGCCGCTCCGCGGCATGCGGGATCTTCCCGGACCGGGGCACGAACCCGTGTCCCCTGCATCGGCAGGCGGACTCTCAACCACTGCGCCACCAGGGAAGCCCTACCATCACTTTCAAGTCACAAACACAGGTAAGAAAACTTTAAAAAGTGGACATAAATAAAGATTTAACTGAGACAACCATCATATAGCCATGCTCACATTTTAAATGTGGATCTAATCCTCAAATAGACTGTACAAAATAAAACAAACCACTATCCAAAAAGCAACAGGATTAGGAAGTAAAAGTTAAAATAATATTAGTCTTTACAGTCATTACTTCTTTCCCCATAATAATTCCATCATTCAATCAAATTCAGCTTTGTAGATAATTATCAAAACTGGCTAAAACTGTTATTAATCAAAAGTACCAGGCTTAAGGTAATAATAATCATGCAACTAATGAACCTAAAGCTGAAATGTATAAACTCTCATTTGTCTAAAAGCCCAATTTTCCAAATCCTGACATGATGAATGATCACTTCCACTTCTAGCCTAAACAATAATCAACTCAAATATTGACTAGGTAAAATTCCCATTATTCCTATATATTTTAAATCATACTAACTTTCAAATGATTAAAATAAAATTAATATATTTATAACCCTTTAACTCTTAAACCACAAAATTATTTGTTACCACACAGATGTATATACCTTTGGCCAAAGTATTGCCTGTATCATGCCACACCCTGTTTTTAAAAGCCTCCAAAAGGACAATCCACAGTATTCCTGCATAATTTATAATGGCCTAGAATATTAGGATAAGAAAACTTTCCTTTCTATAGCTTAAATCCCTCATGTCTCATATAAAAAAATCCATTTAATTAAACATTAAAATTATCCTCATTTCCTTGAAAACTGAAACTAAAAAAATAACCTTTTAAGGTAAAAATTGTTAATTATCAAAATCACAATATTAGCCATAAGCCACGATAAAAATTATTCACTAATCTAGTAAAATATACACTAATCAAGTTAAGTTCAATTTAATCCTAAAAGTTGCAAGCCACAAATGCAAACTACCTTTGCAAAGATGAAACAACCCAAATGCCAAAAGGTTTACTGGAGAGAAATGTTTATAACCCCATGTGGAAAAAGGATAGCTTGGATTCATAAGTAGACTGCTAAAATCCTATGCTGACCTCTCAGGAGCATACTAATTCTTGCTGGCAACAAATAGTAAAATTTCTACACTTTAAAGAATTGTTTCATTAAGTGTGGTGATAAAATGAAAACAAAGTCAGTAAGAATATTGATTGATGTCAACTGCCAGAACTGATTCCTTCACAAACCCTGTTTTCACAACAGCAACCCCTTATGATTAGGGGAATTAAAAGTTGCTGAACGCAACAATCCCTTCAGTTAAACAAACAGACCCCTCAGAGCTGTCCAACGCTGCCCAAACTATCCATCCTTTAGTCGGATCAGTCAGTTTCATGAATTGTAGGATTTATCTTCAAGTCCAGTGCTGACTCAGAGGGTAGCTTGTTCCCTAGAGAAAACAACCAACAAAAATCAGAACAGCTACTGCTCATAAGCTCTTTCAACACCCAAGTGGAAAGGACAACTTAATGGGTCCAAAAAATAGTTCAACTTCCTTTCAGCTACAGGAGTAGCCAATAAACTGAAAGCATCTATATGCCATAGGCAGTTCCTCGTTAAAGCTTTCACTCAGTTACAGTAAGAAATGTTAAAACTAAAAAGCTTGCAAGAGAAGCTATCACACACACCATAGGGTTTCTCACCCAAGAAGAAATTTGCAAGGACTATAAACGGAAAGTATTTCAAGGGCCAAAGCTGTTATTTTGTTTTCTTTAATCTGTGAAAAGCTGCCTTTCGTGTGCGTGCGTGCATGCGTGTGTGTGTGCGTGTGTGTGTAGTGGGGGGAATTAAATATTTCCACCCAGAAGCAGTCTACATGTCTAGGGCACTAGCTTTGCTTATGGCCATACATAAAAAACTAGTGAAATGTTACTTAATTCCCTAAACGCAAGGTCCTCATATTCACTGGTCAGAGAGAATATTCTGAATTAAAAGATAAAAAGAGTAACATGTTCTGTTTCAAGATATGCAATAGTGAACTGCCTTCCCTATTATTTCTAAAAACCAAAAAATCAACATGTACAGCCTTAGAGCCTCAAAATATACCACTACAAAACGGGGGGGGGGGCTTTGCATTTCATGAGTTAGGGGTTCTGGCTACAAAAATACGTTGTTATGAAAAAAAAGAGGGAAAAACCTCCATAAGAAGAAAGGCAACCAAAGAACTCAAGCTACTTTCAGAAACATTATTTTGTCCTTTCCGGCGCATGAAGCTAACAGCTTTTCACAGAACACACACTCCTCAAGACCACCTCCAGAGGGAGGCGTGAGGGTGGCCAGCACAACTTTCCTTTCTAAAACATTTATTCGTGTGGGGAAAATTCTAATCAAAAAATTTCCCTTGTCACTTCCAAGCTCTAATATGGAAAATTCTTGATTCTCCACTAAGAACCTCAGTGCCTCAGAGCTCAGATTTACGGAGGACAAAACTAGTAGTGACTACACACTGTCTTGAAAACTACTCTTTTGAATATAAGCATCTGACAGGTTATGGGGGGGTTTGGTTTGGTTTTAAAGCCTTACTCATTCCTCATTTTCCCAGCCTCTCTCAGAGAAAGGAGAGTTAAATCCCACTGTATGTAATGAATGGTACCTGTCATAAACTATTTGGGGAGAATTCACCAAATGGCCACTCAAATCATTCCCTGTAGTCTGTGGTTCAGGTGAGAAAAACAGCAACCCTCCCAGCTTTCTCAACCTGAGTACCAGTGGATCGCTTCCCATCAAGAAACAGGGCTCTGTGCCGGTGGTTTTCAATCGCATTGAGCAGAACCCTAAGCTTCCAGAAATGCTTCGGGGCTCTGTAAATTCTTGATTTGAATTTCATCTGTTTTTTTCACTTTTAGTAAATCAACAATAAAATCACAAATGCAGGTCCAAATTAGCATGCATTCTTTTTTAACATACTAGAGATCATCACCAACATACTTAGCTTGTGCTGGGTTAGGGTATTCTCATGGAGGCCCAGAATAAAGCCTCTCTCCCGTCACCCCCTATACACATGGATCTTGCATTAGGAAGGCAGTGACTGCGATAATCTTTATTTAAATGCACATGCACTCAGAGAAAACTGAACAAATGGGTGCACAACTTATTCATGTGAATCATGATTTTTATGTTACTATATGACAGAAAATACAGAAAAGGAGACAGGAATGTAAGACTAATTACTGTCCTTCACCCACCGATTTCAAATTACTGGGTTCGACATAATACCACATAGACTTGCTATTCTCACTGAATAACTTCATGAGTAAGTTTAATAAACCTGACCCTGTAAATGCCAGTTTTATCTGCTTTATATAATTTTAGATTTGGGGACTACATACAGACTTCACAAGAGTTCTGCTGCTTTAAAAAAAATGTTTGAAAACCACTGTTCTCTAAACTCTAATTAAGCTTTGGTATTCCTGGCTCACAGGTCCTCTAGGGGCAGAAATGGTAATTAAGTCTTATGTTTCTGATGCTTGCTGAGCTTCAGGTGCCCAATATCGACGTGCTCCCAGCCTGCTGTCCAGTCCTGCCTTCTCTCCCCCCATCCTGACAACCCTCAAGAAACAATGTGCCATGGACTTATATACACTACTAAATGTAAAATAGATAGCTAGTGGGAAGCAGCCGCATAGCACAGGGAGATCAGCTCGGTGCTTTGTGGCCACCTAGAGGGGTGGGATAGGGAGGGTGGGAGGGAGACGCAAGAGGGAGGGGATATGGGGATGTATGTATATGTATAGCTGATTCACTTTGTTATAAAGCAGAAACTAACACACCATTGTAGAGCAATTATACTCCAATAAAGACGTTAAAATAAAAAAAAAGAAGCAGTGTGCCAAACTCAGGGGTGCTAATAGCAAAGAAAATTGGTAACATTTTAAAAAAGAGACACCAGGTACCTCAAAATACATGACATTTTATCTCAGTGTCATTTTTCATTCATTTTTCCAAGTTCCTGCCCAATCTAACCTTTTTCACTTGCCTAGCAATTTTAATTTGAAAAGAAAATTCCACTCTTCTGATATTTCAGAATGGTGGCTCTCCACGTCACGCAAATGGCAAACTTCAAAAATATTTCTTTGAAAAGATAAATGAATAAGAAACTCCACTTAACAGAAGCAGTGACCAAGAGCCTAAGGTAGGTAAACAGAACCATCTATGTGAGCTAATTAATGATAGTAGTTTAAACTGTCATGTGGAATCACTGCACACTGGTACCAACGTATAGTTTGTCTAAAAAAAGTGCCAGTTGGCAAAAAACCTCGCCTTATCCTATTCCCTCCAGGCGAACTCTGTGGCCTCCCCTACATCAGCATCTAAGGGTAATGCCTGTTCCAGGAGGACCCTGCTCCAAGCCTATGGCTCGGTACTGCGCCTGACGTTTTCTTCACATCTGTCTTTACCTAACTCAGCATGAATTACTTTATGAAAGTTCACTAACTGAGCGAAAACAATTCTCTATTATGGTAATAAACTGGTTAAAACAAACAGAAAAAAAAATAAACTTCACAGATTCTCAACTGTCTGTGTTAAAAATGTTTAAAGAAATCCTATCTATCCTTTAAAACCCATCTTATGGGTTTTCCATGAAACTTCATCCTGGATAACCTCACTCGAATCAGATAAAATCTCACCTTCCCACAAATTTTCTGGAATTCTGAACTTTTTTTTTTTTTCTCTCAAAGGGTAGATGTCAGAATCTCCTGTGAAATCTTTAAACGTACAGACAATGGCAGTGCTCCAAATGTGGGGTTTCTGACTTCATAAGTCTTACATGGGGACGGGGAAGCTGTATATGCAAAGCACCACGGGCTAATCTGCAACTACATATGAAAGCTTACCGGAACCAGTGCAGGAGATCAGGCACTGAGCAAGGTTCCAGGAATTCAAGAAATAAGATCTAGTTCTGATTTCATGAAGTTCATAGTTTACTCATAAAGCCCACAACAGTGCTTAAAATTTTTCAATTTTAGTGTTTACTCTAGGTCTCCATGTGTGATCACAATAGTGGATAAAATGATAAAAATGCTTCCAGAAGCATTTAATTTTAAGTGAAGGAAATAAATAAAACATACAGACAAAACTTTAAAAACATTAAGAGATAATGAAAACATTATAGAAGCATAGAGATGTAAGACAGTAATAATGACTTCAGAAGTAGAAATGGCTTTGAAAGGGGGAGAAGAAAAAAAAAAGAAGAGAGGCATTTGACCTAATCAGTGAAAAACAGGCAAGATCTCAAGAAACTGAAGAGCCTTCCAAGTAGAGGAAGGCACAGAGATGGGAAAATTGCTGCCATTTTCAAATACATATTCTCAAATAGGATACGTATTTTATATCAGAGGAGGTCCTCCATGAAGAAAAGAAAGCTGGTAGTCATTTTCAATTATTTTAATTCTAAAAATATTTAATAAGCATGTAGACATAGTTCCTTCCACAAGGGAGCTTATATTCCAATAGGCATGAAGAGGACCACTCATTCTAATACAAAGAAAAATGCAAGTTCAAATTGTAGTAAATTCTAAAAAGGAAGTAAACAGGAGAACACCATGAAAAATAATGATGGGAAATTTCCTCTACATTAGTCAAAGGCCCTTCTCTGTGACACTTTAAGTCACTTTGTAAGTGACACCTAAGAGAACGCAAGGAACCATCCATGGAAAGAACAGGTGAAACAGTACATGCAAAGAACATGAGCCAGAAAGGAGCTTGACATATTTGAGGAAGACCAGTATGGTTGGAACTGAACACACAACGGAAAGAGTGGAAAGGTGAGATTCGAGAGGTATGTAAGACACAGATCATATACCGTAGTAAGGGACTTGGAGTTTATTCTAATGACAACTAGAAAGCCATAATGTGATTACTTTTACTTTTAGGAAAATATAAAGAAAAAGTAAAATATGTTTACTGATTTACGGTAACATTTCAATTATTAAAAATTGTATTTGATTAGAAGTACAAAGATTCTCTCTTCATTACGTTACACAATAAAAATAAGTTTCAAACACACTCCAAAATGCTTTCTTTACTTATTTTTTTAAATATAAATAACCTTTAATAAAAGCCATGTGGACCAAACCAATATAAATGCAACTCAGATTCCACCTCTGATTTCCCCCTCAATATCTAGAGAATTTCAGCAACTGACTTCTATAAGCATACTTCATTTTAGTTGAATATCTACCTGTGATAAAAGGTATTTGGACTACCTGGATATTAAAAACACTGTAAGCATTAATAAAACTATTAAGTGTCCTAACGCTTCCTCACAAAATCTATTTAATCTCATTGACCAAATGTAGGTAAATACTGTCAGTTCATACTATGAGTTTAAACCCAAGTTGTATCAGCCACATACTCGTACACAATATTTGATGGAGACCACAGCCTGCACAACTATTTCACTTTCCATGTCTACACACAGTAATCCTCCATTGGGCCTAACTTCAGCCTTACCTCTATCAAGAGCCTCATTTCCATATGAGTTTTCATTAATTAATTCAACAAATGTTAGAATATTATGTGTAAACTACAGTACCTAAACCTCCCAAAATGTGAATAACTTGTCCAGATTTTTAACTGTCTTAAAAACAACTGAATTACAACTTTAAGAACTATACCCTCTGGCCTGTATGTTAGGTCACTTACTTGGATCACTATAATATCTGAAGAAACAGAACAGTGACCTGCTTGCCCCCAAACTTGACAAAATTATCTGAATTAATAGGATCTTCTCTAGCCTCTGCAATGGTGTCAATCTCTTAAATCATAACACGTACATTATTTAAACAGAGTCAAAACAAAATGGGAGGAGGACAGGTGTTAGCTACCAAACAAACTCTTCTGGATCAAAAGAACCATTTTTCTTCTCAAGTGACAGTGAATGTTTATGACTAAATGGTATGCTTCATTCATTGATAAATTATGTTGTATTGTTTATGAACAATAAACATACTCCAAGACAACCATGTCTGATTATAAAAAGTTATAGTCACAAAAAATAAGATTAAATTAGTTAACAACGTAATTTTAACTTTAAATTTCTTTCCAACAAATAAAAGCTAGTAACAAATTAAGAAGAAAAATTAGTCTGGCTTCAAAAAATGTTGTTATTGAATCAATAAACACTTCTTACTTCTTTAACATTAATAACAACTTAGTTGACCTTTACATAAAAATCTTAAAACATACATATTAAAACGTAACATGCAAATAAAAGATATCTGATTACTAGTTCTAGATCCGTGAGGTTTAAAATTTTAAACAGCCACGGTACGTATGCTATGCATTTTTCAGACATTCTGAAAAATTTATGAGATGTATCAACAATTGATTTACATTATGTGTGTCCCATAAGCATTACTAAGGTAGAAGAAAGCCCTGTGGCCTGGTTTCGCTTAAACGGTATTTGTGATCTTGGCTGAGCTTCAGGAACCCCTGTAACAATTCATTCAATGGTTACTTATCTGGTAACTTCAGTTACCCAGTACACAGACTCGAACCAGAAAAGCGACATCAGCCTCAGCCAAAGAATAATTTAAAGCCCCATCCATGCACCTTATTCACAGGCGACAGTTCAAGTCCTTGCCTCAAAGTCTTTTCCTTATTTAAAGAAAGCGCAGATTAGGAGAAGAAAAGGGCTGTTAAGAAGAAAGAGGAGAGAAGGCAGCACAGAGCATTAAGCAGAGCAGTAGTTCTCAAAATGGACTCCCCAGAAAATCAGCAGCATCACCTGGAAACACATCAGAAAAGGAAATTCCCTGGCTCACCCAGACAGACCTACAAAATCAGCAGCTCTGGGGATGGGACCCAGGGAGTGCTGGGTTTTAACAGGTACTCCAGGTGATTCTGACAGACTCAAGAACCACTGTCCTGGAGTTAGGAATACTAACAGCACAACAGAGTCATCAATAAAAAGCCAGCAAGAACTCACTAACATGGTTCAAATTGTCTGAGTATGTCCATTCAAGGTACTACATTCAGGCACTTTAATAGGCTCAGAGAGCAAGAGAAATTACCTCCAAGGAGTTATAATCTGATTGAGGCGGGAGGACGATGGAAAGGGTGAAGAATCCAAGTAATTACATAACACTGAAGCAAGCTGCTCTTCAAACTCCGTTACCTAAAATGCAGCAACTGCGCTCCGGTTCACTACAATCACCTGAAGCACGTCAAACTGAGCGTGAGTCATCAAAGGAAAGTCAGCTCTGCGTGAAGCAACAGAAACTACAAAGTCTGGCAGTCTTTCTTTGAAAAACTGCTGAGAATATGAAGTTTTGACAATGAAAGCCATAAAGCTTCTTATATCCAAAAATTCAAGTGTGATGGAGAGCTTCATTTTCCATGATGCTAGATAAATCAGTTACTGTAGCTGTTTTGGTGATTTCTTTAAAGTAGATACAAAAGATGTAAATAAGATAATGCCCCAAAATGCCTTTATATGAGATAACCAGGGTCAACTTAAAATTCTGCATCCAAAGAAGACTGGAGCATGCAGGCCAGCTGCTTAAAAAGATGAAAGTCTGGATTTTGGTGGACAGTCATGGTTGGAGAAACTTTGCAGACAATTTCCAGGTTTGTCCATAACAACTTCCCACTCAGGCTCCTCCATGCTTTCCCCCTTCCAGCTGACTGGAGAGATGCCTAGAAACCCTTTGACCTGGGTCCTTAAGTACATGGAGAACAGGATCCCAGACAACCTGAAAAATCTGTCCTGGACTGTTACAAAAGCAAGAAATACATTTTTGTCATGTGAAGCCACTACATTTTGGATCTCCATGTTTCAGCCGTTTAGCCTACCACATCACAACAGTGGGCAATAAGATTATGGTCCATAGTAACTATGGCTTAGGGAGCATTTTGGTGACAACAATTATATTAATATCCTATTGATCTGTACTGTTTTCTAAAAGGTACACCCCCCACCAAAAGGGACTATTAGTTACTAGTTATTATTTATAGGAATACCATTCTAAAATCTGGATAACCACATCACAAATATGGGAAGATGTTCATGAAATCATAAGAAAACATCTCATTTCAGAATATCAATGTGTAAGAGATTCATGACTGAAAAATCAAAAACTAAATATTATCACCATCAACATTTAGTCCACATCTGAGTTTTTGCTCGTGTACATGGTTGGAGTTTACATGCCTGTGTGCACTGAGGGTTTTAAAGGGATACATCTCTCTGATTCCTCTACTTTTACTAAGACTCTGCCCCATGCCCTACCGTAGGGTAAATGCACATCCAAAAGGCAAAAAGAGTAAGAAAAAAAGATGACTTTCACATATGAATATGACTAGTCGGGCTGAGAAGAATCAGGGCAAGTCAATAAAAGAGCCTGCCACCATTCACTTCATTCCTACAGAATTAGAGGACCATTCCTATCTAGACATGTCACACACAGCATAGTAATTTTGTCCACACAAACACTCTCTCTACTAAGTACCTACAATGCTCCACTGAGCCAAAAGGTGAAAAAAAAATGATCCCTGGAGGTTTCAACCTATTTGACTCAAAGGAAATAAAAAGACTGACTTCTAACTCTCCACATCCAGCTGAGAACCAGGAATGTTCTTGGGCACTCACAAATACATGCTGTCTCTCCCTGCCTCAGTTCATTCAGGACCTCTACAACACTCTACTCACCCCAGACCCTAACCTTACACTGCTGAAACAAAACCCCCCTCATCTGTACCTGTGATACAAAGGATTTTCTATTTACACATACTATGTCAAGGAAGTCCATATACCTTTTAAAGTCCTTTTTAAGTCTAGTATCAACACACAAATCAAACTCTTCTCTCCTTTTTGCTACTTCGCATCACTGTTTTCATTTCTGTCTCCTTTTAGTGTACCTATCTACCTCCTATTGATCAACATGTCACAAAACAATACAATTTTAGATTAGAAAGACTTTTAAAATTCTCTATTATCTTCTCATAGAAATGAATATGCTAAAACACAGGGATCAAACAGCATGCTGAAAGCTACATAGCTACGTTAGTAGAAGAACTGGTACCATGTTCCAAAGGCAATCAAGTCACGACCCAATGAAAGCAGCCCCAAAACAGCAGGAGATGCTGCTACAGTTGTAGATCAGTGAACCTATAGATGAAGGGAACCCCTACCCACTCCCATCCAGCCCTTACTTCTCAGTTAAAGAACAAGTTAGCCAATACATGAGATTGAAACAGGAAGTCCACAATAGAAACGCTCAAACCTAACAGGACACATTAACCAGGGATTCCCCAACCAGCAGAACAATATCCACTGTCAGCTACTTTAAGCCTTACCTGGCAGGTCTCCAAGCCAGCTGCGGCAGCCACATCCCCCTCGCGCCATTAACGTCTTGCCTCAGTGTCCTGAAATTCCCAACCAGGAAGGAAATATAGCCAGCAGGCACTCCCAACCCAGTTACGGCTCTACAGTTCTACTGTTAGTAACCTTCCCTGGGACGTCACCATCTGTACCCATAAACATGCATACGCCGAGCAGCCCCCACCTAGGAGGAGCTCAACATTACAGGGCCTTCTTCACAAAAACCTCAGGGACCCCTGACCTTAACTATAAAGTTTTCTTTTATTTTTTAATGTAGAAAGCAAGCCCCAATTAGAAAACCTGGACATGTTTGAGTGATTCTGCTGAATATACCTGAAAAACAAAGTAGTTACAAAAAATGGAAACATGCAATTTAAAAATAATACAAATATTTTGACTGGTTTTAAAAATGTTTTAACATCTCAAAACACAGAGCAACTCTAGTTCTGATAAAGTTAAACTTTCAACAGGCATATTTCTGTTCCTCATGTGACAATACACCTACACCCTCTTGAACACTTGCAGTATCTAGTTCTTCAAAGATGTTTACAGGATCATTAAAATTCACTGTAATTAAGAGATAGCCACCAATTAAAATTTTTTCTCTGAGATAAAAATGAAGCTTAGTTAAATGAGCATTTATTAGGCACCCTCTTTATGCCTAAATTTGTGCTAGATAAGAAGTGACTCCGTCCCTTCTTAAGAAATTTGTAATGTGCTTAGGAAATCTAGACTGACATTTAAAACAGAATACTTTAATGGTAAACTACCGCTATTGCTATTAAGGGTAAAAATAATTCACAGAAACCAGTTCAGATGGAAATATCAAAATAAACTCATGGTAGGATTACTTGACGGTCCCACAAAATTCATTTAATGAAAAATAATTAAAAGGAAAATCTGTTTTAGAGTTACATCATATGAAACAGGGAGATGTTTTAGAATTACCTAAATATTTTGTATAATTTTTATTTTCAATAATTATACTACTTAGTAAAACATAAAATAATCTAAAATGATAGCTTATAGTTTTTATGCCTTGAGTGATTTTAATGTAGAGCCTAAAATACAAAGAGAAATTTGAAATATGAACTTAGATATTTACCATCTGCAAAACCATAGCTTCAATCCATTAGCAACCTATTTTCCCAATGGTACATACACTCCTTAGCTGGATATCAGAGTAGTAATACAGGTAGGTAGACATATCTGAGGATTTAATTTTACCCACACTAGTGTTACAGCATTATGACCTATGATTTTTGACTTATACAATTTATTAATTTTAACACTATTTTCCCAGTTTGCCCTCTCTCTTGTTTGCGTCAAAAACAGATCAGTTATATGGACACACACATACATACAACTAGTCTAAAAAAACAACTGAAAGGGCTATCATGTAGGAAAGATTTTAATTTATTCTATTCAAGGAAAAGACCTAGGACTAATGGATAAAAGATACACAAGACAGAGTTTAGTTCAACAAAAGATCTAATTTTCTTTTTTATTCAAACTATTAAAATGTACACTGGGCTACCTTGGTTAGCTACGTAATTCTTTATTACTGTAAGTGAAAAAGCAGAAGCTAGATGATAATCTCTCAGGAATGCCACCTCTAAACTGGCACAAGGCTGAACCATGGAAACCCCAAAGGTTCCACTTAGACCAATGACCAGTGTCAGATTACCGCATCGGCCAACTAGCATGCAACTGAAATGAATGAAGCCTCCATTTCTTCATTATGATATAAAACATCACAGAGTCAGAGAACTTTATTCTTTAGCACAGAACTTTAAAAAAATATCACCTTTCAACATTAGAAGTATGAGAATATTTTTAAATAGTACATTATATATATTAAAAGTTAAATATTTTTCAACAAGAATGACGGATGAATATTAATTTTCCCTTTTCTTTTCCCTTCCTCTTTTTCCCCATACCTTGCCCAAGCCAAAAAATAAAGAATGTAAGCCAATTTTATCTATCAATTTGGCACTCGCAGGAATATATAAGAAATGATTAAGTGTTTCAAAAAACTGGATCTGGGCTTCCCTGGTGGCGCAGTGGTTGGGGGTCCGCCTGCCGATGCGGGGGACACGGGTTCGTGCCCCGGTCCGGGAAGATCCCACATGCCGCGGAGCGGCTGGGCCCGTGAGCCATGACCGCTGAGCCTGCGCGTCCGGAGCCTGTGCTCCGCAACGGGAGAGGCCACAACAGTGAGAGGCCCGCATACTGCAAAAAACAAACAAAAACAAAAAAAAAAACTGAATCTAAAAATATACTTTAAAATTCTTCTAAAATATTATGATTAAATTTTAATGAAGGAATACAATTATTTAATAATGATAGGTTTAGTATAATTATTAGATGCTGCTCATCAAATCAATCATCTGAGATTACCATAATAATTTACAATAAAATATACTCATGGTCCAAAAATCTGCACCATTCTCATCTTGAAGGAATGAATATTTGAAAGTACTAAAAAGTCACTTATGGCTCTCTTTCTCATTTATAAATCAATGATGGCATCTTCAAATTCAAGAACTCCCCTCTACCTCTCCCAAGCGTACACACACAATCAAGCAGAACAAGAGATGCTCAACTCCTGAGTCACAACTGTGCACTAAACCACCAGAGGACATATTAGAACACTACCCAGAAATGTACGCTCCTGTTGCTACCTCTCTCAGAATCACCTTCAACAGACTACGGCCAAGACTGAGGTAATTAAAGTACACCAAGACTTAGCTTACCAAGTTTACTACCACATCAAAATACTCTCAGGAAAAATTCTGATAGAAAACCATTCAGCAATTAGTTCTCATGATAAAGTTATTTTTCATGGCACAAAAAATTAAAGTATAAGCTGTCTTTTCACATACTTAGCATAGTCATATTTTCATTTCTAAAGGCTATTCCAAAAATGTTTGCCTAAAACTAGACCTATTAGAAAAATACATCTTTATACATTACTTTAAAGGTATTGTTACTATATCACACTCAGGAAATAAAATTTTGCTAAGGGTGTGTTAAACCAGTGATTCTTAACTTTTGGAAGGCTGTGGCCCTCCAAGAGGATAATAAAATCTGTGACCAGAGAAAAATGTGTATTTACAAATTAAAAATATGTCTATAATTGTAGGGGTTCTAAAAGACAATTAAGCCCCAGTTAAGTGCCATAGCCCAAATATTAACGCTTACAACTACCTTCATAGAAGACACGTAGAAATACAGCTATCGTTCTCCGGTTAAATGTGCGGAAAACAACTAAACCTATAGCTCCTTCATTTCTTAAATTAAAATAAAATGTATATACAAGTCAATGGAAAGTTAACGTGTGCTGCATATATTTAACACTTTCAAATACCTTTTAGACCCAATTAGCTATTTAAATTCAAATAATTTTTGTATAAAGTTTCACTTCTTGCATTACAACCTTTTTAAAATACAAATCATGTTTTTAAAGTGATCAAGTTTTAGAGGAACCTGATTCACTCAGGATCCACTTTGTTCCACACATTACGTTTTTCTTCCTTACGATCTGAGGAAATAAAAATCTTAACATCTACTCAACTTTGCTCAAATATTTTTACATTTTTGGTCGAAGGATATATTTAAATATGTATTTTTTCACATATAATGAAAATGACATTACTCTAGTTTACATCTGAGTGCCAAAATATTTAAGGTTTCATATTTTTTAGGAAAACAATAATTTGACATATTTTCAAGGGTACTAATTTCTGGAACAGAAGTTGAAAAAAAGAGAAAATGAAACTTTATAACTGAAAATTATCACTAGGTTACACCTATAGTAGACAAGGAGGATTAAAGATCAGTTAAATCACCACTAAGGCAGGTAAATAAACTTCTATGACCTTTCTTATTCTACAGTCTTAAAGTGAAAATACCAAGAACCTCTCCTAGGCCTTGAAAAAAATATTTATGGGTAAGAAGTAATGGAAGACACTGAAGGGATAAAATGTTTTTCTGAAAGTACAGACTTAATTTTGTTTTCCTTTGCTCATCTCCACAGAGTGTTAAGCCATTAACTAAAAGGAGAAAATATGGAGAAATAATAAATGCAAAACCATTAATCACTCCAGTATTTTTGGAAAATATTTTAGCCTCGTTGATTGCCATTTGAATAAAGAACAATTTTTAAATAGTTGGTATAAAGAATTCAGGAATACATTTAATATAATATACTGACCTATTTCCAATGGTTCCAGACAGTAATTACTTTCATTAATAGGAAGCAGAATGACCACTTTAATGTTAGGGCTATGCAGAAGAAGAGTAAATAGTTTTAAATTAATTCATTTCATCCTAAATTTAGGTTGTGAAATCCAATGGGGACCAATGAAACACCTACCTACACACAAGTTAATAACAACTGGAAACCTTAAACAAATACCACAGCATTAACGGATTTTGTAATTAAATGTTTTCAGTATCTAAAATTCCCTTTGACATTTTTAACTCCTCCAGTATTTAAAAAGCCCATCTTTTAGCCTGAACTAGTCTGATCAAAGATGTGGACAAAATATTTACTTATGAGACAAGGGAAAATGTGCTGTTAGGCCAAAATCAACTGGTGCTTAATTAAGAAAGCCAAAGGGTTCTGACTGGCGTACGGGTTTTGTTACTGTGGGTGCTTTATAAACACTGCTCTGAAGTCTGGACAATCCCTAAGAAAGTTCAGATGTACAGCTGACATGTAGATTATGCTCATGTAAACAATGTGCACACACCTCAATGGGAGAAAATCATAGCAGCACATTACTTACAAGTAAAACTTTAGGGCTACCAGGGATATTCAATTCTGACACTGCTCTCTAGGGAAGAATGGAAAATGTTTACAAATTTAACTGAACCTGAAAAGAGCCAAAGTAGAAAAAAAGGTAAAGGGACAAGTAAGGGGGAAGGAGTTGCAAGGTATATCTCAAGGCCCTCCACACAAAATTATCTTTAAAGTTTCACCAGAAAGGTATGTAATTCTTGGTTATGTTTAGTTAATAAAATGATCAACTGCTCACTGGGGTGGGGGAGGATGAGTGGGAGATGAGTGGGAAGGGAGGGAGGGAGAATGAGATGGAGAGAGGGAGAGAGGGAGGGAGAGAAGGGGAGGAGGGAGAGGTGAGGGGAAGTAGGCATTGATAAAATCCTTGGCAACGCAAGGTTATTAAGCCTCTGAATACACTTGATACTTTATACACTAAACCGGATGCTCTGTTCCATAAAGTTATCATTATCTTCTCTCATTCTTCTTCCCAAAAAGGTCCTTGATTTCAATATCAATATCGAAACCAATGATTTATCACCATCACTGATTAGATTAAGCCCTGGAGGCAGTACTAGTTCCAGGCTGATCTAGATAGATCTTCTGGCTTCATTTAATGTATATAAATTTCCTTTTGTTTCTGTTTTTTTAAACATTCAGGACCAAGTGATGATTTTCCAGTACAGGTTCCAGAAACATAATCTGGGTGGGTAGCTCAACCATTTCACAGACACAAGACAACCTGCTCAGCACTTACTATGAATTCAATATAATTCTGCATACATTGTCTAATTAAGGTACACAGCAGTAGGAATGGGTGATGTTAATTATCTAAGAAAACTTTCATATTTTGATATGTGTTTATGTTAGAAAGCAGAATACAAAATCTGCATGAATTTTTAGATAAAAGAGGGGAACTTCTAAGAAGATAGGGTTCTCAAAGGGTTACTCTGAACTATGCCTCAGGACCCCTGAGGTATAAGTGCATTTCTTCGAATTCTTCTTCCTGCCATTTCGGGTAACCTTGGAAGGAAGTGTTGAGGTGTACTGTCTTCCCTGCCTCAGTGGCCCCTAATAGTTCACACTTCTCTCCTGCCATTGTTTACAATACTTTACCCAATTCGAATTACTGCTACAGATCTATAGCCAAACACCTGAAAGGCAATACATCTAAACTTTTCTTTTAAATGATATAAATTATTTTTTAGAAATTTATTTCAAAAGGAGGCCCTTGACGCTCTTACAGAAGTTTTTGAGTGAAAGAGCATTATCATGAACTTAAGGAAATACTATGGCCCAGACAGACTTTTCTTCTCAATAACCATTTTCTCCTTTAAATTTATTTTTGTGCTTTTAAACATCCTTATATTCAATTTTTGTTCATATTTAAATTTTGCTTTAAAATTTTCAACTACATTTGGACTATGGTACCAAAACCTAGAACGTAAAACTCATAATGTGTTCAAATATGACTCACTGAAGAATACAATTTCAGGTCTGGTAAACTACCAGCAAATGTGCTTAGAGACGTGCTATCTGGAACTCACTGGAAACAGTTACTCAACTTACCTGGGGCTAATCCAGCAGCAGCAGCAGGAGTCCCCATGGATGGGTGAGAGAATACTTGAGAGAAGGCAGACGCATGTGCCTGGGACGCGTTACTGAGCCTGGAGGTTGCTCCTCCTTTGGGAATAAACTCGCTTGCAGTAGGATTTGGTGTCTATTTAAAAATCAAATATAGTAAGTTAACACATTTTAAGCCCAAAAAGACAATGAATCTACTAGGCATTATTCCACAGTGCTCTATTTACTGAGTAAAATATTTTATTGAAAGCCATTTACAGTGTTTTTTAGTTTTCATATTTTGGGGTGGGATAATTAAATTTCTTGAAGAAAAATTTTCATCAAATTTGAGGGTTTTAATCATTTCATTTGCAGAATTTAACTTCAGAACATGAAAATTTGCCTTTATTGTCAAATATACATCATTACCAAACTATCCTAACACATTTTAGAGAACTAGGACATTGAAACTGCCTCAAAACTGAGCCAACAAGTTTCAAATTTAACGTCTTTAAACCACTTCTACCAGGATAAAGATCAAAACTGCCTTTATTCCAAAATTAATCACTTCCTTCTTTATAAGCACTTAAGACATTTCCCCAATAATATAGTACCATGTATTTAAATAACAGTAAAGACAAGAAAAGCACTTAAAAACAAGGCAAACACACGAGAGGACTCAAGATATAAGAAAAACATAATAGAGGCTCCAATGTCTGCTAAGTATTCATGTAACTTGTTATATTAAAAAACATTTTACTATGAGATAAAAAAATTTCCTCCCAGTTGTACAATGCCACCTCTTATCTAGTCAAGTGGCATGTTGCCTTTAAGAATGACTAGCACGTTATAAGACTGCAAATCAATTTCACAAATGGTCTATATTTTGTCCATGTGGAAAAAATGAATATCCTAAATATTTTTCTGAAATTGTGACCTACATGCTTAAGTACAGTGAAGATTCAACACATTGATATTTGAATTCAACTTCCAAAAGGGTCGACCAAAGAGATAATTTAGTATGTTCATACTTCAGCCCACATTTTCTGCATACATATAAGCTAAGTTTAAAATACACTGAATCACGATGCAAAAAATTTAATCACTTGAAGTATTTTAGAACTGATCATTAAAATGGAAAAATACTTCCATAGAAGGCATAAAATAAAAAGATGGACTAATTACTGTACAATCCAAGAACAACTTCCCTACTCAATATGAATGACATTTTAAACTGCTAGGTTAGAGTTCAAAATATTAAATTTGGAAAATAGCAAGTCAAGAGGCTAACCTCATTTTAAACTCTAAAACAAATGATATTTTACTAGTTACGTTCCAGCTAAAATTAAATGCAAAGTAATAAAATACAGAAAAAATGTTAACCTGTGTTTAACTACAATATACTAGATGTACAGAGAACCTCTTTTACTGCCATATCTAAGACATAAAATTCTGAAGAAAAAAAAGAATCAGGCCTGAACCAAAACATATTTTCCAAAGAGAAAAAAAAAAGTCCTCTTCTGTCACTTATGTGTCTATTTTAAAACCTTCCAAATTTAAAACACTGGCATTTTCTTTAAAAGTACGGCCAATTCCTTAATTTCTGGAGTAGAAAATAAGCCAACGCATTTTATTGACGTAGTAATCCCTAGTTATAAAAGAACAAATGGTTACCAAGAGGACCCCTTCAGAGCTAAATCAGTGTGTACTAGTTAATGCTGAATCTGTTGTAGAAGATGAAAGTCAAGATAAAATCAATCAGATAACTTGGTAAAAGAGGTCAAAACGCAATCAGATAACTTGGTAAAAGAGTTCAAAACGCCTAGGAGAGATGGATACTTCAGGATTACAAGATTACTGAGAGACAGCAAATTTAGACAAAGAAATTAATCTAATCTAATCCCGAGAAAAAGTATCACCCACTTTCCATTTCATTTATACCTTACATTTACCTTGAATAAGAGACTTTTGATTTCAAAGCTGAGTTTCTCTAAATCAAATCTATTTTAAATTAGTCTGAAAGACTATTTTTAAGGGATCCTATAAAGGAGAAAAAGGAGGGGAAAATCTATTCTACCTCCCCCAAATAAATTATATATAAAATGCCATTATAACAAATAATAAAGGTCCTTCAAATTTATTATGATAGAAGTTATTAAAATTAACTATGAAAATGTATACACTAAACTGCAACTTTTAGGGATTCAACAACCACAGATCCAAAAAACCTACCAGCAATGAATTTTAATTAAGAAGTGAAAAGAAGGGCCTAAACCCCTCCCTCCATTTTTTTTCCTGATTTATGATGGCAAGGCATTTCCCTTGTCTGGGTGGTTAGACAGTTTGTTTTATTTCAGATGAGTTTATCTGAGATGAGAGAGAAGGTTAAAGAATTTAAATGGCAGAAAAAAGAATTACATAGTAGGTATAACACAAAAAACAAAATCTAGGAATAAGTGAGTAGCGCTACTATTATTAACAGTTAATATAAATTCCTCTAACCAGATTAGAGAACTATTAAAAATACTTAATGAGAAATTATAATAATGAGAATACTTTCTCATGATAAAATTAGTTAAAATAAGAACTATATAATAAAAGTTATATATAACTATATAATAAAAAGATGCATTCTTTAAACCATTTTAATATAACTGGTTTGTAACATATATAAGGGTTTTATAAAGCAACAAAATACCATAGGCACACACCTTTAACATGTTAAAAAGCATACTTTTTTAGAGATAGATAAGGCAAAACTGGTAACTAAAACCAGTATCACATTAAAATGAAATCTCTGTTCATCAGAAAATAAACGATTGGGACTTCCCTGCTGTCACAGTGGTTAAGAAGTCAGCCCGCGAGTCACAACTACTGAGCCTGCGCTCTAGAGCCCACGAGCCACAACTACTGAAGCCTGCACGCCTAGAGCCCGTGCTCCGCTACAAGAGAAGCCACCGCAACGAGAAGCCCGCGCACCGCAAGAGTAGCCCCTGCTCGCCGCAACTAGAGAAAGCCCATGAGCAGCAAAAGAGACCCAACACAGCCAAAAATAAAGTTTTTAAAAAAAGGAAAAGAAAATAAACAATTTATTTTAGCTTTAGGAGGCAAAGGTTATATCTAGAAAGAAGAGTCAAGGACTTGGGTTATATAAATTTGTCTAACTTCAACAACACTAAAGAGAATGGAATAAACGAGAAAAGGAATAGTGAAAAAGAACACCAAAGTTTTATTACTCCCACCCTGTGACTTAGATAATCCCATCATAACTCTCTAAATATGTTCCTATAATATTAAATTTGTGGGTTTTCTAACATACATATAATTATATTTCTATTCATAATTTCTAATTTCTATTCATACTTATTTATTTTTATTTGTTTATTTTTGGCTGCATTGAGTCTTTGAAGCTGTGCGCAGGCTTCCTCTAGTTGCGGCAAGTGGGGGCTACTCTTCATTGCGGTGCGCGGGCTTCTCATTGCGGTGGCTTCTCTTGTTGCGAAGCACGTTCTCTAGGCGTGCAGGCTTCAGTAGTTGTGGCTCGCAAGCTCTAGAGCGCAGGCTCAGTAGTTGTGGCGCACGGGCTTAGTTGCTCCGCGGCATGTGGGATTTTCCCGAACCAGGGCTCGAACCTGTGTCCCCTGCATTGGCAGGCGGATTCTTAACCACTGTGCCACCAGGGAAGCCCTCTATTCATACTTTAAGTCCTAATTTTCATTCATATCTTAAACAGCTCTAAATGTACCTTTGGGGAAAAAATCAATGTTTATGTCAAACAGCAGACATTCACTCTGTGAGAAGTTATCAATAGAGTTTTAGGTTCTCACACACTTAAATTTACACCGCAACTTTCACAACCAAAAGAACCAAGTGCATTTTATTTAGTGAGTTCTTCAAACCAACATCATCCCCCAACGTTTGGATATGATTCCTACCTGTCCTCTCCAGACAGAAATATACTAAGTCAAGAGTCCTGGCCTTTAGCTTATAAAGCACTGTTGTAATTATTATCATTATATTTTAAATGAAATAATAATTAATGTTTCAATTCAGACATCCCAACCAACCAAAATGATAGAGTGTTTCCTATTTTACCAATGACTGATAAAGGTTTTGTTTTTTTTTACAAATGAAGTAATTTTCTGTTGAGGTTTCTAGCTCAAGATTAATACAACTTTATGCTTTTCTACTATCATATTATTTCTTGGAAACTGTTACTTTTAAAGTCTAATTCAGAATTTAATACTCTGCTGGACTCCACTACAATCAAGAGTACTTATTAATAACACAATAAATTAGTCCCATAAATTAAGGGACTAATTTAATAAACAGTGAAACAAAATAAAAAGCTCAGCCATTAATTTTTAATTAGGTAGAATGACAGGAAGAGGTTTATACTGAATAAAAACACAAAATATTATGTAATATTTCACTGCAAATATGCCAAAAGGTCTGTACGAAAAAGAAAGTTGTCTTAAGGTGATGTGACGAATGACTGAGGAATCACTGCTATTCCTGAATATTGGTCAGGCTTTTTAAAATCGCACAGTAACCTCATAAAACCATAAAATACCCTCCTTAGTAAAACTCCTTGTAACGAGCTCAACTTGCTTTACCTCTTAATAGCTTCATAAGCTGCTATCAGTAATCTTTCTACTCTCTGAATGAACGTGAATGACCTGGTAAATTTTTTTGAACAGCTTTATCTAGATATAATTGACATATAAGAAATTGTACATATTTAAATGTAAGCTTTGATAACTCTTGACATAGGTAGACCACCATGAAACCACTACCCAAATCAAGAAAATGACTACATTCATCATGCCCAAAAGCTTCCACAAGCCTGAATGAAATCCCTCCCTCCTGTTCCTCTCTGCTCCACTGCTTTGGACTCCAGGCAACCACCGATAAGCTTTTTGTCACTATAGACTAGTCTGTATTTTCTAGAATTTAATATAAATGAATCTTACATACATATGTAGGTGCTGGGTTTTTTACTAGCTTCTTTCACTTTGCATCATTAAGATTCATCCCTCTTATGTTTACTTTGGGTTTAATTTGTTCTTCTTTTTCTAGTTTCTTAATATAGAAGCTGAGCTCACTGATTTGGGAACTTTTCTCCTTTTCTAATACAGGCATTTAGTGCTACAGACTTCCCTCTGATTACTGATTTAGCGGCATCCCACAACTGCTGGCATGTTTCATTTTCATTCAGTTCAAAATACTTTTAAGTCTCCCTTTCTAATCCCTCTTTGACACATGAGTAAGTCAAAAGTGTGTGTGTTATTCAGTCTCTGAATACTTGAGATTCTCCAAAGATCTGTTACTGGTTTCTAATTTAATTCTCTTGTGGTCGGAGAACACATCTGTATGACTTGTACCCTTTTAAATTTATTGAGACTTCTTTCAAGACCCAGAATTGGTCTGTCTTGGTGACCAACTTCTATGTGAACTTGAAAAGAGTATTCATGTGGTTGCTGTGGGGCACAGGGCTCTACGAGTAAACTACCAGAGCTGCTCAGGCCTCCCATCTCCTTAATGATTTTCTTCCTCTCATTGAGAGAGGAGTACTGAAATCCGTGTCACCGTCTATTTCTCCTTGCAATTCTACTAGCTTTTGTCTCATATATTTTAACTCTGTTTTTAGGTGCATAAACATTTAAAAATGGCGTATCTATGCTCCTAATAAACTGTCCCCTTTACCTTTATCACGTGACCTTCTGTATTCCTGGTAATGTTCTCTGCTCTGAAATCTACTTTTTCTGACATGAATATAGCTATGCCAGCTTTCTTTTGACTAGTGCATGGTATAACTTTTAATCTATTTTTGTGTTTATGTTTAAAGCAGGTTTCTTGTCAGCTTCATATAGTTAGAGTTTGCTCTTTTTCTTTAATCCAATTTGAAAATCTGCCTTTTTATTAGGATGTCTAGAAGACTTATATTTAATGTGATTACTGATAAGTTCGGGTTTGAATCTATCTACATATTGTTACTTGTTTTCCATTTCTTCCACCTGTTCTTTGGTCTCCTTTTCTGTTTTCTGCCTTCTCTGGGATTAAATGATTTTTTAAATTTTCATTTTACCTCCTCTCTTGGCTTGTTAGCTATAACTCTCTCTGTTCTGTTACTGTGGTGATTATCTTAGGTTTTACAGTACGTATATTTAACTTATCACTGACTATCTTAGTCTGCTAGAGCCATAATAAAATACCACGCACTGAGCAGCTTAAACCCGCGGTCCCCAAACTTTTTGGCACCAGGGACCGGTAACGTGGAAGACAACTTTTCCGCAGACGGGGGAGGCAGGGGGATGATTCAGGCGGTAACGCGAGCAATGGGCCGCGGCAGATGACGCTTCGCTCCCTTGTGCGCTGCTCACCCCCTGCTGTGCGGCCCGGTACCTAACAGGCCGCAGACCAATGCTGTGCCGCAGCCCAGGGGTTGGGGACCCCTGGCTTAAACAATGGAAACGTATTTTCTCACAGTTCTAGAAGGTGAGAACCCAAGATCAAGGGGCCAAGAGGGTTTGTTTCTCCTGAGGCCTCTCTCCTTGGCTTGCAGAAAGCCATCCTCTCACTGTGTCCTCACAGCAACAGGCCTTTTCTCTGTGTGTGTGTGCAACCCTGGTATTTCTTCATCTTCTTCTAAGGACACCAATCATATTGGATTACGGTCCATCCTTACAACCACATTTAGCCTTAATTAAATCTTTAAAAGCCCACTTCTATATACAGTCATATATATATTTTAAAATGAATTTGGGGAAGACACAATTCAGTCCATAACACCAACTATCACTGAATTTTAAACTACTTCAGATATAGTGTAACAAGCTCACAATATTATACTTCCATTTCTCCCCTCCCAGACTTTGTGCTATTATCATCATATATTTTATTTCTACATATGCTATAAACCCAACCACACACTATTACCGTTTTTGCTTTCAACAGTCAATTATCTTTCAAAGAGACTTACAGAGTAAGGGGGACAGTTTCTTATATTTACTCATGTAGTTACTGTTTCCAGTGTTCTTCATTTCTTTGTATAGATCCATAAGGTATTTTCTTCCTTCTGCCTGAAGTACTTTCATTAATATCTATTAAGTACACATATACTGCAGGTGAACCCTTTCAACTCTTGTATGTTTAAAAAGATGTTTATTTTGCTTTTTAAAAAATATATAATTTTGAAGTAATTTAAAATTCACAAGTAGTAGTATCCTTCACCATCTTTCCCCAAAGACATCATCTTACATAACTAGGGTATATTTTCAAAACCATAAAATTAACATTGGTGCGATAAGTTTAACTAAACTGCACATTTTATTCAAAATTTCACAAGTCTTTAAATGCACCCAATGGATTACATCCTTGCATTTTTCCCAAGAACGGAATTCTAAGTTGACATTTTTTTTCTCTTCCTATATTTTAAAGTTATCGTTGCACTGTCTTCTGGCTTGTACTGTTTCCAACAAGAAATATGCTATCACTTACATCTTCGTTCCTCAAAAGTGAGTATGTTTCCCTCTGGCTGTTTGTCTGGTGTGCCTCGGTGCGGTTTTTACTCCCCCATGTTTCTTTCGTGCTTGTGTTCATTGAGCTCCTCGATCTGTGGGCTTACAGTTTTCATCCAATTTGGAAAATATCTGCCCACTGTTTCTTAAAATATTTTTTGTTTGCCCTTCCCCCACCCTGCTTCAGTGACTAAAAATACAAGTGTGTTAGGCTGCTTCAAGTTATCCCACGGCTCACTTTTTCTCTATTTTTTGGATAGTTTCTATCACTATGTCATCAAGTTCACTAATCTTTTCTGATGCAATGTCTAATCTGTCATTAATCCCATCCAATACTTTTCATTTCAGACAAAGTAGTTTTAAATTTTAGAAGTTTGATTTGGATTTTTTAGTAGGTCTTCCTTGTCTACACTAACATGTTTAATCTTCCCCCTAGTTTCCTGAACACATGGAGTATTGTTATAATAACTCTTCTGATGTTCTTACATACTATTTATGTGTTATAATTGATTACATTTGCTTCTCCTTATGGGTCATATTTTCCTACTTCTTTGCATTGCTGGTAATTTTTGATCAAATGCCAAATATTGTCACTTTTATCTTTTTGGGTGCTGGAGATATACATATATATATATATATATATATATATTTAAGGATGCCTTGTTTTTTTCCTTTATTTTTACTAAATTTATTTACTTTTTATTTATTTTTGGCTGCATTGGGTCTTCGCTGCTGCACGCAGGCTTTCTCTAGCTGTAGCGAGTGGGGGCTATTCTTTGTTGCAGTGCTCAGGCTTCTCATTGCGGTGGCTTCTCTTGTGGAGCACAGGCTCTAGGTGTACAGGCTTCAGTAGCTGTGGCGCACAGGCTCTAGAGCGCAGGCTCAGTAGTTGTGGCACACGGACTTCATTGCTCCGCAGCATGTGGGATCTTCCTGGACCAGGACTTGAACCCGTATCCCCTGCCTTGGTAGGTGGATTGTTAACCACTGTGCCACCAGGGAAGTCCTAGATATATTTTTATTGCTATAAATATTCTTGAGCTTTGTTCTCCATTGTCATTAAACTGATTAAAAATTAGTCTGATTCTTTCAGGTCTTGCTTTTAAGCTTTATTAGTTAAGACTAGGGCAGCATTTATTCTAAGGCTAATTTGGTCCTACTACTGAGGCAAAAGACTTCCCATTACCCTACTTAATGCTTCATGAATTATGATGCTTTCCATGTTGGCTTGTGGGAATAGGAACTATTCTTGGCCTCGTGTGAGCTCTGAGAATTATTTCCTGTAATCTTTTCAGGAATCTCTTTTTCCAGTTCAAGTAACTCCTCACTCATAGCCTCTGATCAGTACTCAGCTGAAGATGCAAGGAGAATCTCTGTAAGCATCCAAAGTTCTATGTATGAGCTCTCTCCTCTCCAGTACTTTTTTTGTGAGCTATATCCAGCTTGGCCTCTGTAAACTTCCAGTTTGGTCTCCCTAATTAGATAGATCACTAGGCTCCACCCGAGTTCCCGCTCTAGGCACCAGGCTCAGAAACTGCCCACCGAACAGTGAGCTAAGGTAATCACGGGGAGCTCACCTCATTTGTTTCCCATCTATCAGGGATCACTGTCTTTCACTGCCTGATATCTAATGTCTTGAAAATTGTTTCATATATTTTGGTCAGTTTTTTAGCTGTTTCTGGAGGGAGGGTAAGTCTAATCCCTGTTCTTCCACCTTGGTCAGAAGACAAATTTTGTGGTGATGTTTTCCAAACATAAGGTATTCCTAATTTGAGCTTAAGTTATAAATATATAAAATTTAGCCAACTCCTTGTTTTGGCTGGATCAGACACCCACCAGTAAAGAGATATTTTGCAACTATTAATTCAAACTATTTATGAACAAATCAACTACTTCCCTGTAAAGCTGGTTTTTCAAGTTTTGTTGTGCTTTCTATACAATCTCTTTCCTAAACAGATAAATTATGTCACAACTATCTTTCTGATAATGCAGTTACCTTTGAAGCATCAAGTCAGCATCAAGTCATGCAGTCTATTCTACATCCTAAATATTTCTCAAATTCAACTACTTCTACTCATGTCATTGTCAGTGCCCTAGTCTAGGTTACCATCATCCCAACGGACCAACTTGACTCCAGTCTTGCACAACTCAAATCCATCTTCTACTTTCAGCCAGGATAAAAGAAAGAGAGAGAAGCAGAAAAAGAAAAGGAGGAGGAGAAAAAGGAGGGGAAAATGGGAAGAAAGAAAGAGAAGGAAAGTTTTATTTAATGACTTAATTGCTGAAATCCAAAGACTGATCAGGTCAAGTCTCCACGGTCCTTGACTGAATTAAATCATTAAAAGAGAGAGATAAAACGTTGATACTAATCTTGGCCATATCTACTTTTTACCAGAACGTATGACTCCAATCTCCCCTCTTCACTACTATTCTTCTCTCTTTAGAGTGACAAAGGGGCCTAGTTTTGGACTAATTCAAAAGATTCATGCTCAAGGTAGAGGGCTGTATGTATGTCTGTGTGTGTCTGTGTCTTGGCAAGGGCAGAGAGCAGTGAATTATCTGGAAAGGTAGAAGAGGATACTGATAATGAAGGAGAAAGGCAGGGATAGGCAAGAATTTTGCCTTGATAAAATTATCTAAAAAGGCATAAAAAGATGAGACTTATAGACATAAAGAGCAGCACTATTCAGAGCGATTTTTACTAGTCTTCAGTGTTCATGAATAACACAGAATAAAGAGGAACAGGGCGAGACAGAAAGGAGAAGTCAAATGGCTAACCAGAACCTCCAAGTTCATATTTCTACATGGTTTTTTGTTGTTGTTGTTGTTGTTTGCCTTAATGGGTTGTTATTTCTCCAGATTTCAAGCATGTCCAAATATGGTCAATTTAAAATTTATCACAATATACTCAACTTCTGGGCTATTCAGAAACTTAATATTTTAAGACCAGTCAAGTTTCATCTTATAAAAGTTAACATATAACACTACTACTAAAAAAAAAACAACAACAAAAAACACTACTACTATTGTGAAATTAGTCTAATATCACAATTTACAAATTTTCTGAAGTAAACTGGGCCTTCTGATGAAACAACCCAATAGAGGAAATATGATTCTCTAAATAAATCAGATTCAAATTGGTGGGGACAGTGAAGGAAAGTTGACTACTACCGCTTACAAGAGATTCACACCATTGTTCTTTTAAATATAAGTTCTCCTACTAATAATCTGACTATCTTAAGGGCAAAGTGGCATGTGTATGTCAGAACCTGCCAGATGAAAGTCAATTAGTAAGAGGCTTTATGTTATGGTAGAGTCAAACAAAAACATTTCTGTGAACTCAGCTTAAAGTCACTCTCTCTATATAAGAGTGTGAAACTACAGGCACATTAATTTCCAAAGACGCTCATTAGTTCATCTTTCATAAAGTTTGTCAGAAATGGGTAACACTATTCTTGAGAATAGTTTGATACTATGTACCAAAATGAAAAACAAGCATATCCTTTGACCTAGTATTCCTACATCTAGGAATTTAGGCTAAGAAGAAAATCACCCAAGTAGAAAAGATTCCATTTAGCACAGATTTTTTAAATGATTTTTTAAAGTGGTGGGGGGAGGGATAACTAAAATATCTATCAATAGGGATCTGGTTATGTGGATTATGGTATATACAATAGTGTGTAGCAATAAAAAAATCATGAGAATTGATATATTTTTATTTACCATGAAAATAGGCCAATACCACTATTGAGAAAAAATAAAGTAAAATTAGGCTACAATACAGCAATTATACTAAATTGCTTCTTGTAAAATGGTGTGCATATGCCTAAGAGAACGGGTTGGGCAGGGAGGGAGGGAGAGGGAGAATGTGTGTACGTGCATGTGCACAGGTGTGTAAAAGGATTCTAACTAAAGATGCTCACTGAAGTGTTAAAAGAAGATTCTATCTCTAGGTGGTGAGGAAATGGGACATTTTTGCTTCCTCCTTTGTACTTCTCTGTAGTATGTGAATTTTTTTCAATAAACATATATAACTTTTACAAAAAAGTTTTAAGAAAGTTTGTTAAGATTTGTAAATTATGAAGCCACTTACACTACTCCCTTTTCTTTGCATATCATCATCACTGAATGGAGTGGTATTAAGAATTCACAGAGAATATGCAATATTCAAATTGAGACGAGTAGGACCAATGTATATAAAAAAAGCAAAAATCTGTATCTGGAGGATAGAAGGCATTTAAAAACAAAAACAGAGGGGCTTCCCTGGTGGCACAGTGGTTAAGAATCCACCTGCCAATGCAGGGGACACGGGTTCAAGCCCTGGTCCGGGAAGATCCACATGCTGCGGAGCAACTAAGCCCGTGCGCCACAACTACTGAGCCTGTGCTCTAGAGCCTGTGAGCCACAACTACTGAGCCCGTGGGCCACAACTACTGAAGCCCGCACGCCCTAGAGCCCGTGCTCCACAATGAGAAGCCACCGCAACGAGAAGCCCATGCACAGCAACGAAGAGTAGCCCCCGCTCGCCGCAACAGAGAAAGCCCACGTGCAGCAACGAAGACCCAACGCAGCCAAAAATAAAATAAATAAAATAAATAAATTTAAAAAAAAAAACAGATGAAATGCTTCCTCTTCCATTAAAGGTTATTTACATGTCAAAGTTCTCCAATAACAGTAATCATTAACCATCACCGAGGTATTCTCAATATTCTACCTAGTTAATTCTTAATATTACTCTTCCTATTTATGTCAATTATTGGGTTGGCCAAAAAATTCGTTCGGGTTTTTCCATAAGATGCTAAGGAAAAACCCAAAATGAATTTTTTGGCCAACCCAGTATCTCAATAAAGTTGGGAAGAAATATTACTCTCCCTAAAAGAAGCAAAAATATCCATTTAGGTCCGTTAACGAGTAATCCAGGAGACAGCAAGACCATCACCACATTCCAGAGAGGCAATAATTACTTTACACAGCTATAACTATCTTGCATACCTATGTACATCTTCTATCCATAACTATATATCAGTAAAATCTATTTGTCACATTGCATAGTAATAGAGACTTACTTGGAGGCATTCTTTCTAACCAAGAATCCTGCCACATTTAATCACAAAATTTAACATATATTAAGATTTTTCAAACATTTTTCCATAATGATATTTTATGTCTTGAAACTATACCAAAGGAAAACTTAAGAAAATGTACAAAACTTAAATTCAGGACTAAATTTGGCCAAATACTCATCTCACCAGATAATCGTTAATCCAGGTTAATTCATTTAACTAGTTGAATAGCTAATAATAAAAGATAATGTGCTGGGCGCTGTGCTAGGCACTGTGGAGAACAAAATATTTGAAACATAGGCACTACGTTCTAGAAGTTCACAGGCTGGCATTTCACAGGTACAGAATGTACCCTGAACCCAATTCCACACTCCCAAGAGCTCAGAACATAAATAAATAACTACCTATAGCGTGCCATTCACTGCTAGCCGGTATGTTATATACACATTAATTACAGCAATGTGCAGTGCGAGGGAAGGTGAACAAATGCTTCGAGCTGTCTAATTAGTCATGAGACCATATGCTCGAATCGAACCCTAAAAGGCAAGTTTGCTGAGTCAAGGCAGAGAGAAGGGCACAGCAAGCAAGGAGAATGTTCAAAGGCAGAGGCAGGAAGAGCATGCTGCTCTCCATCGTGCTGCAAACTGTTCAGCAGGCCTGCAGCAGTAATCTGAGGGGTCAAGAGGCACCTTGGATGCCTTTCTAAGAGACTTGGATTGTATTCTAATGACAAAGAACAGATGACAAAGAAGAGAAATCAACCAAGTAGTGGTCTGAATGAAAAGACCAGAAGCAGGAAACCAGGTAAGAGACTACAATAGTAATAGTCCGGGTAAGAAGTGGAGGTGAGCCTAAACTGTACTTTGGTTAACATTAAAAGTGAAGAGAGGGCTTCCCTGGTGGCGCAGTGGTTAAGAGTCCGCCTGCCGATGCAGGGGACACGGGTTCGTGGCCCGGTCCGGGAGGATCCCACATGCCACAGAGCAGCTGGGCCCGTGAGCCATGGCCGCTGGGCCTGCGTGTCCGGAGCCTGTGCTCCGCAACGGGAGAGGCCACAGCAGTGAGAGGCCCGCGTACCGCAAAACAAAACAAAACAAAACAAAAGTGAAGAGAATTTCAAGGTAGCACAATCAACAGATCTTAGTGGCCAAAGAATGTGGCAGATATGGAAGATGGAAGAATGAAGAACTCACAACTGGGTGATATCAATAACCAAGACAGAGAGTGGGCATATAGCTGTGAGTAAGTGTGTACAGATGTGTGTGAGTGAAAGAACAGGTTTGAAGGAAAAGATATAGTATTCATTTTAGACACACTGAGTTTTTAAAGTCTTACGCCATATAGATGAAGATGTTCAGAAGCAGGTAGTGTGTGTGCGTGTGTGTGTGTGTGTGTGTGTGTGTGTGTCTGTGTGTGTGTATATATATATATAGGAGTCAAATGTGACTAGCGAGTAGCTGAAGTAATGAAGATAAGTGAGATCACCTAGGGGCACTGTGTGCAGAGACAGGAGAGTCAAGGACAGAGCTTGGGAGAGTTCCTGAGGGCACAGCAAGGGACAAGAGGTCCCTGAAAGAGACTAATAAAGAACAGTCTCAGAGCTAGGAGAACAATAGTTTCAAGGAAAGAGGACCGGACGACAATGTCAAACGCAGTAGAGGTCAAGTAAGAATTGTGACTTTTGGTAGCTAGGTAAGCTTACCAAAAAGAGTCTCAATAGAGTGGTGAAAGTGAAAGGTAAAACGCTGGGACTTAAGGGATGAATGAAAGGTGAAGAACTAGCAACAAGCAGGAAGCAGTTCTCAAATTGTATCACACAGTTTCCCAAATGTACTGACCACAGAATATTTCCTCATGTAGCACTCCTTGGTACTGGAAGACCAAGCTAGGAAGAAGACATCAATGTCAAGGGAGAGACTGTCTAAAACTGAAAAGGGATAAATAATGAAATAAATTGCTAGAGGGACTAAAGACAGGTTCTGAAGGATATAGTAAAGGAACACCTGTTTGTTTGCAACCAAAGGAAAAATAGTGGGAAAGGGTGTAAGTGAAAATGTTGTGCATAGTTAGAAAGCCAACATATGAAGCAATTCATTCTCAATGACCTCTTGTTTCCCTCCTCTGAAGAACACAAGTCTCTTACTCAAAAGTGACACAGGGGATGAAGAGGTCTGAGGTGAATGGTAAAGGTTTAGAATAGCAGCTGCAGAGAAGAGGAGAAAAGAAGAGGGTCTGGGATGGGCTGTGGGTGAGAAATCAGAACTTATATAGTAATATCATTTTAGCTGCCCCACAGTTCTGTAACTTTTCAAAGTCCTGAGGAACCCTGAGTAGATGGACTGAAGCTTCACTCTTATAAATTCCAATCCACTCCATCTAAAGCCCAAAGGACCTCATTTCCTGGGGCATAGAGACGAAATCTCCTGAAATAACACCAAAATTCAGTAACTAATTAAAGACTGAAGGATATGCAGTGAGTTTCCAAAACCTCCCTGGGATCTTAAAAGCAACAGTAACAAGCAACTAGAATTCACAGCTGAATTTGTGGGCCAAGAGATTTTAATGTGAGCATTCTTACAAATTAAATACTTGTAAGAAATGCCATTTAATCAGACCACAAGGGGGAAAAACACCATCAAAAGAGATGTTAACAAGTATGAATCTCCTAATACACCCAACAGTCCAACAGTTCTCATTCATTTACATCACTCTGGAGGTAAACTAAAACAACAGTAATACTAGTAATTTATGATTCATAACTCCACTATTTCCAAAGGTCTAAGACAAAATGAGACTTACATGTTACATAAAGTCTTTTATATATATAAATATATATATTTATATATAAGTAAGACTTTATGTAACATGTCATTACTTTTAGGTGCATCTTAACCTGCAATACTCTGAGAAGTTTATAAAACCATGCATTTCCCATCCTTTCATTCAAGTTGACATCTGATTGTTACATGAAGGATGGGAACACATTGTTATCCCTTCAAAAAACGCATTTTTAAAGTAATTTTTTAAACTATTCAAATGAGTCAGCATTAAAATGAGAGCCCCTAAGAGACACTTAATGTCACTGCCTCTTTCCATATATACCACAATGCCATGCACATCTGAGTATAAATAACTGAGAGCACCCGAAATAAACAGAAACAAAAACCAAGTTTAGGAGGGATGAGGTCAAATTGGAGGAATGGACATTTATTTAATATCTACTACACAAATAATAGATTCAAACAGAAAGCTGAATCTTCACAATAATTCTATAAGGTAGGTGATAAAACAGTTCAATCCTGAACGGCATTTGAGCCGTAATCATAGAACAAATGTAAAATCTCAAATTCACGTGCAGATTGGTCAGGCAGAGGAATGGGCAATCATCTGGGCAGAGACTAAGGAAAGATGAAAGTGAACTTGCACTTCAGTGAAATAAAGAACTGCTGATGCAGAGTTTTAGGTGACCTTCCATCTACCACCTGCTCGGTGTTTAGACTGAGACCATGAGAAAAATACAAAACAGAGGAGCTTTGTCACATAATAACACTGTCAAGAAATAAGACTAGTACCAGGCTCAGAAGACTGAAAAATATCAAGAATATTTCTACAATGTTAAATTTTGAAATAAAAAAGAAAAAGAGAAGATCGTCTAACATTTCAAAAGAAATCACCACCCTATGTTCTAAATCAATTGTGATAATTAAACTAAACAATAGTAATATATGATGGCTATAAATCCCAGACAACCAATGATCAATTTTTCAAAATATATAAAATTCTTAAAATAAACTACCACAAATTTCACATATTGCCTAAGAAAATAAAATTATACAATGACATTTAGAGACAAGCAGAATACCTTAAGGGTACAAAAATAAACAACACATGCCTAGTCACACGTATTTACAATTCAGTTGGAAAAGACAGGTAAACAACCAATATAAGAGAGAATGAAATAATATTAAGTATTGTGAAGAGTAAAAAAAAAAAACAAACTTTTTTTTCTTTGAGGTGTTTGAGCAGGTATTTACAGAAAAGGTAGCATTTGAGCTACTCTCAAAGGAAAGGGGGGACTTCCCCGGTGGCACAGTGGTTAAGAATCCACCTGCCAATGCAGGAGACACGGGTTCGAGCCCTGGTCCAGGAAGATCCCACATGCCGCGGAGCAACTAAGCCCATGCGCCATAACTACTGAACCCGTGCACCACAACTACTGAGCTTGCACTATACAGCCTGCGAGCCACAACTACTGAAGCCCGCGCACTTAGAGGCTGTACTCCACAACAAGATAAGCCACAGCAATGAGAAGCCCATGCACCGCAGAGAACAGCAGCCCCCGCTTACCACAACTAGAGAAAACCCACATGCTGTAACGAAGACCCAATGCAGCCAAAAAAAATAAATTAAATAAAAATAAATTTTTAAAAAAAAAGGAAAAGGGAAGAAAGTTTTTTTAGGCTCTATTAACAATGGTACAGAGATAAAAAGGTACAGAGAACTGACAATGTATTTCATATTATATGAGGTATAAAAGATTCCATATGATTAGAATTTAGTACATGTGGACAGTTAAAGAGAGATAGCCCTAGAAAGGCTGAACAGATCCTGAAGGGATGTGACAAAAATTATTCAGAAGATACACTGAGGGTATATATGTCAGTTATGTTTAAAAACAAAAAGAAAGAAAAAGGAAAGGAAAGGAAAGGATAAAAAGATACCGTGGAATTTTAAAGAATGGGGATTAGAGGCAGACAAAATAGCAGGAAAATCTCAGGATATAAAATTTAATAGATCTGGAATCCCAGCTCTACCACATAGGAACAATAAGCCTTGTCTAAATTGCAATTTCCGTATTTTTCAAATGGGGATAATATGTCACTATTGTGGTAGAGCCTTAATATGATGGCAAATGTAAATTGTCCAATGTATCATCTTTCAATTAATGGGTAGTCAAACCTCAGTAGTTTCCTTTTCATAATAAATGGTAGAATATGGGAGAAGACAGGGAAGAAATGAAGCTATGTACTCTCAGTGACCGGGAAGATGATAAAGCCATTAACTAAAGAAGGAATATAAAGAGAATATAAAAGAAGCAGTAGATTTGGAGAAGAGAAAAATACACTGAGTTCTAGACTTGCCAAATTTGTAGTGATAGAGGGATATACATCTACATGCAAAGATACCAGAAGGCATGAAAGATTTGGGTCTTGAACTGAGAAGACAGTTCTAAAAGAAATAAAAATTTAAGAATCTTAGGCATACACGGGAAAGCAAAGAACAAGTGAGCCAAGAACAGGAGCTCACAAAGAGCAGGGATGAAACAGAGTCAAGAATGCGTGGTGGGGACTTCCCTCGTGGCGCCGTGGTTAAGAATCCGCCTGCCAATGCAGGGGACACGGGTTTGAGCCCTGGTCCGGGAAGATCCCACATGCCGCGGAGCAACTAAGCCCGTGTGCCCCAACTACTGAGCCTGTGCTCTAGAGCCTGCAAGCCACAACTACTGAGCCCGTGTGCCACAACTACTGAAGCCCACGTGCCTAGAGCCCGTGCTCTGCAACAAGAGAAGCCACCGCAATGAGAAGCCCGTGCACCTCAACAAAGAGTAGCCCCCGCTCGCCGCAACTAGAGCAAGCAATGAAGACACAACACAGCCAATAATAAACAAATAAATAAATAGGCAAGCAAACAAAGAAACAAGAATGCATGAGGAAAGAGCTTCAAATAAAAAAGTGGCCAGCAGTATTAAGTACTGGATGAAACTGTTGGATTTGGTGATTCAGGAGACCTCTGACAAGCTTTGGGATTTGTTTCCAGCAAAATTTTTGCTAACACCAAACTCCAAGCACTGAAGGAATAAATGGGTTGTAAAGAAATCAGAGAAAAGACTAGAATCTATTTCAAGGGTCCCCAAGTGGGAACTCCACAGAAGTAGTAATGGAGACCAGATGGGAATGATCAATATTTCAAACAGCCATATGAAAAATAAATTTGGCCTCCATCAAGCTACCTCCACAATATAAGAAAAATATTAAATTTCTTTGATTCTCTAATTAGCATATTATATATTTTAGAATGAAAGCATGAATCACTGTTTTACAAATGTCCTGTGTTCAGCAGACAGACTCTTTCATATCACAAGATTCTTGGTAGAAAATTAATAAAAAGATTATTAAGTACTAAACGGCTGGGAATCATAGGGCTCTTGAAAGAAATCCAGCACTGAAGAGAATAAATGCAATTATGAATGATCCAGGTAGAAACTTTCAGAGAAAGTTTCTGTTGTTGTTTTAAGGTTTTTGTTAGTTAGTTGTTTGTTTGGGTTTTTTTGTTTTGTTTTCAGAAGTGGAAAAACTTGTTTTTCCAAAATTTGTTTTCCAAAAAGATGTTAGGTCAAGATTAAGAAATCAGTGTAAACAAATATTTAAAGTTCCAGAAAGAGAGACAGTTAAATGTCACTGAGAAAAAAAAAAAGATGAATCATGAGGAAAAAAGACTGACCTTACAAATACTGTGGAGTTATGCATAAGCTACAGTCCATGTCTGGAAACCTACATACCCATTCTCATCCTCAAAAAAAGTTGTCCTACAGAAGTTCAGTTAACCATTTAGACAATTACATCAATCATAGCTCTAGTACAACTAGAACTACGTTACACAGAAGTGAAGAGATTCTGAAGCCTGACAAACATGGGTTCAAAGTTCTGTTCCTCTACCGACTACCATTTAACCTTAAGGTTACTTAGCTTCTCTGAAGATGTTTCTTCATTTAACAGTAACAACTGTCCCATAAGAGACCAAAAGAGACAATACATGTAAAGAGCTTAGCACAGTGCGTGGCACAAGGTAACCATTTAAGAAACATAGCTATAATCACTAAAATAAAATATAGATAAATATTTTTCTAACCTTAGGATTGAGAAGACCTAAGCTTTAAAGGAAAGGAAACAAATGAAGCAGGAAAGATTAATATATCTGGCTACACAATCCTTTAAAATTTTTATATGTGAAAAATCTTTAAAATATTTGAAGGTAAACATAATACAAAATTAAAAGGCATAGGTACAGAATTGACTTATATAAGTTACTTTTCTCATACAACAAAAAGATAAAAACCCCAATAGAAAAGAAAATTGCACTGACATACTCTTTGCTCTAAATAAACAATACCAGGTACCCAACTTAGGAATCCACAAAGACAGTAATGGACACCGGGTGGGTATTTTTCAATGCTTCAACACATGACTGATAGTGTAAGGCATTCTTGCCCCTCCAACATCACATCAAGCTAATAAGGCATTCCTTACATCCTTAAAAAAGAACTATTTGAATTATATGAAACACAAAATAATATTAGTATTTGAAATATTAGATTCAGACAGCATCAATTCAATCTTTAGCACACTGAATGCAAATCTATTATTAGCTTTTTAATTAAAAATAAAGCATAATCCTAGCATATATTCTTTAAACGAACCTAATGATTTTTCAAGCTATGCTAAAGAGAAGTACCTTGGAACTGCCCCTGAGATACGGGGGACAACGAGGGGCGGTCAAGTGGCCGTACCTCTGCATCATCCGTGTTTCCCCTGCAACCTACATGCACTTTCACTTCCACCTGTATCTGTCCTTACGTAACTGGAGCCCAATTTATTTTCAGACTTTCTTTTTAAAACTGGAAAATAATTCTAACAATCCACATCAAACCTCTCTCCTGATCTCAAAAAGAAGAATTCAGTACACATTCTTCATAAAGGATATGTCCATTATGAATTCTTATTCGTAATGGACATATCCCAAACTTTCCACGGAAATTTTAAGTATTTGATTATGTGGACCACCCCCCTCCATTTCCCTGTTTTTCCTTATATTTAGAAAAATACTATGAAATTTTCAGTTGAGACAAATAACATGTTTTGCAGTATTTTGGGAATAACTTTTTTATTTCTGTGCCCAAGGTAACACAGATATTGCTATGGCATTGACAGTAAACAGATCAAAATACTGTGGAACCCCTTCATAATACAAAGTTGCTGACAGAAATAAAACCAATTGTTGACTCTGTTATATCTTTTCTGTGTGTGATATGTGTATGTGGGGTTATAGGCTTTTGGCTAGCAATATATTAAAAAAATACCAATGTACTCAGAAAGTTTGGGATGAAAGATATTCTACTTCCAGCTAAACTGAAATTTTGGTCAACAGAGCTATTTTATACAATTACCAATTTCTTTAAATGAGACTATAATAATTATAATCCAAATTAAAATGGAATATAATTCAAATTATTTTGTAAGTACTTCAGATTCAGAGTCATACAAAAGCTAGCCTTTGAGTTATAAAAATTCATTTTCATGAGCACAGATAATGCAAAGACTGAAATGTATAATAACTCTAAGACAACATACTATTGAAGTTGGTTTTACAGCCAACACTTGACAAGTTTACATACAATTTTTATCTCCTAGTAAAAATGTACAGAAAGACAACATGTGGAGCTTTCTATTGCTCAGACTCCAAATAAATGAGATTTTCTGTAATAAATTTTATATGACTTTTTAATGTAGTACAACTTTGTGTATTAAAAATAATTAAACTTAACTATAAACAAAATCCAAAAGGGAAAAACTAAATTAAATGGAAGAATAGGAAAATATACTACAAGCAGAGAAAGTTCAAAAAAAAGCCACAAAACAAAATCATTTAGTTAGTGAATGGGCCACTAATCTTACTTTGATTTAAAAAAAAAAAACAAGAAAACAAAAAACCTAAGTGTATCAGCTAAGTCATCCAATCTCATACACACCACCCCACACAGACACAGAAAGCAGCCAAAATATTCACTTTTCAAAAATGTCTAATAAAATTATTTTTACCTGTAAATTGTTTTCTGTGATTCTGTTCCACCAAACCATATTGATGGGTACTCCTGATTTACACCTGTCAGCAAGGCAGCCAATAGGGTTCTTTGCTTTTCGTGCCTTTGATCCCATCGGAACTAGCCTCTCCTCCAGCATCCCCAGGCGATACTTCCTTGGCTAGGAAAAAGAAGGAAAGAAACCAGGCCACTCCTAACATCCCCCATACTAACCTAAGCTAACATAACTAACATACAGAAGATATCAAGAATGGTGGAATAGGAAACAAGTAAAATTTCTAAGACACTCCCTCTAATGTCCTTAGCACCACCCCCCATTCCCCATCCCCACCCCCAGTACGCACACACCTCCAAAATAACCCATAGTCCTAACAACAGTATTACATAAAACAACAACTGTTTTAGTGAAATACATTATAATCTGAGTTTAGTGAACAGAAATTAACTTATCAGCAAAGTAAATGCTTTGCAAATATTTTTCCACTGGCACTTACCTATTCTCACTGCAATATGAAGAAATGGCTTCAAGGGCACAAAATACAGGTAAAAAAATTTCTTCACACTATATATCTTTTTCTCCTCCCCATCTCACCACCTTATTTCCTACTGAGAACCACTCCACTTAGAAGCAGCAGCTAATTTCAAGGAATGGATTTTTTTTTAATTTTTAAAATTCTATGCCCATTAGGGCAGAGTACAAATTGATCTATCTTAAACAGGCATTGTACTCAGTGAAACTTGTACTCAATGAAAAACAACAATCTCAGACAAAAAAATACACAAATTTCATTGGTCTTATAAATCTCAGTAGTTTGAACAGATTGATACTAAGTAGCCTAATAAAAGCACAGATTCATTGGCTAATATTATAATAAAGTTAGTAAACAATCTTAAAAGTGGTTGGCAGGGATTTTTTCATACATGAAGGTTAATGAACAGTTTCCACCATTTTACTTCTCTTAATTATAGCAAATTTGTACTAAATTGCATCTTAAAGGGAATCTGTATATATTTTTTCCCTTTAAGGAATACTGATACATTCTTGGGAAGGTATCTAATTTAAGATCTAAAATAAGAAAATCTATGTTTACTCATTGTTCTGTCTTAAGACTGCTGAAGCAAATAGTTGAAATTAACCTTCTTCAAAAATTAAACTTGCATAAGAAACGAAACTAGATTACCCATCTATCCGATAATTATAGCAGTGGGTAAAGTTTCATGAAGCTAAAATATTTCCACCTCTATGCAACCTTGAACCAATTCGATTACTCTGTGTCTACATCACAAGCAACTTTTGTGAATGAGAATAGAAATATACCCTTTAGAACCAAATTATAGATGAAAACATTTTAAAGCAAGTTATTTTTAATAACATAGCTCACAAGTATAAGGCTCTGACATATAGCAAAAATAATATAGCCTTAATTAAGCCTTCACTAATTTAAAATTTGTATTTTAGAAAACGTCTGGGCTAAACATGATCCTATCAAAAAAGTTCAACACATCAAAGAGTATTTATTTAAACAAAATCACAACATGTCAAATAGGTTCTATATATATATGGACACCTAAATTCTAGTCATACATTTGAAAGCAAGAAAATTATTGCTTTAAATGTTCTTCTGTTATTTAGAGCCTTCACAAATCCAGACTTGTTTTTGAGCCAATTATTACCTTCGTGAAATTTATTCTCATGGTAGTACATTAAGCAACATAGAAAAAAAGGTTTTAAATAAATCCAGTGTATAATTCTCCCACCCCAGCAGCTCTCATTATATGTTTGTTTTTCCAAAAAGGAATTCACTATTCCTCTCCCTCCTCCCCATCACCCCCAAAACCTATAATTAGCCCAAGACCTTTCCTCTTAGGTAGAAGAGATCCCCAAACTTGTGCCGCTACAGATTTAAGTTCCTTCAATAAATAGCCAGAGACTAAAGTCCAATGCAAAAGTAAAACTTTCTATGTGATACTGAATGAAAAGACCTAAGGTATCAATACCATTTAAATACCATTATAAGCAAGAGAAGACAAATGACATCTGTAAAGAGATGGCAGCAACACAGAGCATGATGGTGAGCCAAAAAGATTACAGACAGAAGTCTCATTGCACAGAATGTAAATTATGGTAAAATCTCATGTCAAAGCTAATTTCCAAATTATCTGAACTATTATTTATTCCTTGAAGGAAAAATGTATTTTCAACTAAACATGAGAGCCTACTTTGTATCAAGAACTGTTCTAAGTACTTGGAATGCAATGATGAATAAAACACACACCTTTCCCTCCAAAAGAGGACATAACCTAGTGGTTAACAAAGTCATGAGAACAGAACACACTCACTGTGATATGAAAAATGCATATATAATCAAGGTACCAATTGAACAGAGGCAAAGAAGGCTTCACAGAGAGGATGAATGCCTGAGCAGTGTTAAAGCAAGTGTCTAGATAGGAAACAAAACAAAACAAAACCAGAGTGAGTGGGAGAGAAAGATGTATTTGTAGGTTAGGAAAAATGCACATGTATAGGCATACAGGCACTCTGTTGTCAATTAAGGGAAAACTACAAGTTTTCAGTCTATCATTAGTAGAGGGCCAAACTTGAGAGTGAAAGAGGAGGCTTGAAAGCAATAAAAAACCACGAATTGTCTTGTATCCTATGCCAAGGAGTTTGGACTTCACTCCGTGGGCAATGGGGAACTCTTGAAAGCTTGTGAATGAGAATTAAACTGGAAATAGGTAGATAAATCAATGGTCTCTGACGATAATCCAGGTTGGGGTTTCCCAAACGCAGCACTACAGACTCTGGATAATTCTTTGCTGTGGAGGGCTGTCCTTGCCCTAGTCTACAGAAGACCAATCCAATGGTTTAGGACTAAGGGAAATCCACTGCAGGACGATGAGCAGCATCTGCCCCGGTCGTGACACCAAAACTATCTTTGATGTTCTGCAGGAGTCGGGGGACAAAACTCCCCCACCTGAGAATCACAGGCGTAGGTGAAGGATGGGAACTCCAGGAAACTGCAATGCAAATAGAAGGCGAAGGCGTGGCTGGGGAAAGAGCTGCTGGCTTAAAAACAACTATCGGTGATTAAGTGACAGTAGGGTCTACGGGAAATAGAGAAGTCAAATGGAAGGTGAGGAAATAAAGGGCAAACAGCATTTTATGGGAAATGTTTATTTTCCCCAAAGCCTTCTGAGTCCTACAAGATCCAAACCCCTCCTCCAGAGCAAACAAAAGCACAAGCCCTCTTCCTTGCCCCTTAGCTTCCAGCAGTCCCTTCCTAAACCAATCTTGAGAATGTGTTGGTCAAAAAAAAGGTATGTTTCCTGGTTGATCCTCCACTCTTGACAGCCTCCTTGCCAGTCCAGCCTGCTGGTTATTATGAAACGGAAGCATTTTGCAAAGTCATGTCCTGTTGGTAAGTAACCAGTCTGTCTGCTCCACCTCCTAGTAAGTCAACATCGTACATCAAAATTCCCATTCTCTTTTTGTTCCTGTGGTAAAATGTCCAGCATACCATGTAACTATTTTTTCTCTCTCTCTAATATATATCATTTTTACTTTAAGTCTCAAGATTCACCACAAAACTGATTTTTATCATTCTTCACAAAATCTAAATAAACAGCACAAAAAGACAGTAGTTGAAAACAGTTTTACACTTTTTATTGGGCATTTAAAAAATAACAACTTAGGGCTTGAAAAAGTTGGAGAATGTATTCTAGACTAGCACATCTCAACTGTAATGAACATATACTCTTCTAGGGATCTTGTTAAAATACAGATGCTAATTCAGCAGACCTAGAGTGAAGCATGAGATTCAGCATTTCTAAAAACCTCCCAAGACTACTAGTGTGCTGCTGGTCTGGTGATCATCCTTCCAGCAATAAAGTTCTAGAGAATGTCAGGGAAGAGGCCTGGATAAGAAACAGCTAGTGGTAAAACAGAAATTGGGGCCACCCCCCAAAATAAAAAAAGGATAGGGGTTCAAATAGTTAACATCCCACTCCTTTAGCTTGCCCTAAATACTCAGAGCCTTCAGAACCATTACTCATAGCCCCCAAAGCCCTGGCTCTTCAAAAATCCTTGCCCTAGTCCACAGAAGACCAATCCAATGGTTTAGGACTAAGGGAAATCCACTCTCATTCCTAACAAATACGATAAGTCTCCAGACTGTGTCAAAAGAAAGAACAATAAAAGCTAATTTTTAGGACTGTTTTACTTCAAAACCTTAAATGCAAACACATTTTTTTTCATTCATTCATTCACTTAACATTTCAGCATAAGGCTTTTTGCCCTCCCTAGATGACCTAGAGGGGTGGGATAGGAAGGACGGGAGGGAGGCTCAAGAGGGAGGGGAGGGCTTCCCTGGTGGCGCAGTGGTTGGGAGTCCACCTGCCGATGCAGGGGACGCGGGTTTGTGCCCCGGTCCGGGGGGATCCCGCATGCCGCGGAGCGGCTGGGCCCGTGGGCTGTGGCCGCTGGGCCTGCGCAACCGGCCGCAGCGGGAGAGGTCACAGCAGTGCGAGGCCCGCGTACCGCAAAAAAGAAAAGAAAAAAGAGGGAGGGGATATGGGGACATACGTCTGCATATGGCTGATTCACTTTGATGTATAACAGAAACTAACACAGTATTGTGAAGCAATTACACTCCAATAAAGATTTTTTTAAAAGAGAGAGAAATACAGTGGTAAGATCTATTCTCTTCCCCTAAAAAGTTCAGTCTAGCAAAAGAAAAATATATAAATACCACTGCTCACATAGAAAATGTTGTTATAGACCAATGTTCAGAGCACAATTTTTTTGGTAAAATTGCCAAACAGCATCATCTCTACAATACTTCACATTACAGGCCTTGTTACTATATATCATAACCTAATCATTAGTTATAAACTAGAGAAATCAATTGTTATCCTAGCACAAAAAGTTTCCAATGCCCTGAATTTTAAGAATGCCCTCTGAACATGGAAAACAGAATAACTGTGCTTTCACTATTTATACTCTGAAACAATGATGATTTAAAGCTACTATGAATGGCACTTTTTTAAACAATTTGTATTTTATTAATCAAACATCTTCACATACTTGGAAAATAGTTGTGCACATATATGAAATACTGATATTATCTCCCTTTAGACAATGTTTAATGAAATGTATTAACTCATTGTCTTTTGCAATTACAACTCAGCAACCTATCTACCTCTTGCCACTTCTAAGGGTCTGAGGTCCACTAACAGAAACCTCTGGCCTAAAATTTACTGTATATTTATTTGAAAATCAACTTTCATTTCTCTTTTACGACCTCTTCTGACGTACACTGGTTTTCCCTCAATTAATTAAACGCTCTAACTGTTTAGCGTATTTGTTATTATGAGAACTAAATACAAGATTACCTTTCCATTAACCGTCAGTGGTTAATGTAAAACTCACTCGGAAAAAATAGACTCCAAAGTGATTAAAACCATTTGAATATTTTAAATCAAATAAATTAGCTAATTTCCATATAGACACAGGGAACTACCTCTACTTAATTTATTAGTTAATTAGGTGTGTTAATACACCTGGATTTTAAAGGCTCTCACACCTAATCAATTTAGAATAGTAAATCTAAACCTATAAGTGATTGTATATTGGGCTCCAATTAATTTTCTCGAGTAAAAGATTCAAAAATCAAAAACAAAAACAAGCCAGCCTCAAAGATTATGTTGTATTTTGTCCTGCCATTCATTATCAGTAATTGTAGGTTTTCATGGAAATATATTAGGTCCCTTAGGTTTTCACTGTTTAAATAAAGCCAATTATAGGATGGGATGGTGAGCAGGTCTACAGAAAGTGGGTCTACAGAAAAACAGACTGTCATTGTTAAAGACTCATGGGCAGGTAAACATCTATAAATGAAAAAGATCTTTTAATCTGTGGAGTCAATACAGAAATCACATATATGTTGAGAGGATGAAAACAGAGGACGCTGATAGGTAAAAAGTAATCTAAATTATGTCAAATAGAGCAGAACAGGATTTACACACACAGAAATGTTTTTTAAGCTCTACTGAGTCTGATCCTGGGAGAAGAGGCCCACTATATTATCTACATAAATTTAAGAAAGCCTACAAAGTAGTCATTACTTCTGTTCTCAAAACCTCAATGTTACAGTGGAGTTTTACGCCACCAAAAATGAGAACAGCTGTTAAGCAAGGTCACATTCAATTTCTAAAGACTTGGAACACCAAACTACGACTTCTTTTAGTCTTTTGCTTTAGAATAGAACCAGAACACAAGATGTAGAAAAACAAAATACCATGCCAAAGTTATTAAAATCTTTTAAGTGCAAGTGAGTAATGTTGTTTTAAGTCATGAAAGTTATTTCTACAATAAACTATCACCTGTAATGACCATAAAAATTTTATATGAATTTTAGTCCCTTATCAAAAGCAACCATCATGCTAAAATGCCTATTTGCTTATTAGCAAAAGGTTCCCTTTTGATTTATTTATATGTGTACACTTGCTTAAACTGAATCTTGAAATGAAGCAGAGTATCTTCAGCAATGCTCTTTACTATGATTGAACTTAAAGTAGGTAGTGGTTAATCAAAGATAAATAATCTTACACACATTCAGAAACAGATAAACGTATGTTTTTAAATTGCAGGATTATAAGCAGCAGAAGACTGCAACAACAACTACCATTTGACAAGCACAATGCACTATGCCAGGTACTTAATAGCCATTAATATATTTAATACTCAAAATTCTGTGAGATAGGCACCATTATAAACCAACTTTACAGATGAGAAGGGTGGGCTTAGATGAGGTTAAAATAACTTGCCTATAATCTCAAAACTAACATAAGGTCAGGCTCCAGAGCTTGTACTCTTAACTAAATTTATTCCACATTCTATAGTATTCCTTAACATGTTACAATCTTAACATTATTCTAGCTAATTCTAAAATGACCAAATACAAATTCCTACATTAATCACTCTCTCTTTGACTCTAATTGGCATGGATGGGATCAATGAGAAACAGTAGCTACAGAGACTTCATTAAGCCACTCCCTCCTCCCCACTTTCAAAATGCAAGAACAAATCTTGGGAATTAAACAGAGTTAGGAAAAATTATATAGTTTTGGTTAAATTTAGCTTAAAACTTAGGCTACCATGTTTGTGGATGAGAATTCTAAATTGATCTTTACTAATTTATTCCTGACCCCTACTTCCTAGGAAAACAGGGATGAACCACCAGTAATACCAAACTCTTAATATCAGCTACTACACTTTGTAAATACAGTGCCCAGAGTAGAGTGTAAAGAAGCCAACCAGAATATCTCAGAATGATCTACTAGTTCCCAGGTCCAAGTGGCAGATGCAGCATGGTTTCACTAAACTACCATTATTAGGTAAGAACCAACTCAAAATCCCCAAAGCTAAAGCTAAATAATGACTATAGTCAACAGTAGTACATACTGTATACAAAAGCCATGCTGTTTCAGTTCACGTGTTTAAATACGGTAGCGTGTCAAACACAAAACAACCATACACACCTAAAAAAAAGCCTCCAGGGCTTCCCTGGTGGCACAGTGGTTGGGAGTCCGCCTGCCGATGCAGGGGATGCGGGTTCATGCCCTGGTCGGGGAGGATCCCACGTGCCACGGAGCAGCTAGGCCTGTGAGCCATGGCCGCTGAGCCTGCATGTCCGGAGCCTGTGCTCCGCAACGGGAGAGGCCACAACAGTGAGAGGCCCGCGTACCGCATTAAAAAAAAAAAAAAAAAAAAGCCTCCAAAACAAAAAACTCTCGTGAGATCTTTTTAAATCAATCAACAGGACAAAATTCCCTTGTAATCATAAATTTTGAAGACTCTTGACTCAACAAGAGCAAGTTGTCACTGCACACAAAGTACGAATTAAAATAAAGTAGAGAAAATACGTGGCTGAACTCCTAATTTGTTACAACAAAATTTAATCTGTTCTTTCCAAAGCACACCTTTATCTCAACACAATTCTGGAAGTTCACCCTGGAGGACTCTTCATTTAGGAGGAAAATAAAATTAACTTTTTCAAAGTTGAGCCCTTTTCTATAGGAACTATCATATTGTTAAACAAGTTTCAATCTAATCTAATCCATCGCTTTAGGAAAAGAATAGACTGACGGGTTAAACAGTAAGAAGAACGTCACATTTAAGTCTGACAAAACAGAGAAGAGAGAGAATGTAACTGTTTGCTAAAGGGAAGTTGATTACTATAGATCATTAGCAATAAAAATGATAGTGGATTCAAATTACATAAAAATAATGACAGTCCTTTCAATATAAAATCACCAACTCATCAGACAGGGAATTACCATGTTATTTTAACAAAATGAGCTTAATATTCTATTCTTTTTTAATGTACTTAATAAAAGATAATCAGAGTAATAAGTATGACATTTCAAAGTTGACAGCATAAATTACTTGTGAAATTCAAGACCAAAAAACAAAGAAGAAGCTTAAATGTCTAATAAAGAAAGAGTTTACAACAAATTTAAAAAGGATATCCCAACAGTAAAATAAAAGCATAGGACACCAAAGAAACACCAAAGGTCAATAAACATAAGAGAAGCTCAATAGCAGCAGTAATCAAGTTTTAACAATGAGGGGTTTTGACTATAAAATGACAAAGATATGAAAGATTTTTACATCTCAGTGTTTTCAAGGCTGCAGAAAAACCAGCACCCATGAGTAGAAATATAAATTTGTGCAACATTTCTGAAAAGTTAGCTATCAATTATCAAAAGCTTAATTGTATATTCTTGCCCTAGAAATTTATACTGTTTACAAAAACTTACACTGAGATAATCATATAAATGGGAAAAAAGGCAGGCATAAGGTCAATGTTTTATCTCCTCCTCTGCATGTTACCATGTCTCTCCGCTACCTCTTCATTTTTTACCTTATAGAAGATCTTACCCTTCTATACTGTCCTAGAAAAATTTTTTTCTCTGAAACATAACTAAATATTATTTATCTTATTCCAAGTAAATTACTTGATCTAACTTCCATTTCCCAATCTGTATAATGGAAAAAAATAATATCTCTCAAAGAATTGTTGGGGTGACTAAATGATAAAATGAAATTATACAACATTTAATTTTATAAAAGTATTACCATATTACCTGAAACGGATACAGAAGATCATTGTCAACATAAATAAAATCAAGTCTGCCACTGCATAGTGAGAAAATCCCAGATGTATTTTCACCAAATTTGAAGGATATGTTTGAGAAGCTAACAGCTATGTGGGGAGGAGGGGCCTGAACACCTCAAAGAAAAGATGGACATTCTCAAAGCAACTACAGGAGAACGGCTTTTCCAATGGACAACTCTAATACAGCCTGATCCAGAGTGAGTAGCAACAGACATTTATTTATTTAATAATAGTTAACAGTTCCCAAACAAGACTAGAAAGGTTTGGCTAGCACCATGTATTACCAATAATAGCTTCCGTTTATTGGGCATTTCTCATTTAGTCCTCATAACACCTCTACATGCCAGGTACTAAGGTATTATTATTCTCATTTTGCAAATGAAGAAACAGAAAGGTTTAACTAAGCTTAAAGACACAAAGACAATCAGTGAAGAAACAGGGATTCAATTCAGACTGCCTGGCACTCAACTCCAAACCCTAAAACCTTGACCATTATTTAGTGCTACTGGGTTATTACTATTCCCAACTCTTTGCTCTTGGAGAGAGATAAAAACTCACCATGAGCTCTAAGCAAGCTATAAACAGGAACCATGATGCTCCCCTGCCTACAGGAACTTGGACTCCAACAATTCTACCATACGTATCTCTAAATCCAAAGCCTGTGCACGTTCCCACAGCATGGCAAGCAGAGGTGAACGGAGGTTCAGTCAACTCCAGTAAAAGAAGAATAGCTCTGAGTGTATTAATTTGGAATTCTAAATACAATTTTCCATAAAAACATTCCTGCACATACTCATGGGGAAAAGATATGGATGTGGCTGACTTGGAAATCTAAATACTAAGTAAAACAGTATTTGAGAACATATATAAAATGCTTAAAAATGGTTTTATAGGTGAAGTTTTAGGTTGTGATTCCCATTACGATTTATTTTTCAATATCTTCCCCCTTTTCTCCTCACCTTTTATTTTTTCCCCGAGATCAATATTTGGTTCCACGTTCAATCAATATTTGGTTCCCTGTTTTAAAATGAGCCTAACCATCAGAAGGACTGCGGAAAGATTTACATCCCAGATTATCTAGGCCATAATCCTATTAATTTCTCCAAATTTACTTTAGCTTTCTCCATAAAAGAACTCTACCATAACACTCACCAGTTTGTTATTCCTATTTGGTTCCCTATGTAAAAGTAAATAGTGTAAAAGTCATCTTTGAAGACATTAGAACAGAAATGTACACAAAAATTCTTACATGTCAAATTAATCAGAAATCATACTATATATACAGATCAGTAAGTTTTGTAACACAGATGATACAAAAAGGAAAGGATGCTCTTAAGATTTGAGAACAGTGGGGAGGAGGTTCCAAACTGAGATCAAGCAGAATCATCCCAAACTAGGCCTCCACCAGCTACACTTCCTCACAAATAAGCCATCAGGAGATAAGCCAGCCTCTTTTGATCCCACTTCCCTCATCCTGACAAAGAGCTTTAAAATCAAGAACAGAAGAAATAAACATGACACTTCACAAGTCTTTTGTCCTCTAAACCCAAAGAATTTAACTTGTTATTAAAACCTAAAAGATTTACAGAAGTGAAAATCTGTCCTCCCATTATCAGAAATAAAATGCAAATGCCCAGGTAAAGCTGCATATTGACTGAAACGTCATACTAAAGTACAATTAAAGTAAGAAATGTAAATGATGAGCACCAGAGTGGTTTTGCCTTAATGTGGGGAGGGGAGAAAGCTAAATAGGAAAATGACTAGACAACTAAAAAAGAGGGCAAAGAAGGACCAAGAAATATATAAAAAGGGAAAAAGCCAAGATTGCCAGACACAAATTTTGAAGGAACATTTGTCTCAATCATCTGTGGCTGCACAGCTTAGCAAGAACAGTTAGCAAGATATCATCATGTTATTTATGAATATCTGTATCTCTACATCTAACTTTGTTATAAAGGTACTTTGTTCCCACAGGAGTTCTGACCGAAAATTTTACTGCTGTCCAGACCACATTTGTGATTCCCAGTGACTCTCAGGTCTTTTTCTATCATACCAGTTCTCGGCTTTATCTACCCTGTTGTTAAGGTTTCCTTATGCATTAATGTCTAATATATTCACTCCCATTTTCAACAGAACTCCATCTCCAGTGTTTTGGGGGGCTTACCTCTCCCACTGAGTATACAGCCATAATTCAATTCCTTCCACCACCACCCTTGGCCAACAATAATTGTACACATTTTCAAATAAATGTTACTTTTATAAATAAAAGTAACAAATAAAAGGTTACTTTTCGTATCTATATTTATGTATTTCTAATGTAGAAAATTTTAAAAATCAGTGCTTCTCAAATATCAACTGTGAAAGATCACATTTTTAAAAAATTTCCTATGCATCATAGTCTTATATGTTCATAAAACAAAAATGAATTACTAGAAAAATGATGACACATTTGGATGTTGTGGTATTATCAGATTGTTATAGAAGTTTCTAAACATTTACTTTTAACATTTTAACTTATCTCCCTACAGACAGGAAACAACTCACCGTCTAGCTCCAGTCACTCGCCACACTATGAGCATCAGTGCCCTAAGGCATATATATTCTCAGCATACAGCTCTTCAGGAAATTTTCCACATGTTTGACAACAATAAACCAACCCAGACAAATGGCTAGGAACCTTTTTCTATACTGTTTTTCACATCACACATTTTACTTCAACAAGTCCTTATAGATACAAGGCCCTCTGCCATAGTTTCTTAGCTTATCTGTGATAGAAGAGAATTTTTAAATTTACTGAAGATCCTAACTCTCTACTTGTAATCAAACAATTCCTTCTGCTTAATATGTTTGCTTCCCCATATTCCTCACCTTCAAAAACCACAACTCAAAACTTCTCCATAAACTCTTCTGGATCTAGAGAATTCTCTGCTACTAGGCAATCATCACACATTTAAATTCACGCTGATTAATACACCGCTGTGTAAACGTTCTCTAGTAGAGTCATGCACTGTCTCCTGAATTAGATTTGAGGAAAGCAAGAAAAACATCAGCCCATTCTTTTTAAGTTTTTCACACAGCCCAGAGTAAGACTGCCCACAGTTAAAATATCTGACTCATCAGATCCAAATAATTCACATACCCCACAGGCAAAAAGCAGCATTTGCAGCTCAGGGGTTGGCCCAACTGAGATTTTCAGAAAATAATTTATCTAACTAGCCATGAAATAGTAGTAAGTATGGCCTAACTGCCTGTTTTCCAATCTCATTCTGAAATAAAATGTCACTGAGTTATCATGATAGCCTGCTTAGATCACCTGGAATTATGACTGAATATTTACATAAATTTGAGGTACTTCCACTAAAATTACATCATTAAACAGACGTTATAAATTACTAGAACAAAAGAATAATAGACGGAGGGTGGGGGGGGATGAACTGGGAGATTGGGATTGACATGTATACACTGATGTGTATAAAACTGATGACTAATAAGGACCTGCTGTATAAAAAAATTAAATTAAATTTTAAAAAAAGAATAGACAAAGTCTCCATATGCCTTTAATTCACAGCATGCAATACTCTCGTACCAAGAGTTTTTGTTTTACCAAGAGTATTTCTAATACAAAGGAATTTTAAACCTTCTCAACTCAACCATTAACAAACAATTTAAAAATATATGCAACCTGTACCCACAAAGATTCCTAATCATGTAGCCCACTACTGGAAAAAAGTCTCTATGTCCCTACATATTATTTTAAATATAAATGGCAAGAAAATATGGTCCTTCAAAGATATATTATATGAATACTGAGTTTCTAAGTAGAGGCTGACACGTAGGTCCTTTCAGTTTAGCCAAACATTGAGTTTTAGAGAGGAAAGTCACCACAGCAATTATCCAGGCCATGCTCATCATTTCACAGATGTGAAGATTACAGCCTAGAAGGTTGTCCCAAGGTCACAAAGCTAGAGATCCAGGACCTCAAAAACTGCAGCATAGTGCTCACTTCACTAATCTGCTTCCATTTGGATACATTCTAATCTCTCTCCAAATACAGATGTCACATTTATAGTAATATTTCCTTCTATTATTTTCCTTCACTAAAATAAATCTCCTTTTTCAAATCTCCAGGGCTCTTTACTATTTTGTCAAAAATTAATGTCAACAACAACAACAAAATTAACGTCAACAGCTCTAAATCACATATTCCAACTTTAAGATGCAATCCACCAAACGCTCGTAAGTATTTATTTGCCATTCTAGTCCTACTTTCTACTCATACATCAGAAATGCTACTTATCACAGCTAACAGATTATTATTTTAAAAAATGTGAAAAAGCTACTGCGGGACCCTTAAGACTACTTAAGGGCTTTTTGTTTTCCCCTACACTAAACAGCTCCAAATAACCTGACTTCTAGGTTGTACCTGCTTTCCAGCACTTCACTGCTTCCTTCCATATTGAAGGTTTTGTCTACTGTCACTTCTCACTCACTTCTCACTGCTTGTGTCCAACTCTATTCCACTTCTACCACAGAGATTTAGAAAATACATATTCCCATTTCTGAGACTAGTACGTAAAGCAAAAGTAAATGTGTTCTTCGTGAGAGCCTGTAAGGAAGTCTATAAAACCAAACCCATACCTTTTAGTCTACCAATCTTAGCTGCTTAAAAGCATTTTGTAATTAATTACCTCCTTGTTCTCATCTATTTTCTAAAAGGAGGTAATACTAGGTACATGAGGTATTGATATAATTCATACCTGACCCCACAGTTTTATTTTCTTGTCTAGAGAACATCTACCTAGTATTCTTGAAATTCATTCTATACTACCTTCTGATCAGAGACTTCCTTAAAGCACCTTAAGCTTACATCAGTTTTCTAAAATTAATATTTTCTTTTTGATCTTTCTCCTATTACTTAGGAAACTGAATTAGTTATAACTTTATAGTAATTTCCACCAAGACTTACAACCTCCTAAACATCTTCAGCTGCTACTGATCCTAACCAAAATTAGCACTGTCTCTAGATTACTATTACTATTAACATAATGATTCTCAGTAAGACTCAAAGGCATCAAACTATAATAAACTACTGCAAGGTACTTCAAAATCGATTCACGGTCTATCAACCTCAATTCCAAATAAAACTAAATTAAATTTCTAATATAAAGAGATTTTAAACAGTTGGGCCAATTATGAAAAGCTGAAGATTTTAAGTTTGCCTTGTAATGAGGAGTTTAAATTAGGGGAGAAATCTTTGGTATTTAGACAAAGCAGTCAGAAAATAAAGTTAAAAGATGATTAATATACCTACAATGGGTCACCTAACATCTAATTTAATGTTGTACTTGCTGTTATCTTAAAAAGAATGCATTAAGATAAAGAAAATGAGCAAAAGTAAGAAGGATTTCATCCCTTCACATAAAATGTCTCTATTTCATGCACAGAGATCAAATAAAATTCTGCATATAAGAGATATACACCAAGGAAAATGGTTAACAAAAAGCAAGAAAAACATTACAGTCCTCCCCCACTTAAGAGAACACTGACCATTATGTAGGTAACATCCCAGTATCACCCCTATGTTCCATTTAGTTTCACGTAAGTTTCCATCTCACCTACCTTTCTTCTCTGAGAGATGTTGAGGGCACCAAAGTCATTAAACAAGGATGAAGCAGGTGAAGTTAGAGGATCTGGAAGGTAAGTTATATAAGTTTCCACACAGACAACTCAGGAAACCTATAAATCTAATAAATGTTTAACTTGAATGCTTATAAAGTAGTAAAAAAAAATCATATACCACAACAATAAACTCAGTGCCTCACACAGTGGGTGTTCAAATATTTTGTAATTGAATGAAACACAAACTGGAGACTACTTCATTCAGCCAATAGTCAGTACATATCTATTCAGAAGCTATACAAATTAGAATGCATCTATTTGCTGAGAACCAAAAGAAAAATAAAATAGAAAAAAAAGGTGATCTTAACCATGTTATTAGGAATGTGTTTATGAAGGAAGTCTTCCTGTAGTTTGTGTTCTTGAGACCAAACCATAAGAAAAATAAAAAAGGAGTAGGGGTGGCAGGGAGAGTAGTCAAACATACTCTGAGCGATAGGACTTGGATGTTAACACTTAGGCAAGACCTTAAAACCATCTACCCTACAGAATATTCCATATTTTTAAGTTTATCACCACATACTTGATATTCTTACTAAAAAGATAAGGTAAATTAAGTTCTTAAAGATGAAAATATTAAATGTTTCAAAACACAAACATGAAATCCAAAGATTTTATAGGTTCAAAGCTCTATTACTCTGTGGCCAGAAGTTACAAACAAAAGTACATCTCTAAATTGTTTCTCACTTAACAAATCAGAAGAGTTTCTGAAAAGGAATACATGGTATACATTGAAATATTTTTGTCTTCATTTCTGAGCTTTAGTTAATTCTATGTTTCTCATTAAATTATCTGTAAAATCCTAAAGAAAATAGAGTAAATGTTGTCATTTAAAGGAACCTTAAATCTCTTCATAATGTAGTACATATAAATTGCTGCTTAATTTCTCTGGTTTCTTCTGTATGGATTTTCACAGTCTAGTCCTTCATTAGAATTAACATTAATTTAATATAACTAATAATGCAAAGAGAAAGAAGTTAATAAAATAATAAGATACAAGATTTTTATGTAATTTATACATTCAAGACTAAAAATAGGTATTATTCATCCTTTACGCTACCTTTGATAGCATTTAAAAGTCAGCATATAAACTCTATGGGAATGCCAAAAATATTATAATGCTACACATTAGTTTCTAATAATTTTATTCAATATTAAAATGTCGCTATATTTTCCTACAGCAAAAGAAGAAATTTCTAAGTAATGAGAGAGATTCGATACACACACATAAAATGTCTATCTCAGACATAATCAACATGCAAATTCTTATTCTCATCGTTATAAATAACTGTTTATATTTTACCGATATAGAATATTAATAGTTACATATTTTTAAAAAAACCATTCTTGAACATTTATTTTTAAAAATAGGATGCAGAAAGATACAAAAGAAACATTTATTTTTAAATTAGGATATGAAAAGGAAATTCTGTAAAATGTCCATAATCTTTGAAACAGTAATTCCATGTCTAAGAATGTTTCCAAAAGAAATAACTCAAAATATGAACAGATTCATACACATAAGTCCAATACTGGACTTTAAAAAAACAGAAGTAAGTAAATTATGAAAATAAACAAAGGATTCAATTTATAATGACCTAGAAACACTCATGTTATAATTTAAAAGTATATTTAATGCAATCTCAGGTATTATTATGTATATAAAGTGTTATGTATTATGTGTATATGTATGTATATACATATATCCAAACCTTAATACTAGTTATCTCTGAGTGTGAAGATAACAGATCATATTCTTCCTTACATCTATCTGTAATTTTCAAAATTTCTACAATGGACATATTGTTTTTAGAGTCAGAAATACATATATCTGTAAGAGAAAAAGGGACCAAGTCTTACCATGGCCTGCATATGGCTTGGCACTGTCATTTAGAAGGCTTGGGGAGCTGCTACTATTAGTCATTCTCTGAAACATAAAATATATATACATAATATCTTTGAGGAATACAGAATTAAGAATATTCAACCGATTAAGTTAAGACTGACCCTCTTTGCGTCTTCCCCTCCAATCCATCGTTCACATCAGTGACACTCTAATCCTCCTATAAATGCTGCTGCTTGGATTACAATCATCTATGCAGAAACTTCGAAATACTCTCTATAACACATCAAATGAAAAGTTTACTCAATAGCCAGGTATTTAAAACCAAAATCACAGAACTATTTTGAATTGCACTTCCATAACTTTTTAGCCTGAGCAAGACACATAACTACTGTTTCCTTATCCATAAAATATAAACTCCAGTATCCATCCAAGAGGATGTGAATGACTGTAAGTCAATAAACACTCTCTAGTATTCTCTCCCAACACATATTATCCTTCATACACCTCACAGATTCTATAAAATTAGGTTCTTCTCTGTTCTCTAAATACGTCCCCGCGCTTTCTTAACACACTCCACAGCCTCTATGGTCTCACGATCCTCAAAGGCTCTCATTCCACACTCAACAAAACACACAGAGGAGTGAAACCAGTCTCTTTCTATCCATCCTCTACATTCTCCAACTCCACCCTTGAAAGCTCACCCTGACTCCAAACCTACAAGAGACGGCTCACCTATATCCCACCTACCTCATCACCTCCTAAAATCCCACCTCCCACTCAACAAAAGTGAAAACAAATGAAAACTCCAGATGTCTCCATCCCCGGAATAAACTTCAGTGTTTAGTGCCATATAAATTCATACCAACAATACCTGCATCAAGGGATACTTTGTTTCTACAGGGCTTCCAAATCCATTAACTCCAATAAAGCTGGTGCTGAAATATGAATCTGTGAGGCTGGTATCAGTTAAAGCACCTCCATCTATTCCAGGAACTGAAAGAGAAGGAAAATTCAAGTATTTAAATTATTTAAAAGCACAAAACATTGATGTAGTTTCTCTGTTCCCAAATAAGTTTTAAAGTCTCAAATCTCTGTCACACTTGTTTCTATTTACCTGTTCATAAGAAAAGGCAGAACCAAATAAAACTGTCTCAACTCTAGAAACTTGTTAAACAATGCTCAAGTTGAAATTTTTTTTCCCACAGAGATAGCTATTTATTTTATATTAGTTACCTGAGAGCCACCAAGCACAACATGAAGAAAGAAAGCACACTTGCATTTCTACTTTTCTCATCAAGTTTTTTTCTTTAACTTTGCAAGAAGACAGGAGAATATAAACCACTGCAATTTCTCCTGTGAATCTTCATATGCTAAACAGAGACAAGTTTCTCAGGACTGTTTCTCATAACACATCTTAAGAAACAGACCAGCAGTCTCATATTAACTCATAATTCAGTAAGCCAATTCTACGGTGGGAGCAATGGGACAGAGCCGAGGGATACAGACAAGCTTTCTGTCGATTTTATGGTGGAATAATACAGAATCATTGTAACTACTAAGACAACCCATCATATACCAACAAAGTGATGGACAATGTTTTAGATGCTATTTCCTGGTAAGTACAGTTCATCCTTGAACAACACAGGTTTGAACTGCATGGGTCCAATTATACACAGACTTTTTCTCAATAAATATATTGGAAAAATTTTTGGAGATTTGTGACAATTTGAAAAACTCAAAGATGGACCTCGTAGCCTATAAATATCAAAAAAAATGAAGAAATCGTACGTCATGAATGCATAAAATATATGTAAATGTGGATAACACTCTATCCTTACATAGGCATAAGGTGAGTGACATTTAATATAAAATTAATGTGTTAGTTTTCTTACTGTTTTATAACTTTGCTTTCAAAGAATTACATTACCGTACAGTATGCCTCTCTCTCTCTGAACTGGAGAAACTATTACAGGTGACATAACCTATCATCACAGGTTAAGTGTTTTTCTTTAAGTGTAACACTTCCAATACTGTATAATGAATATGACTATGAAAATTTTATAATGATTCATTTATTAGCGTATAGGCCAGGCTATTGTGAAGCAACCATGTCACTTACACTAAGCTACCATAAAGCAATCATACTGCTGCTTCTTCATTATCAGTGCAGGACACCTGTAAATAAATATGAATTTCTTTTTCACATTATCTTTTCATTTTTGATGTCTAGTGTTAGTAAAACATATGACACTTTGTATCGTATAAGGCAACAGTGATGTAGGTACAGACAGAAAGTGGTTCACCTTGTAAGCATACAATGTAAACTTACATCAATCAATACAGTACAGAACTGAAAATGTATTTTCTCTTCCTTATGATTTTTTAATAGCCTTTTCTTTTCTCTAGCTTACTTTATTGTAAGACTACAGTATATAATACATATAACATAGAAAATATGTTAATCGACTGTTTATGTTATTGGATAGGGCTTCCCAGTCAACAACAGGCTATTAGTAGTTAAGTTTGGGAGCAGCCTGAGGGACTGGAGTTCCATAGACCATGCTTTTTTAAAAAAAAAAAAAAAGCCCAGCTGAAACTACTAAGTGGTTCTCCTCTGCCAACTAGGACATCAGAGACAAGATGCTGGCAGTGCTCATCCCAAGGGATGAAATCCAAACTTCCTAGTCTGACATTAAAAAGTCCTCAACAATCTGTTCTCAACCTATCATTCTAGTATTTCCTGAAAGTGCTGGGTTTGAGACTCAATTCTGCCACTTACTAGCCACAATGTCTTAGGCAAAACGGTTATAAAGTAGAGATGATACCATGACTTGTAAAATGAGCCTCATACCATCTACCCTGCAAACTTCCACAAAAAGTTATGAAAAACAATGAAACAGTATCTTAAAAGTTCTTGTAAAAATCCTGATGGTTGCACAGCTCTATAAATTTACTAAAAGTAATTGAATTGTACATTTACAATGGGTGAATTTTATAGCATGTAAATTATATTTCGACAAAGCTCCTTTTTAAAATCGGTGGAGAAAAATGGGATTACTCAATAAATGGACTTAAGACAACTGTGTATCCATCATGGAGAAAACTGAGTACCTTACACAGATATTTCCAAAAGATCAAAGATTATAATGTCAAAGTATACACCTACTATAAAAAGGTCTTACAATAATCCTAACATTATTGAATTCTCTCCTCCAGTCAAAATGATAAACTCACTATATTTTGAAGGTCCACACTTCATCAATTCTAACACACACACACACACACACACACACACACACCCCAACTCTGTGTTCTTCAAGACCCAGGTATAATGGAAAAAAACCAAAATACTTGGAAGTTAGTCATTCAGTTCTAATCCAACTCTTGCCATTCACTAGCTGAATGACCTTGAGCAAAACCCTCTAAATTTCATTTCTTCATCTGCAAGAGAAGGCAATCCCAGCTCACTCACAGGGTTGTGAAAGGGACTCAAGTGAAGTAACCTATGCAGAATGCCTAGCACCCTGTCTCATAGGTAATCATAAATGTTATTTTCCTCTTCTCTTATCTCTAGAATGTATACCCCAATTATTCCAAGTTGTGTTTAACACACAACTCTCTCTCTTAAGATACTGTTTATATCATTCATGTGACAGAATTTTTTTCCTTTGATCTCTTATTGCTGTCTTCAACTACTTAAACATTTAAATTCTTACCTGTTTCTGAACTATCTACCCATCTAAATTATCTGTAAACTGAGATTTGGGACTACTCCTGATATTTTTCTGGTATGCCCTATTCTACTAGCACATTTACATAAACACTTATTTACAATTAAGCCCTTTTTTAAAGTAGGTATTTTTAAAAGTTGATAAAAGATACAATAGACTTTCACAACCAACTTCTATAAAACACCCCATGCAAATGATATTATTGCCTCCGTTTTTCTGATGAGGCAATGAGACTCAAAGACACTAGATTGACAGCACAGTGGATGCAGGCCCAAGAAACAGGGGCTCCTCGACCACTCAGCAGACACTCGCACCAGCCTTTTCTGTACTGCACTGTGGAATGAGCACGAACTTTTAGCAAATACAACTGCCCATAAGGTCTGTCTCAGCCAGTTGCCAACTACTGATCTTTGACAGCATATTTAACCTAAGTCTTTTTTTTTCCTCCTCTGTAAAACAGAAATGATAACACCTACTTTCCAGTGTTTTATGAGAATAAAAGGCCTGGAAGTTTGTACCTCTTGACTATCTTCACTTACCCCCCTGGACCCCTGCATCTAGCAACCACCAATCTGTTCTCCACTGTATCTGTGAGTTTGGGGTTTTTGTTTTTGTTTTTAATTTATTTATTTTTTTATTTTTGGCTGCATTGGGTCTTTGTTGCTGCGCATGGGCTTTCTCTAGTTGTGATGAGCAGGGGCTACTCTTTGTTGCGGTGTGCGGGCTTCTCATTGCAGGGGCTTCTCTTGTTGCGGAGCACAGGCTCTAGGCGCGCGGGCTTCAGTAGTTGTGGCACATGGGCTCAGTGGTTGTGGCTCGCAGGCTCTAGAGTGCAGGCTCAGTTGTGGCACACGGGCTTAGCTGCTCCATGGCATGTGGGATCTTCCTGGACCAGGGCTCTAACCCGTGTCCCCTGCATTGGCAGGCAGATTCTTAACCACTGCGCCACCAGGGAAGCCCCAAGTTTGGGGTTTTTTTAAGATTCCATATGTAAGTGAGATCATACCGTACTTGCCTCTAGATAGTTTTTTTTTTAATGTAACAAGTTTAAACCAGATTACTGAAGATTCTGTACGCTCCTTAACATATGTGTACATTATATTTTGTGTTAATTTATGTATTGGTATACATAATACATTAAGATATAACAGCTTAGGGCCATCATTTGTAATAGTAAAAGACCGTAAACAATCTAAACAGCCACTAAAAAGAGTAAGGTGTATTTTTATGTGTGGATGTGGAAGAAACTAGAAGATATGCAGTTTGCTGAAAAAATTCAAAGTGCATTAGGCTCCCGTGTGTGCACACGTGTATATGTGTGTCGGCATGTGCTACAGATAGGTTAATGTAAACATGAGTCATAGTACAGACAAAGAATATTTCTGAATAGATACATAATAACTTGGAAAGAGTGACTGTCTTTTGGAGAGGGATCAGGGAATTAAGGAAGAAAGGAGACTGTTTTTCACTGTGTACCCTTTTGTGCTATTTAAGTTTTTAACCTGTGCATGCAGTACGTTTTTAATTCCAAAAGCAAGATACTGTTCCCAGTTTTCTAAAGCTGGAACTTTTAATAGTAAAAATATAATTAAAAACTAGTTTTAGAAAAATAGGTACAACATCTTTAGTTTTTTAAAGAAAAAGCAGGGTACCCATAAAGACATCAAAAAAGGAAGAGGTTTTATCGGAAGAGGACTATTACCCCCCATGCCAATTAACTCAGCCAAGATAAATGAGCATGTCCTCCCCTAAACTGAAGTTAAGCTGCTGAGAGGTCAGTGATTTTAAAAGCTGTTGGGAAGGGAACAAGATGAATTCTAAAGATTGAACATAAAATAATTCGTTTTCTAGAACATAAACATTTAGAAAAACACAGAAACATTTTAGAGCTGAAGAAATTTTAGACATCATGTACTCCATACCCCTTTCTCCTATTTACAGATAAGGAAATATATTTCCACATGGACTAAGCTGCTAGCCTAAGATCAAAGTTACTTTGTAAGAGAGTATTAAAATCAAAATCTCAGGACCCCCAGTCCAGAAATAATTCCTATATACTGAAAGGAGACACAAATATTTTATGTATTGATTTGTTAACAATTGTATGATAACAGTACATAAAACAAATATTTTATCACATTCCTTTGTATAGTTTCAGCTCATAAACTACCTTATAAACAGAATATAAAGTTAATATGGAAAAACAAATGTAAGAAATACTGCTCTAAAACTTGAGTGTGTGTATGCGTGCCCATGTTACGGACCTGACCTGTTTCCCCCCCAAAATTCACATATTGAAGCCCTAACCCCCAATGTGAGTGTATTTGGAGACAGGCCCCTTAGCAGTCATCAAGGTCACATACACAAGACTATTCATGATGATTAACCCTGGGCAATAAGATGAGATTGGCTTACTTTGACTTTATGCACTGCTGTTCCAATGAAAATTTTTACAGAAAAGTTTATAGCTTTTATTAACTTAAAAACTAAACTAAATTCAACCTTAAAATAGATTTAAAAACTATTTCTAGGTGCTGTAAATGTTCATACCTTTGTACACAAAAGCACATATGCCTATAGAAAAGCAAACAAACAGACAAAAAAAAGCCATTCCAAAATAAAGATAGATATAAATCTGCCAAGTTAAAAAGAAAAGAGAAAAATTCAGCAAGAAAAACTCTCAATATACCCAACTTGGCTGAATCTTGAGGGAATTATTCTGAGTCAAAAAAAAAAGCCTAATCCCAGAAGATCACATGCTATATAATTCCATTTATAGAACATTCTTTTTTTTTTTTTGGCCATGCCACAGCTTGAGGGAATCTTAGTTCCGGGACCAGGGACTGAATTCAGGCCACGGCAGTGAAGCACGGAGTCCTAACCACCACACCACCAGGAAATTCCCTATAGCGTCTTTTTTTTTTTAATTTTATTTACTTTTTATACAGGTCCTTATTAGTCATCCATTTTATACACATCAGTGTATACATGTCAATCCCAATCTCCCAGTTCATCCCACCCCCACCCCGCCCTATAGAACATTCTTGAAATGACAAAATTACAGAAATGGAGAGCAAATTAGTGGTTGCCAGGGAGTGGTAGGGAGAGTTACAAAAGGGCCACTTGAGGGTGACAGAGCTGTTCTATGTCTTGACTGTGTTGGCAGGCACAAAACATACACACGATAACACTCCACAGAACTAAATATACACACGTGTGCACACACAAGTACAAATAAGACTCAGAAAATCTGAATAAGGTAAGTGGATTGTATCAATCAATGTGGTTGTGACACTGTACTACAGCTATAAAAGGTATTGCCACTGGGGGAAACAGTGATGGGACAAAAAGCTCTTTCTGTATTATTTCTTACAACTGCATGTGACTCTACAATTATCTCAAAATAGAAAGTTAATTTAAAAACAGAAAAATCCTATAAAAGAGCGAAAATAGGAAGATATTGTTTTGTTTTGGCAATCACATATCTTCTTTAGAGTCATTTCAAATGCACTTCCATGCAAAGCAGTCTTTTACTTGTTAACTGACTCTTACCTAGACTTAACTTTAGGACAACCCTTGTTGAGTACTCCTCATAAAGCTCTAAGCCCTCCTCATAAAACTTCTCAAGATCTGACTTTATCTTATACACATGTCTGTACTCCCCACTAGAATGTAGCCTCCATTAGGGCAGACTTTTGTTTCATTCAATGTTGTATTCCTATCACCCAGATCAAAACCTGCCACTTTGCAAGCACAACATTAAAGGAGTGAACTGAATGGTAGTCTTTGTTGTCTACTTTGTGTATTGTCAAATAAAAATGTTCAAATCTATACCAGCTATCCTAATGGCAAATTCCCAGTACTCACTTTTCTGTTAGCTGATTCGGGTTTGTGGGATGAAAAGTATAATCCTGGCTTAAACAAAAACAGTTTCGCCATACACGTAATCATACACTCCAAAGTTTGTATATGAACTTCAAGTTACCCCCTGCTTTCTTTCATTTGGACAGACAACCGCAGTTCAATAATCTGTAGCTATTTTACTGGTCTTGAAAATATACTCTCAAAAATTGGGAGATAAGGAAATGTACAGGCTAATTGTAGACTTACTACTAGTAATAATAACAGCAGCAACTAAGCCTGAAACCTCACTATGTGCCAAGCAATGCACTGACAGTGTCACGTGCGACCCTATCACAACTCTTAAGTAGGTATTATTACTACCTCCATTTTTTTAAATGAGAAAAACTGAGGCTTAAAGGTTAAAAAATTGCCCAAGATCACAATGCTAGTAGATAAGAGAGCCAGGCCCATCTTAGATGTGCCTTATGCCAAAGGCTTCATTACTAACTAAATTAGTAGAACTGAAAATAAGTCTACTGCGGTAAAATAAACAAATCTATTGGGTTTCAAATTATAAGTAATGTGCATAAAATACAAATATTGGTATAACAGTTTAGCTGCTAAAAACTGAGCACCTTGAAGATGAAAAGTCTAGCTGGTTGAAAATATTAGAATTACATCTTTAAAATATCAAGAATCAATAATTCAGCTGAACTCAAATCAAACCACATTTAAGCCTTCAAAGATCCCAGGTCCAAAAGAAACAAGAAATGTCAAAAACTTAAAGTAAATGCTTTTTAAAAAAAATAAACTGTTATTTCCCAAACAATCCTGAATGCCAGAACATGTTTACTACCACGCTGCCACATCAACAGAAGAGCTTGAAATGAGAAAATGTACTACTCTGTATAGATAAAAAGTAAGCAACAAAAGAAAATATAGTTCCTTTACAAGATTGAAACACCACAAGATTGAAACGCCATACAGAGAAGAAAAAGCCTTTCTCCTTCAGTTTTCCAATGCTTGCAAAATAAGGATAAAATTTTCTTCTTGCATGTACCTCTAAAGTTTTAACAGAATGTGAAACACTAACAAAACAATTCTGCAAATGTGAAGTACTAAAGCAAGGGTCAAAAACTCAAATGCCAAGAGGAGCCAGGCATAGAAAAGTCACCCAGTCAGTAATAAGGCAAAATGGAGAGTCTTGCCCCACCAAAGACCTAATTCCAATACACAAAAGAGCCGCCCTTCAAAGGAAGCCAGAAATCTGTATTTCAATGTTAAACCTTCTGATTTTTTAAATGTTGTCAACTAATTCAATTACAATCCACACACATGCAAATTAAAAACATAAGATTTGCCACCAAAATGCCTAAAAGTATAAGATGGAACACCAAGTGTTGGGGAGAATGTGAAGCGACTGGAACTCTCCTACTCTTGTAGAGGGAATGTAAATGTGGTACAATCCCTTAAGAAAACTGAAGTCATCTACTTAAAGCTGAACATCCGCATGCCCTATTACAAGCCTGCAATTCCACTCCCATGTAACTCAACATAAATTCGTAGACTTGAACCAAAACACATGTTCAAGGGTGTTCAAAACCGTGCTCTTAACTGACAAAAATTGGCAACATTCCATTGCCCACTAACAGTAAAATGAGAAAATAAAATGTGGTATATTCATACAATTTAACACTACACAAGAATGAGACTAAGAGGCTGTTCCTATATAACATGAATGGATCTTATAAATACGCTGAAAGAAATAAGCCCACAAAAAGAGTACATACTACCTGATGCCATTCCTATAAAGCTCAAAAAAGCATGAAAAATGAATCTACAATGTTATAAGGTAGTGCCTGAAACCAGTAGTTACCTCTGGGAAAGGGGAGTGACTGGCAAAGGGCAAGAAGAGCAAAACTTCTGGAAGGTACTGATTATGTTCTATTTCTTGATCTGAGTACTGTTACACGCTATGTGTTCATCTTGTGAAAATTCCAAAACTTATGATTTGTATACTCTTCCCTAGGTATGTAGACCTCAATTTAAAAAAACTTTTAAAACACACACACACACACACACACACACACACACACACAGAGAAGATACCCAAGGAGCCCAAAGTATTTCTGCAGGCAGACCCAGCTTATCAGAGCAGATCTGTTTGACCTCTCAGCTAAAGAAATACTCTACATTCTTACATTTAAAGAACAGCAAAGAAAACAATAAAAGCAAAATAAAATTGTGTCAGTGACTCTACATAATCAGGTCAGTAACTAACAAAACATAAATTTCTCCTTATAGCAACACCTCTTAGAGTGTGTTGCCCAGTTTAACTGCCTCATACACTTAATTAACAAGTGTCTCAAAAGATACAGTATAAGAACACAGTAAAATGTAGAGAGTAGACTAAAAATTAAACAGTAAAGTGTACAAATTCAAAGTAGCCATTAAATCACCGACACAATCCTCTTCCCTGATTCCTGAACAACTTGACTTGCCACTCATTGATAAGAGGCAATTTTATCTCATCCAAAATGAGTCACAATCTGTACCACTGAGAGGTACCAAGAAGCCTACAGCAGAAAAGAAGAGCCTTAGGCTTCACCCAGTTAAGTTAAAGCAAGCCCTACAGAATCCAACTACATAATGCAGCTACTTAATCAAATAACTGTTGAATGACTAAACGTTAATTTTAAAATGCCTTCTTAGCACTAACTGTGTCCTCTCAAGACCCTATATCCCAATTCCTTTCTGTTCCTGAGATATGAAATGATCCCCACCTTTGAGTCCCTGCTAGTGTTTCTCCTCCACCTTCCTGTTTCCACCTGTTTACAGCCTGTCCTATCTTTCATGTCCCAAATCTACTACCTCTGTTTATCGGAAGATCCTAGAAATATCACATATTAAATCAAATACCTGCATTTTTGAAAGTGTCTCTTCCTGTAGGTAACAAATACTGTTCAGTTTCATTGCTTACTAATCAAACATAATTCGAATTAATTTGAGCCGTAACTCAAGACATACAGCAGGTTTACCTTGAAAATGCAAAGCTGCTACTCCAAAGTGATAAAATTCCACCAATCAAGTAACCATTTTGACAAAACATTTTAAGTTACAAATTAATCTTCTTAGCATATCACCCTCACCAAATATATCTGCACTAAAGTAAAGCCTATCGCAGCAAAAGAAACAATCTTTAACACACACACGTATCTCTGGGAAGACACTTACAGTCCTCATAGAGCAAGTAACTGCTAAAGCATCAAGGCAAGTACATAGTCCGTTTACAGTTTAATAAAAAAAAAAAAAGAAAATACAACAATGTTCTGACATTCAAGTTAAGTAGCCTATCAAATGATTTTCAGATCTGAAATCAGTTTAGAATTCCCAAGAAAGTAGGACTTTCCCATTTGGTTTAGAAATGCTCAACAAACTCAAAAACAAAAAAGGAAAATCTGGCACCTCTACTTTTTCCTTAACGGCAACATTCTGTAAAACAGATTACACTCACACTTATTAGAACTTCAAACTCCACTCACTAACGGCTCAAAAGTTGCAAGGCAACTGATAATGACAGAAAGTAAAAACTATGCAAACAGTACTAAGATATCCGCATCCAAGTGCTCAGTCGCACACAAAGGTGCGCTGCACATGACACGCTTTCAAGGCTCCACGCTAAGGGTTCGCTTGGTACAAAGCAGTAGAAGACGAGATCCCTAGTGACACCCTGCAAACTTCTGCCAGCTTTCAGGAAAACCATGCTGAAATGCAAGTCCTGTGAAATCCCTACTCGCAACTCCCGACTCAACCTCAGCACACGATAAACGCGGCTGTCCGTTCGCTCTTCATCCTTAGAAAGCATTTCCTGCCTGGAAAACCTTTCTCCCAGAAGCCTTGCACAAACTTTTTCCGCTCGTTCAACCCACCGCACGAAGCCTCAGAGCCCGCCCTCCCATCCCGCCCCCGACCCACACACACCCACCCGGCGACCTCAACCCTCGGCCGACTCCACTCCACACGGGCACGCAGAACACGTGTGCCCACAAACCCAGCCCCTTTCCACACCCCCCGGAAACGACACCCCCTTTCCCGCACACCGCACGCCACAACCCATCCCCCTTCCTCCCCGCCCCCACTCCACCACCCCAGTCCACCACCCACGTTCCCAAGAAGCCAGCCTCCCCTTGCTCCCGGGCTCGCCGAAGGCTGTGGGGAGGGGAAGCAGGAAGACGGAAGGAGGGCTCGGGCCTGGCCTAGGCCTCTCAGAGCGCCGAGGGAGGCGAAGGGGGGGACCCGCGGGCCGGGCTCGGTCGCAGGGCCTCGTCCGGCCCCGGGCCTTCCCTCCGCCGCCGTCCCGAGGCCGAGGACGCCCTCCTAGCCCGGACCACACTCACTTGCCAGCCGCGGTCCGTCGAGGACCCCGCTGCCGCCTCCTCCACCGGCCGCGGCTCCTGCCACCGGGCCCCCAAGGTCCGGCTTTTTGGGCCCCGGGGGCGGCCCGGCTCCCCCGCCCGGGACCGCTCCGGGCGGAAAGCCGGCGGGCGCGCCCGCCAGAGCCAGGGGGACGCTGTTGCTATGGAGGCCGAGGCCCGGGGCAGCTCCGGCGGCTGGGTCCTCATGCAGGAACTGACACTCCTCCCCGTAGAAGCAAGTCTTATCCTTGGCGTAGTAGCGGCAGTACTTCAGCTTCACTCCCGCCGCCGCCCCGCCGGGGACACCCCCGACCCCAGGCGGGGCCACCACCGCCACTGCCGCCGCCAGCGAGGAGGAGGAAGAGGAGGCGGCGGCCGAGGGGGGCGGGAGGCCGCCGCCACTGTTCATGGCAACGCTGCAGCCTCGTCTTCCGCTGCCGCCCGAGGAGCCGCCGCCGCCACCATAGACCGGGGAGGGAAAGAAGACGCTGCCGGTGCCGGAGAAATGCCTGGGCGGGTGGGTCTGTCCCGCTGCGGGAGCCGGAGCCGCCCGGGGAGAGGGGGGGGAGGGGAGGGAGGAGGGGGTAGGAAGGAGGGGAGGGGAGGGGGAGAGTTGGGATTCTCTCTCACTCACTCTCTCGTTCTCTTTTCTTAAAGGGGCCGCGCGGGACGACGGGGTGGGCGCGCGGGCTCGGACGGGGACTTCGAGGACGCGGGCTCGGGGAGGGGGAGCGGCGGCGGCGAACGGGCGGGGAGGGCGGAGGGGCCGGTTTATTTTTAAATTCTGCCTCCACTCGCTCTCTCGCGCTCTGGTTCCTCCGAGTTGTTTATTCCATTTTCCTCTTCCTGAGACGGCCGTCGCCGGTGCGCCTGCGCGTCGAGGCGCAGGGGCTTGTGGGTAGCGGGAGCGCGAGGGCTATCCTGGCCTGGCGTCGGGCCCCCTGGGCATCCGCGAGCCGGCGGCGGTTGGACGGGCGGACCGCGGAGGCGATCCCCGACGCCGAGCCGGCTCGGGAAGTTCTCACGAGGCGAATGCCTTCCCTTTTTCGTATGTCCTCTTGTTTATAAAGCCAGGCGTCATTTTTTAATTGAAACGACGAAATTTACAGAATGTGATTGTCATTTTGAGGGGCCGCACCTGGGGCCGGAGCCCAAGCCCTTGCTCTGCTGGGAGAGTAGCTCTGTCTGTTCGCCACGCTTCCGCACCCTCGCTTTTTCCCCTCCCTCCTCTTTTTCCTTCCCGCTGTGGGTGATGAGAACTACGGGACTGATTGCCTAAAAACTCCTGGGCCTTTTATTCCAAAATCGAATCTGAGAAGGTTGATTTGGGCAAACCCCCAGCTGAGTGCAGCACCTGTTTTCTCTATTTATATTACTGAAAGCCTTCAGTAAAATATTACGAACAATGAGATGCCACCTGGGGACACCGCTGCCTAGGCAGCACCAGAAGGTTTCCCTTAAAATCGCGCTGGGTTTCTTTTCTCCAATCGGCCTAGTCTTGACTCGAAATTCATTTTTAAAAGAGATTTTTCCCTCACCGATCGCTGATGTTATGCTCCGCTGTATTTATTTAAAAAAAAAAAAGTTTTAAGGAATTTTAAGGAGTTGCTATGAAGGGAAAATAACTTTAACGTTTTAGTTTTTCTCCTCTGCGAAAGGTCTTCTCAAAAGGCAATTGGAAGGGGGGGTGTTCGTTGGCAGAATTTGAGGAACTGTGGCAAACAGAAGAGGTCACAGAAGAACGGATAGAAGCAAGTGTACTACACTGCAGAAAGGGGGAAAGTGGATTCCATAGACCACAAACTGGTAAGCCTGGTGACGTTCCTTTGCTAAATTCGAAGTAGTAATAACATTGTATTGTGTCTTTCTGTTTAAAAATACTTCCACATGTATATTTACTCAACAAATGTTTATTAATGCCCATCACGTGTACCAGGAACTGAGCTCAGAGCTGGGGAAGCAAAAGAAAACAAAATGCAGTCTTGTCTGAGTTCAGATGGCTTGTTTATTCTCTCCTTGGGGAGACACATGGTACACAGGCCATCACAAATGAGTGTCTTAGGTGCTAACCTTTTCACACTAGCTATTAGAGGATATTAAAGATGTTGGCTTCCTGGAGAAAGCTGATAGCTTAATAGCAGGACTTGAGAACATCTGCTTTGAATTCAGACAGATCTGAGTTTGTAACCCAGTGGCGACACAAGAGCTGTGTTACTCTAGGTAAGTTGCTTCACTTCTCTGTGTCTTATCTGTAAGCCAGGTAAGAATACTACCTACTTGGTAAAGGAGAAACTAATAATGCATATAAATTATCCCATGCTTAGTAAGGATTCAGTAGGTTGTAGCTATCACTATTAGTAGTATTGCTGCTACTAGTAGTCAGCATGTAAGAGCGTAGGAAAGAGCCTTCCAGGCAAAGCAGACAGCTTGTGCAAAAGGCCTTGAGGTGAAAAAGAGCTTAGATTGTTAGAATGGTGACAGTGGGGACCATATCACGAAATCCTTGAAAAGCATGTTAAAGGATTAAATTTTTTCTTGAGGGCAATAGAAAGTTATCACAAGGTTTTAAAAAGTCAACTAATAACATGATCAGATGTCCCTTTTGATTCTCATAAGAACCCTATGAGGAAAGTAAAGAAGGTGGGTTATCACCATTTTATAAATGAACAAACTTAAGGCCTAGAGTTACACAGTTACCAGCTTATCCTTGCAAAGCCAGGACCTGAACTCAGGCCTACTAATCACAAAACATGTGCTCTTTCCATTATGCATTTTACCATTTCTAAAATAAGCGTATGTGTCTCTGGATGACTTGGAAAGGAAAGTGGTGTCTGTGGTGAGACAAGAGATTCATTAAGTTCACGACAAATTAAGCATGTCATTCCAGCAAACCTTTACTGAGAATCTACTGTGTATTATGTACCAAGCAAGTTCTGTGCTAGGCTCTGCTATGAGAAATGTGTAAGATACAGCCTTCGTCCTCAAGAGTTACCAGAATCATGAGAGAAATGCCAAAGATAAAGTAGATCATCCTTCAATACCACATTTGACAAAGTTTTCTATTAAATCCCTGTGAACAAGATGGAGAAACGTAGGCTAAGATCCTGCTATAGTTAGACGACTTTAGTACTCTTTGATTAGTCAATCAAAATGTTGATAAAGCTGGCCTTGGAGCTCCTTGAACAATATCCAGAGTATTAATAAATTGACGCATGTCAGCATGGTCTTTACTGTCCTGCTTTGAACTCTGTCCTTAACCTATTTTTAATGAAAACAATGTTTTCTACTGCCTAGATGAAGAATAGCAGATCTGCAGTGTGTTGTTGCAAAACCAGTGGAGACAGGCAGTGTGATAAGGGACAGATTAGGATTTGTAAATCTCCATCAGTGGAAAACATGGAGCAGTGCTAACAAAATTGAAACCTAAGATGAATCGGGGCAACAGAGCCAACAGGCTCTTTAGTGCAGCACTGATGGTACTGCCTCAGCCGCCCCCCACCCTGCACCCTCAAAGCAAGTTAGCAGTGTTTCCTCAGGAGCCTGGAGAATGTGCATCACCTTTGAACTATTCTTGTTTTACTTGGCAAACAAATCCTAGAAGGTAGCCATAAATAACAAGTTTTATGCTGCAGTATACTTGTTACAGTATGACTTATGAAAGCCAAACAAGAAAAGTTGCAAACAACCTAAATTCTAAAACCAAAGGGAAAGGTTAAACAGTGCACTATTCACAGAGAATATTATGCAGCCATTAAAAAGCCATGAACTGTGCAACAGTGCTTATGATGCAGTGTAAGTATTTAACATGATACAAAATTGTATGTGCTGTTTTATTGTGATGATGTAAACAATAAAAAGCTTAATAGAAGTAAAGATTAAAGTAACTGTCTCAAACATTAACAGTGGTTTTGCTAAGATGACAAGATGACAGAGTAGGTTCTTCCTATCTTTCCTCTACTTCCCAAATCTGTATCATGAACATATATTATTTCTATAATAGAAAATAAGCATTAAAACTTTATTGTAGGGGCTTCCCTGGTGGCGCAGTGGTTAAGAATCCGCCTGCCAATGCAGGGGACACGGGTTCGAGCCCTGGTCAGGAAAGATCCCACATGCCGTGGAGCAGCTAAGCCCATGCGCCACAACTACTGAGCCTGCGCTCTAGAGCCCGCATGCCACAACTACTGAGCCCACATGCCACAACTACTGAAGCCCACACGCCGAGAGCCCGTGCTCTGCAGCAAGAGAAGCCGCCGCAATGAGAAGCCCGCAAACCACAATGAAGAGTAGCCCCTGCTTGCCGCGCACAGCAACGAAGACCCAACACAGCCATAAATAAATAAACTTTATTGTAATTTAATCGTAACCTTTTCCTTCTATGGAGTGAGTACATGGTTGTTTGTTAAATTGTTCTCTGTATTTTTGGTTTCATTTTGTTTTCAATAAATTAATTTTGTGAAGCCAAGCTGGACATTTGTTGTTGGCCGTTTCTTTAAATTTTCACTAGTCCGGTGTTTCTCAAAATATATGTCATGGAAGACTGGTTTAACAGCATGTTAATTGATATTACACAAAGGAAAAAGTTCTGTTATTGAGAAAGTTTGAGAAACTCAAACAACTTGAAGTCTTTTTCAGAGTCTTTAATATGTTGATATGTTGTAATTATCGAAAAGCAGGATTTTTTAATTTTTTGGACCGGCAACCTGCCGTTTTTAAAATAGAACATTTATTGCTTAGAGGTTTGATACAGAGCAGCTTTTCTCGCTTTGAATTTGGAACTACTATACAACTGAATACAAAGAGGAACAAAAAGTACCAACACCGAACTTGTGATTCTCTGTTAATGTGGCATAAACCAGTTTTGTACATAACATGTAGCAGCAGTTTTTTTTGTTTTTTTGCTGTACGCGGGCCTCTCACTGTTGTGGCCTCTCCCGTTGCGGATCACAGGGTCTGGATGCGCAGGCTCAGCGGCCATGGACCACGGGCCCAGCCGCTCTGCAGCACGTGGGATCTTCCCAGACCGGGGCACGAACTTGTGTCCCCTGCGTCGGCAGGCGGACTCCCAACCACTGCGCCACCAGGGAAGCCCTGTATCAGAAGTTTTTAAGTTCCCTTTAGGAAAATATGAATTCTATACATTTTTTATTGTTTCCTGTTTAATGCGTGGGCTGAAATCACTAGGATCAACTTCCTTCTGGAGGAAAGAGGAGCAGAGGGTGGAAAGAACGGTGAAACTTTCTGAAACCGGCATCCGACTATCACCTAGCTTCCCCAGGGCTGGTTGAAAAAATAGCCCTTTGGGTTTTTTTATTTTGTTTTCACAGCCGGGAGTTTCATGTATTGATTGAATCTCAGCATCGTGTCCATAAATCAAAGAAACTTGCACCTCAGAAAACTTTTCAGAAGATCCATATAAAAGCAGGATTTAATACACAGAATTTACGAAAAATTTTTACCACTTTTTTCAGAACCGTTTTGCTTTGAGAAACATTGTCCTAGTCATCTGCTTTCTCATTTTCCCCATACTTTAAAATTCGTCCACCTCCTTCAGTCCCCCATCGCAACCCTTGTACCTTGCTTTCTGTTCCGTACAGCCATAGAAAGGAGACACCGGCAAACCTCATCAGAAGAGGGGCCCTTCTTCCATCCAGGACTAATCCTTTCACTCATGCTCTGATCCTGCCCTAGCATTTCCTCAGGAATCTAGTCGTTCTCCATCCAGTGTCTTCTCTCTCTTGACCCTCTTCTTAGGATGTGAATATGTACATTGAAATACTTTTTAAGGCATTTATTCTTTCATATTGTGAACCTCTTGTAATCAGAAGCAGTAATGTTTTTGTCCTTGTTTTTAAAAGTCTCAGAAACAAACCCTGCTGGTAAGAGGGCTAACTGACACAGCCACACTGGAGGGCAATTTGGCAATATCTATACAATTTTTGAATATCCATACCCTCCGGCCCAACAGTGCCACTCTTGGTATCTCCCCTAAAGAAGCACTGGTGTGCCCAAGGAGGCATACGTGCAATGCTCATTTGAGGTGCTGTTGATAACAGTGAAATTGGAAATGACCTAAATGTTCATAAATGGTCCTATATGCACCAGTATTCCCCAAGACCTACTGTTGAATGAAAAAGGCATGATGCAGGTAAATACGTGGAATATAGCACCTTTTACGTAAAAATCATTATATCCTATAAGGATGTGTACAAATGTGTACAGAAAGAGCTGGAAAGATAAACATTAAATTGCCAACAGGATGGGGATTGGTAGTAGTGATCAAAGGGCATTTTAGCTTTATCTGTAATGTTCCAGATTTTCGAAGAAGAATGTATGCCTGCTTATGTAATTAAAATTTTAGTTTTTTAATTCCCATTGGGCTCCTTCTTTTGCTCCAGCTTCTCTTCACAGGCAATTTAATACTTGAATCATCCATTCGTCTCTTAATGGAGATTAATCTGACATTTGCCCTTGCTATGTTAAAATATTTTTGTTTTTTACCAGCGCCATCGCTGGTATTAGTTAGCAGATTTATTGTGTACTTTTCAGCTCTTTTATATTTCCTCTAGAATATTCAGCAGCGTTCACCCTTTTTGCAGCACTCCTCTCTCTCTTGGCTTCCAGTCACCCTTTTCTCTCGTTTTTTCTCCTGCCTCTGCCATTCAGTGTCGCCTGCATGGTAGGACTTGCAGAAATACTCGTGGAATACATTTCAAGTAATTCATTTATTATAATTCAAGACAATGCATGGAATATCCTCTGAGCTTTTAGCTTGTGTTGTGAACACAAAATGTAATGTTAATGAGACAAAAAGGTACACTGGATTTGGAATTAAAATGAGGTTTGCAACCTGGTTCTTACTACATTGTACCCATGTGGCTTTTAGCAAATCTCTTAACCTCACTTAGCTTCAGTTTCCTAATTTTTAAAATGGAAATAATCCCTACTTTGTGGGGCTGTCCTGAGAATTGAATGACACAATGAGAACCTCATGGTGAAAATAATCTCTCTGCCACTGAGTAAACAAAATTTTTATTTGCAAAGTAATTTTAACCACCTTTCTGCATAGAAGGGATTCTACTTCTGACAACTTTTATTACTTTTAATATTCCTTCTTTAGCACTCTCTCATGCATCCCTTTACTTACATGATGATGATATTGGCAAGTACTATAATGATGCCTCAAATTCCACAGTGTTTCACAGCCTACAAAAGCAACCAGGCATGTTTTTCACTTCTCCCAAAAATCCTGTGAAACAGTTAAAATGAGGATGTTATGTTAATACTGGGATTCTGAGAATTTGAAAAGATCTATAAAGTTCTATGACTTGCCCTAAAATAAGTCAGCTTAGGCTCTTTGAGCTCCTCTGTTCTATGATGTTTCTCCTGAACTGCTACCATCTCATTCGAGTTTGTATCCTCTCATTCTGGATGTTCTTACTGTTATCTATATCCCACCTCAGGATTAAATATATTTCCTCCTCATCCTTCACTGAAATGCATCAAATCCATATTTCATTTCCTTAGATTCTCTGTTCAAGTATCCCTCAAGCAAGTCCAGGATTTTGAAACCCATAATTGCATACTAATAGGGAGGGAGGGAGAGTAACCTCCAAGATTCTGTGTGCTCTAGCACTAATGTTCACAAATTCAGCAATTTTCCTGGTTTTAGATGGAAGAAGTGGGAAGTACAATGAAACAATGAGATTTTTTTTTTCTCTTTCACCTGATAATCTAAATGAATATTACTTTCCAGGTAGTCATCTTGGCAAAAACTAGGCTTACTCTACATTATAATGTGTTTTTGAGATTTACTTAAGCACTCTAATCGAATTTCTAAAAATATCCTCGTAGTAGCAATTCTTCATTTTTAAGGGAAGATTTGATTTTTGGAAATGACCCAAAGTTATCAGAGCCAGTAATGGGAAATAATAAAAATTACTGAGCCAAGCCATGTCATTTGTGATTAAAGATAATGATGTCAATATAAATAAAGCCAGTGTTCTTGTGTGGTTAAAAAGCTGATGCTGAAAATAATTTCATAAAAACAATGGCAGCGGGGCTTCCCTGGTGGTGCAGTGGTTGAGAGTCCGCCTGCCGATGCAGGGGACGTGGGTTCGTGCCCCAGTCCAGGAGGATCCCACATGCCGTGGGGGCGGCTGGGCCCGTGAGCCATGGCCGCTGAGCCTGCGCGTCCGGAGCCTGTGCTCCTCTACGGGAGAGGCCACAACGGTGAGAGGCCTCCTGCATACCACAAAATAAATAAATTAATAAATAACAATGGCAGCATTATTAGAATGTAAATGTGTAATCTTCCCACATAACTATAATAAGTGTTCTAAAAGGAAAGTACTGATTATATGGTCATCTTTGCTTTTTAAAAATTGTCTAAGAGTCTTATTATTCACACATTTCATATCCCCTAAAAACACATTTTGTAGGCAACTGCCTACCCGTATTAAGGCTAAAGAACCCTTCATTCTTGAGCACCCTTTACTAATAGTAAATCTTCGGTCAATTCTAAGTCATTTTTATGCCAATAAAGATTACGTTCAACACTACAAATAATCCATCAATTATATTTGCTCTGGGATATACTGTGAGAATTATGTTTTGTCCGGGTGGCCTCCAGCGACACTACCCCAGCAGCAGATTTGCTAGAAGCTAATTTTAATTTGTATTAAGCACCAATAATTGGGGGGGGGGGTGGAATGTCGTATTTTGTGAGTAGTTAGTGATTCTATTAATGATAGCAGCCCGAGTTTAAAAAAATTCTCCCTCAAGACAATCTAGAGTGGGAACTACACATGGATAAGTTAGAACTATTTCTGAATCCCAGAAATGAAATTTACTGCCTTTATAAATATCTGTAAAGTCGTATGTCATCTTATGCTCCAAGTTCTGCTCTATAATTCTATACAACGTTATTAGCAACTGCCTAGTGATAATCTTGTTTTGACAGATTTTTGGTGCACTAAAAACAAAAGCCTTGGGGACATCCCTGGTGGTCCAGTGGTTCCAATGCAGGGGGTGCGGATTCAATCCCTGGTTGGGGAGCTAAGATCCCTCATGCCTCGCGGCCAAAAAAACAAAACATAAAGCAGAAGCAACATTGTAACAAATACAGTAAAGGCTTTAAAAAAAAAAAGCCTTCCCATTTGTGCTAGCTACAGATAACTGATACGTTGCAAGATTTTTTAGTGTGTCCATGACACTCTACTAGAAGAGAGAGTCTTTCATCACTGTCTTATACATATATACTTGTATGCATCGTATAGACTTTTGGGTCTTTGTGGTAGTAAAAGCAATTTGCTACTTTTCTTTACAAGTTTTGAAGGGACTTAAAGACACGCATTCTTATTGCATTCCTGTGCAATACATTAAAATCAAATACAATTTTAATATTAATTGTACCTTGGAAATAACCCCAATAATCAAGTATACCATTGTTATCATCCCATACAGCTACCACCAGCCTTACAGAAGTTCCTTCAACTTAGCTAAGCCCACTGCCACCATTTCTGTTGGTTAAGCAAGCACCCCTACTCTGGAAAACCCCTTTTTTCTACGATGCATAATATGTCCATTATTATAATTTTAAAGCTGATAGTTCTATATTAATAATTGATTTTACCATATCAAAGATTAGATACCTGTTTCAGTGCACCTTTTTAGTTTATACTCTTCGATGAAAAGCTTTAAATTAGGAGATGTGCTGAAAAATATATGTATTAAACCAAGACTCTTAATGAGATATGCCATTAGTAAAATTAAAATGAGGCTCCTGGAAGCAAGAAACTGTCTTTGGCACATACTGTTAACCCCCTCACATTACCTAGTACATAGCAAGGATCTGGGTACAACAGTTTATTTAGTTTTGATGTTTGCCTAAATGCAAGCAAAAAGAAAACAAGATTGAGATTATTAATATCAAGTATAGAAAAATTAAGGCCAAAGCATTAAGTGTGAAAAAGAGGAATATTATGTAAAGGTAAGAGGAGGTAAACTCCACATAATAATAATAATCTTAAACTTCTAGGCACCAAATAAATATTGAATACAAAAATCCAAAAGCACCTAACAATACAAGAACTCGGTTAAAATCACATACACGCACACAGACAATTATAATAGTAAAGTTTAATAAACCTCTTTCAGAATTTAACAGATAGGGCTTCCCTGGTGGTGCGGTGGTTAAGAATCCGCCTCCCAATGCAGGGGACATGGGTTTGAGCCCTGGTCCTGGAAGATCCCATGTGCCGCGGAGCAACTAAGCCTGTGCACCACAACTGCTGAGCCTGTGCTCTAGAGCCAATGAGCCACAACTACTGAGCCTGCGTGCCACAACTACTGAGCCTGCGTGCCACAACTACCGAAGCCCGCGTGCCTAGAGCCCATGCTCTGCAACAAGAGAAGCCACTGCGGTGAGAAGCCCGTGCACCACAACAAAGAGTAGCCCCCACTCGCCGCAACTAGAGAAAGCCCACACGCAGCAACAAAGACCCAACGCAGCCAAAAAAAATAAAAATAAATAAATTAAGTAAAAAAATAATTTAACAGATAAGTGGACAAAAAAACAAGGATATTAATATATTAATAATATAATCAACTGGCTTGGTTTTTAGCCAAATATAGAACTTTGTACCCTATTACCAAAGTATGTGTTCTTTCATGTTACTTTCATGTAACCGTGGAAGATTTCAAAAATCAATCATATACTTGGCCATAATCAGGAATCAAAAAAATTGAAAGTAATAAAAGGATGGTAAAATGTATATAACACAAACACAATCAAGAAAAACTTCTAGAGATAAAGAAGAATATTTCATATTGATAAGTTAAAGTCACCAATAAGATATAACAACTCCAGGGAATTCCCTGGTGGTTGGTCCAGTGGTTAGGACTCTGCGTTTTCACTGATGAGGGCCCAGGTTCAATCCCTGGTTGGGGAACTAAGATTCCCGCAAGCCATGTGGCGTGGCAAAAAAAAAAAAAAATTAACAACTTAATCTTTAAAGTGAAAAGGGTGGGAATTCCCTGGTTGCGCAGTGGTTAGGAATCCACCTGCCAATGCAGGGGACATGGGTTCGACCCCTGGTCTAGGAAGATCCCGCATGCCGTGGAGCATCTAAACCTGTGCACCACAACTACTGAGCCTGAGCTCTAGAGCCCATGAGGCACAACTACTGAGCCCATGTGCCACAACTACTGAAGCCTGCTCACCTAGAGCCCATGCTCTGCAACAAGAGAAGCCACCGCAATGAGAAGCCCACTCACTGCAACGAAGAGTAGCCCCCATTCGCCGCAACTAGAGAAAGCCCACGGGCAGCAATGAAGACCCAATGCAGCCAAAAATGAATAAATAAATTTATTAAAAAAACAAAAGAACAAAAATGTTTCTCAGTATGCATATGCTAGAAAGAGAAGAGAAGGGAAAAGAAAAGAAAAGAAAACTGGACACCAAGGTCTTCAGAGCAGCAACTCAAACCATCACCTTGAGATTTCCCGAAGACTAACTCACAGGAGGGACATAACTGTTCCACCCACAAGGAGAGGATAAAGAGGTACCTACCTGTGAGCAGTTAACACCTCTGTAGTTGAAGATTTCAGGCTCTGACCAGAGGTAGTTTTACTATGAAACTAATGAAGGGGGCTTGCACAGGGCCCTGCTAAGGCCTTGGGAGGGACCCAGTCATGTGTTCTCATGGTCACAGGTATGTGTACAATTATATGGTTTAATCACAACTGGTTAGAACTATTGTCTCTTTCCACTCAGGCTTCCCCTTGTGTTGAGTCATGTTGGGGATGTTGATTTGGGGAGATATTTATGCGGTTTGGGTTTAGTGGAATATACTTATGGGATTCATAGTCACTTCCATGTATAGTTAAGTTGTCCATGGTCATCCAGGTTATAGGAATGGCTTCTAAGAGGACTCCTACCTCCCCATGACAACTTACCGTGAACCATGACACAAGGATGCAGGACCAGAGGTTGGACTGCAGTACAAAGCATGCAGTATCTGGAGAGTGGAGGAGAAACAAGACTGAAAATGTGTAAAGCTACAGCCTAGTCTGTAGAAAATTCTTCCAGCCATCAAACATGTGAAATTGTAAGCTGGGGGCTTTGCTTCTCATCAACACCTAGTCGAAATGGAAGTCCTCTCCTGTCAGGAATGTGTTCAGTAATGCAACAGGTACAAGCACAAGCAAACCATTTTTTAAAAAGTGGGAGTGGCACAAAATAGAATTTGTCAGAATTCCTGTGTTTGTAGGACAAAGCCTAGAGCAGTATTACAAACAGCAACATGTCTTGTGTGAAGTTATATGCTCTCTGCTTCTATATCTAACACGTCTTTTCCTGACGAAGTCTGAGGGCTCTAAACAAGATGGCATGCAACACTGGCGCCAAAGCAGTGAAATAGCGCTGAAATCTTACTGCTCGTATGTGAAAGAAATTTCCTGAGATTTTCCCAGATTTGACAACGGTTCTAAAAATTCATGTGGCATAGTCAATCACGAGTTGTGATGCAGAAATTTTAAACTATTAATAATAAAAAAAGTTGATAGACCATGTTTTATAAGACTCAATATCTTTCTCTTCTCTCTATAGAATATGATTTTCTAAAAGTAAAGAGGCAGTCAAAAATTATGTAGCCAGAAAAGGTAGGAAGAAGTAATATATGCATGTGTCAGGCAGTTAATTATTAATTAATTGAAATAATTTTAAAGTAGAAATAAGATTGTCTTGATTTTGTGACATCTCTGGTATTTGTCAACTTTTTAAAATCTGCAATTTGTTGTGATATCTTTTCCAGTTCTAAGTAAATATTTACTTTTGTGCCTAATTGTATGTTTATAAACTTGTACTTTTTAAAAGAATGTTCCCCAAATTATATATGGGGAACAGATTCCCCCCTGCCTCAAACCCGGATCCTCCCTTTGGCTCTGACGGCAAGGGAAAAAAATACCCCAGGACCTTTAGTTCAGGATTCACTTAGGAAGTTCTCGATATACATACCAGAAAAAACAAATGGACAAAATAATGAGCCAATGGAAAGGGAAACCTTCTCACTGCTGTACAGTTTCTTGCAGAGCCATGAACACATTTGGACAGCATATGTTCTGGACTCTCTTTGCTCCCCGCTCTGTACTGTCTTCCTAGGTGATCTCACCCAGCAGTCTCATGGCTTAAATACCATCCATAGACTAATGACTCCCAAATTTCTCTCTCCCATCCAGACTTCTCTTCTGACCTCCAGACTTGTACGTCAAGATGCTTACCTGACATTATCACTTGAATTTTCATTAACCTTTCAACCATACGATGTCTAAAACTGCACTCTCACTATTTCCCCAAACTTCTGCCAGCTTTTCTCATCTTAGTAAAGGGCATCTCCAACACCAGTTTCTTAAGGCAGAAACCTGAGGGTCATCCTGAGCACCCTTTTCCCTAACTCCCTTCACCCTACCTTCAAAATACATCCCATCTTTCCTCTTCCCCTTCCCTGCCACACTACTTGTTCATATCACCATCATATCTCTCCTAGAAGATTGTGTTAGCTTCCTACTTTATCTTGTGCAATCCATTCTCCAAAGAGCAGCCAGTCAACGTTTAAAAAATATAAACTGCCAAAGGGTACAAACTTCTAGTTACAAGATCAGTATGTTCTGGGGATCCAAGAGTCAATGTGGTGACTATAGCTTACAACACTGCATACTTGCAAATTGCTAAGAAAGTAGATCTCAAATTTTCTCACTACACAAAGAAAAAAGTTGTAATTATATGTGAGGTGATGGATGTGTTAACTAACCTTATTGTGGTGATCATTTTGCAATATATGCATGTATCAAATCATTGTGTTGGGTGCCTTAAACTACCTATAGAAATATACAACAACTTCATTCATTTATTTTATTTTATTTTATTTTGCGGTACGCGGGCCTCTCACTCTTGTGGCCTCTCCCATTGCAGAGCACAGGCTCCGGACGCGCAGGCTCAGTGGCCATGGCTCACGGGCCTAGCCGCTCCTCGGCACGTGGGATCTTCCCAGACCGGGGCACGAACCCGTGTCCCCTGCATCGGCAGGTGGACTCTCAACCACTGCGCCACCGGGGAAGCCCCATTCCTATATTTTAGAACATCTCTATATTCTATATTCAAAAATTATTTTGTGAATTGGATTATTACATTCCATCAAATATACGGTAAGATACACTGTTATTTGACATAATACTAATGAAAACTGTCTTCTTATCAATTAGAATTTTTATTTTATATTCATAGAAAGAGCTCTTTTAGACTTATTTAGACCTAGGGGTTTATTATATGCACTCTTGGCATACATAAAAAGGTAAATATAAGCAAAATTATTTGGCTAATTTTTCCTAAAATTTCTTCACTTTTATAGCCCAGCTCTTCTGAACCACTTTCTGACTCAGAACTGTCAATGTCTGTGGTTTTTCCACATACCACTTCTTTAAAAACAACAAAAAACCCAAAAAACATTGGGAATTTAGATTTAGATTTTTAAAAGAAAAATATTCTGTCTGCCTATTTAATTTGAACCCCTAACCCATAAATCAACAAACATTTTTCTCGGAAAATAAATTACCTGCTGAAAGCTGAGAAATTTTATCTGTCTGGCTAAACATAATTAAAATGTCAAAGATGAAAAATGCACAAGTATCAGGTAAGTAACTAGCGGAGTGGATGGGATTTTCTATCATAGGGGGAAAATGTTTGGAGCTAGTAATGATACTATGACATATATATATGTCCTCAACTTTCATGGCCAGCTCAGCTCTAGATGGTTGGTTTTTAATTTCAGAAAGGAAAAAAAAATAGAAAAGAAAGAAAAGAAAATAGAAGAAGAAGAAAGGGGGAAAAAGAGGGGGGAGCGGAAAGAGCGAAGACCCACTACATTTTCTAAGCCTTAACCCTCTGCTTTTATTTGGAAACTCAGCCTAAGCTTGTTAAGGTTCTATTAATACTTGTGCAGAACCCTTTCCCTATTTACCAGAAGGACAGAAATAACTTTAGCTTTAGGAAAGAAATAGCTTTAGCTTTAGGAAAGTAACTTAACTGATAAGATGACCATTCAGTACTTCCTTGCTGTTAAATATCCAGAAATAGCATATGTGTACTATAAGTCTTTTGCAGTCTATCAGGTGTACACTGCACCCCAATCTAAAATGTAAACTTCTGACTTACGTCACTAGAACCACGAAAGATGGAATGTATGGGGGAGGGGAGAGGGGGGTGAGATCTGTGTGGTTTAAAAATATGCAAAATCAATGTAGTAATTTTTTGATAGGAAGGTAATATTCCTATCAAAGTGTTTTTAAAAGTTATTGCCATTTTAACTCTTAAAATGACTTCATAATTCATTAGTCGCTTTGGTTTTCATCCCCGGTGGAGAATTTTAAATCCCCAAATTATCACGAATCAAAAATACAAATAAATGAGTGTCATCAAAGAATTTAAACATTTCAGAGGGACTCTGATGACTCAGAGTTCAAATTCCACTGTGCAGAGAATGCTGTCAGTTTTCAGGTTATTAATATAAGTAAAACCACATGAAACTGAAAATACTCTGGTTGTTAACAAACTGATAACCATTGCTAACAATTCTTTTTTTCTGGAAGAAATTTCAGGCAGTGTTTTTGTTTAACTCATGACTAATTTTTTTTTTTTTTTTTTTTGGCTGCGCAGCATGTGGGATCTTAGTTCCCCGACCAGGGTTCAAACCCGCACCCCCTGCATTGGAAGCGTGGAGTCTTAACCACTGGACCACCAGGGAAATCCCCCTGCAACAATTTACTGAATGCCCACCCTGTACCAGAGCTGTGCTGTGTAGTTCGGGGACCACCAGCCACTTGTGTCTACTGAGCCCTTGAAAGATGGCCAGCGCAATTGGGGAATTAAACTTTTAAATGTCTGTATTTAATTTTAATTAACTTATTTTTAAGAACTGATGATACTCAATTCAGTTATTAGAAAACTTTGAAGTATGTTTGGAACAATCTGGGTGTGTAAATATACTATTTCAAGTCTACATTTTATGAAATGCAAATACAATTCGAGTATTTATAAATAAAAATTTAGCATCCAAATTGAGATACATTGTAACTGTAAAATACACACTGGATTTTGAAAACTCAGTACAAAAAAAACTCACTAAAATATCAAGTTATTTTTATATTGATCACATACTGAAATGATAATATTTTTGATATTTGGGGTTAAATAAAAATTATTGAAATTAATTTCACCGGTTCCTTCTTCATTGAAAAATGTGGCTACTAGGGACTTCCCGGTGGTTCAGTGGTTAAGACTCCACACTCCCAGTGCAGGGGGCCTGGGTTCGATCCCTGGTCAGGGAACTAGATCCCCCACGAGGCATTGAGGATCCCCTGTGCTGCAACTAAGACCCAGCGCAGCGAGATAAATAAATATAAATAATATAATAGAAATATAAATAAATATTTTTTTTAAGTGTGGCTATTAGAAAATTTCAAATTACATATGTGGGTTGCATTCTATCTCTGTTGGACAGCTCTGTGCTGGAGACCTCTAGGGTAGAGTCAAAGATGATTGCCTCTATCCCTTGATCTCAAGAACGCCTACGGCTTCAGTTTCAGTTAGCCTGAGCCATTTGTTCTTCCCATCTTCTTTAGCCATCAGTTACATCACATCGCAACCAGTACACAAATACAAGCTCCTGGGCCTAAAGATGGAAATGTGGATGACTCAACATGAATTCATTCATCCTACTAAAAAAGGTCAGCCCAGAGGAAACTGTATATTGATGCTAGAATAAAAAATATAATTTTGATATACGATTACTAATAAATTCTCATTGTTCTTTGCTTTCAACATACTCCAACTTTTTCTCCTTTAGGAGAATTTAATGATCTCCTGCTTGACCAAAGTCCCCTACATTTCTCAATTCACTTATTCAGGTTTCAATATAGACTAAGACACGGCAGTGTATTAGTTCTCTATTGCTGCTTAACAGATTACACACACACACCCCCAAATTTAGCAGCTTCAAACAAGGAGTAACTGTTATCTCACAGCCTCAGGGTCAGGAATCTGGGCGTGGCTGAGGTGCGCTCCGCCCCCTCGGGCTCAGAGCCTCCCACGGACCCAGTCCTCCCAAGACCCAACTGGGGGTGGGTGGGGGCGGGTGGGGGTGGGGAGTGGCCCTCTGAACACATGTGTGAGGCTACTGTCAGGCCTCCCTTAAGTCCTCACTGGCTCTTGGCCAGAGACACTGGTTCCTTGTGGATGGACCTCTCCGTGGAGAAGCTGAGCGGATTCCCTCAGAGCCTGAACGAGACGAAGAGAAGGCAAGCAAGATGGAAGCCTCCATCATCTCCTAACCTAATCCCCGCACGTCGTCCTATCACTTGCCTTTTTCCGTGTGCTAGAAGGGAGTCATTAGGTCCAGCCTACACTCAGGGGAGGGAGGCGGTTATTACACCAGGAGCTGGAGATGATCCTTGGGACCATCTTAAAGGCTGCCGACCACGGGGAATAAGCTGGTTGTGAGCCATTTGAACTTTAAGCAAAATTGGTTAATGATCCCTTGAATAATTGAGAGTGATTCGGAGCAAAGTCCTTAAAGTGACTCTTTTTCCATCGTTAACCATAAATCTGGAGGTGTAACCAAATGTTTTTGATACCTGTGTGTATAGTATTGCAGTCGTAACTGACTGAAGACATTTGGTTACTGTTTGCTGGAACACTGGGGTTTTTTAGGATTATGTTTATGATTATTGAAAAAATAAACCTGAAGTATATGAAATATGATCCATCCCCTAAAATGTTAATAGCATCATTAAAATTCTCCAAAACTTTATTTTAAAACTCCATAGACAGAAGTGCCCAGGAATGGTTTTGTCCATAGGGGAGTAATCCTCAATCACTCTTTAGACTTTTCTATGTTACTGGCAAGGTTTCAGTATTTCTGCTGCTTTTCCATGGCGTGAAAACTTGTGCTGCTCTGAGAATAACACCCAATTCCCATTTTAAATTAAAGGGCTCATGTAAAATTGATCCCCCCATCCTTTCATTTAACTAACTCATCTCTCACTGCACCCCGACAGGAGTTTTCCATTGTGACCTGACTTATCCGGTGATCTTTCCCTGCAGGGCCATCACATAGCAATCGTCCTGATTGATAACAGATCCTTTATACTGCTTTCTATCAAACCATATTCTTCCCTCTCCTTCCTTTAAAAGGCTGCAGAAGCTCACCTTCCAGACAAACCCCAGCAGAATTTTTTTTTTTTTTAAGTACAGCTTTCTGTCTTTGGGCTTTTTGGTTTGTTTGTTTGTTTTTTAATTAACTTTTATTGGAGTATAGTTGCTTTACAATGTTGTGTTAGTTGCTGCTGTGCAGCAAAGTGAATCAGTTATACATTTACATATATCCACTCCTTTTTAGATTCTTTTCCCATATAGGTCATTACAGAGTATTGAGTAGAGTTCCCTGTGCTCTACAGTAGGTTCTTATTAATCTGTTTTATATATAGTAGTGTGCATGTGTCAATCCTAATCTCCCCAGCAGATTTTTAATCACACAAATCTAATCAGACTTGAATTAAGGTGCAGACCAGGGAAGGATTGGGAGTTGCTATTAGATTGGTGTATTGAAATCTAAGATTTCAGAGGTAGAGGACCGTCAAGGTGTAACCTTGAAAATGGACTGGTACATTTTAATCACAGTTGTTGGCAGCAATGGTGTCAATGGTCTTTGAGGATAGATGGTTGGATGGGTGTACATCGTCACGATCACAGTTGGATGGAGAGGTGCAAAGAAATGAAGAGAGTTACTAGATGGGGGTGCAACTTGACTCAGGAAATGAAAGGTTATGTATGAAGTTATAGTTAGAAAAGAGTGGCAGTGATCAAGAGGAATACATAATGTACTGGATTTTTCTTTTAAACCCCAAAACCAAAAACATGGTTTGAAGAAATGATTAGCCAAATAAAGACTGGCCAGTGTGAATTATTCTGGAAGGTGCACCCAGGTTCTCATCACCTGACACCTAATCAATAACCTGTGAGCCTAAGTTTACCTGTCGCAGCCAGCCTGAGCTTCTCTTAGTCAGACAAGAAAACTTGCAACTCTGGGAAAGTATACAAATAAGCTTTTAGATGGTAAAAAAAAAAAAAAAAGCCAAATTATAATGTTAATATTTTTTAATAGATGTTGTCATAAACTTTGTAATCATTGTTTGTTTCAGTTTCTATGTTTTGTTCATGATTTGAGGTATTTGATATGTTTAAGAGAATCTGACAGACTTATGTTTTTAAGTGAAATACTTAGAAATATTTAACTAATTAAATTTATAATTAATGTTTAAGCATTTAAGGGAATCTGGGGTTTTTTTGTTCTTTTTGGGGTGGGGGGCCATGCTGCACGGCTTGCAGGATCTTAATTCCCCGACCAGGGATCGAACCCAGGGCCCCTGCAGTGGAAGCGCACAGTGCTAACCACTGGACCACCAGGGGATTCCCGGGAATCTGATTATTAAATCTACAAGTTTTGCCTTATTATGCATGTAAATACTCCTTAAATGCTGAAGAGGTCTGATTGATTGATTAGGTATTTGAGGTGCTAAAGAGGAAAAAATTTACTAAGTGTGTGACTTACGACTTGAAATGTCTAAGAGAATTTGACAAAACAAATACTTAAGGAGACTTAATAATAAATTATAATTAATAATTTAAATTTATAGATGATTATTAACCAAGAACAAGTAAAAATGAGTGTTTTAAAGTTCAAGACAAACTCTATTAGATTTATAAATAAAATAAGATTTGTAAGTAGAGCTCAAAAGCCTCAAAAACCTAAGTCCTAAAATTTGCAACCATAACTGAATAGTAATTAAAATAACATTAGCTGTAAAGTGCCCCAGAACATCGATTGGTTACATAAATTATGATTCATCCATATGATAGAATTTCTAACTATTAAAAATAATTTTGTAGAAAAATCAACATGGACAATATTTGATTTTTTTTAAAGCAAGCTATAAAATTGTATTATAAGATGGTCCTATTTTCTAAAAATATTAATTTTTTAAAAAGTCTATGTATACATACATGCATAGAGAAAAATTTGGATGGACTAAAGTCAAATTGTTAGTAGTTACTAGTTGGTACTTACAGGTATTTGGGTATGGGTGTGTACTTCCTAAATTTTTTTTGTAGTAAACATATATACTTCTGCTAGAAAAAGAATATTCTTTTTAACAGAGAGAGGGAAAAAAGGAGGTAATAGTGTGGAAGTAGCAACGAAGAACTAGGAGAATGTCCACAGTCCAGGCTCCACCATACCGTCATCCCTCCGTATCCACAGAGGATTGGTTCAGGACCCCAATGCATATAAAATTCCGAGGATGTTCAAGTCCCTTATATAAAAGGGCCTGGTATTTGCATATAACCTATGTGCAACCTCCTGTACGCTTTAAGTCACCTCAAGATTACTTATAATACCTAATACTTGTATGTAAATAGTTGTAAATACAATGCAAATACTATAGGCTATCCGTAACTCACAGCTGGGATGAGGTGGGACTGATAGAGTGGGTGACCCAGGGTAAATCTAGAAGGAGAATAAGAGTTCAGCAGACTGGAAGTGGCAAGGGAAATGGTGAGAAAGGGAAATGGTTCATTCAGGACAGAAACAGCATCAAGTATCAGGACATGGAAACAAGGTAGAACATAATTATCTAGTTCACTATGACTCTAACTTTGGGTTTATACGGAAGAGTGGTGGAAATAAAAACAGGGTACAGACAAGGCTGTTGTTACCAAGAGACTCCAAGATACAGTGGATTAAATAGAATCAAAGGTTATTTCTCTCCTGCAGCAGTCTAGAGGTACATAGGTAGTAGGTAGCCCAGGCTTTCAGGGCTCTCATTCGAATCCTAAATACCTTCCATGTGTGGCTCCACATCCCTAGGATGCTGCCTTTATCTGCATCATCAAAATGGGATTACTGTCATGTCCATGTTGCAGGTCAGAGGAAAGAAAAAGCACATACGGAAGGCAAGAAATTTCCTTTAAAAAATAATTTATTTTGGGCTTCCCTGGTGGCGCAGTGGTTGAGAGTCCACCTGCCAGTGCAGGGGACGCAGGCTGGAGCCCTGGTCCGGGAGGATCCCACGTGCTGCAGAGCAACTAAGCCCATGCGCCACAACCACTAAGCCTGCACTCTAGAGCCCGCGAGCCACAACTACTGAAGCCCGGGCACCTGGAGCCCGTGCTCTGCAACAAGAGAAGCCACTGCAATGAGAAGCCCACGCACCACAAAGAAGAGTAGCCCCCGCTCTCTGCAACTAGAGAAAGCCCGCGTGCAGCAGTGAAGACCCAACGCAGCCAAAAATAAATTTAAAATTTTTTTAAAAATTTATTTTGAAATGATCCCAAATTTACAGAAAATTTGTCTGAATAGTAAAAAAAAATTCCCATATCTCCTTCACCTAGATACTTCTGTTAACATTTTATTGCATTTATTCTGTTGTGTTCATGCTCTCTTTACAGACACATAGAGAGAGAGACTAGTCCCTAAACCCTCTGGTTTGTATTTCCCCCAAGCAAAGACACCTTCTTACATAACAAGGATACGAACCCTTCACAGATATCCTTCAGATATTTTGCCTTCAACAATGTCTCTTTCCCTTTCTGGTCCAGGATCCTACTCAGGAATATGTGTTACATTCCACTGTTATATTTCTTCAGGCTCTTTAGTTGTTTGAATGCCTCAGTCTTTTGCATCCTGGACAGTTAACGGTACAGGTCTTACATTATGTGGAAGGACCCTCAGCTTTAGGCTAGCTCATGTTTCCTCATGACCAGACTCTGGTAATTCATTCTTGGAAAGAACACCACAGAAATGACACTGTGTTCTTCTCAGTACATCCCAGCAAGAGACATGCCATGTTGACCTGTCCTATAGGTGATGTTAACCTTGATCACCTTGTCAAGTTGGTGTCTGCTAGGTTTCTCCTCTATAGAGTCATCAATTTCATTACTTTGTAATTGATTCGTATTTTGTAGGGAGGTATTCTGAGATTGTACCACTATTCTATTCCTACCACCTGCCTTAGCATCCACTGATGACTTCTGTCTGAATCCACCGGCTCTATGAAGGCTAGCAAATGTTAACGCTTCATAACATGAAATGTGGCATCATCATAGGCTTTACTGAAGCAAAGTTTTAGAGAGGCCATTGTGATCCCAGTGGGAAGGGGACAGAGATGGTGGTAGTGGGGTGATGGTAATAATCTGGGCAAGACAGTTGCGAAAATGATTGGCAACTGAGGGTAGAATGGAGGGAGGGAACATAGTAAAAAGATATTTAGGACACAGCTCCTGATCTAGATCTGGTGACGAACTGAATGTGAAGATTTAAGAGACGTTACTACGAGGGTGACTGGTGAGACCAGGGCAGTGTGTCTCAGGAGGAGCACATTTTGGTTATTTCGAAAATGGGTATGTAGTTGGTGAGGCAGGTATAAACTGCAGGTGGAGAACTTGGAATCTTTGGCATCGAGATGGTACTGGAAGTAGATGAGATCACCAGGAGGGCAGAGAGGAGAGAAAAGATTTTAACTCAATGGAACACCAGTGCTGCGGGAGAGAAAGAGGAAGTGGAGCCAGCGAGGAGGGTTAAGAGGTATTAACTGAGTGGCAAGACAACTGAGACAGTGGCTGTAGTTAAATAAGACAGCAGACTAGCTGGCTACCACCTAAGAGAAGTCTGAAGGAATAGCAACTAAGACTACAAGTTTTGCATGGGCGTGGAGGAGAGTGGAGAAAGATAAAAACCAAAGAGCCCTGGGTAGGCAGGGGACAGCACAGAGACCCCAAGTGAACATGTTTGTGTAGGAAGAGTGGGAAACCCACAACTAATTAGCATTCCCTTTTCCTCCATCAACTTCTTGGCGCTGAGCTGGGGCCACTCCTTTTATTCCTCCACAACCCAAAAGAGTGTTTCCTTTCTTCCATCATCTGCTCTCTCCACTCACCACCCAGACCCACAGAGGAAAACACCACGAGCTTTACTGTTACTATCTTGTTACCAAACACAAACTATGTTTGTAGTTTTAAATATTTTACTTCAAGGGCTTCCCTGGTGGTGCAGTGGTTGAGAGTCCGCGCGCCGATGCAGGGGACACGGGTTCGTGCCCCGGTCCGGGAAGATCCCACATGCCGCAGAGCGGATGGGCCGCTGAGCCTGTGCGTCCGGAGCCTGTGCTCCGCAACGGAAGAGGCCACAACAGTGAGAGGCCCGCGTACAGCACCAAAAAAAAAAAAAAAAAAAAAAAAATTTACTTCAAGAAACTACAAGAGAAATAAGAACAAAGCGAAAACTGCAAAAATAGCAGTAGAGCAGTTTGTTAGTTACTGTCTTCTCTGAGGACCTATGAGGTGCCTGGGGTAGTTTCCTTAGTTGGGTTGGGTCCTGAATCAAATGATTCCTTTTTTAAACCCAAGGTTACTTCTGCTGCTGACTCTTGCACGCATACAATTCTCAGTTTCTTTCTTCCTTTTTTTTTTTTGTTAAAAAAAAGTATTTACTGAGATTAAATTCCCATACCACCAAAGTCACTCACTTGAAACTTACAATTCAGTGGTTATAGTATATTCCCAGAGTTGTGCAATCATCACCATGACGTAAGTTAAGAAAATTTTATCACCACCCAGAAAGAAACCTCAGACCCCATTAGCAGTCAATCCTCATCTGCAGTACACACCGCCCGCCCCCCCGCCCTCCAGCCCTAGGAAACCACTAATCTACTTTTGGTCTCTATTGATTTGCCTATTGTGGACATTTCATATTAATGGAATCATATCATATGTGGTTTTTTGTGACTGGTTTCGTTCACTTAGCTTAATATTTTTAAGGTTCACCATGTGATAGCATCTATCTTTCTTTTTTTTGGTCAAATAATATTCCATTATATGGATACACCAACATTTTGTTTTCCCATTCATCATTTGATGGGCATTTGGGCTGTTTCCACTTTTTGGTTATGATGAATAAAATTGCCGAGAACATTCACGTACAAGTTTTGTATGGACATACGTTTTCATCTCGCTTGGGTATGTACCTAGCAGTGGAACTGCCAAGTCATACAGTGACTCTATGTTTAATCTTGTGAGAAACTGCCAGACTGTTTCGCAAAGCAGATGCAACATTTTCAGTGTCCACCAGCAATGTATGAGGGTTCTGATTTCTCTACATCCTCACCAACACTTGTTAACTGTCTTTTTGATTCTCAGTTTCTTCTGATCAGAACTTTCTGCTCTTCTGTCTGGGTGGGATTCAGGCCCCAGCTAAACTGCCCTTCTATGCTTTAGCAGCCTGTGGTACTCCTGAGCCCTGTGGACAAGAAAAGCAAGTCCTTTTTGGGAATTCCTGGTGGTCCAGTGGTTAGGACTCAGTGCTTTCACTGCTGGGGCCAGGGTTCAATCCCCAGCCAGGGAACTAAGATCCCCACAAGCTGCACGGCATGGCCAAAAAACCATAAAATTAAATTAATTAATTAATTTTAGAAAGAAAGAAAGAAAGAAAAGCAAGTCCTTTTTTTATCTCTGAAAATTCCACTGCTAGGCTTTGGGCCAACCTGCACTGACCTGGTCTCCCTGTCTTTGCCCTTCCTGAAGTCCTCATTCCCTGGTTCCTTAGGGGGCAGGGCGTTAGGAGGCTATCCTGCCCTCCCCCACCAATTAGTCCCCTTCTTCCCCTTGCCCCTTCAGTGTTGTGGCTCCCCCAGGTCCTTTCCTCTTTGCTGGATACTGGGCTAGGAGAGTCGCTTTCGGTCTTCCTTGATATGTAAATGGACCTAAGTTTGCTCTCTCATAACCCCCTTCCCACAGGCTCACTCTTTTCTATTCCATTTGTCTGACGTATGTTAATTAGCTGGGTGTTAAGACTTTCTTGATTTGCTAAAACTCTACCTCTTTCCTTCGATTTTGTTTTTATTTTCATTATTTTATGTATTGTTGGTTACTGAATTCATGATTTCCTCCTTGAGCCTAATATCACTTAGCAGAGTGTTCACAAGCTTCCCAGATTTGGGATTCGGATTTATATTATTAACTTTTTGGCTTTACTGTAGTGTGATGAGAGAGTATAATGTATTCTTTTGAGATTAATTTCTGTGACCTAGTATATGATCAATATTTTTAAAGTGACGGATGTTCAAAACGGAGATATTTTCTCTGCTTGTAAGATACCGATTCAAATAGGTATGTAAACTTCTTCCTTGTTAACTATGTTGTCCAAATCTTCTATATCCTTAGTTACTTTTTTTTTTTTTTTTTTTTTTTTGGCTGCACAGCATGGCACGTGGGGATCTTAGTTCCCCGACCAGGGATTGAACCAGCATCCCCTGCAGTGGAAGCTCAGAGTCTTAACCACTGGACCGCCAGGGAAGTCCCCTTAGTTACTTTTGACAATTTAAGTTGGGCCAAGTCGTCATGACAACAGATGCCACCATCTTCATAATTTGTCTTCTTTCCATGAAATCCTTCCTTTGACCTCTTGAATCATCCATCTCTCCCTGCTTCAGGATTTATGTTCTTATTAGACTTCTTTGGAATGGGAATAATGGTACCTAACTTATGGGATTGTAATGAGAATTAAGAGAGATAATAGTTGTAAAGTGATTAGTACAATGTTTGGCACATTATAGGCACTCACATGGTAGCAATTATTATACTGAGGCATAATGGTTTAAAGGAGAATGGATTCCAGCCAATCTGAATCCCATTAGCCTCTCACTAGCTGAAAGACCTTGGGTGTGTCACCCAACAGCTCTGAGCCTTAGATTCTTTCTTTCTTTTTTTTTTCAATTGGGGTATAGTTGTTTTACAGTGTTGTAAAGTGAAGTGAAGTGGAGTAGCAAAGTGAAGTAGAGTTCCCTCTGCTATACAGCAGGTACTGAGCCTTAGATTTTTAACTGGAGGAACAATTCCATCTCATTCCTCATGGCAAGCCAGAGATAACCAGGTTGCATTTTGGTGTACTGCCCTCCAGTCATTTAGGGATATGTATATATATATATATATTTGTTTATACTTTAACCTAACACAGGTTATACTGTATAGTTTTGTATCCTTTTTACCCCAAACTCTTTGAAAGCATAATTTTTTAAAAATTGAAGTATAGTTGATTTACAACGTTGTGTTAATTTCTTCTGTATAGCAAAGTGATTCAGTTACATATATATATTATATATATATATACACACACATATACACATTCTTTTCTGTTACATGACCTTGTTGTTTATGAAAGCATAATTTTTAATTGTTCCCATTTTTTGTGTTAACTTCTAAGTCATCCATGTTATATTTCTTTGTAAAACAAAATATACACTTGAAATCTATTCAGTATAGCAGCTAGCAACTAATCTGTAGAACAATCGTATGAATTAATTTCTAGGCATTGATTTTGAAACCTATCTATTGTGTGTTAGATTGCATTCCCCCTCACCTATCCCCCAAATATTTTGGAGTCCTAACCCCCTGTACCTCAGAATGTGACCTTATATGGAAATAGGGTTTTTACAGAGGCAGTCAAGTTACAGTGAGGTCATTAGGGTGGGTTCTAATCCAGTATGACTGGTGTCCTCATAAAAAGAGGAAATTTGAACACAGAGACACACGCACACAGGGAGAACATCATGTGACGATGAAGATAGAGATCAAGGTGATACAGGAGAAGCCAAAGAATGCCAAAGATTTTCAGTAAGGCCCCAGAAGCTAGGAGCACTGAGGCATGGGACAGATTCTCCCACAAGGCTCTCAGAAGGAAACTTACTCAAATCTCTAGCCTCCAGAACCGTGAGACAATACATTTCCATTGTTTAAGCCATTCAGTTTGTGGTACTTTCTTACAGCAGCCTTACCAAACTAATACATTTTCTGTTGCCAGGAATTGTAAGGAGATGATTATTTTAAAATCATCTTAGACATAAACAGTTATCACAAAATTCTGCCATCAGAGGTTTGCAGTCCACCTGTGTGCCACCAAGTTTGCATCTTGGAAACAGTTCCCAAGGTTATGCTACAGTTCATCTCATTTAGGTGGGTTAGTAAGATGACAGTAAAGAGTAGCTGATGATATCTAAGGAAGGATAGTTATCTTCTGCACGTTCAGGATGACTTCACTAATCCATCGTTTCAAAATCTTTTTTCCCCCAAATCTTTTTATTATAGAAAATTTCTAAGAGAAGTATAATGAGCTTATGTCACTGTCACTTAGGTTTGATATGACTCACACACGGTCAATTTTGATTCCTCCACTCAAATCCTCCACATCAAATAATTTTGAAGAAAATCTCAAATTTTCTATCATTTTAAACAGCTTTTTTGAGATCTAATTGCCAGGCCATATAGTTCGCTTATTTGGTGTACGATTCAATGGTTTTTAGTGTATTGACAGAATTGCGCAACCATCACCATAATCTAATTTTCGAACATTTTCATCATCCAAAGGAACCCTCTGCTCATTAGCTGTCATTTTCTATTCCTCCCTCAACCTCCCCATTTTATATTTTACCCGTAAATATTTCATAGGCACTGCTACAAAGATAGGAACTATTTTTAAAATACGTAACAATATCATTAGTGAACATAGAAAATTTTGAATAATAATTATTTAACATCAAAGATAAAATCTGTGGTCACATTTTCTTGATTATTCTCTACACGTTTTTCACTTTGCTTAAGTCAGAAGCCAAAAGAATCCTCACACTGCACACTGCAATTGCTTGATGTATCTGTTCGTTTTCTTTTAACCTAAAGGTCAACCGTCTAACTCTCTCTTTCTCTTTCTTCTTACAAATTTTTGTTGAAGAAACCAGATTTGTTCTATAAACTTTACTAGGGCCTGGAATTTTCAGACTGTATCCTTGTGTCATTGTTTACCATGTTCCACGGTCCCATGTGTTTCCTATAAATTGGTAGTTGAATTTTAATGGGGTCTTAATCAGATTCAAATGTTTTTTGTTTGGATAAGACTTCTTCATAGGTGGAAGTGTGCTGTCAAACTGCCTTTTAAATATTCTTTTACTGTGAAATACATCATACTTACAGCAGTGTATAAAAATAATTATATATTTTAGAGAAGAATAATAAAATGAACAAGCACCCATCACAAAGGTTAAATAGCAATAGAGTGCTGCTATGAATAGACTCTAGTTTATCCTTTTGATAGTGGACATTGTCCCCAGATTGTCCCCAGTCTTTTGATGTTACAGTCGATAATGCTACGAACATTCTTGCTCATGGTTCCCGGTGCTCGTGTGCAGAGTTTCTCTAAAGTGTATGTGTGTCCAGGGCTGAAACTGCTGGTGTAAGGTGTGCAGATGTTCAACTCCAGTAAGTGATGGCAAATTATTGTCCAAAGTGTTTATACCAATTTAGACTCCCACTAGCAGTGGACGAGAGTTACCCATTGATTCGAATTCTTGCTAATGCTTGGTATTGTCAGATTTTGCCAATTGGTGGGTTCAAATTCTCTATTAATAAAAGATGTGTAAAATTGTACTATATATTTGATATTTCAACTGAATTCGCGGGAATCCTATTAAAATATTCCTTCTGCTTGTCCCTTATTTTCAGGAAAACAACGCTTTGTATTTTAAAAGTGACATTAAGGCATTTCACCTATAGATTGTCATTGGAAATATGTAACAATTTTTGAAGGGGGAGAGAGAGATTTGTGTAATTTAAGGGCTGGAGAGATATTCATGAGATGAAAGACTACTTACTCATAGCTATGCAGCAGCTAAGCATTATGGTGGTAAGAATCTATAGATAAAATAGATCCTTTGTAGGGCCAATGCAAGACCCTCCATTCAACCCAGAAACAAACTTACTCTTCTTTCTTGCATTTCTTCTTTCATCTCATTCCTCCTGGTTGCTTCTTGCCACGAGCTCTGGAACCAAAATTTTACACGAGGGTGTGCATAACTAGACAAACAATCTAGGGCTCCAGATAATGTAGGGCTACCTTCCTTAGAGTGTTGCTGTGACAAACAAATTAGGTATCATATTAGATATGGCTCTCGGCACACTTCCAGGAATGATGGGCACCTCACCTTCTAAATGTTAGCCTAGGGGGAGGAGGGGTGGGGGAGGGATGGGGAGGAGGGGTGGGGGAGGGATGGGGAGGAGGGGTGGGGGAGGGATGGGGAGGAGGGGTGGGGGAGGGATGGGTTGGGAGTTTCGGATTAGTAGATGCAAACTACTACATGTAGAATGGAAAAACAACAAGGTCCTACTGTATAGCACAGGGAACTATATTCACTATCTTGTGATAAGCCATAATGGAAGAGAATATGAAAAAAGAATGTATATATATATGTATAACTGAGTCACTTTGCTGTACAGTAGAAATTAACACAACATTACAAATCAACTATACTTCAATAAAATAAATTTTAAAAATAAAATAAATAAAATTTAAAACAATGTTAGCCTATACCTCATACTCCAAAATGTTTCAGTCCATAAAATTTTCTCTTTCTAGAATTATTTTTCTCCACCAATTTCCAGGGAAAATCAAGAGTACATAGAAACCATTCTTATTTCTCCCCTTTTACTACCTCTCCTCACAGCTTTCTGCCTTATGTCTAAGATTCTTTGAAAACGCAGCAATAAATTTTGAATTGATTTTGTGTCCTTGAACAGTGCTCCACCCAAGCTGATATGTTTCAAACTTGTAATCATTAGTTTCTTTGAAAGCAGTAATCAAGCTGTAAATAAAAGGTAATGCCTTAGATCTTGGCAATTGGAAGGCCTGCTAGCCCACTTTTCTTCCCATCACCAGCCTGCCTCACTGCTTTTATGTGTTCATGTCTCACTGAACTCAACGTTTCTTTCTCTAGCTCTGTCTAACCTAAGGTAGGTGCTTAAAAAAATTTTTTTTTTTTTACTTTTCATTGTGGTAAAAATGCACGTAACATAAAATGTACCATCTTAACCATTTTTAAGTGTACAGTTGTGTTAAATACATGCGCATTGTTGTGCAGCCGATCTCCAGGACTCTCTTCATCTTGCAAAACTGAAACTCTGTCCCCACCAAACAACAACTCTCCATTCCCCCTCTCCCCAGACCCCAGTCCCAACCCAACCGCTCTTTCCATCTCTACAAATTTGACTACTCTAGGTAACTTATATGGGTTGAATCACAGCGTTTGTGTTTTTGTGGCTGGCTTATTGCACTTAACATGTCCTCAAGGTTCATCCATGTTGTAGCATGTGCAGAATTTCCTTCCTTTTTAAGGCTGAGTAACAGTCCAATCGTATGTATATACCATATTTGTTTATCTATTCACCTGATTTTGTTTATCCATTCATCTGTGGATGGACATCTGGGTTGCTTCCACCTTTTGGCTATTGTGAAAACTGTTGGTATGAATATGGGTGTACAGATATCGTTTCATTAACCTGCTTTCAATTCTTTTGGGTATATACCCAGAAGTGCAATTGCTGGATCATATGGTAATTCTATTTTTAATTTTTGGAGAAGCTGTCACATTGTTTTCCATAGTGGCTACACCACTTTTAAAGTTTCTGTTATGCTCTAGGGGAGAAAATTATCCTACTCTAGACTACAGCTGAGGAAAAGGATTGTACGGCCGAGAACGTGCAGTCAATTATCACGCTTGATTAGAACATGATTAAAATAATTAAAAGCATGGAATTCCTAGAACCTGGAGACACATTATAAACCATGTGGTCAACTGCGCTCACTTACAGGTGAGTAAACTGGGACTCTGAGAGAACAAGTGCTTGGGAAGGTCAAGGGCTGGTTAAGGGAAGAATCAGAGCCGGCATCCATGGCTTTCCAATCTTCAAATTATTGCCATGAAAATAATTTCAACTTGAAATATTATGTGATGAAGAACAAGAATTACGGGATGGTTAATTCAAAACATCCCCTGGGATGCACTGTGTGTTCTGCTTTTGTTTCTATGGCTGGTTTTTAGCCTCCGTGATTGCCTTGGTTGACATTGAAACCGAGCCTGTTTTTCTCGCTGCCGCTGTGGACAGCGTCCTGGGCATCCTAGGAGATGAAGGGGGAGACAAAGAAAATCGGTCCGCAGTTAGGATCCACCGGGCGTGGACCCCGACCCTCTGCTCGCCTGCGCGCCAGCCAGAGGCGTCCGCGTGTGGCGCGGATGTAGCTCCCATCCTGCGGCCTCAAAGGCCCCCGCGCGCGAGTGGCTGGCTTCCTGAAGAGTCCCGACGCTCCGGGACCCGAACCAAAGGGTTCCAGGACGCCCGGGGGCCAGGCAGCTCTGGCCGTGCCTCCTCCCCAGCCGGAGCCGCGGAGCCCCTGCGACTTCCCTGGCGGAACCGCGCCCAGTCTCCCCCGCCACAGTCGGGGGGCCCCGGGTGCCGCGGAGCTCGGGCTGCGGACCACGGTGGGCACGTGGGCTCGGCCGCAGCGCTGCGCCAGGCACCGGCGCCCCGGCACAGCCCCTGCCGGTGGGGAGAGGGATCCTCCCCCCCGTCTACTTTGCACCAGTCCGAGGGAATTTGCGGTCGGTGACGCGCATCCTTAAGCGAGCCACCTGCAGCGCGGGGCGCGCCGCTGAGGGCGGCATCGCAGGGCTGCGCCGGCGCGGCCTGGGGACCCCGGGCTCGGGAGGCCATGCCGGCGTTGGCGCGCCTCGTCGGCCGGCTGCCGCTGCTCGGTAAGGCCCCGCTCGCCCGCTCGAGCCCCCGCGGCCCCCGGCCCCCACCCCGCGCGGGGACCGGGCGCGCGCCTCCTCCGTCCCCGCCGCCGCGCGCCTCCCCGCCCCGCTCCTTCCCTCGCTCCCGCGCCCCTCCCCTCTTTCGCGCCCTCCAGGCTCGCCCAGAACCCGCCCGCGGCCCCGGCCTGGCCCACCCCGCGTCCTCCTCCCCCTCCTCTCGCGTCGCCGCTCCGACTCGGGCCGCGGTACCGACCGGCGGCCGCGACCCCGCAGGCGGCCTCGCCGAAACGCTGCCTGGGGCTGCGGCCGCCCCGCCCGCCTCTCTGGCTGCCCGCTCGGCCCGCGCGCCCGGGTAGTGGGCCGGCAGTCCGAGTCTGCGGCCCCGAGCTGGGCACCGGGGTCCGGGACCTCGCCTGCACCGACCCCGGCTACCGTAGACTCCTGGGTGGCGTCTTTAACTCTTCTTTTGAGGTTTTGATTTAGGGAGTGAACTCTGATGGGAAGATGCGCCCGCGTTCTCCCCCAAAGCGAGTCATCTCGGGTAACGACCCCCTACCCGCCGAATGTCGGTTGGATCAATGAATAGTTACTTTGGAAATATTATGCAAACGGGGTTTACATCTTAAAATACTAGCTACCCCCTCCTCCTGTACTCGATTTTTATCCCGGCATTAAACCCCAAGGGGCTTTTCAAGGACTCAGCTGACTGTTCCCAAATATTCTGGGTAGCACAGTTGTTACTGGAAAAAAAAAACAAACAAAAAACACCCTTTAGATCCAGTTCATCTATTTGGAAAGAACGAGAGGGTTGACTTGCGTTTAGGGTGAAGGAGACAGAGTCTTGGGAGCCGGGGAGGCTCTAGGTCCCGGTCCTAGTTCTGCAGCCTTGGGGGACCAGCCCTCACTGTCCCCGGCCCCGGCATTGTGCTCTGTCCAGTGAAGGAGTCTGGCTGTGACTCCTCCAGCCCCAAAATTCTCGCAGTCTTTCTTGAATCCTCTGTGGTACATATAATATTTGCAGTATGGACGTGCAGGAATTATTTCCAATAGATTTTGTTTCAAATAATTCAGAATTATAGATTTAAAAAATGTAACAGAAGGGGGAAAAGAGCGGAAAAACATCTTGCATTTCCTAAACATCTTTGTTAATTGGGAAATATGTACATTTCAAATGTATGGTACAATATGTTTTTCAGAGTCTGTTACAAAAAGTTAGCTTTCTGTTATGTATAACATTAGCAGTAAGTGGATTTTTCAGCAGCATACAAAGGCTTTCGGAAAGTATAAACATCAGTACATGAAACTATAGTTAAGCTGCATTGAATTCTTTTATATTTAGGGACAATCTCAGAAATTCCTATATCTCTCTCCAGATTTTTCTAAATTAAGTATAATTCACATAGAGCAAATATGCACACATCTTAATAGCACAACTCCATTAGTGTTTGTGTAACCGCGTAATCATCCGATCAAGACACAGAGCACTTCTAACTCCGCCCCCTCTCAGATTATACCCCCCAAAGGTAGCCACTATTCTGACTTCTGATACCATGGTTTTGCCTGTTTTTTGAACTTCGTGTAAACCAAATCATTATGTTTTTTTTTAATGTCCAGCTTTTTTCACTCAACGTTGTGATTATGAGATCCAACCTTGTTCTTAGTAGCAGTGTTGTTGTTTTTCCCATTGCTAGGTGCTATTCCTTAGTATGAATAGATTATACAATTTAATTATCCATTGTTGTTGAAGAACATTTTGATTGTCTCCAATTTTGTGTAATGAAACGCAACACAGCTGTGAATATTCTTTTACATGTTTTGGGGGGACAGAAACACCCATTTCTCTTTGATACCCTCAGGTCTAATTCCTAGATTATAAGGGAAGGCGTATGTCAGTTTTGGTAGGTACTGTCAAACAGTTTTCCAAAGTGGTTTTACCAATTTACATTCCCACTAGCAGTGTATGGGAGCTCCGGTTCTTCACATCTTTGCCAATCCTTGCTGTTACAGATTTTCTTGAACGAAGAAGCACAAAGTGAGAAGCTTAAAAGTGAGGACTTTAAATGTTTAAAAGCTTTACATTCCTTGAATTTTTGGACGCCATCCCCATTTCCCTTATATTGTAAGCTCTACCTTTCATAAATAATGATGAGGTTTTCTAAGTAGTATTTAAAGAATGGACACATGCTCTCCATGGCCTTAGCTGCATTCTGTGCTGATCGTGGCTAGGAGGAGGATTTCAGTATTTCAGTAACTGACAACTGTTTCTCTCATTAGTGTCAGAAAATTCCATTCAGAGCTTTGACCTACACGTTTTAGTTGGCATCCTTTGCCCTTGCTGCTTGTCTTACTATTTGCCTTCTTGTGAGCTGGTAGCCTACAGGGGACCGATTCAGGAGGAGGGGGAGGGAAGGGATGCTATGCAAAGATTGGTTTGAATTGGATGGGACACCGGACTTGGTGACCTGGTGTTAAGGTCCCCTTCGATCCTAAAAGTCTTGGTTCTAATTGTTACCATCATACAAATTTAGATTTGGCCATTCATTTCTTCTTGGGTACTTCACGTGGATCTGTAGTAAATTATCCTCTTAGGTTTAATTATGAACTACTTGGCTCTACTTTTTATAACTAAAAAGACACTTTCATTAATTCTCAGTTATCAGTAAAGATTTTGTTGGTGGTGTTATTGACGTCTCCTGTTGTTTGACTGAAAAAAGTCAGGTAATGACGAGATATTAATTGTGGGGGAGGAAGACTTACTTATATTCCAGGGAGGACTTAAGAAAGAAGAAGAGGAAGCCTGCATGAGAAAGAATTTTTTTATTTGACCAACTTTTATTGAATACCTATTTCAGTGCTAGGCGCATGGGGGTACAAAGATGAAAGAGATGGGGAGGGGAGAACTTACATATAAATAGTTAATTCCGTTCTATTTTAAACATGCATGGTCATCGCCTTTCCCCAAGAACATATTTCAGCACAGAGCTTGCTTTCAGTGAGTTAAACCTTCCAACACGTTTATCGTGATCGCTAAAGATCTGTGGATGGAAAACAGCATGCTTCAACGAAGGAAGCTTTGACCAGGTCACAATAGGAATCCCAGGGCTGTCGTCCCCTAAAACTACTTAAACATGGATATACTGTGTCCAATGGTTGTGGGAAAGCAACGGCTCTTCCATTTAAAATAAAACAAATGGGTTGTTCCAGGGTGCAACATGGCCCCCTTTTTTTTTTTTTAGGTCCTAGGAAGAAGTAATTTTCCAAATGGTTCTTGGAACAAATTTGTGGACTGCATTTTACTCCCCAGGGAGTATCCCTGCTCAGCTGAGAAGTCCACAGGAGAGCTCAGCTTCATGACTTTCTCCACAATTCTTTTTATTCCCCTCAGCTGGTCATTCTCTAATGAAACTCACAAAGCAATGTGACAAGAGCCCTTACCAGTCAGTGTTCAAGATTGCTATCTTGCTGGATCCCCAAGTAGCCACCAGATATTGCCTTAATCTTTGGGTCAAGATTCTGATTTGGGCAAAAAAGCAAATAATCTCAAAAGTATGGTATCTTATCATTTTTCTTGATTTTGAAAGGGATCTTGGAGAGGACAGGAATAAGAATTTGCAGAGGGGAAATTGAGGGGCTGAAAATTCGCTTGGCCTGCTTTGTAATTTGCTTAGCTTGGTCTCGCCACTATGCTCCCTCCTTTATTCACTCTGAAATAGCAAAGTCTTGTGAATCTCACAGTAGATGGTTTGCCTGAATAGAGCTTTTGGTTTTCATCAGATGACTTTGTGATCTTAGTATTTTTCCATCAAGATTGCTAAAAAAGCCTTAGCTACTTCTTAGTTAGGTAGCCATGGTTGTGTGGCCAAAGGTTTTTCTGTCCTTTGGGGGTCTGTGAGCTTTACACATAAGTGATTGAATTACCCCTGCGGCTGGAACTCTTTGTAGAACTCTGATGGTCGTTCGTTGGAATCACGCAATTCTGTTCGATGGGTCCCGACACATGGAGAGGAAAGTTAAAAATAATATAAAGTACACACACAGTGTTCTTTTGTGGCTAGAGGAATTGCATAAGATCCTAAAAGAGGAACTATTGTTATTTTTTAGGTTAAACAGTAAAAATATTTTTTCACTGCTGTCATTGTAAGTCAATTGGTAGCCAAGAAACCTCCATAAAATTATTTACAGTCTACTTTAAAACAGGCTATTGTCATCATTTCTTTAAACCATTGTGTTTTGATTTGGAGATATCCACGGAATTCAGTCTTCAACTGCTTTGCTATTTGAGTTACGATGTTCCCAATGTGAGGGATTCAGTTCTTGGAAGTGATGCAGATGAACACGTCAGGACTAGCTACACAGTTAGGAAACGTGAATTCTTTATTTTGGCACGGAATGCCTCTACACTTAAGTTCCTCATCTGAGAAAAGGAGATAAGCAGTGTCTGACTCCTTCATCAGATAATACCTGTAAAGTGCAGCTGCTTCCCTGGTTAGGCAGGTGCTTTGCAGAAGAAAGCGTCAGGATTTAGAGTCACGGGATTTTCCTCCTTGCCTTCTTAGACCCTTGGGAGCACCGTGTAGTCCAGTAGGTGCCAGACAGTCCTGGTTCCTGCTCGGTCTAATGTTAGGGGCGTTGGTGGGAAAGGGTAGGCATGTAAAAGGAAAAGGCATGTAAAAGGAAAATCGCAGAGTAATTTTGGAAATAAGCACCGAGGCTGAGCCTCTAATGCAGACTGAGAAAATAAGGCAAGACCTCCAACAGGAGGTGATGCCAGACCCTTGATTAGAAAGGTAAGACTTGATAGGGAAAGGGGAGGATCAGGACATTCCAGGCAAATAGGACAGTGAGGAAAATGGTACAGAGGTGAGAAACACAGGGTAGACGGAAACTGTAATTCCATCCTGGTTACTGAGGCACAATGTCTGAGGATAGGGGAACCCTCATTTAAAAAGTTGTGAGGGTCTTCCCTGGTGGCGCAGTGGTTGAGAATCTGCCTGCCAATGCAGGGGACACGGGTTCAATCCCTGGTCTGGGAAGATCCCACATGCTGCGGAGCAACTAAGCCCGTGAGCCACAACTACTGAGCCCGCGCTCCTAGAGCCCGTGCTCCGCAACAAGGGAAGCCACCGCAATGAGAAGCCCACGCACCGCAACGAAGAGTAGCCCCCGCTCGCCACAACTAGAGAAAGCCCGTGCGCAGCAACGAAGACCCAATGCAGCGAAAGATAAATAAATAAATAAGTAAATATTAAAAAAAAATAAGTTGTGACTTAGAAAATTGAAGCCTGTTCAATGGGTAGCTTTCTTAAAAAAAAATTCAGGGTTACCAGAGGCTCTGTGTGTGATGTGTAAGGAGTGTTTTAGTGATGTGATAAAGGACTTGGATATTATCATGTGGTCCAAGAGTCTCTGGATGGAATTCAGGGGGTCCGTTGCATCCTTCACGGGGTGTGTGTGTATGTGTGTGTGAAGGTTAATTGCTTTCATCAGATTTTTCAGTGGGATTCGTGATTCAAATGGTAAGGACCAGTGCTGTAGTTTGTCGACGGGTTTGAGGGAGATGCTCGATGTGTATTTTAGAACGACATTTTTGGGGTCTGTGTCAAGGATGCGTGTCAGGCAGACAGGAACATGGCAGGGAACATGGCAGCTAGGAAGCTGTTGGCAGTAGTCCAGGCCAGAGACAAACAAGGACTGGAATTAGGGCAATGGTAATAGAGATGCAGAGCTGCGGAGAGATTTGGGGATTATCAGGAGGTTAAAACGTCAAGGTTTGGCAGCTGCCTGGATGATGGGAAGTAGTGGGGAGGGAGGAGTCGAAAATGACTTCTGGGTTTCTGGACTTGGTGACAGTGGGTGTGCTGGCACTGTCAGGGTGGGGGTGGGGAGGGAGTAGGTTTAGGAAGGAAAACAGGGAGTTCAGTCTGAGAGTAAGGTTCCTGGGGGCCACCCAGACATACAGCCATACACACAGGAGGTATGAATGTGGAACTCCTGAGCAAATAGACTGTGGTTAAAATCATGGGAATTTACAGAGAAAGAGCATAGACTGACTGGCAAGGATGAGAGCTCCCCAGGTCTAAGGAAGAACACACAATCTCTGGATCTTTCTTGTGACCAGCCCCATCCTGAGGCTACAGAGGGGCCCCACCCTAAACTGCCTTGTTAGCATAAACTCTGGAGTGCCCAGAAGGGGTCCCTTATGATTAACAACAGACACTCCTATCCCTCAGGGAATTCCAAGGATTTTTTAGGAGCTTTGTGGAATCAGGACTAAGACCAAATATATTCATTATACCATCCGGTCTGCTGCCCTCTTTTACCAAGTGAGGAAAGTGGGGCCCAAAGAGGTTAAACGACTTGCTGAAATCCAGGGTTATCACAGCAGGTAACTCAAAGCTGGACTTGGAACTCAGATCTTCAAGTCTTACCCGGTTCTCTGCCTCACAGCAGACTTGACTTGGAGGATTTGACAGTGAGGTGTCCTGACATTCTCTGATTTGTTTTATAATGTCTAAAACCATCACTTTTTCAGTGGAGTAGACTTTACTTTTACCTAAAATTTTATTTTAGATGGGTGCCAAATTTCTTTCTCCACTTATCCCCCTACCACCCCTCAGGAGCTCTCTTCCGATTCTAAAATTGTCCTTGGACTTCCCTGGTGGGCCAGTGGTTAAGACTCCAGGCTTCCACTGCAGGGAGCACGGGTTCGATCCCTGGTCAGGGAAGTTCCGCATGCAGCGCGGTGTGACAAGAAAATAAAACAAACAAACAAATGAAGTTGTCCTCATTTCTCAGGATATGTTTGGAACGAGACTCTGGGAAGTGCTACCAGGGTTTTGGAACGGATTCTCAGAAAGAGCCTTCATATCAATGGGGGCAAATTCTTCCTCTGGCTTTTTAAAAAGTCAGATTTATTGAGGTATACTTTTCATATAACAAACTTTACCCTTTTTACTGTATGGCTCTATGAGTTTAACCAACACATACAGTCACATAACTACCACCACTATCAAGACAGAGAACATTTCCATTTCCCCCAGAACTGCCCTTATGCCCCTTTGTAGTCAACCCTGATGCCCATCCCCAACCCCGGCAACTAGTTATCTCTTTTTTTGTCCCTATCATTTTCCCCAAATTTTCCAGAATGTCATGTAAGTGGGATTTTACAGTATATATAGACTTTTGAGTCTGTTTCTTTCACATAGTGTAATTATTTGAGATTAATCCATGTTGTTATGTATATCGGATCCTTTTTCCTTTCTATTGCTGTGTAGTATTCCATGGTATGGATGTGCAAAGTTTGTTTATCCACTAACCAGCTGAAGTTCATGAGTTTGCTTCTAGTTTCTGGCCATTATGAAAAAAGCCGCTATAAATATTTGAACATAAGTCTTGGTGTGAGCATAGGTTTTCATTTCTCTTGGGTACATATCTTAGGAGTGGTGTTGCATCACTGGAATGTATGCTAAGTGAATATTCAGCTATACGAGAAGGTGCTAGCTTTTCAAAGTGCATGTACAGTTGCTCAAAATCATTGTCGTAACTTGGTATGGTCAGTTTTTTTGGTTTTGTTTTTGAACATCTCTAACAGGTGTAGCAACATGTCATTGTGGTTTAAATTTGCATTTCCCTAATGATGTTGATCACCTTTTTGTGTGCTTAATTGCCATGCTATGTTTTGTGTGATGAAGTGTCTCCTAAAGTCTTTTGCCTGTTTTTTATCAGGTTGTTTGTTTTGAAAATATTTTCTCCCATCCTGTGGCTTGTCTTTTCATTTTTTTAACTGTGTCCTTTGAAGAACAGAAGTTATTAGTTTTGATGAAGTCCACTAGTGGAGAAATATTAGCTCTATACTAAACACTGCTCTTGTCTCACCTAACCAAGCTTAAAAGCAAGACTTGAAGGGATCAAGTGTTTACAGTGAACTTAACTACATCTCAGAAAAAAGTTCAAGAATATTTAGCAGAACACAGAAATATCCGACAGCAGGTAAAATTCACAATGTCTGGCATCTTGTTACAAATTAACAGACAAACAAAAGATAAAAATTCAACCCATAATAAGGAGAAAACTCAAATATCCAAAGGAGACCCATAAATGGCATAGAATATAGAATTACTAGACAAGAACATTAAAATAGTTGTTATAACTATATTCCTTGTGTTCCTGAAGCTAGAGGAAAGCTTGTACGTGTTAAGTAGGGAAATAGCAAATATGAAAAAAATCACACAAGTTAAACTTCCAGAGGTAAAAACTAAAATTATACTGGTTGGGGTTAATAGATTAGATACTGCAGAAGAAAAGATTGGTGAACTTGAAGACACAGCAATAGAAACTATCCAAAATGAACAGAGAAAATAGTCAAAGTAAAATGAACAGAGAATCAGCGAGCTACATGAGGACTTCAGTTGGTCAAACATACATGTAAGTCTGCCGTATGAATGTATCTGTTTTCTCTGGATGCATTTAAGATTTTCCCAGACAATAGCAAAAAGGAGCATGAAGACTTTCTTTAATGAGTCCCAAATAGGGGCTTTGTTGAAAGTGGCTACTTGCTATGACAAAATACTATAGGTTCTCTAAAAGAGGTTGATTTTTTTAAAGTTGGTTGGCACATTCAATTTTGTCTTTAAAGTACTAGTGACCTCTCATTCTTGTCTGGATTCCTTCTCAGCCAAAAAATCCTTTTGTTGGCAAATATTCAACAAGCCTGATACCTTGTGTAATACAAAACATTACATGTATACAATGGGACAGTTATGTGTGTTGTGATGAAAAAGGAATTCAGGATATACATGATTAAGAACACGTGTCATTACTAGCAACGATAAAAAAAAAAAAGATTTTCTCTTTATCATTGGCTTTAAATAACTTGATTATAATGTACCTTTTGCAGTTTTCTTCCTGATTCATGCGCTTGGGTTTTGTTGGGCTTCTATCATTTGCATCAGATGTAGAAAGAATTTTCTCCATTATTTCATCAAATATTTTCTTCTGTCCTCCTTTCCCCCATTCTCTCCAAGAACTCTAATTACATGTATAGTTGACCACCCAAAGGGAGTAAAATAGAAGACTTTAAAAAAAATGTTTAAAATGTTAAGATAATTGATTACTTACAGCAAAAATAATATCAGTGATTTGGGGGGGGGTTAAAACTTATGTGGAAGTACGCTGTATGACAGCGATAGCACAAAGCCTAAAGAGGGATGAAATGGAAATGTACTATTGTAAGTACATACTGATACTATTGTATTCTGATATCATATATGAGGTGATATAAGAGCAGTTAGAAGTAGACTACGTTAAGATAAAGACATATACTCTAAACCTCAAAGCATCTACTACAATAAAAAAAGCAAAGCATTATAGGTGATGATCCCAGAAAGGAGATGATGTGGAACCATAAAAAATACTCAATTCTTCCCAAAGGAGGCAGAAAAACAGGAAAAGGGGAAAAAAGAACAGATGGACAAATAGAAAACAAAGAATAATATGGTAGATTTAAACCTAAGCGTATCAATAATGTCATTAAGTAATCTACATATCACAATTAAAAGGCAGAGGTAGTCAGATTTTATTAAAAAGAAAAAAAAAAAAAAAAAGCAAGACCCAACTATAATGTTCTTAAATGAAACCAGACTTGGATAGGAAGACACAAATAGGTTAAAAGTGGAAGGATAGGGGAAAAAATTGCATATGCTAACACTAATCAAAAGAAAATTGGAGAAGCTAAAATGCTAGACAGTATATTTCAGAGCAAAGAATATTACTAGGGACGGAAAGTCATTTCATAATGCTATAAGGCTTGATTTATCAAGAGGACATAAAAATCCTAAACATTTATGTATCTAATAACAGAGCTTGAAAATACATGGATCAAAATTTGATTGAATTGCAAGGAGAAATGAACAAATCCATAATTAAATTCAGGGAGTTCAACACTCCTTCAGTAATTAATAGAAGAAAGAGAAATAAAGCATTAAGATGTAGAAGCCTTGAACAACAGTATCAACCAACTTGACCTAATTTTCTTTAAAGAATTTTCTTTAAAGAATACTTAACAGCTGAATATAGGTTCTTTTCAGTTGCATGCAATACACATCAATTTAGACCATAAAACAAGCTTCCATAAATTTTATTCCTTTATTTATTTATTTTTATTTTTAAAAATTAATTAATTTATTTATTTTTATTTTGGGCTGTATTGAGTCTTCGTTGCTGCACACAAGCTTTTTCTCTAGTTGCGGCAAGCGGGGGCTACTCTTTGTTGCGGTGCAGGGCTTCTCATTGCAGTGGAGCAAGGGCTCTAGGCACGCGGGCTTCAGTAGTTGTGGCACACGGGCTCAGTAGTTGTGGCTCACAGGCTCTAGAGGTCAGGCTCAGTAGTTGTGGTGCATGGGCTTAGTTGCTCCGTGGCATGTGGGATCTTCCCGGACCAGGGCTCGAACCTGTGTCCCCTGCATTGGCAGGCAGATTCTTAACCACTGTGCCACTAGGGAAGTCCCCATGAATTTTAAAAGATTCAAGACATACAAAGTGTATTCTTTGACGGCATTAAATTAGAAATTAATAACAGAAAGATAAATGGAAAATCCTTAAATATTTGGAAACTAAATAACACATTTCTAAATAATACATGGGTCAAAGAAGAGAACAAAAGATAAGTGAAAATGTATATTGAACTAAATGAAATGCAATTTATCAGAATTTGTGGGATTTCTCTAAAGCAGTACTTAAGAGGAAATGTATTGTATTAAATTATTAATTATTAAATGATTAGCAGCATTAAATTATATTGCTATAAATTACTAGAAAAGGATAAAGATCTCAAATCAGTGATCTCAAATCTAAGCACAAGCAAGAGGGGAAGAAAAACAAGTTAAACCCCATGTAAGGGACTTCCCTGGCAGTCCAGTGGTTAAGAATCTGTGCTACCACTGCAGGGGGCATGGGTTCGATCCGTGGTTGGGGAACTAATATTCCTCTTAGCGTGTGGTACAGCCAAAAAAAAAAAAAAAAAAAAATCATGTAAGAAACAAAGGAAGCACACATGATCAGAGTGAAAATCAATTAAATAGAGAAAAAGGGAGAAAATCAGTGCAGCCAAGAGCAATAAAATATCAATAAAATTGCTAAACCTCTCTAGCCAAATCGATCAGAGGGAAAAAGGACACAAATTTCTAATAGCAGGAGTAAGAGAGGCAACACCACTACAGAATCTATAGATATTCAAAGGATAATATGGAAATATTATTAACAACTTTATACTTCGACAACTTAACGTTTAATGGAAAAAATTCCTTGCAAGACACATACTACCAAAGCTATCCAGGAAAAATTGATAACCTAAATAATGCTATGTCTGTTAATAAATTGAATTTGCGGTTAAAATATTCCCACAATGAAAATTACTGGATTACTTCACTGGGGAATCTACCAAGTATTTAAAGAGGAAATAATACCAATACTGCACAGATTCTTCCAGAAAATTGAAGAGAAGATAATACTTCTCAACACATTCTATGAGGCCAGCTTTACTTTGATACCAAAACCAGAAAAAGACATTACAAGCAAAAAACAAACCTGCAGACCAATAATTGCCATGAAAATAAATGCGAAAATTCTTAGCAACACTTTAGCAAATTGAATTCAACAGTGTATACATGGGCTTCCCTGCTGGCGCAGCGGTTGAGAGTCTGCCTGCTGATGCAGGGGACACGGGTTCGTGCCCCGGTCCGGGAAGATCCCACATGCTGCAGGGCGGCTGGGCCCATGAGCCATGGCCGCTGAGCCTTTGCCCACAATGGTGAGAGGCCCGCGTACCGCAGAAAAAAACAAAAAAACAGTATATACAAAAGATAATATATCATGTCTAATCGGTGTTTATTCCAGGAAGTCAAGGTTGGTTAATATTTGCAAATGAATCAATGTAGTTCACCATATTCACAGAATAAAAAAAAAGCCATTAAAAAACAAAAACAAACCTGTATGATTATCTCAATAGATACAGAAGAAGCCTTTGACAAAATTTAACATCCCTTCCTGATAAAATTTCCCAGCAAACTAGGAATAGAAATGATTCTCCTCAAACTAAGTAAAGGTATCTATGAAAAACACTTAGCTAACATCATACTTAACATCAAATGACTAAGTATTTTATCCTAAGATTAGAAATAAGGCAAGAATATCGATTCTTACTACCTCTTTTCAACATTGTACTGGAGATTGTAGCCAGTGTAATAAGGCAAGGAAAAGGCATCCATATTGGAAAGGTAGACGTAAAACTGTCTATTTGCAGGTGACATTAATCATATACGTATAAAATCCTATGGAACCTACAAAAAAGTAACGATAACTAATAAACAAATTCTGTAAGTTTGCGTGTTACAGGTTTAGTGTAGAAAAATAAATTGTGCTTCTGTAACAATCAGAAATTGAAGTGAAAAATATAAAACAGCACAAAAATATGAAATAGGGATAAAGATAGACAAGATCTGTACGCTGAAAACTCCAAAACGTTGCTAAGAGAAATTAAAGGAGCCCTAAATAAAGGATATATACAATGTTTATGTACGGTATGACTCAATATTGCTAAAATGTCAGTTTTGCCCAAATCAATCTAATGATTCGATACAATTCCTGTCAAAATCCCTGCAGAACTTTTTGCAGAAATTGACAAGTTTATTCTAAAATTCATATGGAAATGAAAGAGACCTAGAATACCCAAAACAACTTTGAAAAAAAGAACAAAGTTTGAATATTAATAATACTTGATTTCAGGGTTTATTATAAAGCAATAATAAGACAATGCGGAATTGGCACCAAGGTAGACAAATAGATCAGTGGAAAAGTATAGGAATTCCAGCAATAAATCAGAAATATGCGATCAATTTATTTTTGATGGAAGTTTAGAGGCAATTCAATGGAGAAATCATAATCTTTCACTATATGGTGCTGAAACAATTAGATACTCATTTGCAGATACAGTCATATGAACAACTTTGATTCATGTATCATACCATATAAAAAGTTTACTCAAAATGGATCACAGACCTAAATTTAAAACTAAAATGTAAATGTAAAAACCTACATGTAAAACCTGAAACTGTAAAACTCCTAGGGGAACATCTTTCTAACCTTATATTGGACCAGGATTTTTTTAGTTACAAAACCAAAAGCATAAAAGAAAAACTGATAAATTGGACATCTTCAAGATCGAGTTTCAGGTCTTCAAAAGACATGTCACAGGTTCGTAGCAAATATTTGTCAATTACATATCTGATTAAGGACTTGTATCCAGAATATACATTTTTTAAAAACTCGACGATGACTGTGAAGGAAGCTCCTGAACTCACCTCCTGCCATGGACACACCAAATCTACGGCTACACATGGAACAGTTCCTTCTGAAGGAAATCCGGAAACCAGCTAAGCAACTCTTACACATCAGGCAAATGAGAAAAAAAAAAAATTTGAAATGGATAGAAAAGACTGAGACACAATCTTGCCATAAGTCCAGCCCCCAGCACAGCAACATGCAATTGGTAAGGAACTCACAACTTTAATTTTCTCCCTGAGGAGCGAAGGGTTTGGACCCGGCATCTAGTGTTCCTACTATTAGGACTTCCATCTGAGGGACAGGCCCCCAAAACACCTGGCTCTGAAGCCAGTGGGGCTTATGTCCATGAGACCCACCAGAATCTAGCAAACAAAGAAACAGTTTGTAAAGGTTTGCAAGGACTCATTTTGACTATACCTGAGGCTCTGGGCCGAGGTAACAGACATAAACGTCCTTCTCCCAGTTTCTTCCTTAAAGAGGCCTGTTTTTTTAAAAAAAAATTTTATTGAAGTATATAGTTGGTTTACAATGTTGTATTAGTTTCTAGTGTACAGCAAAGTGATTCAGTTATACCTGTAAGTATATACATATTCTTTTTCAAATTTTTTTCCATTATAGGTTATTGCAAGGTAATGAATGCAGTTCCCTCTACTATACAGTAGGACCTTGTCATTTATGTTTTATATATAGTAGTATGTATCTGTTAATCCCAAGCTCCTAATGTATCCGTGCCCCTCCTTCCCCTTTGGTAACCGTGAGTTTGTTTTCTATGTCTGTGAGTCTGTTTCTGTTTTGTAAATAAGTTCATTTGTATCATACTTTTAGATTCCACATATAAGTCATATCATATGATATTTGTCTTTCTCTGTTTTTCTCTGACTTACTTCACTTAGTATGATAATCTCTAGGTCCATCCATGTTGTTGCAAATGGCATTATTTCATTCTTTTTTATGGCTGAGAAATATTCCATTGTATATATGTACCACGTCTTCTTTATCCACTCATCTGTCAGTGGACACTTAGGTTACTTCCATGTCTTGGCTGTTGTGAATAGTGCTGCTATGAACATTGGGGTGCATGTATCTTTTTGAATTATAGTTTCGTCCAGATATGTGCGCAGGAGTGGGATAGCTGGATTGTATGGTAGCTGTATTTTTAAGTTGTTTTTTTTTTTAGCTGCTCCACTCAGCTTGTGGGATCTTAGCTCCTTGACCAGGGATAGAACCCAGGCCCCCGGCAGTGGAAACATGGAGTCCTAACCACTGGACCACCAGGGAATTCCCTCTGTTGTTAGTTTTTTAAGGAACCTCCAGCCTGTTCTCCACAGTGGCTGTATCAATTTACATTCGCACCAACAGTGCAAGAGGGTTCCCTTTTCTCCTCACCCTCTCCAGCATTTATTATTTGTAGACTCTTTGATGATGGCCATTCTGACTAGTGTGAGGTAATACCTCATTGTGGTTTTGATTTGCATTTCTCTAATAATTAGCAATGTTGAGCATATTTTCATGTGCCTGTTGGCCATCTGTATGTCTTCTTTGGAGAAATGTCTATTTAAGTCTTCTCCCATTTTTTGATTGGGTTGTTTGTTTTTAAAGAGGCCTACTTTCAACCTGAGGGTCAGACTCCTAATTTAACATACATCTAGGAACTGACTGCAATTCTGCCTGAGACTGGGGAGGCTGGAAGCACCATCTACACGTCCCCCCTCTGATATCTCTCTGAAAGGAGCTTTTGCACATATCAGAACCCTGGCCTTTGTGACTGCCATGCAGAGGATACACCCCCTTGATCTGGTGGCCAGCAGGTCTTGCATTTGTGGGCCCCACTGGACCGTAGCAAACAAAGAAACAGTTATTAACTGGCTATCCCTTATGGCTCAGTGCAGAGAGAGCAGAAAGAAACACTAGCTCCCATTCTCTCCCTGAAAGAGGTCTGCTTGCCACTGCCTGAACATCCAGCTTCCCATCGCTGTGCATCTAGGTGCTGACTGAGATCCTCCCCTTTGGTACACTGACAAGTCATGGTACCCCCTCACTACTGGGAGACAATAAGCACAAAGAAGGCAATTTGAGAGACAACCAAGAGCTAAGCCTGGGCTGAAAGATAAGATTTATCTTCTACAAGAGACCACTCTGTGAATACTGGGAGGATATGGCTGTTTTATCTAATTCACAGAAACCAACATGGAGAATTAAGGGAAATGAAGAAAGAAAGGAGTGTGTTCCAAACAGAAGAACAAGATAAAACTCCAGAAACAAACCCCAGTGAAATGGAGATAAGTGATTTACCTGTAAAGAGTTCAAAATAATGGTCATAAAGATGCTCACTGAGGTCAGGAAAACAATGCATGAATAAAGTAAGAATTTGCATGGAGAGAGAGAGAGTTTAAGAAAGTACTAAACAGGGCTTCCCTGGTGGCGCAGTGGTTGAGAGTCCGCCTGCCGGAAGCAGGGGACACGGGTTCGTGCCCCGGTCCGGGAGGATCCCACATACCGCGGAGCGGCTGGGACCGTGAGCCATGGCCGCTGAGCCTGCGGGTCTGGAGCCTGTGCTCCGCGGCGGGAGACGCCACAGCAGTGAGAGGCCCGCGTACCACACACACAAAAAAAAAATCAGTGATCACAGATCATCATAACAAATTAATAATAACAAAAAAGTTTGAAATATTGTGAGAATTACCAAAATGTGACACAAAGACATGAAGTGAGCAGACGCCGTTGGAAAAAATGGCTCTGATAGACTTGCTCAAGGCAGGGTTGCCACACCCTTATTAAAAATGCAACATCTGTGAAGCACAATAAAGCAAAGTGCAATAAAACAAGGTATGTCTCTACTATGAACAATTATATACCAACCAAATGGACAGCCTAGAATAAATGAATAAACTTCTAAAAACATACAACCTACCAAGACCAAATCATGAAGAAACAGAAAATTTGAACAGAATTACTAGTAAGGAGATTGAATCAGTAAAAAAAAAAAATAAAGCTCCCAGAGAAAATCCAGGAGCAGATGACTTCACTGATGAATTCTAACAAACATTTAAAGGAGAATTGTTTCAATCCTCTCAAACTCTTCTAAAAAATAGAAGAGCTGGGAACACTTCCAAACTCATCTTATGAGGTCAGCATTACCCTAACACCAAAACCAGAAAAGGACACGACAAGGAAAGAAAATTACAGGCCAATATCCCTGAACATAGATGCAAAAATCCTCAAGGAAATGTTACCAATCTAAATTCAACAGTACATGAAGAGGATCATATACCGTCATCAAGTGGGTTTTATTCCACAAATGCAAGGATGGCTCACCATCTGCAAATCAGTCAATATGATACACCACATTAACAAAATGGAGGATAAAAATTATATGATCCTCTCAAGAGATGCAGAAAAAGCATTTGATAAAATTCAACATCCACTTATGACAAAAACTCTCAACAAAGCGGGTATAGAGGGAATGTACCTCAACATAATACGGCCATATATTAAAAGTTCACAGCTAACATCATACTCAATGGTGAAAGCTGAATGCTTCTCCTCTAAGATCAGGAACAAGACAAGGATGCCCACTTTTGCTACCTTTATTCAACATAGTACTGGAAGTCCTAGCCAGAGCAATGAGGCAAGAAAAATAAATAAAAGACATCCAAATCAGAAAGAAAGGAGTAAACCTGACTCTATTTGCATATAACATGATATTATAGATAGAAAACTGTAAAGACTCCACCAAAAACCTGTTAGAACTAATCAACAAATTCAGTAAAGTTGTAGGATACAAAATCAATATAAAAAAATCAGTTGTGATTCTATTCTGTGGTTGTTAGAATCTATGTGGTTCTAACAACAAACTGTCAGAAAAAGAAAACAATCCCACTTACAATTGCATCATAAAGAATAAAATACCTAGGAATAAATAACCGAGGAGGAGAAAAATCTCTACACTGAAAAGTATAAGACATTGATGAAAGAAAATGACTAAGATACAAATAAATGGAAAGAATTTATGTCTTCATGGATTGGCAGAATTAATATTGTTAAAATGTCCATATCATTTAAAGCAATATATAGATTCAAGGCAATCTCTATCAAAATTCAAATGGCACTTTTCACAGAAATAGAAAAAAAAAACCCTAAAATTTGTATGACACATAAAAGACACTAAATAGGACCACATCACACTGAAAGCTTTTGCACAGCCAAGGAAGCTATCAACAAAATGAAAAGGTGACCTATGGAATAGGAGGAAATATTCACAAATCATGTATCCAACATATATAAAGAACTCATACAACTCAATAGCAAAAAAAGACCCAGCTAGTCTAGTTAAAAAATGGGCAGAGGAAGTGGACAGACGTTTTTTTTAGAAGACCCTCAAATGACCAACAGGTAGATGAAAGGCGCTCAACATCACTAATCATTAGTGAAATGTAAATCAAACCCATAATGAGGGAATTTGCTGGCCATCCAGTGGTTAGGACGCCACACTTTCACTGCCAAGGGCACAGGTTCAATCCCTGGTTGGGGAACTAGGATCCTGCATGCCGCATGGCCAAAAAAAAAAAAAAAAACCAACCACAATGAGGTATTACCTCACACCTGTTAGAATGACTGTCATTAAAAAGACAAAAGATAATGAGTGTTGGTGAGGATGTGGACAAAAGGGAATCCTTGTGCACTGTTGAAGGGAATATAAAACGGTATGGCTACTATGGAAATCAGTATAGAGGTTCCTCAAAAAATTAAAAATAACAGTACCATATAATCCAGGAATTCTACTTCTGGGTGTATATCTGAAGGAAACAAAATCAGTATCTCAAAGAGATGTCTTCAGCCCCATGTTTATTGCAGCATTATTTACAGTAACCAAGACATGGAAACAACTTAAGTGTCCATTGATGGATGACTGAATAAAGAAAATATAGTGTATACAGTTGACCTTTGAACAACGTGGAGGTTAGGGGCACCGACTCCCTGTGCGGTTGAAAATCCGAGTATAACTTTTGTCTCCCCCAAAACTTAACTGCTAATAGCCTACTGTTAACCAGAAGCCTTACTGATAACATAAACAGTTCATTAAGACATCTTTTGTATGTTATATGTATTACACATGGTATTCTTAAAGTAAACTTAGCATAAAGAAAATGCTATTAAGAAAATTATAAGTAAAATAAAATACATTTACGGTACTATACTGTATTTAACAGCGCTGTAAGTTTCCATTGCCTGTTTACATGATGAATCATCTGTCAGCACCTACATCAATATTGTCTTACATGTTACAAAACACTGTAGGTGTTATATGTATTACTAACACTACACATCAAAAATGAAAAGATGGGAAAGTCCCTGGCAGTCCAGTGGTTAGGACTTGGTGCTGTCACTGCCGTGGGCCTGAGTTCAATCCCTGGTCAGGGAACTAAGATCCTGCAAACTGTGTGGTGAGCCAAAATAATAATAATAATGAAAAAGAAATTCGTATTTACTTATAACGATTCCTGCACTGATAATGAAGAAGCAACAATATGACTGCGTTATGATAGCTTAGTGTTAAGTGATATGATTGCTCTTCATGTTAGCCTAGTCTATTTATATATATACTTTTATAATTTTTAAAAATATTTATTTGGCTGCACTGGGTCTTAGTTGCAGCAGGCGGGCTCCTTAGTTGCGTCTCACCGGCTCCTTAGTTGTGGCATGCAAACTCTTAGTTGTGGCATGCATGTGGGATCTAGTTCCCTGACCAGGTATCGAACCCAGACACCATGCATTGGGAGCATGGCATCTTAACTACTGCTCCACCAGGGAACTCCCTAGCCTATATATTAATGAATGAATCGGTATAAAAATGTTATGGCATACAGCATTACAGTCATGTTCGTAATACAATATCGCAAAAATTGTTATTTTTTTACAAAACCACTTACCTGTGGTGACAGACTGATATGCAATTTCTCCAATTACAGTAGAGAGGCATACAGTATGGTAGTGTAATTCTTTGAAAGCAAAATTATAAAACAGTAAGAAAACTAAACATTATTAGTTTTATATTAAATATCACTCACCTTATGCCTACATAAGGATAGGCTATCCACTTCAATACAAGTCTTGCACACAATGGTCTACACCAGGGGTCCTCAACCCTGGGCTGCACAGAGGAAGTGAGTGGCGGGCAGGTGAGTGAAGCTTCATCTGTATTTACAGCCGCTCCCCATAGCTCGCAGTACTGCCTGAGCTCCGCCTCCTGTCAAATAGGCAGCAGCATTAGATTATCGCAGGAGCGGCAACCCAAACCCTACTGTGAACTGTGCACGTGAGGGATCTAGGCTGTGCGCTCCTTCTGAGAATCTAATGCCTGATGATCTGAGGTGGAGCTGAGGCGGTGATGCTAGCGCTGGGGAGCTGCTGCAGATACAGATTCTCGTTAGCAGAGAGGTTTGACTGCACAGAGACCATAATAAACAATTGCTTGCAGACTCATATCAAAACCCTATCAGTGAATGGCAAGTGAAAACAAGCTCAGGGCTCCCACTCATTCTGCATTATGATGAATTGTATAATTATTTCATTATATATTGCAATGTAATGTACAATAAATGTAATGTGCTCAAATTATCCCTAAACCATCCCTCCCCCTCCCTGCCCGTGGTCCATGTCTTCCACGAAATTGTCTTCCACGAAACTGGTCCCTAGTGCCAAAAAGGTTGGGGACCACTGGTCTACATGATGAGTACGTAGGTGATGATGATGATCGTGACACAAAAACATCTCATACAGTTAGATTTTCACACGAAGATACACACATACACAGGAGATAAGTTTATTAACTGTAGGACACGATGATGATTTACTCTTTGTTAAGTAGAAGCAGATCATCATAAAGGTCTTCATCCTTGTCGTCTTCACTTTGAGTAGGCTGAGGAGGAGAGAGAGGAGGAGAGGTTGGTCTTGCTGTCTCAGGAGTAGCAGAGCCGGGAGAGGTAGAGGCAGGAGAGGTAGGCACCCTTGGTGTAATTTTACAGAAATACATCGTAATTTATCTCTGACATTTTTGCTTCTTGTCTCTAAAAATGTTTCTATATGGTGCCAACCCTTCTTCCACCATTTGCTTTAGTTTCAGTGCTTGTATCATAGAAGGATCCATGTCATAAAAGAAGTCAAAAGCAGTGTTGAATAACTGGAACTCTCCTGCCAGATTGTTCCGTGTCAATTTGGTTTCTGTCACTGCTTCTTCTGTGTCTTCTACCTCATTGTGCGGCTCTGGTTGGAAGTGCTCGTCTCCATCAGATCCTCTTCTGGGAATTCCTCGGGCATGGTGCCTATTAGCTCTTGACTTTCTCCAAGATCCATGTCTTAAAACCCTTCACCTCCCACCTCTTTTGCCATGTCCACATCTCTTTCATGATTTCCTCGGTTGGCTCTGTTGTAAAGTCAGACACACAACATCTAGACACAGTTTTCTCTAGCAGGAATTTATTGTTTCAGGCTTGATGGCTTTCACGGCTTTTTCTCTAACAATGATGGCATTTTCAGTGGTGCAATCTTTCCAGACTTTCATGATGTTCTCTCTGTTGGTGTTCTCTTCCATAGCGTTGACGATCCTTTCCATCGAGTACTGTGTGTAATGAGCCTTAAGGGTCCTTATGACCCCCCCAGTCTAGAGGCTGAATTAGATATTTGGGGGCAAGTAGACTACTTCAGTGCCTTCAGTGTTGAACTCATGGGGCTCTGGGTGGCTAGGGGCGTTGCCCAGTATCAAAAGAACCCAAGGCTGTCCCTTACGGGCAAGGTACTTTTTGTCTTCAGGGGCAACGCATCGATGAAACCAATCCAGAAAAAGTTACTCATTGTCCAGACCTCCTTGTACAACCAAAAGACAGCTTGTGTTTATCTTTTCCCTTCAAGGCTAGTTAGCAGCTTTACAGGTACGGGCAGTCCTGATCATAGATCTGTTGCTGAACCCAAGTTGGTGTGCCCGATTCCCAACGAGCCCCCATATATTTTATGCATTCATGACATACCTAACTTTTTCTTATTTTTCAGTATTTTTAGGCTATGCAGTTCGTCTGCGAGGTTTTTCAAATTGTCACAAATCTCCCAAAATTTTTCCAAATATTTATTGAACAAAATCCATGTGTAAGTGGACCTGTGTAGTTCAAACCCACGTTGTCCAAGGGTCAACTGTATATATACAATATTATTCAACCATAAAAAAGAAATAAATCCTGCCATTTGTGACAACATGAATGCCCTTTCAGGGCATTATGTTGAGTGAAATAAGTCAGGCAAATTCTGTATAATCTCACTTATATGTGGAATCTGAAAAAAAAAAAAAAACCAAACTCAGAAACAGAGAAGAGACTGGTGTTTGCCAGAGGTGGGGGTAGGGAGTGGGAGAAATGAGTGAAGGTGGTCAGGAGGTACAGACTTCCAGTTATAACATAAATAAGTTCTGGGGATGTAATGTCCAAGATGGTGACTATAGTTACCAATACAGGTTTCCCCACTATCTGAAAATAGAGCATTCCTGTGAAACCTTTTGCAAGCTCAGATTGTGTAAAGTGAAGAAGCTATTAACTTAGGGACACATCTTGCAAACAGATACACAGAATAAATGGAGATAAAGCACAGATGCTCACAGACACAGTACAAAGCTATGATGGCTTGATGGTGAGATGCTGAGCGTAGTTTCTGGGGAAAGAGCTTGGCAGTTCCACTCTCCTTGCTTGGGGTTCAAGCCACCCCTATGAGAGCTCGCTACCGAACAAACTCTGATGCTATTTTTGCTTTTCACCTTTTTTCATAAAAGCAAAAATCCTCTTCAGGTTTCGTTCAGTTAGTGAAAACAGGTGCTAATGCAGGTCTTTTGTAAAAGTGAAGTGGCGTAAAGTGAACTTTCAAAAAGTGGGGGCTACCTGGACTCTATTATATATTTGAAAGTTGCTGAGAGACCTTTATTTAATTATTTATTTGTTTATTTATTTTTTTATTGGAGTATAACTGCTTTACGATGTTGTGTTAGTTTCTGCTGTACAATGAAGTGAATCAGCTCTATGTATACATATATCCCCTCCCTCTTGGACCTCCCTCCCACCCTCCCCCCATACCCCCCATCTAGGTCGTCGCTGAGCACCGACCTAATCTTCCTGTGCTTTATAGCATGTTCCTGCTAGCTATCTATTTTACAAATGGTAGTGTATTTATGTCACTCCTAATCTCCCAATTCATCCCACCCTCCCCTTGCCCACTGTGTCCACATGTCCGTTCTCTACATCTACGTCTCTATTCCTGCCCCGCAAATAGGTTCATCTGTACCGTTTTTCTAGATTCCACATATATGCATTAATATATGATATTTGTTTTTCTCTTTCTGGCTTACTTCACTCTATATGACAGACTCTAGGTCCATCCACATCTCGAGAGTAGATCTTCAAAGTTTTCATCACAGGAAAAAAAACTTTAGTAACTGCGTGAGCTGATGGATGTTAACTGAACTTATCGTGGTACTCGTATTACAATAAATACGTATATCTAATTGTGATGTTGTACACCTGAAACTAATACAGTGTTATATATCAACAATATCTCAATAAAACTGGGGGGGCGCCTCTCAAAACTCAATAATAAGAAGATAAACGACCCAATTTTAAAAGGCAAAAGATGCAACAGACATACTACCAAAGAATATATAGGATGTCATACAAGCATCTGAAAGGATGCAAATGCAAATTAAAACCATGATGAGACATAATATGCCTCTTGGAATGGCTAAAATTAAAAATTCTCATCCTACCAAGCGTTGGTGAGGACATGGTACAGCTAATTCTCATACACTCCAATAGGAATATAAAGTGATACACCCTCTTTGGAGAACAGTTGGTACTTACTTAAAAAGTGACACAGACACCTCCCACAGGAGTGAGGTATGCTCCTCCTTGGTATTTATTCAAGGAATCTGAACTCATACATCCAAACCACGACTTTTATACCAATGTTCATAGCAACTTTATTTGTAAGATACCCAAAGTAGAAACAATCCAAATTCTATCAACAGGTGGATGAATTGAAATGTTGTGTTGTATCTATATAATAGACTACTCCCCAGCAATTAAAGGGAATGAACTGCTGATAATAGGCACACCTTGTTTTACTGCATTTCGCTATATTGTGCTTCACAGATATTGCATTTTTTATAAACTGAAGTGTTGTGAAAACCCTGCCTCGAGTGAGTCTGTCGGCGCCATTTTTCCAAAAGTATTTGCTTACTTTGTGTCTCTGTGTCACATATTGGTAATTCTCACAATATTTCAATTATTCAATAATTATTATATTTGACACGGTGGTCTGTGATCAGTGATCTTTGATGTGACTACTACAATTCACTGAAGGCTCAGATGATGGTTAGCATTTTTTAGCAAGAGTGTATTTTTTTTTAAGAGTGTATTTTTTGATTAAGGTACGTACATTGTTTTCTTAGGTATAATGCTATTACACACTTACCAGACTACAATATAGTGTAAACATAATGTTATATGCACCAGGAAACCATAAAGAAGAAAAAAATGGCTGGTATACAAATAATCAGTTCCTCAGCTGCACTAGCCTCACTTCAAATGCTTAATGCTAAATGCAGCTAAGGACGACCCTATTGAACAGCACTAAGGAATATTTCCATCATGCAGAAAGTTCCCTTGGAAAACACTGCTCTAAGGACCTCCACTCCTGATTGATAGTAAGACTTACCTTTTATGAAATTATATTTCCTACACACTTTCCTGTTGGCCACTTTCCCTTGATTACATTTTTTTTAAAAAAATATTTATTTTTATTTTTGGCCGCGTTGGGTCTTCATTGCTGCTGCCCGCGGGCTTTCTCTAGTTGTGGCGAGCGGGGGCTACTCTTTGTTGCGGTGCGCGGGCTTCTCATTGTGGTGGCTTCTCTTGGCGCGGAGCACGGGCTCTAGGTGCGTGGGCTTCAGTAGTTGTGGCACGTGGACTCAATAGTTGGGGCTCACGGGCTCTAGAGCGCAGGCCCAGTAGTTGTGGCGCACGAGCTTAGCTGCTGCTCCGCGGCGTGTGGAATCTTTCCAGATCAGGGCTCGAACCCGTGTCCCCTGCCTTGGCAGGCGGATTCTTAACAACTGCGCCACCAGGGAAGTCCCTCCCTTGATTACATTTTGTTTTGTTGTAAGACAAACACGTATTTTCTTTTTAAGGTGTGCATGGATCAACATCATCGTCTTTATTTTGTTTTACAGTTGTTTTTTCCGCAATGATATTTGAGACTATCAGAAATCAAGATCTGCCTGTGATCAAGTGCGTTTTAATCAACCATAGAAACAATGATTCATCAGTGGGGACATCATCATCGAATCCCTTGGTAAAGTAATATTAAAATGACAACTTTAGCTATTTTCTCTAGAGACCATACTTTGTAAGCTATTGACACCTGCCATGGCTTATGGGCTTTTCTTTTTTGCGTATTTAAGTACACTATGTACTCATATCTGGTACAGATGAGCGTCTCTACTCATTGCTATCTGGCACTCCATTCCATCAAGAGCCTTGTTCTCTTCGGGTTTAGATTCAGGAAGGACAGTGATACTAGAATGAGTAAGAAACAGGAATTGCCCTTTCTCCTTAAAAAGAAGCCAGGTTTCTCTCTCAAGCCTGAATCCCTAATTTCCAACTGTCTCCTGGATTTAGGTAAGTAGATTTTTCCATTTGCTCATTGAGACACACCTGTATAATTTATTTTATTTCTATTTCCCCAAGCATCTTCTTGTTTTAATGGATTTCTGTTTATGGCCCTGTCTAGTTCCTAGGCTTGAAAGCTCAGCCTCGTTTTGGACTGCTTCCTCTCCCTTGCCCTCACATTCAGTCAGTTACCAAGTCTTGCCAATTTCCTTTCTTTCCTAGTTCTCCTGTAACCACCTCATATTCCCTAGTCCCCCTGCCACTTCCCTAATTCCAGCCCTCATAGTCACAATAATATCATAAGTGGCTTCTTCCTTCTACAGTTCAGCTCACGTAGGGCTGCCACATGGGTCTTCCTGAAGCAGGGCTACATCCATTACAGCCCGGCTTGGTCTTCCCACGGCTTCAAGTGACATGCACGTCGCTCCATAATCTGGCTCTGACTCCAAGTTCCGACCTTGTTTGTCGTTACTCTTCTTCATGCTATTCATCTATCGCACCCTAGCTATTTACTCAAATGAAGGAAGCTTAAATAACTGAGAAGTGAAAATATTAAAAGTCTATATACAATAAAAAGTGAACATAAATTAGCCACTTCTATGGCTTTTATCCAGTTAAGGATTCATACAGATATATAGTCACTCTGTTTTCTTTAACGTAAGTATAATACATAGACACATGCCATGATGCCCTGGACCCCCCACTTCCCTCCCAAAATCAGAGATATTAAAAATATTCTCAAATTTTAAGCAGTGTGAAATAGGTGTCAATAACAACCTTCTACATGCATGTAAAACTCCTGATTTTTTTTTTTTTTTTTTTGGCCGTGCCACTTGGCTTGCGGGATCTTAGTTCCTGGACCAGGGATCAAACCCAAGCCCTTGGCAGTGAAAGGGCAGAGTTCAGTTCCCTGGACCGCCAGAGAATTACCCTAAAACTCCTGATTTAATACATGATTCTTTTTTATGCCAGAAACATGGTTGGTTTAACTTTTTAACACATATTGGTGTCATAACACATTGACTTATTAATAATTAAGGCATTTTGCATACATAGTATTTTTGTGCAGACAAGAAAAAATTTAATATTATTTGCTATGACAATCTAAAGTCTTAGTGTCTTTTATTTAGTATTTATTTATTTATTTGGCTGCATCGGGTCTTAGTTGCGACACGCAGTATCTTTCGGTGTGGCCCACGGGCTCTTCGTTGTGATGCATGGGCTTCTCTCTAGTTGTGGCATGGGGGCTCCAGAGCGCACAGGCTTAGTTGCCCCGTGGCATGTGGGATCTTAGTTCCCCGACCAGGGATCGAACCCGCGTCCCCTGCATTGGAAGGCGGATTCTTAACCACTGGACCACCAGGGAAGTCCCTGTAAGTGTTTTTTCAATGTGAGAAAATAGCTGCACACATTTAAGTGTTTTCTTATAAAACACAAGCTTTTTTTAAAAAAAATTAATGATGATTGATCTCAGTTCCTAGTATTAAGTGCTGCATTGTGTTTTATGTCGTATAAATTATATTCTTATGCAATATTCAGGGTTGTATTAAGACCTAGTAATTCTTAAACAACATCAGACAACAGTATTTGTTATACAACACCAGAATACAGTGTTTGTGTGCAGTTCTTTTTGTCTTTGACCTTATAGTGTCCAAAGCATTATTTTCCGAAGTTATTTATGTTCGTTCTTTTCTTTCCCACCACCTTCACTCTGGTTATGTTAGTTATTTGTTATACAATTAACTTCACTTGGTTTGTATTCCATTTTGAGTTCCCCCTATATCCTGGTTGGCTTTAATGATTTACTTTTTTGAGTATGTGCAACATGACTATGGTCCTGAAAGCTAAAGCTATGTACTAAAAGATATACTCAGGGCTTCCCTGGTGGCACAGTGGTTAAGAATCCGCCTGCCAATGCAGGGGACACGGGTTCGAGCCCTGGTCCGGGAAGATCCCACATGCCTGGAAGCAACTAAGCCCGTGTGCCACAACTGCTGAGCCTGTGCTCTAGAGCCCGCGAACTACAACTACTGAAGCCCGCTCGCCGAGAGCCTGTGCTCTGCAACAAGAGAAGCCACCGCAATGAGAAGCCCGTGCACCACAAAAAAGAGTAGCCCCCACTCGCCGCAACTAGAGAAAACCCACACGCAGCCAAAAGTAAATAATTAAATAAATTTTTAAAAAAAGATACACTCAGAGAAGTATCATGCCTTCTTCATGCCTACTACCAACTTTCCATCCTTTTTCCACCTACCTCCTGAACTTCACCAGTTCCTTTAGAATTTTTGTATGATTCCTGTGTTTCTTGTGCACAAATGAGCAGATACATGTGTATTTTCTTAATCTCCTTCCTTCTTACACGAGGGGTAGCATACTTGAAAGTAGATACTTTTTGCCCTTAGCTTTCTTCACTTAACAGTCTATCCAGGAAATCACTGCATATCAGTTCATGGAGTTTGTCCTCATCCTTCTTTATGTCCTCCATTGTGTGGATGGGCCGTAGTTTATTCAGTCAATCTCCTATGTATGAGCATTTTGGCGGTTTCTAGTATTTTACAACTGTAAATGATGGTGCAATTAATTGCTGGAGATACAGCCCTCAAAATGGGATTGCTGGCTCAGAGGGTGAAGTGCACGGTACTTCAGTTAGGTGTTGCCGAATTCCAGTTCCCCTGCAGAAGGGTTGCACCTGCTTGCATTCCCCCAGCAATGTGTGAGAGTAGCTGTTTCCTCACAGCCTCCCTGACAAAATGGGTTGTCATACTTTAAAATTTGTGCCAATACTTTAAAATTTGTGCCAGTCTGATAGATAAGGGATATCTCAGTGTTGTCTTGAGTTTTTCTGATCATGAGTGAGCTTGAACATTTTCTCATATGTTCAAGGGCCATTCTTTATAGCTTTTTTGTGAATTGTCTATTCATTTCTTTTTCCCATTTTTTCTTTTTTCTTTTCCCCCTTATTGTTTATTTATTTATTTCAGCACCAGGTCTTAGTTGCAGCATGGGGGATCTTCATTGCAGCATGCAGGATCTTTAGTTGCGGCATGCGGACTTCTTAGTTGTGGCATGTGGAGTCTAGTTTTCCGACCAGGGATCAAACCCCGGCCCCCTGCATTGGGAGCGTGGAGTCTTATCCACTGGACCATCAGGGAAGTCCCTCTTTCTCCTATTTTTCTACATTTTCTCCCATTTTCCCCACTTTCTGTCTTTTGGCTCCTGTGTCCCTCAATGTTAAAAAAAAATTTATTTTTTCCTTTTTTTGACCCGCGTTGTGAGGATTGCAGGATCTTAGTTCCCTGAATAGGGATTGAACCTGGGTCCTGGGCAGTGAGAATGTGGAGTCCTAGCACTGGACTGCCAGGGAATTCCCTAAAAAATTATTTACATATTAGGGATATTAGCCCTTTATTTCCTTTATCTGTAATATGCATTGCAAATATTTTCTCCTAGCATGTCAGGGTTTTGTTTGTTTTTACTTTTTTTTTAATAACTCAATTTTTTTTTTTTTTTTTTTTTTTTGCTGTACGCGGACCTCTCACTGTTGTGGCCTCTCCCGTTGTGGAGCACAGGCTCCGGATGCACAGGCTCAGCGGCCATGGCCACGGGCCCAACCGCTCCGCGGCATGTGGGATCCTCCCGGCCCGGGGCACGAACCTGTGTCCCCTAGCATCGGCAGGCGGAGTCTCAACCACTGCGCCACCAGGGAAGCCCTAATAACTCAATTTTTAAAAAACTATTTATTTGTGGCTGTATTAAGTCTTCATTGCTGCGCTCGGGCTTTCTCTAGTTGCAGCGAGCAGGGGCTACTCTTCATTACGGTGCACAGGCTTCTCATTGTGGTGGCTTCTCTTGTTGTGGAGCACGGGCCCTAGAGTGCATGGGCTTCAGTACTTGCAGCACGTGGGCTCAGTAGTTGTGGCTCAAGGGCTCTAGAGCGCAGGCTCAGTAATTGTGGCGCACGGGCTTAGTTGCTCCGCGGCATGTGGGATCTTCCCGGACCAGGGCTCGAACCCGTGTCCCCTGCATTGGCAGGTGGATTCTTAACCACTGCGCCACCAGGGAAGTCCCTGTTTGATTTTACTTTATGTCCCTCTTTTAAGATCCAGCTCAATTGCTGTACTCCAGTGAAGCATTCCCACCCCCTCTATCCCAGCCTGGAAGTCACCTCTCTCTCCTCAGAAGGTCCAGAGCACTTAAATGCACCTTTCAGAGTAGTCGGTATCTGTTTATGGGGCACATCATATTTCACTTTTAGTTATTTCTTCCTATTAGAGTCAAAACTCAAGGACAAGGTCAGTGTCTTTTTTCCCCTAGCCCCATTGCACCCAGCAGGTGGTCTAGCTCATATCAGATATTGACTAAATAACTCACCAGATACTAACTGAAGAAATGAACAAATAAAATCAGAAATATGGCTTATGGTCAGTAGCAGAAGAGCTACCCTACCCTGCTCTTCACCTGCAGAAGCTTGTGTGTGTGTGTGTGTGTGTGTGTGTGTGTGTGTGTGTGCGCGCGCGTACACACGTGTGAGGGCTACACTATGTGTCGGGGGGTAGGAGGTGAGGGGTCCAGCAGCAGAAGCTGCTAGCACACTGTCCTCTCAATATATCTCAGTTATTTAAAGCAGGCAAGGGGTGTGATGGTGGCAATGAGCCTATGGGGATGTCTGCCCAGAACATACTGGGTTGGCCACAAAGCGTGTTTGGGTTTTCTGTAACATCTTACGGAAAAACCTGAACGAACTTTTTGGCCAACCCAATATTTTAGTTTTTAAGTTCCCTCTAACACAGATACTAATTTACTATTACTATGTAGATGCTTATCTGCATACCAGTAATCACAAAAACATATACCTATGTATTCCTTTTTTGTTTTTGTTTTTCTTTGGCCGAGCCACGCGGCTTGTGGAATCTTAGTTCCCTGACCAGGGATCGAACCTGGGCCCCCAGCAGTGAAAACACGGACTCCTAACCACTGGACACCAAGGAGTTCCCTATACCTATGTGCTTTAATTTTATGATTATTATCTGTATATTAGTTTGTGATTGTGAGGGCTGCCATAACAAAGTCTCAGACTGGGTGAGTTAAACCACGGAAATTTATTGTTTCATAGTTCTGGAGGCTAAAATCTAGATGTCGTCAGGCTTGGTTCCTTCTGAGGCTGTGAAGGAAGGATCTGTCCCAGGCCTCTCTCCTTGGCTTGTATGGCCATCTTTGTGTTCACAGGGCGTTCTCCCCGTGTGCTTGTCTTCTCCAAATTTCCTCTTCTTACAAGGACATCAGTCATAAGATTAGAACCCACCCTAATGGCCTCATTTTGACGGGATCACCTCTGTAAAGGCCCGGTTCTGAATAAGGTCACATTCTGGGGTACTGGGGGTTAGGACTTCAACATATGAATTTGGGGGACTTCCGTGGTGGTCCAGTGGTTAGGACTCCGAGCTTCCACTGCAGGGGGCACGGGTTCGATTCCTGGTCAGGGAACTAAGATCCCACATGCCACATGGCACAGCCAAAAAAAAAATAAAAGAATTTGGGGGGAACACAGTTCAACCCATAACAGTCTATAAAACATTTTCGAAATGCAGCCTACAATTATCTGTCTTTTCTTTAGAGACTTGTAATTTATAGGCATTTTGGTCAGACATGATGATCCTCAGTGGGTTATGATGTGCTTGGCTGTTGTGTGTCATAGGTCAACATGTGTTTATTTGATAAAGGTTCCAGCTAAGAAGAAGATGCATTGAACGTGCACTTGTAGTGAATTCGCATCATTTTGTCTATGACATAGGCATCAGAATCCCGGGAAGACCTGGACTGTGCCTTGAGGCCCGAGAGCACAGAGGCAGTCTACGAAGCGGCCACCGTGGAGGTGGACGTGACCGCATCCATCACACTGCAAGTGCTGGTCACCACCCCGGGGAACATTTCCTGTCTCTGGGTCTTTAAACACAGCTCCCTGAATTGCCAGCCACACTTTGATTTACAAAACAGGTAAGCAGGGGCGGGGCAATGTGCAACCGTCAGGATTTTTGGAGGAATAGTTTCTTGCCATACAGAGACCTTCTTGCTTCATTTAGAGTTTCTTTTCCAATCTCTGTACATGTTCACTGTAACTCTTATTTCCAGTGAAAGAAAATAAACTAAAAAATAGCTAAGGCATGGATACATGACCTTTTGCAGCGGTCAAAACCCATAGGACAAACGACACAAAAGGTGAACCCCAGTGTAAACTGGGGACTTTAGTTAATACCAGTATTGGTTCATCAGTTGTAACGAATACACCACACCTATGCAAGATGTTACTAATAGAAAAGCTGTGTGTGAGGAGTGGGAGTGGGGCGAGGGTGTATGCAGGATCTCTCTGTACTTTCTGCTTCATTTTTTTTTCTCCTTAATTTTTCCATAAACCTAAAATTGCTCTAAAAAATAAAGTCTATTCATTTAAAAACTTATATACAGATGTATAGGTATATTTAGGGCCTAAGAAAGCGGTGATGACTGGCAAAATGTAAAACAAATAGTGAAGAGTATTTGGGATTTTAAAGATGGGCTTGTTTTTTAAACTGGATTTTGTCTTGAAGGTAAAAACTTAGGAAGTTTTCATTCCGTTCTGGTTAAAGTAGCAAGGAGCTTTCTAGTTAAAGCGGTGAGAAGCTTCTTTCTGGGAAATCCTTGGGGAAGAACCCTTGGCTTTACCTAGTTTGTTTCACAGTGTGATGAGCAGAATTGCAATGATATGTGATATCCACAAAGCATTTTAGTAAGAAATTGATCTGTATGTGGGGAACGTTGGTCTCACCATCCAGAAAGATATCGTGGCCAAGGTTTGTAGATTGACCACCAAGCCTGTATCTAACCCTGGGCTGACTGCTGCCCCCTGCTGTCCGAGACCAGGTGGGGCAGGAAGCAAGGGGCACAGGCCATTGACATGCCCACTTACTAATTCTAAGGTGCTTTATTCTCTAATTCTTGGGGTGCTCAGGTGACCCGAAGCTATAGAAGAACCACTGTCTTTCTAGGAGCAATGCAGGAAATGGCCCCTCAATGACCCAAAGGGGGTTCCATGCCACCTGACTGAGACACGGGAGAACATCTGTGACTGACTTGTACCAAGTATTCACATTTGTGTCTTTAAGGTCAAACCAATGTTTAAGTAATTTTCAGGACAGTAGCTATAATTCTGAAGTTTGGTTCTAAATCTTAGAGCACATTCATTTTCCTTTCCTCTTTTGAGACCCTGTTACTCACTTCTCTGTTTTGCTTACTTTTCTCTTGGCGTTAAACCAAAGGCAATCTTCTATTAAGAATTTTGGCTTAAAGAAACGTTCTGGTAATCTTATTAAAATCTGATGCCACACAGTTCTTGTTAGATTGAGGCCAAAAAACGCAAAGTAAAAAAGTCGGGTTCTTTTTACTCTGCTAAGAGGTTGCCTTTTTGTTCTAGGACAGGCAGCCCAAATCATAGGTCTTATGTGGATTAGTTAACTTAGTACCAAAACATTTTTAGCAACTTCTCCATAGTAAAGAGTTACTGAAATTAAATCTGGGCTTAGACTCATAGCCAGACAGATTGCACACCTAAGCTTTGATAACCGTCTTAGAGTTTTGTATGATATGCCCAAGAGTTCTCACGTGATACCAGGAGAGTGAAGGTTCAGAGAGAGAGAGCACATCCCCAGGGTACCTGCATAAGCAGAAAATACATATATTTCTTACTAATTTACTGCCTATATGAATGCAAGCACCAGTACTCTGGAACCATGCTGCTTGGAGCTCTAAATCAGGGCTGTTCCAATATCCTGTGCCCTTGGTTCGCCTGGGGTCTTGTTCAAACGCAGATTTCGATTCAGTAGGTGTGGACGGGGCCTGAGATTCTGCATAGACTCTCCCAGCTGGTGCCAAGTGTTGAGCAGTAACATCTAAAGGTCAGAAAGTGTCCATTTAAATCCAACACTACTCAACAGACTGCTAGAGAGTATTCTAAGCGCTAAGGAGGACAGATATCAAACACACATCAAAGTTGTTTCTTTGAAGAGAATGCCCCTAGCCAAATTTACCTTTACCAAGTATCTGAAAAGTTAGAAATACTCACATTGAGACATCTCTCCTTTGTGATATATCAGTGTAATTACTACCTCATAGGAAAATGCTTTGTGTCTGATTTTGCTTGAATTCTTTCCTCTAGAGGGGGTGGGAGGGGGGCACAAAACGGACTGTTCTTGATGTCAGTGAGTCTTGCTTGTACCGTCATCTGGTTCTGCACGTGGGGCACGGAGGCTGGTGGCCGGGTGGCCGGCAGACATGCCTGTGGAGGATGGTTTGTCATTGGCAGGAATGGTCCACTACTGCCAAGGAGGGCGTCCCACCAAGTCTATACGTTTTTGGTAGGAGTTTTCCCTCCGAGGGGCTTGGGCAGCATGAGGTGAAGGTGCTCACTCCCAAGGGAGGGACTGGATAAAGGTCAAGGTGAAGCTAACGAGGCCCAGGCTGAGCGCCGGCACAGGACGGGAGCTGCGTTCTCCACCGAGGTGGACCAGAGGCGCCCAGCCACCTTCTGACTCAGTGTGAAATGCGAGGGTTTTTGTTTCACACGTTTTCCAGATTAACCAGTTCTCTTTCTTGTGTTTCAGAGGAGTTGTGTCCATGGTCATTTTGAAAATGACAGAAACCCAGGCTGGAGAATACCTACTTTTTATTCAGAGTGAAGCCACCAATTACACAGTATTGTTTACAGTGAGTATAAGAAGTAAGTGCTGTTTGCTACTCGGTACCCTCAATATTCTAAAGGAGCAGTTAGGACCCAAGAGCTCTTACCGGCTTCCCCAGACACATGAGCCAGGTTTCCCTCAATACGTAGTTGAATTGATTGAACTCGCTTCCACCACCCCATCGCCTGTTGAGATCCTGACGTGACCCACGGATGGTGAGAGTGAATGCTCTTCAGAACCCAGGGCATCCTCTATTTTCTGGCTCCCCGTTTCTTTCAGCGACGGATGGATGACAGGGAAGAAGTAGAAAGCATCTTGACCATGGAGTCAGAAGACCTGAGTTCTTATTCTGGATCTGATACGACCGCCTTGGGCAGGTCACGTAGTCTCTCTGAGCCTCAGTGTTCTGATCTGTAAAATGGGGATACCCACACACACCTCAGGATGTCAAGAGCTTAGAGCTGTCCAACAGAGCGGTCTGAGGCGATGAGAACGTCTGTCTGCTCTGTCCAGTAAGGTAGCCACTGGCCACATGTGGCTGGTGAACACTTGAAATGTGGCCAGCGTGACCGAAGTTTTCATTTTAATCAATTAAAAATTCCATTTAAATAAGCACATGGACCTGGCGGCTCCTGTGTTCATACAAACACCAGATCGCTACGCAAACCATCAGGAACAACGTGGAAGTTCTCACCCAGGGAAGCAGCTGTGCAGTTGGCCGAACCACCATCTGCGTGTCTCCTGGCTTCTCCTTCTTTCCACCCACTTACGCGCAGGCCTGCGGTTGTGTGGACTCAGCCCTGTACCCACTGGCTGCTTTACCCCACGTGACAAATGGGGACTAGCGGTGGAGGCATTCACATGGGTCCCGCTGCCTTTAGGGGCCAGGGCGGTGCTCCAGAAACTCTGGCTTTATCCATTTTAAAGCAAGCTCCCGGGCTACGCCTTGGTGTGTCTTGCCAGGCGGAGGCTGTGGTGCACGTGTGTCCGGCCCACAGAGGTGCGGGGCTCGGGGGAACCACGGCTCCCCTTGGCCGAGTCTGTTCTGCACCCACCATCGCAGGTGAACGGCTTGCTGAGAGGTATGGAAATGGGCACGACAGCCCGAGGCCGAGCGTGGCCAGGTCCACACTCTGGGCCACACCGCACTGGGTCTCGCACTCAGAGCTGCGAACAGAAGAGCACTCGTGGCCGTTTCGATTCCCCCAAGTGTCATCTGACCAGGGCTGGGGACAGGGTGTTAGGTTCCAAAGTCAGCCTGTCGGGCAAAACCCCAGCAAAGTCCAAATCGGTCAACATTTGTTTTGAAAAGCCTTTCAATTACTCTGATATTTATAGGACCAGAGCCCTAGAAGGTCAGAAGTCAAGAGCTACCTCTTGTTTCTCTTTGATTTTGGTCTTTTTCCCTGCCCCCTCCCCAGTCCCCGACCCCCCTCTGTGGGACAGTAAATCCTAGGTTGGAAGAGAATAAGAGATTTCTTGCTCTCTCTCTCTCTCTTTTTTTTTTTTTGTCAAGTGTTTATACTTGAATTTGTATAAAATAAATGGGCATCTGCTCTCTTTATTTAAGGTAACTTCTTTTCACTTAAGATTTATAATGTAAAAATAGCACAACAATCATTCAAGTTAGTTGTAACTGTTTTTAACGTGCTGCTGGGTGGTGGGATTCAAAAAAAATCAGGTGGGGTAGACTTGGCAACAGTCAACATGAAAAAGAGGAAAGGGTTTAGTGAACCACAAGTTCACTATGAACCAACAGTATGGCATGGTTGCTAAAAAAGGAAATCTGAACCTTGGCAGCGTTCAAGAAAATGTAATGTCTGGGTTAAGGAAATTAATGGAAAATTACTCTTTTCAGTTCTACAGTTTTTTCAGGTGAATATTGACAAAACAGAGCAACCAGAATAGTGAAGATCTTAGAATTCCTTGATTAGGAGCAGCTGAGGGAATTAAGAATGTTTAGCAGAGAGAAGGAAATATTTTTGAGGAGAGAAGAAGATTGATTGCAGTGTAACGTAGAGGAAACCCTTCTGGCATGAGTCAGGAAACCTGGGCTAACTAGTTAAAATGCCTTCGATGATAATGATATCCCTTGACCTCCGCATTTGATTTTAAGTATTTGAAGGATTTTCATGTGGCAACAAACTTCACTTGAAAAAAAAAATTGCTCTAGAGGGTAAAATTGGGACCAATGGTCAGCAATTACAGGGAGAGAAAGTAAAAACTACCAGAAAATGGGAAAAGATGTTTGGAAGTCACATAATCAACAAAGGATGAATAGCCATAATAGGTAAAGAACTTCTATAAATCAATAAGAAAAAAACCAGTAGAAAAATGAACAAAAGACATGAGTAGGCATTTCACTATTGTCAGTAAACATATTAAATTAATAACTGAGACATGCAAATTAGGGCCACAGTGAGATACCGTTTTATACCCAGGAGACTGTTGAAAACAAATTGTCATTATGTGTAAAGCAGAAGTGCTCACACTATATGGACCAGCAGTTGTACTCCTAGGTATATTGTAAAGAAACTTAACACACCTGCCTCACTAGGAATGCCCAAAATGTTCATAGCACCATTGTTGGTGATACAAAATACAGGAAACAACCCAACTGTCCACTGCAAGAAAATGGACTAATAGATTGTGATATATCCACCCATGGAACACAATGTAGTGGTAGCAAAATGAATTAAGCATAGCTACATGCAAAACCATGGACGAATCTTAAAAACATAAACTGAAGTTGTGAACGACTGCATACTGAGTGATGCCGTATGTTGAAGCTCAAAAACAAACAAAACAAACCAGTATATTGTTTAGGGCCACACATCTATGTGGTGAAATATGTGTAAAAGTATGAGAACGATAAACAGAAAATTCAGGATAAAGTTAACCTAGGCTTGAGAGACAAGGAGAAGCAGGACAAAAGTAGATTCAAAGATATTTGTTATTATTCTGGTTATTGAGCGTGGGTCCACGGGTATTGTTTTTATTATTATGTTTCAAAATTAACTCGTCATATATTCTTTGCTATGTATATACATATCTATAAAGTATTAGATACTATTTTTAAACAGAATTTATTATAAGGAGGAAGATTGAAATTTAGCATGGGAAACTTTCTTTGGAAAAGAAAAAAAGGTTTGTTGAAAAATGGGAGGATCGACTCTGGGAGGTCATGAACTGCTGTTCCTAAGGGGTCCGAGCAGAAGCAGAGAGTTTATATGTGAAGGGAGGGGGAGGGGGAGAAGGGGCAAGGGGAGAGGTGTGAGGGTCCAATGTGAACAGGAGGCTGAACCAAGCCTCTCAACTCTGTTCCAATTCTACCTCCATCCTACTCTATTTCTGCCTAGTTCTAGATACAATTATGCTAAGAAAGTTGGGTCTTAAACCATATAAGTATGTGTTATAAACTTTATGTTATTTCTACTTTTCTTTTTCCCATGCATATTGATATTTGTGTTTTTACGTGGCTTCACTCCACTAAACATTAGTTGTCTTTGGATTCATGAAATACCCAAAGACATTAGCATTAGCATTAGAATAAATAAAGACATTAGAATAAATAAAGACATTAGCATTAGAATAAATGCTAAAGTTAGCATTTCAGCCAGAGTTGAATTTAATATATTGGTGAGGAGGGATATGTTATTATATATATTTGGAGTGGAGCAGAAGACACCGCTACGGCACAAAAGGTTAACTTTTCTTCATGGTGCAGAATTCTTCTTTTGAGGAGGTTGCTAAGACAGTTATTTTTTTTTTAATGTTTATAATATGAAACATTTTTAATATTAAAACGTTAATAATTTATGATGCTTTAGATACACTGCTTTACACGTTAAGGAGACCTTACTTTAGAAAAATGGAAAATCAGGATGCCCTGGTCTGCATCTCGGAGAGCATTCCAGAACCAACCGTGGAATGGGTGTTCTGCGATTCACAGAGTGACAGGTATGACATGTGGAGAGAGAACTGCTTTTATGACTTTACTTTTTCGGTCTCTTTCTAATATAGTTGACATCATACTGTCTGTACAATTTATCACCCTGTTAACAGGAAACGTTGGCTTTTTTTTTTTTTTTTTGCGGTACGCGGGCCTCTCACTGTTGTGGCCTCTCCCGTTGCGGAGCACAGGCTCCGGACCGGGGCACGTACCCGTGTCCCCTGCATCGGCAGGCGGACTCTCAACCACTGCGCCACCATGGAAGCCCAGGAAACGTTGGCTTTTTAAAGAATGATTGGTGTGGGCTTCCCAGGGAGGATGGTGGGGGACACCTTAGTGACGAGCCCTTTGGAGCGCCTCGTCTGTCACGTCACTGACCTGTAGGACCCTCCCTGGATGTCACATGACACGAATAAAAGCCCTTTTAAGTTACACGCTTGTGGACTCCCTGAGCATTTGGTTGGGGAAAAAGAAAGGTCCAGCTTTTAGTGTATAATTCCCTATAAGTAAGAAATTCCCTGTGAATAAATGTTTAATCTGTGATTATGATGCTTACTCTAAGAGCAGTTTAATACGATTGTTTAGGGATGTAGAATGTGCCTGGGTTTGAACCCTGCTTTGCTTATACCTGTGTGGCCTTGGGCAAGTTACTTAACCCCTCCCCGCCTATCAGAAGAATGCGGGTGGGAGCAGTACTTACCTTAATACAATCGCTCTGATGAGTAAATGAACTGGTACATGTGAAGCGCATAGAACAGTGCCTGGCAGATAGTAAGTACCATATAAATGTTCACTTTTGTTTTTCATGCGTCATAGCTAAGTGCTCACAAAGTAACGGTTCATGCCATTTGAACCAGTTAGAATTTACCAAACCACTTTTATTGAAAAAGGGAACTAAAGAGAAGGAGAAAAAGTGAAAAATCAGGTTACCAAATAATATGAGCGGATCCCAAATTTTAAACGAACAAGAAAAAGAGATTACCTATAGATGTATACGTCACACGAGCACAGAAAAGAAAAGATTAGAAAGCTACACACAGCAAAATAGTAACCGTCGTTATCTCATGGTGGTAGGAATGTGGGCAATTTAATATTCTTTTCTTTGGGTTTTTCTGGATTTTCCAAAATAAACATAGTTATTGTTGTCTTATAATTAAAAAAAAAAAACTCAAGGAGTAATGCATAAACAAAGACGAGAATACATTTGACTAAAGTGATAAAGAGAAGAAATGTGACTATACACAGAGTCCAATAGCCGTATCTGCTTTGGGAAAGGTGATGGTTAAGGAGGCGGGAGAGGGGAGGTGGTCCCTCAAATCCCGAGGTGTGGCTGACACCCCTCAAGTGACACTGCCCTCTCCTCTCTGAGCTCCGGGGACTCTGGGGACATTTGCAACTGTGGCCTCTCTCCCTCTCACTGGCTGTCCTTTTCAGAGCTTCAAAGAAAGCATACCTACACCTTGTTAAGCTGTATTAAAACCTAATCATGCTTTTCCTTTTCTCCATTTTCTCTTTTTTCCCCCCTTTTCTGTCTTTTCTCAATTCTTCCATTCTTTCTCTTTAACAACCAAGAGGTCACCAAACACAAAGGCTTTTAAACTGTTTCATTATGTGATTCTCTCTAGTGTTATTCTAATTGGGTGAGATGAGGAATTACTAACTAGTTGTGAATTGGTTTGCCTTGTGACCTGCTCCTGTCTTTGCTTTCTTATCAGGCTCTTAAAATCTAGAACCTTTAATTTGGTTCTTCTCCTGAACATTCATTTGTAATTTTAAAAGATGTTTAATCAACTGATATTTATTTTTTTAATAGATCTTTACTGGAGTATAATTGCTTCACAATACCGTGTTAGTTTCTGTTGTACACCAAAGTGAATCAGCCATATGCATACACATGTCCCCATATCCCCTCCCTCCTGAACCTCCCTCCCACCCTCCCTATCCCACCCCTCTAGGTCATCGCAAAGCACCAAAGTCTGTCACACAGAATGAAGTAAGTCAGAAAGAGAAAAACAAATACCGTATGCTAACCCATATATATGGAATCTTAAAAACAAAAAAATGGTACTGACATTTATTTTTTAATTGCAGCTGTAAAGGAGAAAGTCCAGCTGTCATTACAAAGGAGGCAAGTGTACTCCATGAGTTATTTGGAACAGACATAAGGTGCTGTGCAAGAAATGAGCTGGGCAGGGAATGTACGAAACTCTTCACTATTGGTAAGACCATAGCATCATGTTGTTCTGTTCTCAGGGAGTGTTCCTTAGAGATGAGCTGGGACTAATCATCACCCCTTAGGTCCTTACTCAATTTCAAACATTCTATAGCTCCTTCAGGCCATTTCCAGTGTAATATTTAGATTTCTGTGGGTGCTCATTTCTTCATAAGAGCCTTGTCGGTCTCTGAAAGACTCTTTTATTTTGAGATGGTTGGGAACATTTGAGATGCCATCAAAATCTTTGTTCTGCAGAATGTTCAGGATATATCTTGTGATGAGGAAAAAAAAAATCACTATTTTTCTTACCTGGGGTGTTTTCATCTTCTAGATCTAAACCAAACTCCTCAGACCACACCGCCACAATTATTTCTTAAAGTAGGGGAACCCTTATGGATAAGGTGCAAAGCTGTTCATGTGAACCATGGATTCGGGCTCAGCTGGGAATTAGAGAATAAAGCACTGGAAGAGGTGAGAGGATGAGCTTCCATCCTGAAAATGCAGAAAAATGAACCAAGAGTCCAGGTGGAAATCACTCCATTCAAACTCTGTTTTATTAAAATCTAGGGCAGCTACTTTGAGATGAGTACCTATTCCACAAACAGAACTATGGTACGGATTCTGTTTGCTTTTGTATCATCAGTGGGAAGAAACGACACTGGCTATTACACTTGCTCCTCTTCAGAGCATCCCAGTAAATCAGCTTTGGTCACCATCCTAGGTAATGCGGGCTGCGCACGTAACCTGTACTCACGTTTTTAGTTGTTTTAGTGTGGAATGTAGGGCAGGTACTGCAAATTCTGCTTTCAGTATAATGTTAGTATCAAAAAGCTGAGAAAGAAACTGAATTAGGGGAGTTTTGTAAGTACAAGCTGCCCCTTCCTTTCCTTTTCTGGTTAAACCAAGCCCGCTTGAATGCCACTGTCTTTGCAGGCAGCACGTTGTAATGTGACCCTCTGTTTGTGGATTTTTGTCTTCCAGTAGGCTGGAAGTTTCCTAAGGACAGGAATAATCCCTTCTATCCTATACTCCCAGACCTGGCAGAGAACCAGACACAAACTCGACCCTTATTAAGCACTTGTTCTAAGAACTACCTGAGAACTGCCTCTCAGGGGTAGAGAGCAATGGCTGAGAGGGTGGGACATGCACTTAGATGCATGGAAGTTTGGGTGGGCTCTGTAGGATCTGACAATAATCACGCTTTATGTAATCTTGGAGTAGGTGGCAGCTTTCGGCCATCATGAAAATGCTAAGAAGTGAAGGGATTCTCTTATTCAACTAATAAGGAAGTGTTCCATAGGGAGACCTTGTGAATATCTCTGGCTAGACTATTCTATTTGTGACCTGAGATTATTTTATGTGGGATGTGTCGCGAGGGGGCCATTCTGGTTGAGGACAGGGATTGTCAGTGGGCCCCTCTGTGTCCATGGTTGGCCAGGCTGGGGGAAGCCCTTCAAGCCCTTGAACTTGTCAGCAAAATCTATAGGTTTACTTATACATTTCCTTGGGAAGAGTGTCAATTATTTGCATCTAATGCTGAGAGGAATCAGAAGGTGACATGCTCAGGCTTATCAATGGGGACAGGACTCCTGCGTTTCTTGTTAAACTATCAAATCTGAGTTTTCTTGCATAAAACTGCTGAATAAAAATTTATTTATCCTCTCAATATATTTCCTCCATATGAATCTCATTATCTAACTTAAAAATGCATTTTTTTTAACAGAAAAGGGATTTATAAACGCTTCCAAATCAAGTGAAGATTATGAAATTGACCAGTATGAAGAGTTTTGTTTTTCTGTCAGGTTTAAAGCATACCCACAAATCAGATGTACGTGGACCTTCTCTCGAAAAGCATTTCCTTGTGAGCAAAGTGGCCTGGATGACGGGTACAGGTGAGCAAACTCAGCCCGGGACACATCATCACTCTCGGCACAACCCTTCTGGTTGCCCTCGAGAAGAGCGGTTTTGTATTATAAGTTTATGCGCTGTGACGTTGACATTGAAGGCGAGAAAGCAAACGCCAGATGTGAGGACACAGTAACAGCACTTTCATCGGTTCAGATAGTGTAACCCACCGCACGAAAAATGGAAAGGATCATATCAGTCTGAGTCTGGCATTTTCTGAGTCACCAGATTGCTACTTCCCATTTGAGGGTACATACTATTGGTACACGGAGCCTCTCTCAGCCCGTTTGCAGATGACTGAGGAAGTAAAACCCCTTAAAAACAGGAAAACACTACCTATAGGTGTGTTGATTTAAGTTTTCAAAAATAAATGCAGAAATAGCCCAATGATGAGTGCTGAAGGAAAATCTTATTTTCCTGGAGATTTGTCCAACTGCAGTCAAGTTTCTCTTTGGAAAAAAAAAAAAAAAAAAGAACTCTCTTTTTTTTTAAATTGAAGTATAGTTAATTTACAATGTTGGGTTAGTTTCAAGTGTACAGCACAGTGATTCGTTTATACATACATACATACATATATATTCTTTTTCAGATTCTTTTCTATTATAGGTTATTACAAGATACTGAGTCCAGTTCCCTGTGCTATACAATAGGTCCTTGTTGTTTAACTATTTTACATATAGTAGTGTGTATATGTTAATCCCAAACTCCTAATTTATCTCTCTCCCCCCCAAAAAACAGCTCTTCCTTGTATTTCCTATGGCTGTGATACCCCTTATCTCTTAAAACTAATCCTAGGTAACAGGGTTTCAGGATAGACTGTGAGCTGAGAGGTACCTGTCATCTCTCCAGCGAGCCAGTGGTCGAGAGTCAATCACTGATGCTCAATAACGGGTCCATAAACCACCATAAAGGAATCAGCTGAATCACTGAATCAGAGTCAGTGGATTCCTGACTCCCGTTCCAAACATGCTGAACTAAAATCGAGGCACGATCCCAGATTCTGCATTTTTCTTTTTATTTTTTTGGCTGCACCACTTGGCATGCAGGATCTTAGTTCCCCGGCCAGGGATTGAACCCACGCCCCCTGCAGTGGAAGCACGGAGGCTTAACCACTGGACCATCAGGGAAGTCCCCCCAGGTTCCACATTGTCAATGAGAACCTCTGGTGATTCCCATCACGGGTCTGGATCTGTGCTGTTCAGTACAGTAGCCGGCAGCCACATATGGCTATTGGGAGCTTGAAATGCAGCTGGTCCCAATGGAGATGTTGTGTGGCTGTAACATGCACAGCAGATTTTGAAGCCTTCGTATGACAAACAAAATGTAAAATACCTCGATAATTTTTGTCTTGATTTTATGTTAAAATGACAATATTTTAGATATATTGAGTTAAATAAAATCTATTATTACCATTTACTCCTTTTTACTTTTTAGATAGCTAATTGGAAACTTTAAAATTACATAAGTGGCTTGTTTGGTTTTTTTAATAAATTTCATTTATTTATTTATTTATTTATATTTGGCTGCGTTGGGTCTTCGTTGCTGCGCGCGGGCTTTCTCTAGTTGCGGTGAGCGGGAGCCACTCTTCATTGTGGTGCACGGGCTTCTCATCGCGGTGGCTTCCCCTGTTGCGGAGCACGGGCTCTAGGCGTGCGGGCTTCAGTAGTTGTGGCTCACGGGCTCTAGAGCGCAGGCTCAGCAGTTGTGGCACACGGGCTTAGTTGCTCCGCGGCATGTGGGATCTTCCCGGGCCAGGGCTCGAACCCATGTCCCCTGCATTGGCAGGCGGATTCTTAACCACTGCGCCACCAGGGGAGCCCGAAGCGGCTTGTTTATATTCCTATTGGATAGCACGGGTCTAGGTGAAGAGTCAGAATAACCTCTTTTCATCTTGATTCTTCCGTTTGTTTCCTGATGACTGCGCTGTTCTATACCCCAAAGTGATTTGTGACTGACCCTTGTTTGCTTTTTTAAGAAGAGCTGTAACGCAGGGTTTGCATGGCATCGTCTGCCCTCTCGCCCAAACCTCCTAATGTGCGAAGCATTCATTTTTCAAGTAATTAAGAAAGCAACCTTTGGACGGACACATAGTCCCCTGATTCAGGGATTCTCAACAGCAGGCTGTTGACATCCTGGGCCGGGTAATTCTTCATTCTGGGGGTCTCCTGTGCATGACAGGATGTTTAGCAACGTCCCTGGTCTCCACCCATTGGATGTCAGTAGCACCCCTACCCCAAGTTGTGACAACCCAAAATACCTCCAGACATTGCCAAAGTCCCCTGGTGAGAAAAAAATTGCCTGGGGTTGAGAACCACTGCCGTGGAGGGGTCACCCCATTGTCATAAGCCCTTATGCTGAACCATCAAACTTTTGAAAGTAGAAGGCAGGGGGTCAGCCCCTCTCCTGTTAGTTGAGTTGACTACCTGTGTTCAGGATGTCAGTGCCGTCACTTTCCCCATCCTTCTTTGTATTGTGACCCCCTGTCAGAGAAGCTCTTAGTTCTACCGGATTCTCTTTTGAACCTGATTCAAAGAGATAGAGGATCCATTCCATTTAGTTCAACAAATATTCCTTTAATGTCTTCTTGATGACTCAATGCCATAAGGGGCTACAAACGTGAATAAGGTGATGTCTCCCCCCAACCCCCTCAAGTTACACAGGCACATTTAAGTGCCAGGGGCCACCTGCGAGGTCATTGCTGCTTGTGCTGGTGACATCTGGCACAATTCTTAAGATTTGACAGACTCACTAATTAGAGGACTGTGTCTCTGATCTATGGGTCTTGGAGCGATCTAGTGGGCTAGTTAATCTTGTTTCATCCCATGATCATACTCTGCACCCCTGACCCCAAGTAGTTATCTTCTGGAGGTAGCTAAATGAATAAATCAGGGCAGATCCTGATTTCTATAGTGATGTGTACCTCTCATTCAAAGTTAACCTCTTTTTCTGTTGAATCCCAATAGTGAGTTCATAACCTCCGTTGGGATAGGTGCTGTCATTTCTCTGTCTTTGTACAATGCCTTGTGCAGTCAACAGCTGTTGAGTAAATGAATGAATTCATCATCACCCCTAGAAAGCAACTCAAAGTGCATAGCCTGGGCCAAAGATAAGTCAGTGGCATACTCTTTGCACTGCAGGGACCATGACACTCACCACAACACCTAGCACATGGCACTCACCACAACACCTATCACTCAGTGTTTATTGTATTTAAAAAGTTCCTGAAGAACTACAGTATTAATTGGTGATAACGATGCACGGGGTGTGATGGGCCACTTGCCAAGGTGAGATGGAGTCTGCTTCATCATGAAAAAGATGCTCAAAATGTTGAATAAAAGATGAACTACAGGGGTGGGGGATGAATTGGGAGATTAGGATTGACATATATACAATACTATGTATAAAATAGATAACTACTGAGAACCTACTGAGAACCTCTGTGTGTATAGCACAGAGAACTCTACTCAATGCTCTGTGGTGACCTAAATGGGAAGGAAATCCAAAAAAGAGGAGATATATGTATACATATGGCTGATTCACTTTGCTGTACAGCAGAAACTAACACAACATTGTAAAGCAGCTATACTCCAATAAAAATAAATTAAAGAAAAAAAAAGATGAACTACAAAAATATTGAACACAAGTGCTCTAAATGTCATCTGCTCTCCACGTGAGGCTCTGTGTTGTGATAGGGGATGCAGACTAAATTCGAACCTGAGTTCTTTTCCATTTTTTTATTATAAAAAGTTCCAAATTTACTAATAAACTAAAAGAATAGTACAGTGAGCATCCTTTACCCATCACTTAGGTTCAACAATTTAGTCAAACTGAATTTTGTTTATGAAGTACAGTATTTTCATCCTGGGGCAAGAGAGGACTTTATAAGCAAAGTGACACCAGTTTTTATTTGTAACCGAAAGGTCTGTGTAATAACAGTACTACTGAAAAAGCTTTGGTGTGGTCACAGCATGTGTGCCAGAAATCTTACAGCTTCCCCACCTTCACAGCTTCGTTTCTCCAATTTACTTCCTCAAATATTACACCAAAGTTTATTAGGGCTTCCCTTTATGTGTTTACATTTTATGAAATCCTGACAGCCTGGTCTTGGGAAAAGGTTCTAGAATATTTCATCTTTTAGTTTGCCTAATTTTCTATCTCTGTAGACTTACTTATAAACAAATCTGCCTTAGCTTTTCCTAGTTTCACAGTTAAACACACACACACACACACACACACACACACACAATACGACTTATTAGGATGTTATAATTATTTAAGTAAGTTCTTCTGAAAGAGTCTCCTGAGGCATGCCCAATCCCTGTATTTTCTTTTTTCCCTGAAATATTTAATTTCCCAACTCTACCAAGTCGAAGTTCTGCCCACAACAGGCATTAACTGAGCACTTATCGGTACCAGTGGTGTGGTGGAGTCTGGGTTCTGGGTCGTGAGACATATTTCTTCTTAGGACAAAGAGAAAAGCAAACTCTCAAGTCGATAAATGATATGTGATTACAGGAGTGTATTGAGCTTCTTTAGGAGGACTTTTTTAGTTCCCTGAAGGAGATGAACCCTGAATGTATACAGAAAGGAAGGAAAGACGTTTGGGGACCGTAAATAGCGGTTAATAGAGGTAAATAGCGGAACCTCCAACCAAACCCTGCCCCCTCAATTGTAAGATACTAACCACATCATGAAGCCTCACTGAGACCAAAAGAAACTTCTTTGAGCCCTACCATGTGCCGATGTGCGGAGTCCTTTATGCGGATTATCTCATTTGATCCTCATCATCTCATTTTATTAAATATGGAAACAGGCAATGCTACTTGCCCCACACCTAGGGCAAAGTCAATACCTTTCATTCACTTTTATTTTCTGAAATTGCCTTTAAAAAAAAAAGAGAGAGAAATAGGGCTTCCCTGGTGGCGCAGTGGTTGAGAGTCCGCCTGCCGATGCAGGGGACGCGGGTTCGTGCCCCGGTCCGGGAAGATCCCACGTGCCGCGGAGCAGCTGGGCCCGTGAGCCATGGCTGCTGAGCCTGCGCGTCCGGAAAAAAAAAAAAAAAAAAAAGAAAGAACACCCATAATTCCACCACCAGGAATTATATTTCAGACTTTGTAACCACCATGATAGAAACATATAAGTATAGGTTTTTGTACAAACAGGAAATTAATTGTGCCATTTGTCACCTGATTTTTCACTTTAAAAATATCATCTCTTGCTGTGTTAATAAGTACATTATTATTATTTATATTATCATTTTAATGGCTTACCTTATTTACATTACCATTTTTATGGTGACACAGTATTCCTCTTTTTAGAAAATTTTATTTTGACTAACTCCTGTTGATGGGCATTTACTTTAGTTTTTTTTTTTTTCTTTGCATCTTTATTTTAATGTGATTTTCTCACTTAATATATACCCCAGAGTAAAGGTTCTAAATGTCTTTTTTATTCCAAATGATTCCCGGACTTCATAAGCCTCATAGTAATGACAATCTAACACATTTATCGTGTTTACTAGGCACTGTTATAAGCAGTTTATACAAAACCGTTTTAATAAAAACTCAACAAAAACTTCTCCTCTAACAACCATAAAAGGTAGATACTATCTTCGTTTTACGGATGAGGAAACAAGCACAGAGAGACTCAGTGACTTGCCCACGGTCACACCACCAGGCAATGGCAGAGTTGCCTGCAAAGCCTGTGTTTTTAACCATCACTCTGGTACTGCCTTTTGACACCAGCTCATTTCAAAAGTGTGAGATTCTCATACCTCGTGTGTAAGAAAACAGAAAAGCAGGCATGTGCTTTGGTTATTTGAAAAGAAAAGTGTGCTGCCTTATGAGATGTGCTGTGCTTCGCTCTTGGGTTTTTAATGATTATGTAATACTTCCCCAGGCTTGTGGGCTCCCCTGAAATAAAATACAAATGAGCATGGTATTAAGTAGATTGATATAAAGTCATCAGCACCTCTCCTGCCCCCTGCCCGGCTTTCTTTGTTTAACTCTGGACAGAAATGTGTGCAGACTGGGTTCAGCTTCAGCCAGGCTGTACCCCCTCCATGTCCTGCAGTCTGAGGGGGCAGGATCTGCTGATGGGGGTCTCCCAGTGCCGGGTAAAGTCACTCGCTCCTGCCAGCCCCTCACTCTCCAGTTTCAGAAGCTCCCAGCTTCCCCAGTCTGTGCTTTATTATTCCCTGTTTTCTGGTTTGACTTTTATCATCCCTTGCTCTTTGAATAAAGCATTTTTTATAGTGAAGTTACTCCCTGAGCTGCTGGAAGGACCTGCCCCTTTTCAACTCCCCAGCTCTGGGCGCTAAATGGAAGAGAAAAATCACCTGCATTTTGCTTGTAACAGAGGAGAAGTCCCTTCTCATAGTTGTAATGAGAATACATCTTCTTAGTCACCAAAGATATTTCAACTGTGAACTCCAGTTTCCTGATCTCCCATCTCATGGCCGCTGGGCATTTTCAGAAAAACCCCAGGGAAAAAGGAAGTTTGCAACTCCCTGGTACTAATCGGTTAGTCCCCTTGGAATTTCCAGGGGAGGGTCGGCGATGCAGTTGTTGCTTTTGCTGGGGTTAACTGCCATAAACAGGAAGACAGGCGGTTGAGACGGATCTCGATATTCCATTTTGTGTTCAGGCTATTTTTGTGACCGATTTCCTACCTGGAAGAATGAGAACGTTTCAGATGCTCTCTTGTCTATCCCATGGCCAGTCATGCTCCATTCAGACAGCACAAAAGACTTAGGAGGGAAAACGTTTACAAAACAGATTGGTCTGCGTGATAATCAATAGTTGTATAGGTAATTTCTTTTTTTTAATGTTAATTTTTATTGGATTATAGTTGCTCTATAATGTTGTGTTAGTTTCTGCTCTACAGCAAAGTGAATCAGCTATATGTATACATATATCTCCTCTTTTTTGGATTTCCTTCCCATTTAGGTCACCACAGAGCATTGAGTAGAGTTCCCTGTGCTCTACAGTAGGTTCTCATTAGCTGGTAACTTCTTTATCAAATTGATTGGTGCTTTTGGCATGGTCCCTGGCTAGCACACTGGCTTCTTTTTTATCTCTTCTCTTCTTCCTTTTCAGGGTCTTTGGCTATTGTCTGGTGAGAATTACATTTTCCCTTTTAGAAGCTCACATCTGTCTCTTCTTGGACCACTTAAACCCTGCCTTCATAAAGTCTGGAAATCGCATGTACCTATACTTACTTTTCTCCCTAAAGTTATAATTTGTCTTTCCCACGATCTTTCTGTCATTTCCAGTTCACCAGCCATTTCCTTCTGGCTGTCCAGAAGTAAGTCAGGATAAGAATCTCCCTTTTCTGGGCTTCCCTGGTGGCGCAGTGGTTGAGAGTCCGCCTGCCGATGCAGGGGACATGGGTTCGTGCCCCGGTCCGGGAGGATCCCACATGCCGCGGAGCGGCTGGGCCCGTGAGCCATGGCCGCTGAGCCTGCGCGTCCGGAGCCTGTGCTCCGCAACAGGAGAGGCCACAACAGTGAGAGGCCCGCGTACCGCAAAAAAAAAAAAAAAAAGAAAGAAAAGAAAAAGAAACTCCGCTTTCTGCTTTTTCAGCCTTCTTGTTAACAAGGCAAACAAAAAGCTTGTTCAGTGCTCACTTGATAGGAAATGAAATCTCCCATCACTATACACGGTCAGAATTACCTTTAAGCTTCCGAGTTAAGGATGCAGAACATTGGTGTCACATAAACCTGGGCTCAAAATCTCTATTGATTGCTAGGTGTGCGGTTTGACTCTTAGGAATCAGCTGGGACTCTGTTCTCTCCTTGCTCTTCACGTCCAATCCAGCACCTGCTGTTTCTTTTTGTCCTGGTGCCTCTTGGGTTGGCTGTTTCCTCTCCCTCCCCATTTTCCCTGCCTTGGACAACACTCATCTTTTCACAGTCTGAACTCTCAAATCTGAACTTTTACTTCTCCTCTCCTAAGATTTCCCACATTATACTGTAACTGCTCATGACTTGTCTGCCTTCGCCATCAAACTGTAAATTCTGTGAGAACAGAAACCTAGTTTTGTTAACTCACTGTTGTATTCCTGATGCCTCCCACAAATAACCTCTACCATTGACAGGAGAAAGGATGAGTGAATTCATGAATGAATGAATGACTTCCTAGGTTACCTCAACAGCTACCTCCAGACTTCCCCCCAATAAACTTTCCTGCTGCCATCACTCTAAACTAAAATACTGTTCATAACATTCCTCTCCTGCTCAGGAATCCACAGCATCTCCTCCCTGCTTTCTCCATCAGGTCGAAAGAATTAGGCTTGTTTTCCAAGGTCCCAGATCAGTTGGCGCCACCCTGCCCATTTAGCCCTCTGTTCCGCTCCATCCCACCCTGCACCTCTGCTCTAGCCAAGAAGCCTCCCCGTTTCTCTCCTTGTGGCCTTATGAGTTCCTGTCCCATGGCTTAAATCATTGCCGTTGCCCCCTGCTTGGATGTCTTTTCTTTACTCTCTCATGAAAACCAACTCACCTCTAAAGACCTAGCTCAATTCCTGCTTCTATGAAGCCCTCTGAACTTTTCTCACGACACTGGCCTCTGCCTTCTTTGATCTTCTGCGGGCCTTCAGTTTAATGCTTTCACTCTTCCACATAGGCAGGTTTTGTCCACCCACCTGGATTATGATATCTCTGAGGACCGGAGCCGTATTCATAGGTCTTTTGCATCCTACATAGTTCCTCCTGTTCACATTTCCTGTGTATACATACTTTTCCTTTCCTTTTTTACTTCAAGTAGGCTATATAGAGGTGGCCTAATTCAGTATCTTCTGAGCAAGGCTTAGATTTTCTTATTCTAAGGGAAAGTTTTTTTCTATTTCTTCAATGCACGAAGGCACATTCACCAGCTCCTCGCTTCCCCACCTCTCCTATAATATCCACCATCCCGTATACCTGCTAGGATTGGTGGGTGATCCCCAATACCATATACCTGGTAGGCTTGGGGGATGCGCGCTCCAAGTAGATACTAGAGCCTGCTGAAGCCACTCAAAGACGTCTGTACTCAGTGGATTTGAGCCGTCATCGCTGTCAATCACTATGTAAGTCAAGGGTTGGTCATAGGTCCTGCCTTGGACTAATGTCAGAGAGCTATCCTTTCAGGAGGCTGGGGGGTCCATGGGCTCCGCCACCTGCCAAGGTTCTTCCATATTTCCAGGAAGTCAGACTAGTCTGGAATGTATGTAACAGTAGGGGCCGGAACCTTCTTGTCTCTCTTAGCAGCTCCAGCCTAGATCAGTGCTTCTCAGCCTTTAATGTGCATGTGAATTCCACGGAGATCATCTTAAAATGCAGACTCTGAGCCAGTAGGTTTGGGGTGGGGCCTGAGATTTTGTATTTCTGGCAAGCTCCTAGATAATACCAGGGCTGATGCTGCCTGTTTGTGGACCACACTTTGAGTAGCAAGAGCATCTGGGAACCTCCCTGTCCACTGAACTTGAGAGAGCGAGTGTCTTCAGGAAGACTTACTCCCATGCACACCATTATTCATTTCAACATCTCCTCAAAGAATCTGGCTAAGTCTGTCTTTAATTCTTTTTCCAACAGCATATCTAAGTTTTGCAACCATAAACACCAGCCAGGACAATATATCTTCCATGCAGAAAATGATGACGCCCAGTTCACAAAAATGTTCACGCTGAATATAAGAAGTAAGTGAAGCTGTCGAGAAATTTTATTTTACGCTTGTAACTCCTTAATAATGTATTAACTCGGACCAGAAAGAGATAAGCCATGGCTTAGGGAAGGAATGCTACAAAAGTGTTTTGACATGCTGAAGTGTTTTGAAATTGTACTTTCATATCTACTGGCTTGTTGATATGCAGATCTCTTTCTGGGCTCATCCTTTGAAGCTAAGATGCTGATTCCATATCCTCTCTGAAGGTGCTTTACTGTGTGACTTTATTGATTTTAGTACTTTGAAAGGTCCTGTTAAGGAAAGACCAAAAGCCATACTACCTGCCATTTAGTTTTTTTAAATAATCTTGGTTTCTCTGGTCCATAAAAAGATGAGAGTCCATTTTGCTGGACTTTTTACAGGTGCTTCTCCTGAAGCTAAGACTCATTTAGATGGAGGTCTACACCTGAGCTCTCTCCAGGAGGGGTCTAGCAGGGGAAAAGGGGGTGCTCCCCAGAGAAGCTTAGGGCTGCCTGCACAAAAGGTGACACAAGGGGAAAGAGGACCCCCTCTGAGTCACCCTGCATGAGACACGCTCCCAGGAGCACAAACTGCGTAGAGTACGTGAGCAGCCTATAGGAAGCTGACTTTGAAACCCTTTCTGGAAAGCACTGTACTTCATGAGCTTGATTTCCCTGTTGTTTCTGCAGGGAAACCTCAAGTGCTCGCCGAGGCGTCGGCAAGTCAGGCTTCTTGCTCCTCTGACGGGTACCCGTTACCGTCTTGGACCTGGAAGAAGTGTTCAGACAAGTCTCCCAAGTAATGAAGACACTGGCCCCTCTTGTGTTAGAAGAACATCAAACTCTCTCTGACGTGTTGACTGTGTCTCATGAATTCAGTTTAAGAAGAAACGATGAAGCATTTAAAATGCTTACCTTCTGAGTCGACCGTAATTCTAAATGGTCATAGATTGTTTCTGATAACCTTTAATAGATGTCTCTTCAAAAATAAAAAAGATTAAAAAATAAATAAATAGATGTCTCTTGTAGACCCCACTAGAGAAACCCTCGCTTCCAATCCGACGATAGCCCCGCCCGTCTAAATGCTGTCTGCTGTTTCTTTTCAGCTGCACAGAAGAGATCACAGAAGGAATCTGGAATAGAAAGGCCAACAGAAAAGTATTTGGACAGTGGATATCAAGCAGCACCCTGAACATGAGCGAGGCCGTCAAAGGGTTCCTGGTGAAGTGCTGTGCATACAATTCCCTCGGCACGTCTTGTGAAACAATCCTTCTAAACTCACCAGGTAGACAGCCGTTGCTACTGTAACACACCACCTTCAGGAATTCGCTACTAGAAGTTAGTCCCTGTGGTTCGCTTTTATTTGGGGAGTTTTACAAGAGTGTATAGGTTCAGTGTGTGAGACGAGAAGGCTTTCTGGGTCAGGCAAGAATCCCCACTGAACATACATGTTTTGCAGGTCAAGGGCAGAGTGACTTCTACTGACATCATTGTGACTCATGAATTCAAGTGATGTGGGTAGAGCAATAAGCTCCCAGCATAATGGACATCTACCAAGAAATCCAGCTCTAGGGAAACAGATTTAGTAGTTTGGAGCCTCTACCACTTTCCATTTTGGTTAATCTCCTTATTTGCCTTTAGCTTCCCGTTTTATCATTTTGGGTTTGATATTTAGATCCCTCCTAAATTAAGCAATTCTGAAACCTGACCACCTACACTAATGGTTCAAAATCACCAGCGTCCCCAAACTAACTTCCCCACATTCGTCTGACAGCTTCATAGTGGGAACACAAATTTCTTTTTTTTTTTTAATTGAGGTAGAGTTGATTTACAATGTTGTGTTAGTTTCTGACGTACAGCTAAGTGATGCAGTTTTATATAAACATATATACATTCTTTTTCAGATTCTTTTCCATTAAAGTTTATTACAAAATATTGAATATAGTTCCCTGGGCTATACAGTGGGACTGTGTTGTTTATCTAGTTTATATGTAGTAGACAAACATCTTTTTTATACGACTTTCACATCCTGTGGGTTTAAATAGATGTAATTCTTAAAACCCCTAGTAAATGATGTTTTAAAATGGGTTCAGAATCATTTAAAATTTTCTGGGAAGGAATCGTTCTTTATATGAACCTGGCCTGATTTTCTGTGGGGATAGCGTATTAGTAGAGGGCTTGTAGGCTCCTCAGACAGGATGTGAGACACTGTAACGAGCATTCTGCTACAGTATCCACCAGGAATTCTCATCCACTGCTCCTTGATGCTCTTCTCTCGCAGGCCCCTTCCCTTTCATCCAGGACAACATCTCATTCTATGCAACAGTTGGCCTCTGTCTTCCCTTTATTGCCGTTTTAACCATGCTAATTTGTCACAAGTACAAAAAGGTAAAAGCAAAGGTAAACCGTCATCATTGTGTCCCATTTCTGAAGAACTCTCTATGGCTAATCGACTCATTATTTCATCTCTGAAGCAATTTCGGTACGAAAGCCAGCTACAGATGGTGCAGGTGACCGGCTCTCTGGATAATGAGTACTTCTACATTGATTTCAGAGAATACGAATATGATCTCAAATGGGAGTTTCCAAGAGAAAATTTAGAATTTGGTAAGAATTAGGTGTTCCAAATGCTTCTGTCGAGTTTCCTTCTTGTTGGAAAATCTTCAATATGCACTCACTCACCATGTGTCTTGCAGGGAAGGTCCTGGGATCGGGTGCTTTTGGGAAAGTGATGAATGCAACCGCCTATGGAATCAGTAAGACAGGGGTCTCAATCCAGGTCGCAGTCAAAATGCTGAAAGGTATGGTTACATCGATCAATAGCCACAGAGACGCACAAAGAGGGGAGGTGACGCCTCCCACCTCCTCTTTTCCATCATTGCTATGGTTACTGCTTGCCATCCTTCAAAGCTAAAAAGGGAGCGAGTTGGGGTGGGTGTCAACTAAGTCACGAATATAAAATACAAGTCGTGAACACAAAACGCCACCTCTTCGTCCTCTTCTTTCTTTGTTTAGGTTTTTTCAGCCTCAATATTTGGGGATACCATTGCTACAGGCAGCTGTGTGTCTTACATGTCGACACAGACTCTGGGTAGAAGAGGGAATTGGCGCCTTCTGTATCACTTCCCACTCATTTCTCATCCGCTGCCTCCTGGCTCTCCCTAACCTCCTCCCCTTAGTATCACTCACTTAGCAAGAGCGCCCCCAGCTGGCTTTGGCTAAGCGATCAGTGACCATCACCTCCACCATCACCACGAACCAAGCCTAATGGGCATTACTTGAATTTTTAGCAGAAATTGGCACGATTGACCGTTCCCTCCATCTTTATTGTGTTTTCTTCCTTTGGTTTCCACGTCACCATATTCTTCTGGTTTACTCCTACCCCTCTGACTGCTTCACAGTCCTTTGCTGGCCCCTCATCTTCTCACCCAGCTTCTCACCCAACGGAGTTCCTGAAGACTTGCTCCTGGGCCCCCTTCCCTTTTCACTCCGCATGCTCATGGGCTGTCTTAGCTTACCCGTGACCTCCTCCCATGTACCAATGGTTCTCACGATTGCACCTCCCTTCTGAGCTTCAGGTTATGTCCAAGTGCTTGGACGTCTCCAGAGTCCCTTGAATTCAGCTTATCCAAAGTGGACTCCTCCTACCCTGGCTCTCTGTCAGCCCTCCCTCTCTCACTGATTGGTTGCGAGTACCAATGACCGGCCATGAGCCACCCAGGCAGGCCAACCAGAAACCTAGGACTGACTCATCCTTGAAACCATCCTCATTCTAATTCCCTGTAGGCTATTCCTGTCAGGCTTCCTGCCTAGTGCCTCCTGAGTTATCCTCTTTTCTCTTAACCTCTGTTACTACCACCCAGACCAAGTCTATCCCTTCCGAATGGATGCACTAGCCTTCCAAGCAACTACCCTATATGGACTCTTACCTCCTTTAGGATTCTGAAGCCCAAGTGATGGTTATGAAATGCAAAGCAGAGCATATAATTTTCCTGCTTAACCTTTCCAGTTGCTTTTAATTTCTCTTGAACGGTCCACACAGCCCAGAACGACATGGCTGCAGCTCGCCTCTCCCTTCTCACCCCAGCGCTACAGCACAGCCGGCTCTCAGTTCCTCTGGAGTACCGTGGTCCCTCCCACCTCAGGGCCTTTACACAGGTCGTCCTTCCGCTTCCGCTTCCCCTTTCACGTCTTTAATCTCCTGCTCCTCCTGTAGATCTCAACTCAAATACCACTTGCTCAGGGAAGCCTTCTCTCACGCCACGGATGAGCTCAAGTTCCTTGCTAGATCCTATATCCCAGCTCTCTGTGGGCTTTTTTCCCCCGTAAAGTTGATCACAACTACAATTACATATTTGTTTAATTATTTAACTAATGTCTTAGCTGCCTCCGTAGTCTGTAAGCCTCATGAGGGTGGGTCTGTATGTTTTGCTATGCTGTCCTCTTTCTTGATCTTGGCCCATCCTGTTTTCAGGATGGCGTGTTCTTCTTCATCCTTCCCGCTGTGAATTCACCTGGTTAACTCCTAGTTGCCCTCAGGTCTCAGCGTAGACATTTGGTGTCCCCTTCCCCACCCTCCCTAAGGCTGGGTTAGGTGTCCCTCTTCTGTGGGACAACACCCCTACTTTCATTTGCCATGTGGCATTTATTTTTTATTTTTATTTATTGAAGTATAGTTGATTTACAATGTCATATTAGTTTCTGCTGTACAGCAAAGTGATTCAATTATACATATGTATACATTCTTTTTTATATTTTTTTCATTACGATTTATCACAGGATATTGATTATAGTTCCCTGTGCTATAGAGTAGGACCTTGTTGTGTTTCCATTCTATATCTGATAGTTTGCATCTGCTAATCCCAAACTCCCAGTCCATCCCTCCCCCACCCCCCTCCCTCTTGGCGGCTATAAATCTGTTCTCTATGTCTGTGAGTCTGTTTCTGTTTCATAGATAGGTTTATTTGTGCCATGTGGCATTTATGACACTCTACTGTAATTGTTCATTTACCTGTCCCCCCTTTCAAGGAGGCTCTAAGCTCCAGGAAGACAGGGGCTGTGTCTTTCTATCATTTCTTCCCCCAAGGCCTGGCACATTGCCTCATACACAGTAGGCATTCAATAAATTCTTGTTGAATGAATGAAAGTCAGGTAGTGGTATATGAAAGTGCTTTGAAAGGGTTAAGCACACTGTAAAAATATATGCTTTTGGTCACGAGAAACAAGACATGGACGACTGAAAGCCACGAATCCCTGTAAAACATGAGGCAGTGGAAAACCTGAGGTACAGTGGGTCCCAGTGCACACAGTGAAGGATGTCACTCCCAAGCCAAGAAGTTGCAAATTAGGATGCCCCTGAGAGCTCACACAAGTCAAAACAGATGACATCAAAGCTCTGGGAAAGCCACATAAAGGCTACATGTCTTCCAGGACAAAATAATGACACCTGGAAATAGCTAATCAAATGTCCATTGAATGTAAAGAAAAGTTACTCTATCTGTAAGAAAGAATATGTTAACAGACTGGGCTGCGGGGGGCGGGGCGTGTGCCTGGAGAGGGAGGCCCAGAGACCTTGCCCTTGCCTCTAGGGCTCCAGCACCCTCCCGGGCAGGGGTGTCCTGACCACCTGGGCACATTGGCCTCAATGACAGGAGACCTTTCAGTTCACCAGTAAGTACCTCCATGCTACACTTCTAAGCACGACAGTGAATACAATTTGCCAAGCTCTCTAGACTTACTCCAGGGAGAGCAAGTGGATACGTTCTAGCCTACCCAGCAGTTCTGTTCCTCATGGGCAATTAGGGACTCTCTTGAGAACTTGGTCAGTGGGAATTGGTCTTCTTTGACCTTCTCACCATTGGATCCACTGACAAATTTAAGATTCTAGACCTGAGGGTCACAGGCTGGAACCAACCACCCTTGCTGACATTCCCATCTTGTCACTCTATGACTTCAACAAATAAAGGTGTCAAAAAAAAAAAAAAAGTATGTTTCTCCTTTCAGCATAGTTATTAACTTCAACTGTGGAGGAAAATCATGTATTATTATTATTTTGTTTTATTTTATTTTTAAGGGTCAATTATAAAGATTTTTATTTTGTAGGTAGAGGAAAGTCCAGTAGAAAGGCACATTATTTGGTTCAACTTTCATGCAACAATCTTTGAAATTCTGCCTTAAAACATAGGGTATTATTATTCAAAATGTACGTATTATTGTACGTATTTTAAAACTTGTGTGCAAATCTACTCTGAACTGAGGAAAATTTTAATTTATTGAATAACCTAAAATACCTAATTTACTTCATTTTACATTTGTGATGCCCTGCCATGGACAGAAAAAGCAGACAGCTCGGAAAGAGAGGCTCTCATGTCTGAACTCAAAATGATGACCCACCTGGGCAGCCACGAGAACATTGTGAATCTGCTGGGGGCGTGCACCCTGTCAGGTAACCAGTTCCCACTAAGCACACCTAATCGAAAACGTTTTAGCGTGAAGACAAAAAGGGCGTTTGTTCTCGTGTTTCTCTCGTTCTCTCAGTCACAAGGTGGGCCCCCAAACCCAAGTGGGATTGGACACACCTCACTCTAGAGTCAGATGGGTCAGCGTAGACAACGCCTGTCTTCATCGGGATGAGCCACATATTCTAACCTACTGAAAGGGACTTCCCTGGTGGTTCAGCGGTTAGGATTCTGGGCTTTCACTGCCTCGGCCCAGGTTCAATCCCTGGTCGGGGAACTAAGATCCTGCAAGCCGCGTGGCACAGCCAAAAAAAACCCACAATAATAATAACAACGCTGCAAGTACGTTTTGTGGTGTCTCTCTACCTGCTCAGAGGGTGCTTCTCCCTGGCTGTGGAGCTGGCCCCGATGCAGTGCTGAGCTGCACAGCTTGGCCATGGCCCTGACTGAGCTGCTTCAAGTAAGGCGTAGCCAAGGAGGGGTTTCAAACTCTATTCTCCCAGAATCCAACAGAGCATGTGCTCTGATTCTCTCGCTTCTGCCTAGAAGTACCTGAACCCTGTGCCCAAGGGTCATTCCTTCTGGGACAGCCAGCCGGGCACTGGGACAGAGAAATAAAGAGAAAATGGATTTAAGAGGTGGCTAGGGATGTATTTCTCCCTCCTCGGGTAAACCGCAAACCAGCTTATATTTACCAAGTGCTCACAACGCAGTCAACCTATTATTCCCAGTTGCAAACTGGAGAATTTAGGTGGCCAGTGGTTCTTGGTGAGGCCACACGGGCCAAAGTGGAAGGTAACAGCTTTCCAAGGAGTTTGAGCAAAAGTCTGAAATTGAATTTAAAGTCCAAGAAGAGATAGGTTCAGAGAGAGCTGTACTCTCCCCAAGTCAGGGGAGAAGGGAGTTCTCACAGAGTATGGTTTCTGCCACACAGATGTCTGAAAAAAATTATTTGGTGTCTGTATACCTAGGATTAAAACTGTCACTATTTCAGGACCAATTTACTTGATTTTTGAATATTGTTGCTATGGCGACCTTCTCAACTATCTAAGAAGTAAAAGAGAAAAATTTCATAGGACGTGGACGGAGATTTTCAAGGAACATAATTTCAGTTTTTATCCCACTTTCCAATCACCCCCTAATTCCAGGTAAGAGACTGGGTCACAGTTTTATAATAATACATTACAGAACAGACAAAGTATGGTGGTTAAACACACCCCACTGGCCAGTTTCTAAAGGCCATCCTCCAGCATTTTGTGTGGTCTGTGGGTTCTAAGACCTAGAAAGGTCTCTTATCTTTCGTTATAGTTTCCCTGTTGATTTGAACAATGAGGCTTTCCCTTTCCTGCAGTACAGGTACTGTAGCTGAACCAGTTCTGTCCACCGGCGCCTAATCACCTCCTAGACGTAAATTCAGTTTTAGGAAAGGTGCATTATTCACTATGTCAGGCCTCCTGGCTGACACATGGGTATTGGTAGAAAGAATGAACCCCTTTCCCAAAGCCCTTGATATATTCCTAGAAAGTAGTGCAGGTCCTGGGAGTATTGCACAAAAGAGCTCTAAACTCATAAATCGGATTTTTAAAAATTAGGATGGATTGATTGACATAATGATGGGGACAAAATAAAGTAGTGGTGACATTTGTCTCTATGCTCTGCCTTGTATGTTCTGCCATCTGTGGGATCCTGAGTGATTCTCAGTCCCAAGAGGGCTGTAGGTTTGGCGGGATGCTCGTCCTTATCCTTGGAAATTTCCTGCTAATTACCTGAACGTCCTAGCTCGATGACATCCTTCTCTGAATGAATTCACAGGCACTCTGATAGAATGATTCCTCAAGCCACAGTGCATCCCTAGTTCCCTCCTACATGAAACCTCTCCCTTTTTCTAAATGCGGATTTGTCAGAGACTGTTAGCTTTACTGGGGGACTTTTGGAGGGTCCATTTGAGTTTCCTTGTTTTCTTAGCATGTAAGTTTCAGCTCACATCTCTGGCCTTCTAATGGCTGCGACAGAGACCAGCATCTTAACACCAGGGACCCCGTGGAAACCCCATGCATGTCTTTGTGCAGCTGCCCTTAATCATTTCACACCAAACTTCCCTTTTACACTCGTTTCTCAGTTCATATTCCCAAACTGAGAGGATTCTATAATGTCATCCGAATTCTAGAACAGAGAATCCGTGTGTGGCCAGGACTCCATGGTTAGTGACAACATGCTGGTCACTCAGTGCCTTTGATTCCTTCCAGTCACTGGGTATGAAACACACTGAAGCAATTACTTTTGGAATATTTGTGGTCTGAAAGCATTAAGCTATTTTCTAAAGATGTGGACATTGTAATTGGGGTAAACTATTATGCTGGAATAAACTGAGTCATTGTCTGTATATAACGTATACAAAATTCCTCAGTGAAGAGTTCTATATTATACACAGTAAAAGAGACTTTCCTTATTACTGTTTATTAATTTCACAGGAAAAGGGGATGAGCTTTACAAAGGCCAACTTGGAAAAAAAAAAAAGGATGCTGAAACACTAAAAGGTCTTCATAGAAGATCTATAATACATGGACTTTTATAGGGAAAGTCACACTCTTTATTAGCTTCGTGATTTCAGCGAATCATATTTATCTCACCCAGCCTAGTTTTTCTTTTATAAAATGTGACTTTGACACCCAGCTTGTAGGGTTGTGGGAAGGATTGAGTGAGGTCCTCTTTGAACCATAAGATTCCATACACATAACAGAGATCACTCTTATCCTCGTTCGACAGACAGGCTCAATTACACAGATGTGTTTAATGTCCACACACACTAAAAGGACTAGTTGATGCCATGCTTTTAATTTAAAAGCCCATTTATAATTGGAATTCATTTATTTGATGAATTGTATTTTTTCTAATAAAATATCTACTCAGAAGAAGAACATAAATAATGAACTAACTTTTTTTAATAGTATGCCTGGTTCAAGAGAAGTCCAAATACACCCGGACTCAGATCCTGTCTCAGGGTTCAATGGGAATTCATTTCAATCCGAAGGTAATATTTTATTCTAAATAGTAGCACTTCCAAATAGAAATGGATACAAGAGTTCTGTGTTAGCTATTTTAAAAAAGTGTGTAAATGCAAAAGCATGTTTATCTTTGCTAATGTCATCTATAGGCTTTATTAATGCATATTTGCTTTATAGCATTTTTTAAAAATAAATTTATTTATGGCTGCATTGGGTCTTCGTTGCTACGACTGGACTTTCTCTAGTTGTGGAGAGCAGGGGCTACTCTTCGTTGCGGTGCGCGGGCTTCTCACTGTGGTGGCTTCTCTTGTTGCGGAGCACGGGCTCTAGGCACGTGGGCTTCACTAGTTGTGGCTCGTGGGCTCTAGAGCACAGGCTCAGTAGTTGTGGCGCACGGGCTTAGTTGCTCCGCGGCATGTGGGATCTTCCCAGACCAGTGATCGAACGGTGTCCCCTGCATTGGCAGGTGGATTCTTAACCACTGCACCACCAGGGAAGTCCCAATGCATATTTACTTTAAAGGTAGTGAAAAGCCACCAGTTTAGTGTGTGAATTTTATGTCAATGTTTCTACTAATAAACGCTGAGGGCTATTTTATTTGATCAGGTTAGTCTTTTTAAAAGTCGTAAATTGGGACTTTCCTGGCAGTTCAGTGGTTAAGACTCTGCGCTTCCACTGCAGGGGGCATGGGTTCGATTCCTGATTGGGGAACTAAGATCCCACAAGCCACACAGTGCGGCAAAAAAAAAGAAAGGATTAACTAGAAGAACATTAAGGACTTCCCTGGTGGCGCAGGGTTAAGAATCCACCTGCCAATGCAGGGGACACTGTTCGATCCCTGGTCTGGGAAGATCCCACATGCCGCGGAGCAGCTAAACCCGTGCACCACAACTACTGATCCTGCGCTCTAGAGCCCGCGAGCCACAACTGCTGAGCCTGCGTGCCACAACTACTGAAGCCCACGCGCCTAGAGCCCGTGCTCCGCAACAAGAGAAGCCACCGCAATGAGAAGCCCGCGCACCGCAACGAAGAGTAGCCCCCGCTCGCCGCAACTAGAGAAAGCCCGCGCACAGCAATGAAGACCCAATGCAGCCATAAATAAATAAATAAATTTATTATTAAAAAAAAAAAACTTTAGTGGTGTCACACACACAATGAGGAGTTTCATTCCCCTTAAAAAAAAAAACAACATTAAGTGCACAAACAGTTAATAAAATGTAGTAGATAATTGGTAATTCTTTTCCCAGTGTGACAAAACTACCTAGTGCAAAAGAAACCCCTGACTTATCCCCAGAGAGCTGGAGAATTCACTCCTCTAACCAAAGAGAATCTTTAGGTGACCCTTCCTGGGCTGCACAGTTCTCTGCATAAATAGCTTAGCCCTGGTGCCGCCAGGAAGATGATGTAATAGTTCCATTTGTACATGAGGTGCTCACAGAGATTTATAAGACAACTTCTTTTCTTTTTTTTAATTGAAGTGTAGCCGACGTACAATATTATATAAGTTACAGGTGTACTATATGGTGATTCACAATTTAAAGGTTCTACTCCATTTAGAGTCATTACAGAATATCAGCTATGTTCCCTGTGTTGTGCAATATATCCTTGTAGCTTATTTTATACATAATAGTTTGTACCTCGAAATCCCCTCCCCCATCTTGCCCCTCCCCCTTCCATAAGGCAACTTCTTTGCATTTTGGCAAAAATGAGGACCAGTTGTATTTTACAGATGAAATTGAATACGAAAACCAAAAAAGGCTGGAGGAAGAAGAGGACTTGAATGTACTTACCTTTGAAGATCTTCTTTGCTTTGCATATCAAGTGGCCAAAGGAATGGAATTTCTGGAATTTAAGTCGGTAAGCTCCTTTTAAAAACGAAACTCACCAACAACAAGAAGATAATTTTGAAGAAGAGATGTGGGGTTTTCTTTTTTTCTTGTTTATTTTAACTTGCATCTCCTAAGGTCTGTCTTTCCCTCCCGTTCACAGTTGGAATCACCTAGGATGTTACATGAGCTCTTGGCTAATTATAGTATAAAGGTCAGGGATTCCTTATTAAATGACGGTTATCACAGCCCTCCCAGACGGTCCAACGTCCCTGAAGCTTCCAGATAGGAAGTCCTCAGGAATCCCTCCTCAAAACCAGGTGTAGCCCTGTCGGACAGTCACTTCAGGTTGTTTAGACTGTGTCCTACATTTGACCCAGGGGGTGAGCGGAGGCTCAGATCCCAGGTGCTCTTCAGGCCAAGCCAGCCGCCCAAAGCACCGGTGTCCCTTTCGAGAGTTTGCTGTGGGCTGGCAGCAGCCTTGTGGGTCTGCTAATCCCAGGTCCATTGGGGCTGTGATGTGAAGACCTCAGGGACCCCTCACACTGTGGACTCTACCCCAGTTTTGCACTCTTTCTATAATATTCTTTCAGTTCTGCTCTTCTCTGACATTTCAGGCGTCTGCTGCCTATGAACCGATTTCAGCCATTCGTCTGGCTACTTTCTGTCCTCGTTTTCTTCCCTTCCACTACTTCTCTTTATTTCCCCAACTTTTTCCTCTCCTTTTCCCTTTGGTCTCCTAGTCTCTTCCTCTCTCTCCTCCACTGCCCTCTCTTGGCCTCCTCTCTTCTCTTTCTCCCTGAATTTGGACAGAATAATTTCAGATGTATTTTTTTTTCTTTAAAAATGTACAATCTCCAATTGAATGTATTACATCAATTATATCCCAGTTTTAAGAAAAAGATTAATGTGAAATAAATCAATAGCTTTGAAGAACAAGAAAAAGACTCTATTCACGAGAGCAACCAAACTATGAAACAGGTTAAGATAAACAAGAAACACGTAAGATATATTTCTTTCATGAAGAAACCTGTGAAACTTGATTAAAGGGCAAAAAGGAAGACCTGAATAAATGAGTTCTGTTTTGTTCATATGGGAGAGATTCACCGTTTAAAAGAAAAGTCAGTTCTCACCAGATTAATCTGTATATTTCTCACAACCCCAGTTAGAATCCCAAGGTTTTTTTTACTCATGGATATTGAAAGTACATGTTGCTGTCTTTTTTTTCTCTCTCCCTTTCTTCCTTCCTTCCTTCCTCCCTCTCTTCTTTCTTCCTTTCTTTCTATCTTTTCTTTCTTCCTTTCTTTCTTTCTTTCTTTCTTTCTTTCCTCCTTCCTTCCTTCCTTTCTTTCTCTTTCTTTTTTCTTTCTTTCTTTCTCTCTTTCTCCCTTTCTCTCTTTCTTTCTTTCTTTCCTCCTTCCTTTCTATCTTCCTTTCTTCCTTCCTTCCTTCCTTCCTTCCTTCCTTCCTTCCTTCCTTCCTTCCCTCCCTCCCTCCCTCCCTCCCTCCCTTCCTTCCTTTGATTCTTCCTTTTTACTGACAGATCCTGGCCTCAGGTTTATTTGTCCCAATAGCACAGGAGGACACCAGCCCCACGCAGACAGCAGCCCAGGGGTCACACCAGTCCTTCTGTTCCCACATTGGCAGATAAAGGCCTCTACTCTGGAGCCTTTGTGAGGGCCTAGGTATCTTTGGGAGCCGGAGCCGGAGCCGGAGCTGGAGCCGCAGCTGCAGCTGCAGCCTTGGCCTTGGTTTGAGCCTCGGCCTGGGACTTTGGCCGGCAGAACCCGAGACCCTTGGCGATGCGGGAACGTTTCCTGAGCTTGGGGTGCGCAATGTAGGCGAGCTGTCTGAGCTTGCGGCTGCTCCCTCTGGGACCTTGGGTTTGGCCTCCCTGGGCTTTCCGAGAGCCTTGATATCCTCAGCAGTGCACGCGCAGGCCTGGCGTTGTTGGCCTGCACCTTCTACAGGCCCTTCTTGTTGTGCCTCTTGGCAAAGGGTACGTTCCTCGGGAACTCGGGGTCCGCCCCCTTAAGAGAGAGTTGTGATCGGGATTTCTTGATGCCGTTTCCGGGCCATTTGGGGACTGGCTGTTTATGCTGTGGTTCTTGAACTTGGCCACGTCTGCACCGGGGCCACAGATCCCGAAGCACCTGGGACCGAAGAGAAAGAGCTGCCGTCTTTACTTTTCTTTTCCACGGTTGGGCGTCCTCGTCCTTGCTCAACAGTGAAAAGAATCACTGTCTCAGAATTCTTCCCCACCCCAGTCCCCGGGCACTTTCCTCTCCTCGTGTTCCCTGCCGGCTATTGGAGTATGTCTCCTCTCTCACCTCTGCGTCTACAGTAGCACTGACACCAGCTTCTTTACAGACATTGAAGGCATCTGCCTCGGCGGTCCAGCCCGGTTGCTGCCTGTTGTTAAGTAAATTCTCAAACTACTCACGATTGGAGGTCAAGGGGCACTGCCTTTTCTCCCCCTGGGCTTGTGATAATAAGAATGTTTTGAAGTATATCTGGTTTCTTGGAACTCCCTCCCATTTTCCCTTTAGGCCATCCCCGTTCTCTAATTGCGTTAAGCGGGGGCTACTCTTCGTTGCGGTGTGCGGTGTGCGGGCTTCTCATTGCAGTGGCTTCTCATTGTGGAGCACGGGCTCTAGGGCGCACGGACTTCAGTAGTTGTGGCCCACGGGCTCAGCAGCTGTGGCTCACAGGCTCTAGAGCACAGGCTCAGTAGTTGTGGCGCACAGGCTTAGTTGTTCCGCGGCATGTGGGATCTTCCCGGACCAGGGCTCGAACCCATGTCCCCTGCATTGGCAGGCAGATTCTTGACCACTGAGCCACCAGGGAAATCCCTGTTTCTTTTAAAATCTTCCTCCGTGGAGTTAATTTTCTTGCCAAACCACTCGAATTAAAGTCACGTCATCTCTCAATTCAGGAACTCTTTCTAATTCCACCTTAGTCAACCTTCCCAAACTTCTAGTACTTTCCCTCTTTTTTTGATATTATGCCATTTTATTGCCAAAGGTATTTCCCATCAGAAAAGACACTGTCTCCACCCCACAGAAGAGTGCTCTGAAAACCCCGTTAGAGGCCCTGCTGCTGTGTCTCTTATTTATAGCAAGATATGCACCTTGCTAGGGTTGACCTGCTTTCTCAGAACCCGGCCCCTTTGGCCTCTGGGAATGTTCCCTAAGCAGCACCAACGGCTGAAGCATTGTTCACGCACTTAGTTACACATCGTGATGATGGCTCAGGGCCCAGTAAAGATAAGACACCTCAAGGAACGACGGTTCTGTCATCTGTAACTCCTACTGAACTTGAAATGAGAAGGAAGATTGTACTCTGTGATAATAGACATCCTGGTAAATAACACTCCCAGTTTGTTCCTTCTAGTGTGTTCACAGAGACCTGGCAGCCAGGAATGTCCTTGTGACCCACGGGAAGGTGGTTAAGATCGGTGATTTTGGACTGGCTCGGGACATCATGAGCGATTCCAACTACGTGATCAGAGGCAATGTAAGGCTGCTTCTTCTCACGTAGTTTTATCCTGTTATTGTGTGTTTTTGTCATCACTAATCTAAACATCTGCACTCACTGTAGTGCATTTGTGATTTATGTTAACCTCAGAAAACTTCCTCCCAGCAGTTTGCTTTCTTGGGCTTCAAAGGTTTTTCTGCAGCTTCACGGAAATATTCCATCTGTAATAAAAGTTGAGCAAAATAGCATCACACCTAGCAATTAGGGGGCTTTGAGTGCAATCCACATCTTAAAAAAAAATCTCATTACTTAAAACTCATTTCAGTTCCTTCATCTATAAAGTGACTATTGAGTTATGCTTTCATTATGGGAATAGGTAATTGTTACAAGACAGCATTTTAAAAATACAACATGTAAATTAAATATTAAATATACATTTTAAAAAGGCACAGTATTTAAATCAAATGTTAGTTAATGAATATTTGTCATCCTCTTACTGTTACACAGGGAGACCTAAAACATCACTGAATCTACTTGTTAAAAAAACCTAAGGACACATGTGTCACTTATAAGAGAACTACTAAAAATACTAGATGGTAAGATTGTGTGTAGTTGAAAGGGTATGGTTTTTGGGAATGACATTGCCTGGATTTAAGCCCCTGTTCTTTCTGGCTGTTCATTTTTGTGATTTCTCTCTGCTTTATGGCCCCTACTTGTGAAGTAATAATAATAACAAATGCTGGTATTGTGCTTACCACGTGCTAAGCGCTATTCTAAGTGCTTGACGTGTATTGACTCATTTGGTCCTCAAAGTACCCGTTTGTGGTTGAGGAAACTGAGGCACAGAAAAGTCACTTGCTCGTGATGACACAGCACATGGGTTAGAACATGAGTGGTCTGAGCCCCACGTCTGTGCACGAGCGTGATGTTACAGCATTTCCCATGAGGAGTATTCACTTGCCGCAGAGCGTTTATGGGAATAAACCAACCAGATTCCGTTGTCCAATACATGTTGCAAATCAAATTAAACTGTGTTCCCGCTAGAATCAGACACACAGCTGATTTTGGATCTGCACTTCCCTCATTGTAGCTGCGGTCTTAAATAGGATGAACTAATAATGGCTATGAAGTTTCTACCCTACTAGCTGGTGGTTTCTTAAGCAGGAAAGGGAATTCCATTTGGAACCACAATTAATCCCTTTAATTCATCAAATTAACCAGACTAGCCTGCTTGATTCTCCCAGCTCATCCTTTTGAATAGGGTTTAAAACAGGGTATCTTTCTTGAGCTTTGATTTTACTTGGCAGATTAAATGTGCACCGTTAAGGGCTCTCAATCCCTGAAAAAGAAAATACTACAAAATGCTCAGCCCCAGGAACCTCTCCGTCCCCGTGTCTTGATTCTAACCTGAGGCTGTACTAATTCAAAACTCCCCTTTCACGCTACTGAGAATTACTAAAACCACAGAAACCCGCCTGGTGTCATTTCTGGAAGCGATGAAGTAATGCTCCTCCCATCACATTCTTGTGGATGGCATTTCCACTAAAATTCTTCCAAGAAATGCCTTAACAAAGTACCCCACTTCCCTCTGGGGCAGTGCCTGGCTACGCAGCAGGAAGCGAGTGTCTACTGTGAAACTTACCAATGCCAAGTGCAAGCTTGAGTTTTAAAGGAATAAAGTTTGTTTGTTTAAGGCCACTATGTTACAATATTAATTTGAAAGTGAAAAAAAGCCCACTTGAGGAATACGATTTTCTCAAGGAAGCGTTAAGTGTGGCCTTAGGGAGAGAATAAAAGTCATCACCTAGCTAACGAGAAAAGAAGGAATGTTTGTACGTGGAAAATTCACCATTGATCTCCGCTTGGATTTGACACAGGCCCGTCTGCCTGTGAAGTGGATGGCTCCTGAAAGCTTGTTTGAGGGAATCTACACAATTAAGAGCGATGTCTGGTCATACGGAATATTACTCTGGGAAATATTCTCGCTTGGTAAGACTTGCAGTTCCCTGAGCCCTGGGCTTCTGCACTGTGCCCCCTCTGCACTCCTCCCCCGCTCCTAAGTCAAAGGGTGGAAGAAATGCCATGACCCAGAGCCCGCCTAGTCTTACTTCTGTTGCAGCCTGAGCCCCTTTCTTTTTACGTGCTGGTGTCCATTGGTCTGTCCTGCCTGCCAGAACGTGGCTTCTCCTGCCCAGCACCCCACAGTGCTGGCCCAGGGAGCCACAAACCCTCGTGTTTGCCAATTGAGTGAATAATAAACAACTGAAGGGTGAGTGGATGGTTATAGACCCTCTTATTTTTCTCAGGTGTCAATCCTTACCCCGGGATTCCAGCTGATGCTAACTTCTACAAACTCATCCAGAGTGGATTTAAAATGGATCAGCCATTCTATGCCACGGAAGAAATGTAAGTGTAAGTCAGACCGTAAAGCGGCTGACATCGGAAATTTACAGCCTGTCTAGCTCCAAACCCATGAGAAAAAAAGTAAAACTCTTTAGTATGAAGTTCCCATGATTCCTCTTAAGAAAAGGAAAGCACAGCAAAGCAAAGAAAGGAAAAGAAAAGGAAAGAAAACGCTTCCTTTTTGTTTTGGGGATTTCTGAACATAACTGAATGTTTTCTGGGTTTCAGCTCCTTTGCTTGAGGGACCCTTCTCCTGAATTCTGGTCCACACTGTATTTGTCAAAATGCATCATCTAATTTGTGCTTTCTCATATGAGTTCAAAAATCTAAGCTAGTACTTGCCTCAGGACGAACATGCCATAAACAACTATCTCCACAGCAATAAATGGGGCTTCGTTAAGTGGAAAGTGACCCATTTTGCTTCATTCAGATTTCCTATCTTGCTTCTTCTCCTGTTGTCTTTACAGATACTTTATAATGCAATCCTGCTGGGCTTTTGACTCAAGGAAACGGCCATCCTTTCCTAACCTGACTTCATTTTTAGGATGTCAGCTGGCAGATGCGGAAGAAGCGGTAGGTAGCAGCACAGCATCTTATAAAGTATCATTAGGAAGGAAAGAACTCTGTAACTCAGAACACTCATTGCTGATTTCCTAAGTGCCAAAGGTACCAAGTTGCCTTCCTCATCACAACTGGTCTAGGTTGCTCTTTAAAAGTTGTATGGGGTCAAACTCATAATCCGAAACTCAAAACAAAGGGCCACCCATCCTTCAATATAATTAGATTAAGGAAAGCATTCAGAAAAGTAAAGCTGCTCTTGTCCTGGAAAAAAAAAAAAAAGTTGTATGGGGTTAGATATACTTATGGATAAGTGTTTTTAGGGGGAAAGTAAAAAAGAAAAACTTTTCCTGAAGATTTTAGCCAATTGATTAAGAAATTAAATGCTTTTAAGTGACCAGTGCTGAGGACCAAACAAATAAATAAAACGTAATCCCTGACCTCCAGAAGCCACTGACTTTACCTAATTCGGCATGAAGGTTTTGTGTGGAATAATCATACAACTCAATCATGTAATAGAGTGGAAAGAGCATCGACCTGGAGTCCTGAGAGCTTAATACCAGCACTGGGCCTTAGTTTTCTTACCTGTAAAATGGGTTGCTAAGCTAGATGACCTTTGAGCTTTGGGAACTGGGAATTACTTTGCTGATTCTCACCCTTAACAGTACCGCCTGATGGAGTTAGAGGAACCATCCCCTAGACCAAATGAACAAAGGAACCTGGAACCCCCAATACCTCGGTTCAAATCTTGGCTCCGTTGTTTGCTTCTGATATGGGTTAATTAAGTCACTTAATCTTTGGGGGAGGGGTGGTCTCAGTTTCCTTATCTGAAATATGGAATTAACAAATCTTTGTGGATTTGTAAGGAGTAAATAAGGTGATGTATGTGAAAAGACTTAGCACCTGGGGAACACTTAGCAGGTGATAAATGTTCGTTAACTATGAATCTGAGTCTTTAAATGGATCGTCCGTCCTCTTTTTCTACATTATGAGGAGTCCATTTTCAATTCTGTAGTCTCTCCAGAGACCTGTGAGGGTGGTACGTGTCTTCTCCTCCTGTTATGATTTTGTTTTTAATCACATATGGAAATTCAGTATTGTCGGGGAATTAGGACAAAAAGGAGAGATGGAAAGCCCCCAGGGGACTCAGGCTACAGAGCGGATGACTTGTAAACAGTTAAGGACACTGTAAAATAAACCGAAAGCAGAGTTTTAGAGAAAAACAAGTAATGAGTAATTTTTACTTGCTGGGCAGTTGGGTGTGGCTCCGCGGCGGCGTTATTTGAGCTGAGCCGTGAAGACTGAGTAGCTTTTGGCTGCTCTCTGGGGGATGGGGGTGAGCAGGGTGCTCCAGGCTGGGTGAGTAATATAAATAAAGGTTCAGAGCTGAGAAAGTAGAATGGAAAATAATGGGTTGTAACTAAAGTATAGGGTGAGTGGGGGCAGGTGGAGGAAAACAAGACTGCAGAGCTGGTGTGACCAGCATGGAGGGTCCATGGCTGCTGAGGTGCCCTTGGCTTTGTTCAGGACGACCTTGATCTGGCCAGAGTTCCCCTCTCACATCCCCACACCCACAGAACGTCCCAGCCCGCTTCCCTCTGTTCGAGGGGCCTCAGAGGTATCAGGGATGGCTGAATTGCAAGATGCCCGTGGATGAGGATTCAGCTGAGGGCATCTGTGCCCCAGGACCATCCTCCACGTTTTCCCCAGTCTCCTCCACTCCCTGCCCCTCACGATGGAAGGTTCCTTTCCCTCCCAGTATCAAAGGCGCTGAGAGCAAGCTGAAACGCCTTTAGCTAAGTTAGAGGATGGGACCCCTTGGGTGAGATGAGCACCCCAGGAGGAGCCCCTTGCTCCTGCAGGTGCTGTGGGCTCAGTCCAGAAGCCTGGGAAGCAGACACTGGGATTCAGTCCCCACTTGCCGCTTGGCTGGCCACCTTCGAGACAGGCACATCCTGCACCTCGATGCCAGGCAGCTCCGCCCACAGTGGGCAGGCCCCTGCCCCTCCGTCTCTTCTCTTCACATCTCCTAACACGTCACGTCCGGTCTCTTGGGTGGGAAAACAGGCCGGCATTCCTGGCGCAATCTTTCCTTGCACCCACGTGAATGGTTTTTGTAGAATCTCTGTCTCGGCTTCATCACAGACCAGGAAGGAAGATGGCTCTTGGAGAACAAGTGAGACGGGGAGGGAAACACATCTAGAAATTTCAGGTTATCACTTTAGATCTAACCCAACCCTGATGGTACGGAGTGAGAGCAGGGAGCTCACTGAGTAACATGCTAAGGCATTATTCAGACACTGATGAACCAATGAGATTTTTAGAACGGACAGACGTGCTTCAATATCTGTCTTTGATAAAGACCCAGATCACTGTGGATGGTGACGGATGTTAACCAGATTCTTGGGGTGATTCTTTTGCAATCGATACAAATGTGAATCACTGTGATGTACGCTTGAAACGAATTTCAAGTGTAAAAACATGTCGATTATACCTCGATAATTAAAAAAAGAGCCTGATCAAATAGTTTCCCCTCTCCAAATTCTCCCCTAACTTCCGATTTCAGGTTCCTTCTTCTGAATCCCCTAACACTTTGTCTATCCCTCTCCATGAAACTCAAGTCATGCTGTGTGATAGTTTTGCTTTGTGGGTCTGTCTGCCTCCTCACTAGATGTGATCCATGAGGGCTAGGATGACGTGCTCTCGTCTTTACATCACCTGATGTCACCCCATTGTCCGGAGACAGTAACTGGCTATTAAATAAATGAATGAATGTCAACGTGAGAGTAGGTTAGTGACCACGTCTGTTTTGTTCGCCATGGTATACGCAGCTGTGGCATCGTGCTTAGTTCTCTCAGCTGTAAAATGTGTTGCTGAGCTACATGATCTTAGGGGGTACTAAGCAAATAGTTCTGGATGGAGGGAAGGAAAGGATGCATAAAAGTACGTTCAGGAAAACAAAGGCAAAAGAGCGGAAGTAAGGACACCAGTTAGGGTAGTTCCCTGGCGGTCCGGGGGTCAGGAGTCAGCACTTTCACTACCAGGGCCTGGGTTTCATCGCTGGTTGGGGAACTGGGATCCTGTGTGCCTCGGACGGCAACAGCAACAGAAACAAAGAAGGACACCAGTTAGGAGGTGACTGCAGCCGGAGAGGTGAGCAGACGGGGTGAAGGGATGATGAAGTGGCAGTGGTATGAGGGAGGGACAGGCATGCCTTCTGCTTCCAGAAAGGCCCCTGAACTCACGCCATCTCTCTTCTCCTATCAGCCCCTATAAATTATGGGAAATATATACATTTTAAAGATAGAACTGGGGCTTCCCTGGTGGTGCAGTGGTTAAGAATCCACCTGCCAATGCAGGGGACACGGGGTCAAGCCCTTGTCCCAGAAGATCCCACATGCCGCGGAGCAGCTAAGCCTGTGCGCTACAACTACTGAGTCTGTGCTCTAGAGCCTGCGAGCCACAACTATTGAGCCCGTGAGCCACAACTACTGGGCCCGCGAGCCACAACTACTGAAGCCCGCACGCCCTAGAGTCCATGCTCTGCAACAAGAGAAGCCACCGCAATGAGAAGCCCACGCACTGCAGCAAAGAGTAGCCCCCGCTCTCTGCAATTAGAGAAAGCCTGTGTGCAGCAACAAAGACCCAACGCAGCCAAAAATAAATAAATTTATTTTTTAAAAAAAAGATAGAACTGAGGCCATAATGGCCTCTGAAAGCAAGAAGGAGATCTTTGTGGACCAGAAATTATGGAAAATCCCCGAGAAAATGAAAGCAGTTAAGACTGAAGAGGGAAAACCCAAAACAGAGGCTTCTTTGAAAACACAAGGCAAAGTGCTTTCCTAAAAGGGTGGGAGAGGTATAGATTCTGCAGGAGCTCTGTGGTGGGAGCAGCCACACTGTTAAATAAATACAAGAATAAAATGGGTGTTAAATATGTAAGTATAACCACTGGTGAAGGAGAAATATAATACATAATCTCAGATTCAACAGAGAAGGAAAAAGGGACCCTAGAAAGCATGATCAACCTAACAAAATGGAAAAGAGAGAAAGAAAAGGAATTCATGACAATAGAAAAGACAAAATGGCAAGGATTATTAAGCTCATTTAAGAAAGAGAATTTCGGGCTTCCCTGGTGGCACAGTGGTTAAGAATCCGCCTGCCAATGCAGGGTACACGGGTTTGAGCTCTGGTCCGGGAAGATCCCACATGCCGCGGAGCAACTAAGCCCCTGTGCCACAACTACTGAGCCTGTACTCTAGAGCCTGCGAGCCACAACTACTGAGCCCACATGTCACAACTACTGAAGCCCACGTGCCTAGAGCCCATGCTCCGCAACAAGAGAAACCACTGTAATGAGAAGCCCGAGCACCGCAAGGAAGAGTAGCCCCCCCTCGCAGCAACTAGAGAAAGCCCACGTGCAGCAACAAAGACCGAACGCAGCCAAAAATAAATAAATAAAATTTAAAAAAAAAAAGAAAGAGAATTTCAAAAGTGGGTATGAACCGTCTTCCACATCTCGGGCCCTGGAGCCCTGGTAAGGCTCTGGAGAAGAGCGTTCCCGGACCCAGAAGATAGGAGTAGGAATAAGTAAACCCTTCTGCAGGGTAGGCTGCTGATGTGACTCACAATTCAAAAGTGCGTCCTCTCTGGTCCAGCAATTCCACTTCCCTCATTTATTCCAAAGAGAGACAAGGTCATGTGTGCACTTTTCAGTTTATGTGATACAACCAACCCATCAACAGTTTAACTATGGTACATCAGTACTGTGGAACCCTAGGCTGCCGTTAAAAAATGGGACATGCCCGTGTGTAGTAAATAGTGAAAAGATGTAACACATGTAACATAGGAGCAACATGTTTGTAATTCAAAACAAGGTTCTACAACAGAACCTACAGTCCCAGCCGCCCGACACAAAATTGTGTGTGAACAGCAAGCTAGCTATAATGGTGGCTTCATTTTTTTTTTATATATATATCTTTCTATATTGCTTATTTTATCTATATGAATGTGTATTAACTCTATAATGAAACAAAAAAGTAGAGCTGTTTTCATTTTGGACCAAAATTTTTAAAGTCACTAAACTCCCAAGTGAAAACCCAAGACATCAATTCTCTGTATTTACTGCGTAAAGAACAGATCTTTTTTGTGGCCTTTCTCTGAGTTTCTTAAAATTTATTTTATCGAAGTATAGTTGATTTACAATGTTGGGTTCGTTTCTGCTGTATAGCAAAGTGATTCGGGTATACATATCTATACATTCTCCTCCATGATGGTTTATCACAGGATATGGAATATAGTCCCCTGTGCTGTACAGTGGGGCCTTGTTGTTTATGCATTCTCTATATAAATGGCCTTTCTCCTTTATGGTTTTTCTGCATGGCCTCAGGATTTCTAGATTGAGATTTTACGTCTAAAAGAAGAAACAATAAGGAAATGAAATATTTGACTATGACTTGACTTCTCCATTAATAAAAGGATGAAATTTGCTTTGTCAATTCATTTGTAGAATATCCTCTAAGATCTATGCATAAGAAAAGTAACAATTGTCATGTAGGCATGTGACACGTAAGTCTTCATCAGATGGTAATGAGTGTCCTGTCTCTTTCCCACATGCAGATGTATCAGAACATGGATGGCCATGTTTCGGAACGTCCTTCTGTTTACCAAAACAGGCGACCTTTCAGCAGAGAGGTGGACTCAGGGCTACCCTCTCCACGGGCTCACATTGACGATTCCTAGAGAAACAATTTAGTCTTTAAGGACATCATCCCCCCCGCCTACCTTAAACAGGCTGTAGATTACCAAAACAAGATTAATTTCATCACTAAATGAAAATATATTCTCAACTGCTGCTTTGCTGGACTTTTCTCTAGAAGCGCTCTGTATTTACTCTTGTTTCCAAAGGGACTTTTGTAAAATCCAGTCATTCTTTGCACAAGGCAAGAAGAGCTGATAATTAACTTTATCGGAGCATCTACCTACATCCACAGGCCTTCCCAGTCTGGCTTGAGTGAAAATTGTGTACCTGAAGTATAGTATATTCTTGTAAATACAGAAGACAAAAGCATTTTGCTAAGGAGAAGCTAATATGATTTTTTAAATCTATGTTTTAAAATAATATGTAACTTTTTCAGCTATTTAGTGATATATTTTATGAATGGAAATAAAATTTCTACTATAGAAATGTTCGTTATGGAATTGTTCACATGGTAGATTTAGGGTGAGACTTAACTGGAGTCGTGAACCTACTGAAACCATGTCAGATGTTTTGTTTGTGCCTGTGTGTATTTCTCCTATGGTGATGGCTAATTCCTCTGTCATATTTTTGAAAGGCTCCATGACTCCTGCCCCCAGACTGTGTGAAGAACAGCCGATGTTCATGAGCTTTACAAAAAAAGGTGTCATACACTGTGTAGACTTCCAGAGCCTACGTTCATTAAAAAAAAAAAAAAACAACCAACCAACATTATGCTAAGATTCACTCATGATATTACACGGAGCTGTGAATATACAATTACTACTATTTATTCATTTTCACATGATATTTGAAGTTTTAGGGGTTGGATGGTGTAATGGGTTCACAGGCGTTCCTCACTGTATTATTATTTTTTAAAAATTAATTAATTAATTAATTTTTTGGCCGTGCCGTGAGGCATGTGGGATCTTAGTTCCCCGACGAGGGATCGAACCCGTGCCCCCTGTATCGGAAGCACGGAGTCTTAACCACTGGACCACCAGGGAAGTCCCCTCATGGTATTATACTTAATAACATAATTTTTGTACGTACCAAATATATTTAAAAGGCAATATTTTCTTAGGAGGGATGGCATTTATTTTATTTTTAAAGTTTATTTTATTGAAGTATAGTTGATTTACAATGTTGTGTTAATTTCTGCTGTACAGCAAAGTGATTCAGTTATATGTACACATTCTTTTTTATATTCTTTTCCATTATGGTTTATCACAGGATATTGAATGTAGTTCCCTGTGCTCTACAGTAGGACCTTGTTGTTTATCCATTCTCTACATAATGGTTTGCATCTGCTCATCCCAAAGTCCCAATCCAAGGAAGGATGGCATTGAAAAGCCTCTCAGGGGACCAGGTAGGGAGGGAAGGATTGGGTGTTTCAGATTAGCAGATGCAAACTATTAATAATGTAGAGAATGGATAAATAATAAGGTCCTACTGTATAGCACAGGGAACTATATTCAATATCCTGTGATAAACCATAATGGAAAAGAATATGAAAAAGAGTATATATATATATTATATATGTGTGTGTGTGTAACTGAGTCACTTTGCTGTACAGCAGAAACGCACAGCATTGTAAATCAACTACACTTCAATAAAATTTTTTAAAAAATAAATAAAAACCTCCTAAGGGAAAATGAAACTAGCCTCTTTTAAACCCAGCTCTTACCACAGGTTTAGTTCGGGTCAAGTTGTGTCCCTGCCATAACTACACATTTTTAAAAGGTGTCAGAACACAACCTACAAGCTCGGATCTTAGAGAAGCGTTGCTGCTACCGCCTGGACAGCCCCTGCCGCCGAGCCCTTGTAGGAATCTTGCCAGTAGGTGGCGCCCTGGGACCACTGTTTTCATGACCGAGCCAGACTCCGGGGCTCCAGCCTGCCCCTGGACAGACAAATTGTAAGAAGCAGAATTAAAGAAAAGGCCAATCCGTTGATGAGAAGGAAAAATAACCCTCTATGCAGACAACATCAATTCATGTATTCACCAACCGTGGGAATGATAGTGCATTTTATGTGCATTATTTAACATTCCCGACCGTCATGGAGCAGCCTGGGGTCAGATTCTTTCCGAGGACCTGGTATTTATTCTACACCGTGCATTCATCTGCGCAGGGAATGCGCTTTGGAGCTGCTTCTTGGAGCACCTTCTCTGCTTAATGTTATCTGAGCCTGGACTGGCTTCCTATACTGAAAACAAAGACTGTTTCCTAGAGATTCCCAGAATTAAGAAAAACACCCTGAGGGGCTGGCCTGCAGCAGGGAGATACCTGGGTGACCTCTTATCACAGCTGCAGCCCTTCTTCTCCCACCACCGCCGCTTGTGTTCCTTCCCGATCGAGCTTCTCTCTCTTCAGCTCTTCGTGAAGGACCTTCTCAGTAACAGATTTGTCTGAACTCGCCTGCCAGGCCCACTGTCGGTTTTGTCCAACATAAACGACGTATCAGAATTCACATTTGCCAGTGTCTGGGCCACAATCACCATCAGCAACAGAAAAAAAAGGAGGAGCTCTTATCACCTAAAACAACACATCTTTTTAGCTCCTGGAGACCCAACGTATATTAAATTTCAAATTAAAGAGGCAAAAAAATCTTTGATGATTTTTTTTGCACTAAAATATACATAATATAAAATTTACCACTTTAGCCACCTTATAAATTGATGTATAGTTGATTTACAATGTGTTAGTTTCAGGTGTACAGCAAAGTGATTCAGTTGCATATATATGTATATATACTCTTTTAAAAAATTTTTATATATTGAGATATAGTTGATTAACAATGTTGTGTTAGTTTCAGGTGTACAGCAAAGTGATTTGGTCAATTATATATATGTATATATATTCTTTTCCAGACTCTTTACCATTATAGGTTATTACAAGATATTGACTATAGTTCCCTGTGCTGTGAGTAGGTCTTTGTTATCTATTTTACACATAGTAGTGTATATATCTTAGCCATTTTTCAGTGTGCAGTTCAGCGGCATTAAGCACATTCACACTGTTGTGCACCTGTCACCACCATCCATCTCCAGAACGTTCTCATCTTCTCAAACTGAAACTGTCCCCATTAGATACTAACTCCCTATTCCCTCTCCCCCCTCCCCCAGCCCCTGGCAGCCCATCCTTTCTGCTTCTCTGAATTTGGCTACTCTCGGTACTTCATATAAGTGGCATCGTGCAGGATATGTCTTTTTGTAACATAATGTCCTCAGGGTTCGCTGGGATGCATTCTTTATATTGTGCTGATTTGTTGATAACACACTGTATTCCAGAGCTGTGCTGAAGGCTCCACATGGATTTTCTCATTTAACAAATTGTGAGGTGGGAGCTTGTTCTGTGGCAGTTTAACGGTGAAACGGAGACGTAAGCCTGAGAAGGATTAAGTCACTTACTTAGATCCGCGGAGACACTAAATGCAGGCCTGACCCGTCACCCACGCTGGCCACCTCCTCACCATCTTACCATCCACTTCGGCCCTCTGGCCTCCTTCTGCCAGGGCTTCATCTTGCTTTAGCTCAGTCCTCAGCCAATGAAATGAGTCTGGTAACAGCAAGATCACACGAGTTCCAGCTCCCAATTTGCTTCAAATTAAAAATGCATGTCTAGGGACTTCCCTGGTGGCGCAGTGGTTAAGAATCCGCCTGCCAATGCAGGGGACGCAGGTACAAGCCCTGGTCCGGGAAGATCCCACATGCCGCGGAGCAACTAAGCCCGTGCGCCACAACTACTGAAGCCTGCAGCGCTTAGAGCCCGTGCTCTGCAACAAGAAGCCTGCACACTGCAACTAGAGGAAGTCCACGCACAGCAGCAAAGACACAACACAGCCAAAAATAGATAAATTAATGAATTAGTTTTAAAAATGCATGTGTAGGAAAGCAATTTGCCTTCCTGGTATCTTCTTGAGAAAACTTCTGCATAAGCTCTGCTTGTGAAAAGTTAAGGGCTATAGTTGAAGGGAGCAGATACTTGAAATGTTTCAACTAAAAAGCTAAATAAAAATTTGTGCCTATTTAAGAATTTTCTCGATGTACTGCTAAAGGTCTCTTAAAAGAAAAATTATAATGAAGTCTGATATAATATATTCAGCAGCCAAAACATAAGAATCATGGCTTGAATGGTTAAACACAAATTACGAGGCTACAACTCTATATCAAGTAACGTAAGAAAACAATAGCTTTATCGATGCATGAGTCATATGCCATACGATTCGCCTGTTGATAGTGTACGATTCAGTAACTTAACTCTTTGCCTGGTTTGTTGGATGGAAATTGCCTGACCTCTGACCACCTTACGTTTCTTTGATTTGACTGGGGAAGAGTCAAACAGGGTTAATTGAGCCCCAGACTGCTTCAGTGGCCTGGCTCGCCAGGTTCCGCATCAGGAATTTTTAGTTAGGTTCTTTTTTCTGGATGTTGCTTCTATATCCAGGACTATTTAATACCTTAACCTTCTGTGTCTTAAAGGTCCCTCTGTTAGTAGTGGGCTATTTGGAGTTCCTACTGTTATGCAATAGATAACACAGAATAAAAGGTTAGGCTCCTGGTCTCCTGTCAGTGGCAGGGCCCTTCCCACCGTGATATCAGCATTTCCATGAGCAGAGGAGTTTCCACTTGCAAATGCAGATGTCTATCTCTCCTGCAGCTCTCAGAGGAACTGAGAACCGCCAGGCTCCAGGCCCAGGCTGGAGCACCTTGGGTGAGGGAGACCATCCACATGCAGAATAAGAGGAGAAGGTAGGTAAGGGTCGCACAAAGAGGGAGGGGACGCAGAGCAGTGGAGCCGGGACCCCTGCTCCCTCGGTTTCTACTCTGTCTTCTGTTCCCGCTCATCTGCTCATCCGAGAGCCTGGGACCAGGGAGGGAATAAGGCTGAGGGGGAGGGGCTAGACAGACCTCGCCTTCTCTTCCCCACGGTTCTGTTCTGAATTGCGATGCTGCATGGTCAGCGCTGGAATGAACCGAGGCTGAGGGAGCTGGTGGAGGGAGAAGGGGAAGAAGTGGATATTGGCTGTTAACTGGGTCTGCGGAAACCTGCAGGGATGGGAAAGGGCTGTGTTGACTCTGGTGGCAGAAGGGAGAACAGAAGAACACTCTGTAGCTGGTCCATTGCAGAGACTGTGCACAATACTGGCCAACACCTCTGCAGTGTTTTGTAACAGGAGCACTTTGGTACATTAATTCACTTCATCTTTGCAAAAATCCCATGAGGTCACTACTCTTTTGAGCCCCGTTTTACAGACAAAGAAATTGAGGTGCAGAAAAGTTCGATAACTTGACAAATGCCAGTGGGTCGGTGGCAGAGCCTGGACCTGCGCTCTCCCGGGTCCATGTCCTCCACACTGGGTTCTTTGCCCGAAACTGCAAACACACTACAGGATCCAGTGTGTTTCCACATACCTATGTGAGGTATACGATGTGCAAGTGTTAATCTGATATCTATACCTTTTTTCATATTTGAAGACGTGGCCTGTAGTGGTGGTACTTCTGGCCCCAGATTCATCCCCTTTGAAAAGCAAATTTCATCAACTTCTTTTCTGTCAGTCCTTCAATCATGACCCTTTGGCCCAGGCAGTCAGGGTGAGACCTGGGATGGGAAACGTCACAGAGTTAGGACAAAATCTGTGGCTGTTGATAGATTGTCACCTGCCTCTCGCAGACTATGCGGCCAATGTGACTGATTCATTAACGCTAATGTGGTTGCCCTCTTATTGAATTTTTTTTCTTTTTTTTTAATTGGAGTATAATTGCTTCACAATGGTGTTAGTTTCTGCTTTATAACAAAGTGAATCAGCTATACGTATACATACATCCCCATGTCCCCTCCCTCTTGCGTCTCCCTCCCACCCTCCCTATCCCACCCCTCTAGGTGGTCACAAAGCACCGAGCTGATCTCCCTGTGCTATGCAACTGCTTCTCACTAGCTATCTATTTTACACTTGGTAGTGTATATATGCCCATGCCACTCTCTCACTTCGTCCCAGCTTACCCTTCCCCCTCCCCGTGTCCTCAAGTCCATTCTCTACGTCTGCGTCTTTATTCCTGTCCTGCCCCTAGTTTCTTCAGAACCATTTTTTTTAAGATTCCATATATATGTGTTAGCATAAGGTATTTGTTTTTCTCTTTCTGACTTACCTCACTCTGTATGAGAGTCTCTAGGTCCATCCACCTCACTACAAATAACTCAGTTTCGTTTCTTTTTATGGCTGAGTAATATTCCATTGTATATATGTGCCACATCTTCTTTATCCATTCACCTGTCGATGGACACTTAGGTTGCTTCCATGTCCTGGCTATTGTAAATCCGCTCATTGAATTTTGATTCAGATGAAAGCCAGTGTGGAGTTAGCATGACTTTTGGAAATATGTTTGCATTTTCAGTTCTACAGGGAAATAACAGCAATTATCTTTATATTTTAAAATTCTGACCCCTCCTTTCCTTTGACTTTATCTTCCACAGTATTTTTTTAATTTTATTTTTTTAATTGAAGTGTAGTTAATTTACAATGTTGTGTTAGCTTCAGGTGTACAGCAAAGTTATTCAGTTATATGTATATATATATATTCTTTTTCATATTCTTTTCCATGATGGTTTGTCACAGGATATTGAATATAGTTCCCTGTGCTCTACAGTAGGACCTTGTTGTTTATCCCATTCTATATATAATAGTTTACATCTTCTGACCCCAAACACCCAGTTTTTCCTTCCTCCACCCCCTGCCCCTTGGCAACCACAAATATCTATGTTCTCTATGTCTTCTTCCACAGGATTTTTGTTTTGAGTATACATAAAAGGTATCAGGGTGAGAAATTTAATCTATGTGGTCATCTGGTCAACTAATTCACCCCATGGTGTTTATTACATGCCTCCTGAGGTCTTGGTTCTTGGCACCCAGGACACAAGCAAACCAGACACACTGTCTCCAGGCTCATAGAATTCACTGTGGCTGAGAGGTGATACGAAAATAAATAGAATAAGCAAGGGGATTTCAGATAAGGATAGATATATTCAGGAAGAAAATAACACATAACGGTGTCTGGGCGACAACTGAGAATGGGGCAGAATGATTCCTTAGACACTGCTTCTTGTTGAGTGAGAGTTTATTAGATACTTATTGTGTAAAGCATTTGAAATGCAGAGAAAGAGTAAAACATACTACCTGTTCTCCACAGCAGTAGCAACAAGACGGGACATGGAATTTCAAGCAGGTCGACTTGTGACCTGCCTGGGTTACCAGGGAAAACTTCCCTGGGACAACATTGACATGAAAATGCTAACGGCACAAAAAGTCTATCGAGCTTGAGTGCTGAGTGAATATGGCCCCTGCCGGCTTAGATGGTGGGAAGAGCTTGGTTGGATAGCCTTACCCCTTTGCAAGACCTCTGCTCCCTGGATTAGACCTTAAGCCTGTGTTTGTTGATTGCACAAGTACTCTGGATCGGCTTCTCCCAGAGGCATTTAAAATATGCCAAGCTGGTGTTGCATAAAAAACAAGCCTATGCATTCAGCAAATATAACTCGGCGAGCAGAGACGCGTCTCTCACTCACCCGGAGGGGAGCCCAGGTCCTGCTGCCGCCAGTGGAACACAGGCGATGGACATTGAGAAGGTCAACTCCATGGACTTTGGAGAATTTGTGGATGTGTTTGGGAGTGTCATCGAGAGATGTCCTCTGATTGCCCCCGCCGTGTTCGGTCCCAGCGCCCGTTCTCTGACTTGGAAGATTTAGAGCAGCACTTTTTTGCCTTTACTGATGCTCTTCCACAGTCAGGTAAGACTTTGGTGTTAGACACTGAGATTCTCAACAGAGGGATTTCAGATATGCTTATCAAAAAAAATTGGGGGGGGGCGGTCATGTGGCATTTTTTTAGTTTTTAATTTAAAATTTTTTAATAGTTTTTAAAGGTTACTTTCCATTTAATTATTACAGAATATTGGCTGTGTTCCCCATGTTGTACACTACATCCTTGATCCTATCTTACCCCCAATAGTTTGTACCTCCCCCCTCACCCTATATTCCCCCCCACAATGGTAACCACTAGTTTGTTCTCTGACCTGTGAGTCTGTTTCTTTTTTGTTATCAAAATAATTTTAGATATTTGAGCCCAGTTGCTTATCACTGGTATATATATTTAGCTCTCTTTGCTGTAAGGGTCAGTAAGTTCCTTCAGACTCTGTGAATGAGAATCAAGATTTGCAGTGTTAAGCGGAAACTGGAGTGAAAGAACGTTCGTTGGCTCAGGGAACATGGCTGTTAAATACTGAAGCTACGGGGTTACCAGGAAAGAGGGACAGGCAGTGGTCTCCTCAGGCCTCCCCGCGGCTCAGGGGCCAAAGGTCAGGCTGGGGGCCCACCCTCTCGGCCGTGTGTTCGCTTTGGGAATGTCCTGTATGCAACAGAGAAGACAGCTCCGTATCAGACTATCTCAGCAGCCCAGGGGAAAGAGCAAACGGCTGACATTTTTACCAGGAAGGGCCGGTTTGGACCAGATGGCGGAGGAAAGTAAACTGCCTCAGATCAGCAACTCCCTGGGGGAGTGAGGGGGGAAAAGACAAGAATCTGAAGGACTCCCTCTGCAGAAAGGGAAAGACATTGCTGATGTCCTTTGGGTAGAGAGAGAAAAGGAGGCACTTGTGGGTGTGGAGTGGGGAGATGAGGAAGTTTAGGGTCAGGCCAACCCCAGGTGACTCAGAAGGGCACACGGCCTCGTTCAGAGGCCGGATGTTAGGAGCCAAGGCTGCCTCCTGGGCTGTCTTCACGGTCCTTGGAGAAGCCTGGATGGGCTGAGGGGACCTCGAGGGGATGGGCTGCCTTCACAGAGGGGCTTCCACAGGGATCTGGGCTGAGAGAGAAGCAAATGTCTCTTCTTTTCCAAACACTCCTCACCTGTGCGCCCAGGGCTTGGACACCCGGCATGGTTTCTAGTTGTCAGGGGATTCTCCCAAATAAGGAACTCATTTTAATTCACTGTAGGCACATATAGGATGAGGGGAGGCTAGGGGGATAAAATCAAGCTGACAGGAATGTGGGCGCCCTGTTGATCCTCACCCACTTCTCAGGGCCTCTCCGAAGCCAAACCCTCAGCTGCCCCATTGGCCTCAGACACTAGGGAACCTCTGAATCCTGACCAGTGTCAGAATCCCACACCACCCCGAGGAGAGGATGTTGGGACTTGATAAAGGTTTGCTGAGTGAATGAATGAAATTGTTCCTAAGAGGATTTTGAAAGATGATCAATCTTGGTATTACCCCTTCCCCACACATTTTAACTGGGGTGACTTTAGTGGCAGGTCAGTGGGACAAAATAACTGGAGGGAGTTTGGACCACCTGGGTGTGTGTTTGCGTCTACACCTGACACAGGTCTTTGGTGGGACCTCCCTGCTGGTCGAGCCGCTTCTCAGCCCTAGGCTGGCGTCCCGGACCACTTGCCTCAGGCAGCTGGGAGCCGTATCTAATCACCTTCATGGCATTAGACAGATGACACTAGCAGTAGAAATAATAATAACAACCACTAAAATGCATTTAACCCTTACTCTTGCTGTTTCAGTCACCTTTCCAAACACCTCGCATTTAACTCATTTAATTATCATTATCATTTGATTATCATTATTATCCCCCTTTTACAGATAAGAAAACTCAGGCACAGAGAGATTAAGTAACTTGATCAAGGACACAGCTAGAAAGTGGTAGAACTGGGATTCAAACCCTGACACTCAACCCAACAGCTTTTGAAGGATTTTCCAGAGAATCAAAAGCAAAATCTAGAAAGTTTCTAGGGGTTGTATTTATTCATTCACTGATTTATTCAATTAACATTAATGCTTGATGTCCCAGACTTTATTTTGCTTTTTACTTTTTATCCTTTTTTTTCCCCAGCCCCCGGCCACGCTGCGAGGCTTGTGGGATCCCAGTTCCCCAACTGGGGATTGAACCGCGGCCATGGCAGCGAAAGCGCCAAATGCTAACCACTAGAACACCAGGACACTCTCTGGTGTTTTAAATAATCACGCAAAACGGGATTCACTGCATAGTCTAGCTTTACTCCTGGAATAGTAAGCAACAAACTGGGTGTCATAGAGTCTTTGAATCCTAAAACTAAAAGGGACCTTAAAGAGATATTCAGGATATGATGATCTAACTGGTCAGGGACTTGTTTTAGATGATCCAAGAGAACCCTCTACCATTAAAAGAAAACTGGAAATCCTGTTTTCTAGAGGAAGCTACGGTCGACAATCCATTTAGGAGACGCTATGATGATTATTGACCAGTAGGTGGCAGTCCAGGACTAATATTTAGCTCCAGCGCTGCTTGGCAAAGTACCCTTTCAAGCCAATCAATTCCTAATTCCCAAGCCAGAGGAATGGCATAGTAAAGGGAAGAAAGTACACACACACACACACACACACACACACACACACACACACACACACACACACACACACACACACACGGCTAATGACGAACCGATGCAATACTGATTTGTGTTAAAAATCAAAGAACAAATAACACTCTCATAACAGAGTTAATCATGTACCTCTTGGTGGCATTTCAGAATTGCAGTAACGCCATCATTCGTTATTTAATACTTATTTCAGAACACAGTTGTTGGAAGAATCAAAGAGTCGGGTACTAATAATTTCCTTAAATGTAGGCTATAAGGTATTTAGATGAGGCTATCAAAATGTGTTTGTTCGCTCAAAGAATACATAACGCTCCTTCCCCAGAGTGATGTGTCAGTCAGCAAACACTTACTGAACGCCTGCTACGCACGAGGAATTGTCGCAGGCACTGGGGATAGAGCCTTGAACAAGACAAGTCCCCGCCTTCAGTGAGCTTACATTCTAGTGAAGTGACACAGGATCAACATAAATTAACAAGATCATTTCAATTCTAGAAACTATTAGAAGAAAATTTGTAATAGGGTGGAAAATGTGTAATAAAAGAGGTCTTTCTTAGGAAGTGATATTTGAGTTTAAAACCAAAAGTTGAGAGGGAAGCTGTGGAAGATCTAGGACAAGGCCACCCTAACACAAGGAACTTGAGACTTTTGACATTTGGGGGGCACGGAAAGACCACGGTGGTTGGAGAATGGTGGAGAGTGGAGGGACAGGAGGAAAGAGGGGTCAGGCAGAGGGACCGTGGTAGCAGTAAAAGTGAGAGGTGATGGTCAGGTGAACTAGGGTTGGAGCAGGAGAGATGAAGAGATGTGGCTGGATTCTCAGGATAGATTTTAGTTAGAGCCAACAGATGTTTTTGATGGATTTGTTGGGGGAAGGCAGGTCAGAAATAAAGAGAAATTAAGGATAAGTCCTCCATTTTTAATCTGAGCAACTGAGTGGGTGGTGCTCTGTTTTCTACAATTAGAGGTTTGGAATTGAGAGAACAGGATGGAGGATGGGAGCTTGGTAGGTCTGAGATGCCTAGTCATCACCCAGATTAAAATATTGAGTGTCCAGTTGGCTCATAACAAAGGGACTCAGTGGAAAGCTGTGGACTAGACTAGATCTGGGTGTCGTGAGAGAACTGATGGCAGTTAAAGCTATGGGACTAGATGAGAACACCTGGGGCATCCGTGTGAATGCAGAAGGGAAGAGATGTGAGTACTGAGTCCTGGGGTACTTCGGTGTTAGTGGTCTGGCAGAGCAAGGACCAGTGACGAGAGTAGGTAAGCGATGGTCCTCTTCCAAGGAGAGAGGGCCAACCATGTGACATGCTCCCAAGAGGCTGAGAGAGAAGAGGACAGAGCGCTGGTCACTGGCCTGAGCAAGCCGTCCATCATCTGTGACCTGATGAGTACAGATTGGTTGGTGGGTGGGGCTGGAAGCTTGGTGGGGTGAAAGGAGGCGAGGAAGTGGAGATGCTGAGGAGACAATTCCTTCAAGGAGTTTTGCTGTAAGAAAGAGCAGAGACGCTGGGAGGAACTAGAGGAACAACGGGGAATCAAGGGAGGGTTTTCCTTTTGTTTATGGAGTGAGTGGCTCTAGGGAGTGTTTGTATGCTGATCGGGACAAGGCAGTGGTGGGACTGATGTTTGAAATTGTAACCTTTGAGACGGAAGGAGGGGCTGGCTCCAAGAGCACAAGTGGAGCGATTGGTCCAGACGACCCACTGCACCAGGAGGGAGAACACACCAGTTGGTACAGTGTGGGGATCCTGGCGGACCGTGATAGGCTTCCAGGCCAACCACCTACGCTTCAGTGGCCGCCACTGTCTGCCCTGCTCTCTCTTGTTGAAGCGAGGAGTGTCCGCTCTGTGCCGGGAACTCTTCGAGGTGCAAAGATTCATGGTGTGTGGTCACAGCAAATAGCGCATGTCCACACCTGCATCTCCAGACGTGGCACGCCAATGGCAGAGGCAGTACCGTTTCAGACTTTAGGAGGGACCGAAGAAAAGGCAGCACTGAGAGGCCGTGAAGCACGGGCCACTGACCAAACCCGGCTAGGCGTAGGCTTTCCAGGTGGAAGGGCCACAGGACTGAGGCAGCGAGGTGGCAAGTGCCCAGGTGAGGTCTCCAGCCTCCTACTAGGGTTTAAGGCCACGGCTGGGAGTGCCTGGGGGATGCAGCGCTGGGAGGGAACCAGGGCTGTGCCGCAGGCCAGTGCCCTCCTGGGCAGGACTCAGGGGTCAGTGATTTGGGGCAATAAAGATGGAGTCTTTGGCTGAATGAGGTCAGGTTCTATTTCTGCAGAGCTACCACTCGCTGCCTGACTCCCACCACCTCCTTTTGTCTGCAGCTGAGGGCTGTGTGTCTGTCTGTCTGTCTGTAAATCCTCTTTTCTAGTCTCTTTTCTTCTTCTCTTGGCTTTGTCTTCTCAGCCTCCTTTCTTTCCTCTTCCCCCTCTTCTCCCTCAAACAGTGGAAAACACATGCTTAATCCTGGGCAAACATTAACCCCAGGTGACGTTTTCAAGAGGGGAGACAAGCCCAGCCGAGTGAGAAGCGGGGTGCCAGGGCCGGGGTGCTGGCGGCCCTGCCCCACGCTGGAAAGGAAGGTCTGGTAGGGGCGGCCAGGGGACAGACCCCACCCCTGCCAGGCCCTCCGGTGGATAACCGCATCCTCCACGCTGGAGCTGGGCCTCTGCAGAGTAAGAAACGAGGAGGGGAAGCCGAGAGAGGGAGGCCTGTGAGAAGGCGGGGTCTCGGGCCCCTCACCTCCTCACCTCGAGGCGTCTTCGAAAATCTGAATAAGTAAGGAGGAGGCGCGGGGCGGGCCTGCGGTTCCGGCCTAGGAGCCGCCCAGGACCCCGCCGCCGCCCATTTTCGCGGTCCCGGCTGGGTGGGTTCGGATCGGATTCGGGTGCCACTTGGCCTCAGGCCTGGGAAGCCGCCCGGCACAGCCACCTCCCGGCCCAGGGCTGGGGGCCCCCCAAGCAGGGAATTTATCACCTACATTTTCGCACCCCCCCGGATCCGCTGGACGTGGGAAGTGGGAAGCAACCACTTCACCTTTGCAGTGCCCCAGGGACAGGGCCCAGGAGAGGGGTTCTCAAACGGTGGTGTTACAGAGATGGGATTATTGGTGACATGAGTTTCGTTTTCAACTCCCCTTAACCTCGAAGGGGCAGCCAGTGCCCCGAAGCCAGTGGTTTTGAGCCCAGGATCCTGGGCGGGCAGCTCCTGGCTCAGTGACCTTGGAAAGGTCACCTACCCCTTTCCGAGTCTCCCTTGAATCCTCACTTCAGTGTAGATGTTCCCCCCCAGTTCTCCCGCCTCTCAGGACATTGGCCCACGATTAGACGGTACAATCCCAATCATCCTTTACCTGTGCAGAAACTGTAAGATTTAAGCAGGGGAAGTTTATACCGTAATTAAAGGGAGGGTTAATGATCTCCTTTCCTAGTGGAGCCCCAAGCCTGACCCTAGCCCCAGGGTCAGATGCTTCCAGCCACATCGCAGCCCAGTTACACTGAGTTTACTAGGCCACATAATACGGCTGTTTATTGAACATTTGCTAGCATTAGGTGCTGTTTGGGTAAATGAATTGTCTCTAATCCTCACCACTACTCAGCAAGTTAGGTGTCATCAGCTCCCCTGTACAGATCCGGCTCCCTGCTTACCATATCTGAAACCTTGCCCAGCCCCAAGAATTCTAATTCTCTCTTTAGAGAGCTAAGCAAAATGATTGACCGGGGCTCAGGAAAACCCCGCTGGATTAGGACTTGAAATCCCAGGTATCACACCAGGGGTTTCTGGTTTTAGGCCAATGTTAGGAGAAGCTCTCTTCCGAGGAAATGTTATTCTCTGAAAGCTCTTTGAGATTTACAGTGGGAGAAGGGAAATGAGCCTCAGAAATGGTGCGTGGTGAGTGGGTGCTATTTTCCTAAAAGGAGGAAAGCCCCTTTCATTCAAAGGGCCGTAGAATTCGGCTGGAAATGGGTTTCTTTGCAGTTAATCCTCTGCAAAGCTCTTTGGATGCCTGATTCCAGAATCCCAGAACTCACACTTAGGGTCACAATTCCTGGGCATTTATTCGCCAAGCCCCACGGACGTTACTCCCATGGACCGTCCCCGCCCTTCTCCTTTGGAACAGAGCGAAACCCATTCCGTGGCTTTGGCAGGAAGTCTTCAGGCCCTTGTGTCCGGCCCTCTGCGACATCAAAGCCCCCCTGAGAGCAAAGGACTTTGAAAAGATACGAAACGCTCGGGCTCCCTTATCGCGTCCCTGCTCCCTCCCGAGCAAGTCGTAAATTCCGAGCCTCTGCGGCCTCTCCCCAACGCTCTTCTCGCTCCAAGGTCTCAAAGGACAAACTTGTCACTTACCGCCCCGCCCCTGGGTCCTGGCCGAGGCCGATTGAAGCGGGGATGGAGGGCCGCGAGGTTTGGGATGGGTTGGAGGGACGGGTGCGGGGGGCGCCCCGAGCCTCCTGACACCCCTAGTTGCCCCTCCTCACGTCCTGGGACCCTGCTTCCCTCGGAAACCCCTCGGGGCGCGGTACCGCGCTCCCGCCGCGTGTCTGTGCTTCTCCGCAGGCCAGGAGGGCGTCCTGCGCTGCCACCCGGACCTGGTGGGCCGCGAGCTGCAGCGGGGCGAGCTCAGCGCCGAGTCGCAGCGGGAGCAGAGCGCCGCGGGTCTCACGAGCCTGGGCGCGGCCGAGCGGCTCTGGCTGGCCGAGCTCAACGCGCAGTACCGCGCGCGCTCCGGCTTCCCCTTTGCGCTCGCCGCGCGCCTCAGCAACCGGGCGGCGGTGCCCCGCGAGCGGGCGCGCCGGCTGCACTGCCCACCCGCGCAGGAGCTGAACACCCCACTGGGCGAGGTGAAGAAGATGGGCCGCCGGCGTCTCGCCGACCTCCTCGGGAGCCAAGCCGCCGAGTCGTAGCGGCCGCGCTAGCCAGCGACCCGGGACGCACGTCGTGACGCGCGAGGGCCGCGGGCGCGCGCGCTGCGCTTGGAACAGCGTCCACACCCGCGCACAAAGGCCGGGGAGAACCGAGGCAGTCTTACGAATAATAAGCCCTTTGGTCCAGCTACCCGCATGCTCACGCTTTGCCGAAATAGATAGTTGCGTGCTTTTCGGCCCCCGCTCCCCGCGCCGCTCCCGATTTATCCAGGTCCCTGCTCCAATTCTTCACTCCCTTAGCGGCCCGCTGACACCAGCTTTTGCGGATTCCAGGGCGCTAATCGAGCTCTCTCTGGCTCCCCACCCTCTCCTGCAAACCCCAGGCGCAAAGCAAAACAGACGGAAAAGGAAGCTTTTATTCCTCAGCGGTTTGTCTGTTTCTTTTTTCTTCTCCCACCTTAGTTGCTGCACGCGACATTTACATGTGAGTGGAAGCGCCTCTCTGGCTCTGGGACACGAACGGGAGCCAGAGCTGGGACAGCAAAGCGCCGGGGAAGCAGCGTGCGGGGGGACGGCGGGCAGGAGAGAGCCCCGCAGGGGCCGGTATTGCGGAGGCGCCCCGTGGAGCAGAGAAGGCTGGGAGCGGGGGCTCTCTAGGATGGACGGGCCTGAAGTTCAGGGCCAGCGGCCTCCCGTCTCTCCCGGGGGGTGGGCCCAGGAGAGCTGGTTTGTCAGAGTCCTTGGAAACCATAAGTCATTAAACATAATTTTTAAAATAATTGAATAACACTCATTGAGTAGTGCTGGATATCCGCACCCCCCCCCCATGAAGATGGGACCCCATAGCACTGATAAAGCGGTTGATGAGGGAAGATCTGTGCCCATAGAAAGCTTTCTGGCCAAAGGAGGCCAGACTGGGCAGCTCTGCACTGGTGGCCAGAAAGTCCACTCACACAGGAGGAGCCCACCACGTTTCTCTCCCACCCCCCAGCCAGCCAGCCATTTGCACTGGAAGGTCTAACGAACCCCGACAAATACTCCGTGGGCTTCTGTTGGCAAAGGAGAAACAAGCCATACCGTCCTCCTCACCGCAGACGGGGTAAGACGTGGAGGCAGAGCTGGCCCTTTTGAAGACAAGAACCTCCATTAGTGACCAGCCCAGGTCTGAGGGACACAGCAGCAAGAAAACCTTTCCATAAAAAGTGGTGTGGCCGCACCCTTGGTTGGGGGCTGACTTCCACAGAGAGAAGCCACTGTGGTAGCACAGGGATTTTAATCACGGAAACCCACTCCCCTTTGCCATCTTACAGACGTTGCCCGCTAGTGGTGAGGGTGAAGGCCAGAGGCTGGTCAGCGTGGTAGGTAGGGGAGCCAGGAAGTGAGCTGTGACCCCACCGAACCTGTAGAACAACTCCAGGGCCTCCCCTGCCAAGGGCGGGCGTGTGCCAAAGCCTGCTCTGGATGTAGGAGCACCAGGTGCACATCACAAAGGACCTGGATGCAAAGTTGGGGCCCTTGGGCCTGGGGCTAGACGCTGACCTCCCTCCAGCCAGGGTGACTTGGGGGCTTTCCTGACACATGCGAGAAACCTGCCGCTTGGCGAAGAGGGTTTTCTGGTCCAGGATACAAGCGCCAAGGGCTGGGCCTGAGACTGAGAATAATACACTATATTGAAGGTACCTTGCCCAGCCCTGGGGTGAGTCCAGCTCTCAGACAGATGGAGCCCAAAATGCAGAGTCTGAGCTCTTTACGTGAATATGCTCAAGCTAAGATAGGTAGGGCTCCCCAAGGCAAGATTCTCAGCCGTATTTTTAGAACGAGAGGGGATGCGATCTGGCCCTCTCAAGGCACGACCTGTGTCTCCAGTTACACAGTTACCTTTCAAGGGCTCAAAGCTTGTCGGTGAAATTGTTTATTTCTGCAGGAGGGGATCCGGGTGGGGGAAGACGCTAGATCCGCCCCTTCAAAGGAGCTGGGGGAGAAGGGGGAGTGCCTCTTCCAAAGCCCCGAGCGCTCGCAGCCGCGCGGGCGGGAGGGCGCGGGACGCAGACGTGGGCGCCGGCAGGGAAGACCCCGGCAAAAGCCCCCGGGGGCTGCTGCTTTCTTCTCGGTAGGAGCAGAGAGGCCAGGCCGGCCCTCCTGCAGGCGGGTAACCTGAGGCTGCCGAGGTCTGGCAGGGCAGTTTGTTTCCTGCCACATCTTTGCTCAAACAGTGACTCGTCCTGGGCCTGTGCCGGCCTCGGAGACGTCTTCTGGTTTCCGCGCTCCGGTGCGCAGGACGCGGGAGACAAACCCCGACGAGCGGGGACCGCGACCGCGGACTCGGACCTCAGCGTGCGCGCCAGCCTGGGCGGCGGGGTGGCCCGGAGCGCGCCCAGAGATGTCGGGGGAGGGGGCGCAGAAGCGGTGGTGTGGATTCCAGGGTGAATAATTAATACTTTTACTTACTAATTCGTTATGAAAGCACGATGGCAATTCTAAGAAAAGTTGGAGAGCAAGGAGCTGATTTCAGCTCCTTTCAACCCCTCCACGCACGCTGCCTTCCGAGATGGGGGGCTGCTTCGCCGACTTTCACTCCCCCTTAAAATGTCCCAGGCCAGCCGGCGAGCAGGGGGCGCCCCCCCGGCGAGCGTCCCCGCTGGGAATTCCCGAGCTCAGTCCCACTCACCTATGTTACCGGGTAACTGAATGGGGGCTTCCTTTTCGTCACCCAGACAGGTACGCTTTAGGGTCTGGGTGTCCAAAGATGTGCATGGACACGGGTGCGGGAAGAAAGACAACCCAATTCTTGGCATAACCTTTCGTCATTTTAAATTTGACACATTGCCAGAGTTCAGCCACAGGATACGGGTTCCGATTCAAAAATAAAGACGAGCTCTTTTTCAGAAAGTATTTACTGTGGGACTGGAGTGGATGGATACCTTCGTTGGCAGTTGGAGAAAAATCTGGATGGAATCAATGGAAAACTCACCATTCAATAAACTAATAAACCGCAGTTAGCAGGTGCCTGTGAAAGGGAGAAATAAATAGGACGCCAAAAGAAAGCAGTCAGAAGTGTCACAACAGCTGAACCTGGTTGTTCTGCGACTCTTTGGTGTGAGTGGCGGGGAGTTTGGGTTCCGGCAAGGAGGCCAGTTGGTTTGGGGTTTAGAAGGCAGTGTTTCTAGGGTGGCACCAGCAGCCCTGTGGTAATTTACATCTTTACAGAGTGCTCCGAGTTACAAAGAGTGCCCCTATAGTAGCTCACTTAAGGGTCGTGACTGGGACAGCTAGCTGTGTGGCCTTGGGAACGTCACCCAACCTCTCTGGGCCTCAGAGTTCTCCTTTGTAAAATGGAAGGGCTACAGACACTAAGTCCTCTGTCCCCCCTCTTGGGAGAGTAACTTCCCAATGGGCTCAGTGACTCAAGGAGAGCTGAACCTTTATCTGAGCCACTTCCTTTAGCCACATAAAACCTACTGCGTAGGGGCTCCTAGGAACATATTTTCATATGACAAACAAAGGTCACTCTAGGCACGAGACATTGGGGAGTGAACAAGCGGTAACTCCACGTCAAAGCCACGTGAGACCATTTAGGTGTTGCTGGCCTGGGGGCCTCTCCTCCCCAGCATCAGGGTTTCCCTCTGGGGTGAGATCCCAAGTGCTCTGTGCTCATGCGTCACACAGAAGTAGAGTGTGTTACACAGCATCCACACTGTGTCCAGAGACTGATTTTAGGGGGGGAAAGAAAAAAAAAAAGGAAGAAAACGTGCAACCGCCATGTATTCACATAACTTTCAGCCAGTGAGCAAAACCAGATTTCTGCACCCAAATATCGGCCCCTTTCCTGAAGCTTTTTATTTTCCAAACCTCCTGGCTTTGAGGGGAGAAAAAAAAAATGTGTTCCTTGCCCTGCATGAGAAAGCTTGCTGTTTTCTCCTCTCTCCTGCACCCTGAGTGTTAAAACTCTAGTCCACCAATAACCTGCCACAATTTCAGGGACTTTTCCTCTGGTAGAGAGACTCAGTTTGCTTGGGGGAAAACATTCTTGACTCCACTGGGTGGAAACACATCTGCTCCTGTGCATGAAGCCCGGACAGCTGTGGGCAGCTGCGGCCCCTCCCTGCTGTTCAGGACGAACATGTTTGGCTCCTTTGTGACCTGGTGGGGCTGAGCAGGCAGTGGACTCCGGGGAGGCCTACAGAAAGAACACTGTGGTGGATTTCCTTCCCAGAGATGTTAGCCGAGCGGGCTGTGGCGTGGCAGGCCAGGGTGTGTTGGGGTCAAACCACCCATTATAGAGCCTTCCTTTGTGTGAGGGGGTTGCCCACTGAGTGCGATGGCCCAAGAACTCCCTGACTCCAAATTAAGTGGAGATTGAGTCGTTTTTCCACATCAGTGTAGACTGCCAAGGTGAACAATTTCATCAGACAGCACTCTCTTCCTTCTCACTCTTCCTTAACGATCCTGGGAATTCAGGTCAGTGCCGGGTGAAGGCTTCCTGTGTGGGGGAGGAGAGGCAGTCTGCAAGGGCTGCGTTATTTGGATAATTTCCTGGACCTAAAAGGGGCTTCAGAAAGTAGGCTTGCATGCTAAGGTGGATACAGACAGCCTGCCCCATCAGGGTTACAAGGGTCACGGGTGCCCCAGTTCCAGAAGCCACAAATATGGGGAAAAGCAGGGTCCCCCAAGCTGGAGCAAACACTGGGGACCTTTGAGCAGGGAGAGAGCCCTGTCAATGATCTGTGGATTCAAGGAGTGTCTCATCTGCCCGGAGGAGCAGCCCGCCCCTTCCGGTGCCTCCTGCCTCCGCCCCCCTCGGTGCCCCTGCCCTTGCCAGCGGCCGGGCTCCTGGAAGCGCCGACCCTCTCCAAGGAATGTGGAGGGGCCGCTACGCTGTCAGTAACAAAGGGACGGCCTCTTGATAACCCGGGGGGTGGCTGCCCCTGGAGTCTTCCGGACCCTTTATTTACCTGGGTCTCTTTCCCCCCACCCTCTCCTGCCCTAAATATCCTGCTCGGGCTCTGGTTCCGTGGGGTCACAGCTTCAGCCCCAGCTCAACCCCACCCCCGAGCGTCCCAAATAAGTTTGCCTCTCTCCAGAGCAATTCACTGCAGCTGCTCTGGAGACGGAGGTACGGGCTGGAACAGAGCCCTGAGCAGTGGAGTTGGGGACGACCGTCCAAGGTGGCTCTCAGCTCGGGCCAAAAGGCTCTGAGAAAGCTACCACGCTCCTTGGGTCTCCGCTGGGGAACCTGCTGCCGGTGGCACCTGCATCCTTCCAGGCCCCCACCCCTGCACCCCGAGGCTGGAGGAGCTGCCTCCCCTCCCCCATCTAGAGCAGGTTTCCAGAGGATAGGCACGTCACAAAGAGCTGTCAGAGGCTAAGCCGTGGGGATGAAAAGACACGCTGGCTCCCTTCCCATCAGCCACCTTCCACCCCTCTCTGACTGCTCCCACCACCCTGCCCCTGCAGGGACCTAGATGGGTTCTCTCCTGGCTGAGAGGGCAACCCAGAGCTGAGGGGACATTTCCACTCCAAGGAGCTTGTCCAAGGACATTGTTGTTGCCTCCTTTTCCCTCACCCACAGCCCAGGGCCCAGGACCATGGGTGGGACCATGCTACTGCCATGGGGGCCCATTTTTCCATGAAGGAAACCAATCAGTGTCCTTTCTCCAGCCATCACACCCCACACCCCCAAGTGAGTGGGCCTCACTGAGATCTGGCCAGCTCCAGGGCCTGGCGTGACCCCTGGGGACAGATCAACCCTGGCCGCTCCCAAAGCATTTGGGCAGGCAGGCCAGAGCCCTTTCTCCAGGGCAGAGCACAGAGACACAGCTGGAAAACCGGGACAATTAGCCAGCGGCCGGCGGCCGGGCCATAAAAACGCAGGAAGCGGCCACCGCAGGGCGGAGGGGATGGCTGTCCCCAATAAAGTGATTGTTCCAAAGAATGCCCACATTCCGAAGACACACAGGCTCAAGCCTGGGCCTTGGCTTCCAGAGCTGGAGGCTTGGGAGGGGGTTGTGAGGGGCGGAAAGAGGGATTGTGTCTCCCAGGAAGAGGAGGAAGATGTTTGCTAGATCAAAAGTCTGCAGTGCCCACCACTTAACCTCCCGTATCCCCTCCCCATCAGGACCGCAGACGCCCACCCCCCTTGCATCCCTCCTCCCCATTCAGTGATTTGGATTCTGTATTGGGGTTTGCAATTTGTTTCCTATTTTATTTCTCAAGAGGTCTGATGACACCCAGTTGCCCGGGCTAGGCCCCGGAGGCCCTCAGGGATGATCTGCTCCAGTCTCCATCATTTGAGTGGCCAGGTCGCTCCCCTCCGCCCCAATGTTAACCTTCTTCCTTAGGAAACACAGAGGACGGGGGACACCAGCAAGTAGGAGATCCCAGGGCCTGATCCTGCTTGGGCCTGGCTTCTCTGCACTCTGCGGCAGGGTGGGTGTCATCTGTAAAATGGAGAGGATGACTACGCCCGCTTTATTCCCGATCCAGGGAGGTGAGAGGATCTAGGGACATAAAGGACACTGGAAGGAGCTCCAGAAATGACGAGAGGAAGTGACAAATGCCGGAGAACGCTCGGCGGTGAGAAGCGACAAGGGCAGATCGGCAGGAGAGGGGCTGCGCCCCGCTGGTTCCCAGAGCGCTCAAAGCCACCCAGCCAGCCTGCCCAGCCCGCCGCCCTGGCCGCTGCGACTCTCAAATCCGAGTCTGGAAGCACCGTCTGGGCTCGGAGAGAAGGCAGACAGCGACCGCCGGCCCACTCCCCGAGGTCGCCAAACCGAGATGGGCGCCTGAGGGAGCAAGTCTGGTTGCCCTGCGCTCCTATCCGCCGTGGGAGGCCCCGAGCCAGGCCGCGCAGTACAGGTCCCCAGAGCCACCACTTCCAGCCCCTGCCCCTGGGACACAGCGCTTCAAAAACCAAGCAGGATCCTTTCTCAAACCTTCCCCACTCGGGGCTTTTCAGGAGCAATCGTTAGTGATGCCCCGGGGTTCCCTTCCCATCCCCTGAAGATGAAAAACAATTTTCTCCGGAGAAATGTTTTACTTTGCAAATGAGAAAGTGTTTTTAAGCCATAGGTATGATGTATGACATAAATACCTAGGTACATATTAACAGAAATTCTAGACTCCCTGTTCCTTGATTTTTAACCACGTATTTATATAAACATATAACTGTAACTTGCTTAATTTTCACAAACAACAAACACACCAGCACCCTGCTCAAGAAACAGAACGTTACCAGATCTCTAGCAAAAACCCTCCTGCTCCCCTCCATTACCGCCCTCCACTAGCCTGACTTCTGCCACCCCTTTCTTGGTTTGCAGTTAAGACTTTTGAATCTTGAGTGTAAATGCTTTTAAAATTTTCTAATTGCTTTAAGAACTTCCCTGGCGGTCCAGTGGTTGAGAATTCCCCTTCCAGTGGGGGTGGGTGGGTTCGATCCCTGGTCGGGGAGCTGAGAATCCCACCTGCCTCGCGGCCAAGAGACCAGGACACGGGACAGAAGCGGTATTGTAGCAATTCAATAAAGACTTTAAAGATGGTCCACATCAACAACAAAAATCTAAAAAAAAATTTAATTGCTTTAACTTGAATCCCAAATGTGAGACAAACTCGGAGATGCAACCTGCAGCTAGGGTCTTAATTTATCTCGTGTGGAGGGCCAGCGGTTTCCTTGGGGAAGAAAATAAATGATCAGAGGTGACAGTTGTTTGGGGCGCGCAGTCGTTCTGGCCAGGGGCGCAGAGCGGAAAGGAACCGGCCCATTTCTCCGGGCTCGCCTCGTCACCTCCCGAGTTGGCCAGAAACGTTGTCATCAAAGCAATGGCTTCCCTTTTCTTTTCTCTTTGGGATGGAAGGAGCTTCTTGACCACCCCCCCTTCTCTGCAAATGCAGAAACATGACTCCTTAGTCTCTAAACTCAGATACCCACCAAGATAGCTCTTTCCCCCCTCTTTTGCAAGTCTCTTGATTTCATTCTTTGAACCTGTGATTGGAGGTTAAAGTGCACCAGGTTGGAAGGAGGAAGCTCTTAACAATAAAGGTTTGAATATTTAGCTGTGATGGGTCGCTGCCCTCTCGCGAGCCCCCCCCCTTATCTTTTAAAATGCAAATCGTGTTTCGGGGGGTTGTGCGCCGGGTGCACGCTGCGCCTCGACGTCTCCAGCCATTGGTGTCTGTGTCATTACTAATAGAGTCTTGTAAACACTCGTTAATCACGTAAGGCCGCCGGCCGGGGCTCCGCACACCAGCCTGTGGCGGGTCTTCCCCTCCTCTGCAGCCTAGTGGGAAGGAGGTGGGAGGAAAGAAGGAAGAAAGAGAGAGAGGGAGGGAGGGAGGAAGGGAGGGAGGAGACAGGCCAGAGGGAGGGACCGCCTCAGAGGCAGAAGCGCCGCGAGGAGCCGGCGGAGCACCGCAGGCCGGGGCGCAGCCGCCCGCCGCTCCTACGCCCCCTCGCCCCTTCCCCAGCGCGGCCCCCGGCAGCCTCCCGCGTCCGTCCCCGGGCAGCATGGTGAGGTTTGCCGTCGGGCCCTCGCCACCATGTACGTGAGCTACCTCCTGGACAAGGACGTGAGCATGTATCCCAGCTCCGTGCGCCACTCCGGCGGCCTCAACCTGGCCCCGCAGAACTTCGTCAGCCCCCCGCAGTACCCGGACTACGGCAGCTACCATGTGGCGGCTGCCGCCGCCGCGAACTTGGACAGCGCGCAGTCCCCGGGACCGTCCTGGCCGCCCGCGTACGGCGCCCCGCTCCGCGAGGACTGGAACGGCTACGCGCCGGGGGGCGCGGCGGCCGCCGCCAACGCCGTGGCCCACGGCCTCAACGGGGGCTCCCCGGCCGCCGCCATGGGCTACAGCAGCCCCGCCGACTACCACCCGCACCACCACCCGCACCACCACCCGCACCACCCGGCCGCCGCGCCCTCCTGCGCCTCGGGCTTGCTGCAGACGCTCAACCCCGGCCCCCCCGGGCCCACCGTCACCGCCGCCGCCGAGCAGCTGTCCCCCGGCGGCCAGCGGCGGAACCTGTGCGAGTGGATGCGGAAGCCCGCGCAGCCGTCGCTCGGCAGCCAAGGTAAGCGCGGCGGCGCCCTGCCGGCGGGCGCCCGGGGAAGGCGCGGCCTCGGCCTCTGGCTGCGGGGCGGCGAGTGCCCTGTGCGGACCGGCGTCCGGGGCGGTCTGGGGACTCCGCGCCAGGGGGGCGGGGCGGGGCGACAACGTCTGGGGGCTCCGGCCCCCCCGGTCCCCGGCCCTTGCGTCTGGGCTGGCTGGGGTCGGGAGTGACTATTGTGGTCTCGCGAGCAGTGTTCAGTGTAGGACAGAGAGGACGCTTCCTCTTTCCTCCCGTCCCTCATTCATAACGTCCTTAGACTCTTGGGAGAGTCCCGCGAAGGGCGGCGGAGCGCGGCTGCACGGGAGCGGGATCGCCCTCCTCACTTGCTGCCGCTCGCACTCGCTCGGTTCGCGGCTTCCCTGGAACGCCCCCGGGCCGGGCTCTAGACCGTCTGTGCACGCCGTCCTTGCCCGTCCGGGCCACCCGGGATGAGTGGTGGTCTGGGGACCAGGAGGGCGGCGAGGCTGCGCGTGGGAACAGATTTGCCCATTCGGGGCAACTCTGGGCATCGGAGCTCCAGCGCGTAGGGAGACCCGGCAAAGCTGCTGAAGCTGGAAAGAAGGTGTTGGCCCCAGGAGCTAAGTAGGGAAGGCGGGGGCGCCCGGGTCTTTGAACCTTTGATCTGCAAAGGGGTTATTTCAGTCAAAAGCCGGAGGGCTGGGACAAGACACCCTGGGACTCCCCTCCTTTCTGCAGAGGGAGAGGGAGAGGAAGTCGTGGTGCAGATTCAGCCGCTGCTCCAGACACGGATCATTTCTCTGGAACCCTCCTTTCCAGGGTCTCCTCTCGTGTGTGTGTGTGTGTGTGTGTGTGTGTGTGTGTGTGTGTGTGTGTGTGTGTGTGTGTGTGTGTGTGTGTGTGTGTGTGTGTGTGTGTGTGTCTCGTAGGTTCCGGGTCTGCCCCTTCTGGTGTCGGAATGTGTGTCAGGGTGGGAAGGAAGTTCAGTAGGTGTGGTGAGAGAGTCCTGTTGGGTCCCTTTTACTCCACGAAGTCTTTCCCAGCCTTCTGCACTTCCGCTTTTTTCTCTTCCCTCCTTTCTGGCCCAGCCCGGCCCGCACGCAGGTTATGGACACTTTGCAGAAGTTTATAGCCAATTACAGCCGTATAAATCAGAGCAGCCGTTGGAGGCTGTCTCTGGGCCTCGGTTTTTACGTCACTGGGCACATGCCAGGACCGACCAGGTGGGAAATGCGGCGGCCCGGGGAGAAGGCCTCAGGGCAGACCTGGAACCTCGGCTGAGTCCCTTCCCCAAGAGGAGGCGCCCTCGCCTGCACAGAGCGCGCTCCAAGGAAGGCTCTTTGCCACAGAACCTGCCTGGGGCGCAGCCGGCGGGGCTGGGGCGGCCTAAGGGAGACCCTTGGCCAGTCCCGGGAGAGTGACCGCGGAGCAGGGGCGGGCGGGGGTGAGGAGAGGGAGGGGAGCCGCAGGAGCCCAGGCCGCGGGGTCAGCAGATGAGAGGCCGCTGTGAAGTCCCGCGCCGAGGTGGCAAGACCGCAGTCGGCGCCGGGCGCCCTTGTGATGCTAATGTGGGGAGACCGCGGCCCGCGGGCCGGAGCCCGACTCCTCTGCGGAGTGTCATCTGTCAAGGGGCGAGGGGGGGGTGGTACTCCGCCCGGCCCGCTTTGATATACACCTTCCCAGCCCTGCCATTGTCTCTTTTAGGGCCCGGAAAGAGGGTGGTGACTTTCGCAGTCAATAATGAATTCTGACAAGTCCCTCTCATCTCTCCCCTCTTCTAGTCCCCGCCTTGGTTCCCAGAGGGTGCGGGGAGCCTCCAAGGCCCTTGGGGCGCTGGCCGCGGGGCGCACAGGGGTCCTGGTCACCGCGTCCCCCGGTCCCTCTGGGATACGGAAAAGGCAGCCCCCCAGCCAGAGCCGCTCCCAAGTACCTCAAGGCCACTATCGCTGCTGGAGAGTTCGGCTGGGAGAACTTTGCGCCCGGCTCTCCAGCCCTGGAGGTTGTCCTTTGTGGCTCCAACCTGGCTCCGGTGCCAGCCCCGCCTTATACTATCTGCGTGACCTAGTCTGATTCTCAGTTTGCTCCTCTGTACGAAGGGGCCACTACCGCTGGCAGCTCGAGTGGGTTGGAGGCGGCAGCGCAGGCTCCCAGGACGTGTCAGTTCCCTTTAATTTCTTCGCGGGCGCAGGGTCGGGGCTGCAGCGCGCATTCAAATGCTTCTGCTGGCCGTGTTGATGTTAATGCGCCTGGCGGGGAGGGGGATGAAAGCCCCGCCGCCATTTGCTCAGTAGTGGTAATTCAAACAGAATGCGGTTGTTATTAAGGCATTGAAAGGGCTTTTCTTTGATAAGATCGCCTTGTCCTGCATTGTTTGGGGCTGTGTTCTCCTTTCAGCGGCTTGGGGGAGCTCCCTCTGATCCGGCCTGTATCTTCCCAGGGCGCTTTTGTTGTGGTTTGCAAAGGGTTTTACCTGAACAAAGTCGGCCTGCGGGGCATTAAACACCTCCGAGCAACTCCCAGACCCTTTAGATCTAACTGTAGCACCGGGCACAGGGCGATTGAACCTGTTCTGCTGGGAGAAGACCCCGACCTGAGGCCAAGTGGGAGAGAACAGCTCCTGAGCGGGGCTGTGCCGAGGGCTGACCTGGGACAGACCTGGTGGAGACACCAGGCTCCGGCCTGCTCCGACTTGGTCGCGCTGTTTGTCAAGGCCCTTCAGTAAAACAATCAATCCAAGGTTTAATATGTTGACTCAATCCAATGAGCATAGATCACTGGTCAGGATAGCCCTGGCAGGGTTTGCAGCAGAAATAAATGGAGGATTAAAAAAGAAAGAGTGCCAAATGCCAAGCCACGCTCGGCCAGGTATAGAGCGTCCCCAGAGAGAAGGATCATCTGCCTACCAGACCCCGGCTCAGAATTCCTTCCACCCGATAGATAGGGCGTGCGTGTGTGAGTGTGAGTGTGTGTGTTTCTGGTGACTTGAGGGAACACGTCAGCTACTGCACCCCCTTCCCACTTCTAATAAAACAAACAGAAAGTAACACCCCACCACCACGACGAACAACACATATTCACAATGCCGGCTGTTTTTAGGGTAGGTTTCTATCCCTGGTAGGCCTGAAAATCTGAATATTCCCAGGACTCTGGTGCCTCTGCCCTGCCCTCTTTTCCTCTGGGCCGCACCAGCCTCAGGTACTGTATTTGGTTTACAAAACCGGTGGTGGGGTTCTGCTATCTTCTGCGTATATGAGTTTAAAATTTTTCTTAATTTTCAAAAACTGCTTAACCCCAAGACCAGTTTAGTTGTCCCGAATAGCCCCATACCCTCCCCCCAGGACCCTCTGGGGGGGTCTTGTCAGACTCAGCAGGAACCAGCCAAACCGTGGCCCCCCAGGGCGGTGGAGGAAGAGAAATGGCTCTTGGGTTAGGGAGGTTTGTCATTACCCATGACTGATGGGCTGCCTTGCAGTTCTCAGTGCTAACTTCGCCTTCCTCCACAGTGAAAACCAGGACGAAAGACAAATACCGAGTCGTGTACACGGACCACCAGCGTTTGGAGCTGGAGAAGGAGTTTCACTACAGTCGCTACATCACCATCCGGCGGAAAGCCGAGCTGGCCGCCACGCTGGGGCTCTCCGAGAGGCAGGTGGGAACCCTCCAGGGCCTGGTCACTACCTGGGGGAGTCCCGTGAAGAGGGTTAGAAGCCAGGCCCCAGGATCCACCTAGTTCTGTGGGCAGATTAAAGCAAGAAGATGGAGAGCATTTTCCTTCCAGATGCTTTTTATTAAGACTTTTTCCCCCTCTAGTTGTCTTCTTTTTTAAAAATATATATTGTTGAACTTTTTTTTTTCTATTTTGGGGGACCTGGGAGGTACAAGAAAAAACTGAGTATAGTCTAATCCAGAATTCTATTTGGGTCAATAAAGACTTAAAGGCTTACTCTCTCTGTACCCAGCACGGTACCTGGGCAAAAAAATTAATATAAGACCCCAATCCCTGCCCATGAAAACTAGAGGGTTGAGGCTTGCCTCCGGAACGCTCTGTGTGGTCTGGGAGAAAAAAAAAAAAAAAGTCAAATTCACAGTCAGGAAACCCCACATTAAAACTCATTCTCAGCCCCAAGGTGAGGAATATTACATTTCAGTTTAGCTTTGAGAGGCCAAAGGTTGTTATTTTGAAGTACATCCAGCCCTGGCCTCCTCTTGCTTGGTGTGAAAAGGGCCTGGTGGTTTCTGTTTTCCTTGCTTCTGAGACTCTGAACTTTTCCAGTAAAGTTGTAGATAAAGGTTGCTTTGGAAAGAAACCTGGGGAAAGAGAAGGGAGGGGGAAGCTCTTCTCTTTCGAGTCTGAATTGGGCTTGGGAAGGGCTCCAACAAGCACCCCAGCGCGGGGCATTACGGGATCGTCCATGGAAAGCTGTGTGAAGGGCTGGGATCCTTCAGGTCCAGAGGGCACTTGTTTGGCCGGAGAAGGGGACACTGGTGTTTGTGCCGAACACTGTCCCTTTTTGCCTTCGCAGCCGCTTCACCACCTTCTGTTTCTCTCCGCCTTTCCATTTCCAGGTTAAAATTTGGTTTCAGAACCGCAGAGCAAAGGAAAGGAAGATCAACAAGAAAAAGCTGCAGCAGCCGCCGTCGTCCCAGCCACAGGCTCCCCAACCGCAGCCAGGTCCCCTGAGAAGTGTCCCGGAGCCCCTGAGTCCCGTGTCTTCCCTGCAGGGCTCGGTGCCTGGCCCTGTCCCTGGGGTTCTGGGGCCGACTGGGGGGGTGTTAAACCCCACTGTCACCCAGTGACCCACAGTGGCCTGCGGTAGCAGAGCAATTCCAGGCTGAGCCATGAGGAGCATGGACTCTGCTAGAATCCTCAGGAAAGACCCCTCCCCTCCCACCCACGACCGTTCACCAACCGACCTAGCCCTCCAAGGAAACATGGGGGCCTGGGGGAAAGACAAGTGCGGTTGGAGGCCTCAAGGAAGACGTTCTCCCAGATTTTGACTTTTTCTGGTCTGACTCTTTCTGCCACTGAGGAGATGGGAAATGACCACTGGGGCTTCCTTTAGTACTGGCAGAAACGCTGCCTGGACTGGCTAAACAGACCAGCCTTTCAGCCCCTTCCTCAGCTCTTTGCCTTCAAAATCTGCAGGTTGCCTCTCTGGTTGGAGCTGACGGGGGAGAGGGACTTGGGGGACCGCCAGGGATGGAGTCAAGATGGCTGCTGTCCACTCACTGCCCTCCAAGGACCCGCTGGGCCCTCTTGCCTCAAGGGCAGGCAAGGTTCAGACCACAGAAGCTAGAGGCGGCTGAGATGGAAACCCGGACCCACTGAAGAGTGCAGAACCCCCAGGTCTTTGTCTTTCTTCTCTTCCCTTCCCAGGCCAGGAAAGGCTTGACTGGTGCATGTGCAGTGTGTGGTGTGAGGGGGAGGTTACTGGACTCCAGGCCTGATGAGGGGGCCCGAGACAGGGCCTTGTTTAGAAAGCCTGTCACCAGAGCTTCTCTGGGCTGAATGTATGTCAGTGCTATAAATGCCAGAGCCAGCCTGGACTTCCTGTGATTTTCACAATCTTGGGGCTGATGAAAAAGGGGAGTTTTTGTTGTTGTTGCTGCTGTTTGGGTTATTGGTCTGTGTAACATCCAAGCCAGCATTTTTAAAGCCTTCTGGATCCATGCAGAGAGAAGTGATACGGTGAAGGGAAGTGGGGGGGGGGCGGTATTTGAACACAGTTGAATTTTTTTTTTCTAAAAAGAAAAAAAGAGATAAAGGAGCTTTCCAGATTTCAGATTCTGTCCTTATCACCTTCAGATTTTGTCTGCAATTATTAGTAGTAGTAGTATTTTAAGTAATGAAATATCCTCTCTACTTGCCAGCTAGAATTAGGAAAATCAAGGAGGGGAGTGGAGAAGGTTATCTGGACAACCTCATTTTACCCCAGAGCGGCAGAAGCCTGAGGGAGCAGGTTCTGAGACCTACCCTGCCCCCAAGCCCGAGCCCAGCCTCGGATTGTGGAATGTGTGGTTCTCCTGGGGGTGCCTGTGGGCAAAATGCACAGCTGAGCGCTCAGCTGCTTCTCAGCTGGGGGAATGATGGGGAGTGAGGGTGAGAGAGCCCGCTCACAGCGTCGCATCGAGTCCACACTGAGGCAATCGCGCACACTCCCTTCATCGGTGACTCCCTTCTCCCCAGGATGCCCCCCCCATCCAGCTAAACACAAGCATTCAAGTAAAAATTTTTGGTTTTCTGTTTCCCCAAGGCAACGTTTCCACGAATGTAGACTCCAGTATATCGGTTTCCGTGAGCCCTTTCTGACTCCACCCCTTGCCTTGTCCTGCGCTGTTTCCCTTCCCCGCTCCTCCCTCCACCTCCCCCCGCAGACAAGAATTCGAGACCCAGCAAAAGAAGATCTTTTTAGTGATGGTTGCTCGTTATCTGTCTGATCCGCTGGGGACGGGGCTGCTGCCCTTGAGGTTTCTGGCCCTGGAAGCCGCCGACCTGGGCGCTCTCGGTGGGGCCTGCGGAGAAGGGCTTTGTCCTCCGTTGCGGTCTTTCCCACAGGCAGCCTGGAGCCCTAATCAGCGCCTCCACCGAGGGAAGGGGTGCCCCGAGGGCTGGGCAGGATGAGCGGAGCTGCGAGGCAGAAATAGCCCCTGGAGCATCTCCCCGATTCCGCGGCCCTTCCAGGTGGCGCCTTTCACTCCGGGATTGGGAAAGGGCTCCGGGGCTGGGCCCGCGGCCCCCGAAGTCAGAGGGAGCGGGCCTGGCCCGCCTCTTGGGCAGGAGGCGGCCCGGCCGAGGCGGGAGACGCACCTGGGTCCGCGGAGCACCGGGAGGTCCCCCGGCGCCCGGCGCGGGGAGGGCGGCGCGGACCCCGCTCCCGGCCGCGCCCGCGTGCCCGACCCCGGGCCGCCGCCGAGGTTGCTATGCGTTGCTGTGAAACGCCTGTCAATAAACCCTGTTTGGACAGTGGAGCGAGAGCACAAGGGTTGTTTGCTTAGTGGTTAGAGGTTCAAAAGTCGGCATTGTCCCGCTGCAAGCGATTACAAGTTCTTCCCCTTCCCGGGGCTCGGCCCGAGAGCGCTGACGCCCGCGCGCGGCGCGCATCCGGGCGCGGAGGGGCGCTTGGCTGCTCTCGGACCTGCCAGGACCCTGCTCTGGGCGGCGAGCGGGCCGCCGGCCACCAGGCCGCGGAAAAGGCCAGGAATGAGGGCCCCCGCCGGCAAGTGAGGCCACCGCGCCTCCGACGCCAAGGCACCACCCCTGGAGCAAGCCCGGGGGAACGCGGGGACAGGGCGCGAGCGGGCGGCGCAGCCTGGAGAGGCTTAGGGAGGTCGGCGCCGGGACACCCGGGTTTATTTTTGACGACAAGACCTAGCGGCTCCGAGCGCCGCCCGCACCATGCCGGGGGTCAAGGGGCCCCAACCCCTCGGGCCTCCAGGTGCCCTGTCCCGGGTTCGGGCCGCCAGGGGGCGCGCGGGGGCGCGCGCTGCTCGCTGCCTCTGGAGGAAAGGGACACAGTTGCGACCCAGCTGAGAGGTGCAAACTCCAGGGCGTCTCCGACTCCGCTGCTCCCAGACCCACGCGGCGAGCCTTCCCCGCCACGGTCCCGGGCCTGTTGAAACTAAGTACAAACTAAGTCAGGTGCAGAAGATTCTTGGATCTGGTGAATGTTTAAGAAAAACAAATTTGGGGGAGGGGAGCTATCCACTAAGAGTCTTTTTGGGGACTTCCCTGGCCGTCCAGTGGTTAAGACCCCGCGCTTCCACTGCAGGGAGCGCGGGTTCGATCCTTGGTCTGGGAACGAAGATCCCGCACGCCGCAGGGCGCCCCCGAAAAAAAGGGGGGTCTTTTTGCACAAGACGTTCCTTTAAGAAAATTACAGAAATATGGGTACGATATTAATATAAGGAAAGAGTGTACCAGTATTGTGGAACTCATGTCAAGAAAGGGGATATATGGAGAGAAAACAGGCCTGGTCTTTTTTTTTTTCCTGTAAACAATTCATAACTTTATCATATCCATCTAATAAAGTTAACAAGATGGACTGCTAGTGAAAGCAATGACAGTTTCAATGAGTTTCACTTCTTTCTGATACTATCTAGTAGGAGGCCTCCGACTAGAAGGCCTCCTACTAGATAGTCAAGTATCTAGTCAAGAACGCTAATCTTAAATAGAAATCTAAATATATAAACAGCAGTATTCTGGCTGTTGTCATTCACAACCACCCAGGAAAAGATAAGAGAAGGCAACAAGCAGAAATAAAGAAATCTCAGCTACAGAATCTTAAGAAGAGCTTATATGTTTTTAAGAGCACTATTTGCACCTTGTTTTAGAAATAGGCTGCTGTTTGTTAGTTTAAGGGCCTTGGGGAGATCACAACCTCGCAGCCACAACTTCCTCATTTGTAATATGACGATCAAATGAGGTAATGTAAGCAAATGCAAGTTACAGTGTACACTTATGATGAGACCCCAATAATGACATGAACTCCTCCTCCTTTTAACGATGAATCATCGTCTCTGAAGGGCTCAAGCGTGCTTAAAGTGAATTTTTGAACGAGGATAATTTCTCAAATCATTAGAGAATAACTCCTTCCAGAAGTTTTTCTAATGTATTCAGCTCTGCTTACTTTGTCAAAATAGCCTCAAGTCTGTTGTCTTCTGATTTCCAGTGCCTAGGTGTCTGCACAGAATCTCAAGTGGCAAAGCACTAACATTCCAGAGGAGAAGATGAGTTACTGCTCTGCATAGCTTACCTGCCCTTTTATCTCCCAGGAGAGATACTGTATCCCCAAACACTTCCAGTTGTATTAGGAGACTCAGATTAGTTGAGGTTGTAGTTGGGAACCTCATTATCGGTCAGGATCCTTTAACCCAAAGGAGGCAGAGAGGCAGATACTCTACCTAGATGGTATGATGAGTTTCTTTATTTTGAAACAATTTCCATTTCAACACCTCAATTCCGTACTCTTCCGGGGGCCGCCCCAAAAAGCTGCTGCGGATTGAATTCTTCAAGCCTGACTCTTCCCTCGAAGTCATTTTAACGCAAGCATTTTCTTCTAGCCCCCATAATTCTTCCCTTACATTAAAACTATAGCAGCAGATCTTGTGTTAAATTAGTTTTGCTTTGGAGGATAAAGAAAACATACCTAAATAACGTAGGTTACCTGGAAATTTTAAATTAACTTTTAAAGTATATTCTTAAATCCCATTTAGACTATACGATCTTCCAACCCCCATAATTCTCACATTTAGTCTTTTTTTTCTTTCTCTTTTTGCCTCGTCCTCTTCTTCAAGAGATGACTATGATTTTAGGAAACCAAGCAGGTTTTATTGATACCTGGGACAAGCCCAGTGATACTGGGCCAGAACAATCACTAAATATTTTCTTTACTTAGCTACAAACCAGAGGGAATATATACTTCTTATATCATTCATTTCTTGAAGGTTATGAAAATAGATCTAGGAAAACCCCCTCAAATTCCAAATAAGGAAAGTAGAATCTGTCAGTTCCAGAGATTATAGCAACATTTACCTTGACATTCTTCTTGGAGGTATCAGTTTAGAGAAGCTGGGGGCAAGTGTGTAGGTGACCTTTTGGGTCTGTGTCTCTAGTACCCAAACATTTGTTTTAACAACAGCTTTTTCAAATTGGAATTTGTCACTAACCTCAGTTTATATGGATAATATCAACTAAGTTGCTAGAGGCCCAGAGTTAATGACCAGTTTGTTCTTTCTCTGGGATCTTGGTGATTCTGTGCTAGAGATCTAATCCATAAACCATAACACAACCAGTTTTGATCTATGAAGAAGAGTTCCCTGGGATTCAGTGATGACCAAACTGTCCCTTTACACACACACACACACACACACACACACACACACGTGCTTAAAAAAATAATATATTCAGGTCATGTATTGGGTCTATGCCTCAAATAATTTTATTGGTAAGTAGGAACCTAGGCATTTCATGGCCCCCTACCCTTTTTTTCACAATCAGTATCAGCACATCTTTTTTTTTTTCATTTCATGTCTTTTAATATTTGTGTTTTAATTTCTAGGAAAGAAATTATTTTCTAATTGTTCATTTGTTATCTCAGAACTTTCAGGACAGTCTGCTCTCATAACACTTTGTATCTGCAGTATGACAATAATAGGTTTTATACAAGTGGTAGTTGATAAATTCCTCTCCAACCTCAGGAAAGCAAATAATGAAAAACAAAGTAGGAGCTAAAGTCACTGTAGTATGAGCATACAATGGCTTGTTGGTGGCACTTAAATAATTTTAACTCACTGACAGTTAGTAGAATCAGTGACAAAGATTAAGTACCTAAACCACAGATTAGGAGCTGTTAAAAATGGTGTCGCCAGGCTCTGTCTTTTATTCATGAAAGCCACAGTATATGTTCTTTCACTTTGTGTATCTAATATATTAAAAACAACCACAACAAAACTCAATGGATCTAGATTCTATTTTCAGCCCTCCCTCCGTTTTCTAGGCACACCTATGTTAGGCTGTATGTGCATTGCCAGAAGCAAACAGAAGAAAGACATACTTGAGCGAGAACCAGGGACCATTGTCCAATAAATAGCAATATAGAAGCATGCAGGAAGGACAAAAAGAGAGACTGCTCGTAAGGAATCCACACATATTAAAAAAAAATAATGTTCCCCCTCAAATCACTTTATTGAAATAATGCAAATTTCAGAAATCCAAATTCCTCTAGTTATTTTCATGTGTTCCTGTTATAATTTTCATCGTGTGTATGAATTTCATATAACCAACTTTATACTTTTAGACATCTGTTAGTGATATATTGTTAAACACAACAGACCCTGATTCAGAGTGACAGGTCTTGGTCATGATCTTCAGCCCACAGAAAACCAACAAGCAACATTTCTTCCTCATTTCTAGGGTTAGAGTCTTGAAATGCACCTACAGTGTTATGATAGCTGCTCTTGGGTGGACACGTGGCCAGGACGGAGAACCACAAGGCCAAATGACCACACAATCGGGCCGTCGCAAGCTGTTCAGGGAGCAGATTTTTAGATGGGCTTGGATTGCTGCACAAAGCTGGGCGCTACGTTCGCAAGTGTAAAGCCAGACAAAACAGACAGGCAGCAAAGCTGCTCCCTTGGCGGGAACTTTTAGTTTGCCGCCACCTCACACCTCTATCTCGGAGAAACTACTGCCTGGATTCGAGTCTCTGAATGTTTTAGACAGAAAAAATGAAAGCATGCTTTGCTCATGTCCAGACAGGCCGGTCGTCTACAACAGGGCTGGGGGGAGGGCAGTAGGCCTGGTATCGAGGCGTCTGTGCGCGGCCCCAGCCTGCAGCGAAGATGCCGCTCAGGTGGCAGCGGCCTCGCCCCTCCCCTTGCGGCCTGGCCCACGGATCAAAGGACCGGACTCTCGCCACGGCCCTCAGGACCCACCGCCCAAGCGCCACGAGCCGCAGGAGCGCGCCGCGGGCGCCGGGGCGCAGGGGTCGCGTAGCTCCCGGCCTCGGACGCCGCGCCGGCTCCTCGCCCGACGGGGAAAGGCCGCGCTCGTCTCCGGGCGGCCTGGCGCCTCCCGAGGTGGAAGCGCAGCGAAGCCCCCGTGGCAGCCGCGCCAACCTGGCGGGAAGCCCGGGGGGGCCGCCGCCGTCTGCGCCCCGGAAGTCGCGCCTCGAGATCCCGGGCACGTTCCTTTTCCTCTTCGGAGCAGCTTGGTTTCCACAGCTGCTTTTGTCATCACGGTTAAACGTACTCCGAGTTTTTCAACGGCGTGCCCCGCTATGGGCGGCGGAGGTGCCGGGAACCGGGCCCCGGTGAGGAGCGCGGCGGCGGCTTCCACGTCGGGCTTGAGCGCCGCGGGCGGTGGCGGCGGCGGCCGCCGGGCGGGCGGGAGGGACTTGACTTTGAAGGGGAGGCGGGAGGTCGGCGCGCTCAGCCCCACTCCCTGCCGCCCCTCCCGCGGCCGAGCTTGCGCGAGGTGCCCGGCAGGCGGCGCTGCTGCTCCGGCGGAGCGGCCGCGTCCCCGACTGTCCGAGGACGGGAGAGCCGGAACCAGCGGGGCGGGGGGCGGGGAGCGGCAGGGGCAACCGGCGGAGGCGCCGCAGGAGCGGCCCCAGGGAGAGCCTGAGGCCCTCGGCTGCTTCTCCCTCTTCCCCGCCGAGGGCGCAGGGCCGCGGTCCACGGCAGCAGGTGTCGCCTGGCCCAGCGGGTGCGAACAAGCCCACCCCTTTGCGCCTCTCCCGGCCGCGCTCTGGCACTTTCGGCCTCAGCCTCCTCCCTCCATCGCCATCAGGCGCGGCCTAACCTGCCGAGAGGCCACGTCCCCCGGAGCCGGGGGCCCGGTGGGTGCCCACCGCCCTCGCACCTCGTGTCGCCGACAGACGTCTCCCTGGCCTGCCCCTCACCAGACTCCAGATGTCGTCCAGCTGAAACGATTAGTGGCGGTTTGAGGGCTGATCCCCAACCTGGGCCCAATTTGCGGGTGGGGGAGGGGAGAGGGCGGAATCACTCTTAATCTCGACTCACGGCTAAATAATTTACTCAAGGTTTTCTCTTCCTGCCAATTCCCTTCCCTGCACCCCTGCCCTTGGCTTCCTGCTTTGTGAAGCCCCAGGGAGAGAAGGGCCAAGTCTTAATAAAAGTTAATATTAATAGTGGTGGAGGCGCCGGCAGGTGCTTCTCCACACCTCATCTCCCCCTCTCGCCCCGCCCTCCTCCTCCAAGCCCGGCCCCCTCCTCTGGGGTTCCTTTGAATATTGGAGATGGGCCTTGCGCTTGGGGGGACCATTTCGGAAATAAGGGCGCTGGAGTGAGAAGCCTCGGTCCACGTGTTCTGTAAACCACATCCTCCTGCAGTTGCCGTGAGCGCGGAAGGTGGCAAAGGTCGGGCGTGCACACGGTGCGCGGGTGCCGCTGCAGAGCACGGGGTCAGATAAGCGCGCAGGGGGAGTTGGCAGGTTGGACAGGAAAGATACCCGCAGGAAGGGGACGGGCTGAGCAAACTCGCGGGAGGCGGGGGTTGTGTTGGGGGGAGGGGCACAAAAATCAAAAAAGCAACAAACCAATACTGTAAAAAGAATACCTAGTAACGCCAAGGACCTGTTGCCAAGGACCTGTTTTCCTAACGCGGGGGCAAAGGACTCAAAGAGGTTGTCCTTCCCATAGCAAAGCCTGGTCTGGTTTAAGTTTCTATGAACGCACGTTGAGGCCTTCCACGGAACAATTCCTTCCAACAAGTTTGAACAATGCAGAGGGGTGGAAAAAGTTAAAATTTGCTCCTTCTTTCAATCCCATCCCTCTGGGGTACCAGTGTTAACACCCCGGTCCATATCATCCCAAGAATTTTTTGTGCTTAGGCAAACGTGTATCACTTATCTTGTTCTTCCTTTTGTCTCTCCTTAAAAAAGAATGAAGTCATACTTTTCGTTGTGACTTGCTTTTATCAGTTAATAATATATCATGGCCATTTCCCCAGGTCATTATATATAAATCCAACTGACTTTTTTTTTTAAATCCAACTGACTTATTAACGGCCACTGCATTTTATAAATTTGGGTATACCAGATTTTATTCGTTTACTCAACAATTTCTTTGAATGTTTATTATGTTCTAGGTGCTGGGAAAACAGCATTAAGATCACAGATAAAAATCCTTGTTCTTGGGAAGCTTACATTTTAGTGGGTAGAAACTGAAAAGACACATTTATTCAACTGCTTTTCTACTACTGATGGATTTTCACGTTGCTGTCAGCATTTTGCGATCATAAGTGGTCCAAAGGTAAGCATCGTTTTACATATATCCTTTTGTATCTTATTGTATTTTATTTTATTTTTGCGGTACGAGGGCCTTTCACTGTTGTGGCCTCTCCCGTTGCGGAGCACAGGCTCCGGATGCGCAGGCTCAGCGGCCATGGCTCACGGGCCTAGCCGCTCCGTGGCACGTGGGATCTTCCCGGACTGGGGCACGAACCCGTGTCCCCTGCCTCGGCAGGCGGACTCTCAACCACTGCGCCACCAGGGAAGCCCCTCTTTGTATTTGTAAAGGATAGATAACTCAAATAGGAAATCCTAGGTCAAAGAAAATGCTCAATTTAAAACTTTTTTTTCGCCTTTAAACTGTAATAAATATAGTCATTGCTTTCCAAAAAGGTTTAACAATTAACAGTACCGCACAGGTGCCTATAATGAGTTCCCCTTTCTCCATGGCCTCTTTGCACTAGAGGTTATTGCTTAAATTTTTGTTAATTTGATGGACAGAAAATGGTAACTAACTTAATTTTATGTTCCATGATGTACTAAGCAGGTTGAGCATATTTTCATATTTTTTGGCATTTGCATTTTTTGTGAGCTGCTTGAGTCTATTATTTTCTAGTAAACAGAAGGAAAGGAACCAGAGGGTTTACACATCCCAGGCCTTGTGCTTGATTCTTTAACTTATTTAATCTTTGCAAAAACCAATATCTAACCCTATGAGATAGATTATGACCCATGCCTTTCTGATGTCGAACACCATGCTATTTCAACCGTGGTTGTGTCTGCTCTCTGAATGTCGTAGACTTTCTAAGTATAAAGGCAAAGTAAGAATTATAAGGAGAATAGTAGAGAGCTATCAGAACCGTCATCTTCAAAATTGAAAAGCAAATTAAAAATGACAAAAAAGCCTTTGCTACCAAAATGTCAGAGGATTATTTTCCTTAATATATAAAAAAATTCAATGCAAAATGACAGGACAAATACCAGACTTCTAATGAAATATCATCAAATAACATAACACTTTTAAAAATCCAATACTCAATCTGGTGATGGTTTGATAGCTTTTAAAAATCCAATACTCAATCTGGTGACGGATGATAAACAGGCACCTCCTATACTGATGAAACTGTAAATTAATATATTTTTGAATGGCAATTTGGCAATATTTTAGAAGTCTTAAAATATACTCATTAAGTTTAGTAATTTCACATCTAGAACTAATCTAAGGAAATAATCAGAAGTAGGGAGTTGGAAATAAGTCTCTGATATTAATATTTTGGGTAACTAAGTTATGGTATACCCATTCAGTAGAATATTACATAACCATTAAAGCTGCTATTTTCAGAGTGTTTGATGATCTGACGAATACTTATTCCTTTTGTCTTGTAAAGAATATATACAGTATGACGCAAAAGAATATACATGTACAGCATGATCTTTTGTATCTAGGTATCTATGTATTTATGTATCTAGGCTGAAAAATGGCCCTCTGAAAGACATCTATAGCCTAATCCCTGGAAGCTGTGACTGTTACCTTGCATGGCAGAAAAACCAAACAAGCCAAAAAAAGGGACATAAAAATCAAAACCAAACCAAAACACCAAAAAACAAAAAAGCAACAATCCCACCCCAAAATGTTGTTACAGATATGATTAAATTAAGGATCCTGAAATGGAGAGATTACCCTGGATTATTCATGTAGGCCCTAAATGCTACCACAAGTGTCTTTATAAGAGAGAGGCAGAGGTAGATTTCACACACACACACACACACACACACACACACACACACACGAAAGTGATACGAAGGAGCAGTGAGAGATTTCATGTTGGCTGGAGTGATGCAGCCACAAGCCAAGAAATGCCAGCAGCCACCAGAAGCTGGAAGAAGCAAGGATGAGCTATTCTCCCACAGTCTCCAGTGTGGCTCTGCTCACATCCTGATTTCAGCCCAGTTTTGGACTCTGGCCTGAAAACTGTGAGAGAACGAATTTATTGTTTTAAGCCAGCAAATTTGTGATAATTGGTGACAGCGCCCACAGGAAACTAATATGGTGGTGTTTCTGTTGCTGTATAACAGCTCCACACTCAGTGTCATACAACAAGCACGTCATTATGTCCATGGATTCTGTGGGTCAGGAGCCTGGACAGGGTACAAGAAGAATGACTTGTGTCCACTCCACAATGTCTGGACCCTCAGGAAGACTTGAGTGGCCAGGGCAGAAATCATCTAGAGGTTTCTTTAGTTTTAATTTTAAAATTTTATTTCATTTAAAAATTTTATTTATTTTTTTGGCTGCACCTCACAGCTTGTGGGATCTTAGTTCCCCGACCAGAGATTGAACCTGGGCCACTGCAGTGAAAGCGCCAAGCCCTAGCCACTGGACCGCCGGGGAGTTCCCTAGAGGTTTTTTTATTCACATATCTGGTGCCTGGGCTGAAAGGAGCCCAAAGCTGGGATCATTGTGGATTGTTAACCAGAGCTCCCCTTCGGCGTGGCTCGAGCCTGCTCCCAGCTTGGAGGCCTCAGGGTGGTCAGGCTTTTACATTGTGGTTCAGAGCTCCGCAGATTTGTGTTCCCAGTGAGCAGGCGGGAGGCTCCATGGCCTATTGTGGTCAGCCTCCAGAAGTCACAGTGTCATTTTTACCACCACTTTTAATCTATTGATTGAAGCATTTACAAACCTCTCAGATTCAAGAGGAAGGGAATAAATCCACCTCTCCATGGGAGGAATGTCAAAGGATTTGCAGCCATATTTTAAAACTGCCACAGTTAGTTCCATGCCCACAAATTATTTACATTCTCCATGTCCAAGTTCTCTCCTCCTCAAGTTTTATGTTACTTACTAAGGCATTGGGCTCAGGCTTAGGTGACAGGGTCTCCTAATGTAAATCAGGTCCAGGTGGATGTTAGGCACCTTGACTTAAGCTCTTTGGGTATGGTTCTGCTTGGTCTGTAAACTGAAGAATTAAAGACACAAGTTTTCTGCCACTCCTCCCCCAAATAAACCCAACATACAACAGTAGGACGAGTATAGGATGACTGCTAAGATACTCCTGTTCCAAAGCGGAGAAAACAGAAATGCATAGCAGTCATTGGTTTATATTAATTTTGAAATCCATCCCAGTATGTGATGTTCGCTTATTGATTAGGACTCTGTCCTGCCTCCTGGGAGTGCCTGTCTGGGACTTTCCCCTCTGTCCTGTGGGTCTCTTTCTCCTCTCTCCTGTGGGTCTTTGTTCCCATTCTCTGAATCATCCTCCCTTTCCCCATAAAAAGGAGCCAATGATTGTAAATTTTTTCAGTCTGCCTTCTGCCTAAGTTTGGGCAGCCAGAGACCTCATTTCATTTTTTTGTTTGTTTTGTTTTTTAAAATATTTATTTATTCGTTTATTTATTTGGCTGTGCCGGGTCTTAGTTGCGGCATGCGGGATCTTCGTTACTGCGTGTGGGACCTTCGTTGTGGCATGCAGGATCTTTTAGTTGTGGCATGTGGAATCTTTAGTTGCAGCATGCAAAATCTTCAGTTGCAGCATGCAAACTCTTAGTTGCAGCACGCATGTGGGATCTAGTTCCCTGACCAAGGATCAAACCCAGGCCCCCTGCATTGGGAGCGCAGAGTCAGCCACTGGACTACAAGGGAAGTCCCTCATTTCATTCTGTACCACCTCTGTTCCTCTCTGTTCAAGCTGATATAATTCCCTCAAAATCTCTGTGGGTTTCTCATATCGCAATTTATAAAAAACGTGCTCCGTTAGCTAAAGTCACCCACTGAGATTCCTCCTCTACCCTGAGCCCATGTGGCTGTCGTGTAGCAATGCCTTTAGAGCTTTAGAAGCCCTGCTGTTTAACAGAGGTCGCTTGTAAGGTTTTCCCTGCAATTCTTAGAAGGCAGAAGAGGTCCAGAATGTGGCGTCTCAACATGTGCCACTTTGGCCTGGGCCGTAGGCAGCTGAGAGTCAGCAGATCCAGGGAGAGTTCTCTGTCCTTCCCTCTCCTGCCTAAAAGTAGGGCATAAAACCCCCTTTGTGAAGGTATCCTCCCTCTCCTGTACCGGGAAGTGGAGAGCAACTTCTGTCACTGGAGGTGGAGAGTCAGCACAACGATGAGCCTGCACAGACACACCTTTTACTAAAGTGACCGTCATTGGCCTTTCGTTTTCCTCATATATTTCCTAGCCGCTTCCCACATGTATCATTTCTCGAAGCCCAAACCTCCTTTCCTTTGTTAAAATGCTATACAAGGCCTTGAGTCTAGTTACTTCTTTGAGTTTCACTTCCTTTCTGTGAACTCCCATGCAGGTAAAATATTAATAAAATGTGTGTTCTTTTTCTCCTGTTCACCTGTCTCTTGTCAGTTAAATTGGAAGGCTCCCAGGTACTGAGCCTAAGAGGAAAAAAATTTTCCATCCTGACAAGGCCTTTTGTCTAGTTGAGTTTATGAAGCAGCACCTCTACCTTTCTTAAGTGCTAACAAAGGGCTTTAAAGTCACGCCCTTGGCTTCATTTTTATTCTGAAAACACTTTTCTTTTTTTTTTTTTTTCTTTTTACTGTGTCCTGGATTTGATCTTTGCTCAGAGAATCCTTTGCTGGCTAAGTTCCAGCTGAGCCCTCTACATTTCCTCTTAATCCTCACTGATAACTGAACGGTGTATTCTTTTCACCCTTTCACATCCTCTGTAGGCAGCTAGAACAAGTTGATGGCCCCTTTAATATCCCATCCAGAAATCTCCTCAGCCAGATTACTGAGTTTATTAAGTACATTTCCTATTTTCCCTGGTATCCCAGGTGACAGCGTTCTGCCAGTACCTAGCATGTATCTCCTTTCCTTCAGCATCCAATAACATTTTCCTCACTTTGTTCAAACCCTCACCATCAGCTTTCCCAATGCCTGCCTGACTTCTCCCTGCCAGCCAGTCCCCAAACAAACACCACATTTTAGGCATTTTGATGGCAACAGCCCATTTCCAGGCACCAAATTCTGTCCTGTCATCTATGACTGTGTAGCAAACCACCTCAAACAACAGCTATTTCAATATGTTCATGGATTCTCTGGGGCGCAGGAGCTGTCTTTTCTCCACTGCCCGGAGCCTCAGCTGGGCAGTCCTGAATGGCTGGGGGCTTCTTCATTTACGTATCTGACACCTCATTTGACGTGACTCAGCTGGAGCTGTTAACTGGAACCTCTGCATGTGGCTTGGGCCTCCTCACAGCTTGACAGCCTCAAGGTCATCAAACATCTTACCTGGTGGCTTCGGCCTCCAAGAGCATGTGTTCCCAGCAAACAGTGAGGAGGCCACATGGCCTGTCATGACCCAACCACATGGAGTTACTTCCTCCATATTATATTGGTCAAAGCAGCCACAAGCCCATCCGGATTCAAGGAGGGAGGACATATATTCCACTTCTTGATGGGAAGACTGTGAAGATGTGGTCATGCTTTAGAATAGCCACAGGTACACACCTGTGTTTATATGTATATGTGCACAGACTGCAGACTGAAAGGAATCATACCGAACTATGAGTGATTAAGACCACTGCTGTGGTGTTAGGAGCAATTTTGGTTTTGTTTTTTCCTTTTTCTTAGACTCTTCTGTATTTTTCAGATTTTCTATAATTATGTTTATTTTGTGATAAGCAATTATTTTATGTTTTACTATTTTATTATAACAAATTTCAAGAACATTAAAAAGAAACATAGTATAAGGAACTCCCATCACCCAGTTTTAATAACGATCAACTCATAGCCAATTTTGCTTTGTTCACATCTCCCCAATATTCTGAAGAAAATGCAAAATATATAAATGCATCTCTAAATTTTTAGAATATATCTTTAAAAAATATGAATACTTTTATCTTTATCATACCTTAAACATAGCACTTCTGCACAGCAAAGGAATCCATCAGCAAGATGAAAAGGCAACCTACTGAGTGGGAGGAAAGATTTGTAAACCATATATCTGATAAGGGGTTAATATCCAAAAAATATAATATAGAACTCAATAGCAAGAAAACCCCATACAATCTGATTTTAAAAATTAGGCAAAGGAACTGAATACATATTTTTCCAGAGAAGACAGGCAGATGGCCAACAGGTACAAAGAAAGATGCTCTACATCATTAATCGTTAAGGAAGCCCAAACCACAATGAGATGATCACCTCACACCTGTCAGAATGGCTGTTATCAAGAAGACAAGAAATAACAAGTGTTGGTGAGGGTGTGGAGAAATGGGAACCCCCGTACACTGTTGGTGGGAATGTAAATTGGTGCAGCCACTATGGAAAAGAGTATGGAGGTTCCTCAAAAAATTAAAAATAGAACTACCACATGATCCAGCAATTCCACTTCTGGGTATTTAGCCAAAGAAATCAAAAACACTACCTTGAAAAGATACATGCACCCCCATGCTCACTGCAGCATTATTTACAATTTCCAAGATATAGGAGCAACCTAAGAGTCCATCAATGGATGAATGAATAAAGAAAATATGGTACATATATATAATGGAATATTATTTAGCCATGAAAAGAATTAAATATTGCCATTTGTGACAACATGGCTGGACCTTGCGGCATTATGCTAAGTGAAAAGGTCAGACAGAAAAAGACAAATACTGCATGATCTCTCTTACATGTGGAATCAAAAATAAAAAAGAACAAAAAACCAAACAGAACTCACAGGTACAGAGAGCAGATTGGTGGTTGCCTGAAGTGGGGGTGGGGTGACAAAATGGGTGAAAGGAGTCAAAAGATACAAATTTCCAGCTATAAGCTGAATGTCATGGGGATGTAATGTACAGCGTGGTGATTACAGTTAATAACTGCATATCTGACAGTAGCTGGGAGAGTGGATCCTGAAAGATCTCATTACAAGAAAAACATTTTTTATAACTTCGTACGGTGATGGGTGTTAATTAGACTTATTGTGGTGATCATTTTGCAATATATACAAACATTGAATTATCGTGTTGTACACCTGAAGCTGATACAATGTTATTTCAATTATACCTCAATTTTAAAAACAGCAGTTCTTCTTTAATATCATCGAATATCTAGTCTGGGGCTTCCCTGGTGGCAGAGTGGTTAAGGATCCACCTGCCAATGCCGGGCACATGGGCGCGAGCCCTGGTCCGGAAACATCCCACGTGCCGCGGAGCAGCTAAGCCCATGCGCCACAACTACTGAGCCTGTGCTCTAGAGCCCGCGAGCCACAACTACTGAAGCCCACGCGCCTAGAGCCCGTGCTCCGCAACAAGAGAAGCCACCCCAATGAGAAGCCCGCGCACCGCAACGAAGAGTAGCCCCTGCTTGCCGCAACTAGAGAAAGCCTGGGCACAGCAATTAAGACCCAATTCAGCCAAAAATAAATAAATACATTTATTTTAAAAAATTATCTAGTCTGTGTTCAAAGTTACAATTGTCTCATAAATGACACAAATGTCCTGTAAATGTTTTTATTTTATAGTTTTGTTTTTTAAAAATGAGGTACAAAAAAAAGGTTCGCAAATTATGATCCATTGCTATATCTCTTACGGCTTCATTAATCGATAGTAGAGATTAACTCTTCAGTCTCTTGGGTTTTTTAATCTTACAATTTAGTTGTTGAAAAAAAACAGGTTTAGGGGACTTCCCTGGTGGTGCAGTGGTTAAGACTCTGTGCTCCCAATGCAGAGAGCCCAGGTTCCATCCCTGGTCAGGGAACTAGATCCCACATGCATGCCACAACTAAGAGTTTGCATGCCGCAACTAAGAAGCCTGCGTGTCACAACTAAAACCTGGCTCAACCAAATAAAAACAAATAAATAAATATTAAAAAAAAAAAAAGAAAACAGGTTTATTTGTCCCATGGAGAAATTTGTATTCTGGTTTGTTCATTATATCATCACAGTATATACTCATATTCATAAATATATAAATATATTCTCCCTTTCTGAGATAAACGATAAATGGATGTATACTATACACACGAAGAGTTATTTTGAAAACATGATTGTAACTGTGGCTGAAAGGAGGAATCCAAAGAGGTCTCCTGAAATTTCGCCAGAAGTTGTATTAAAGAGGATCAGAGCATAAAAGTGGTAAATTAAATGAAAAGTATAAAGAAATCCATGGAGGATGTTGGCATCAGGGGAGGGAAAAGAAAAAAGAATCAAATGCATTGGGAAATTATAATCTAACAATGAAAAACCAGTAAGAGGCATAAAGGACAGGATGGGAAGAAGGGAGATGCTAGTTGCACTGAATTCATTGATGCATTCATTCCTTCAATGAGTCATTCCCTATTTACTGAGCACCTGTCCAGCACAGGGCTATATTTTATGTATTGTAGCACTCATAAAACTATTAGAGGAAAGTCAAAATGGAAAAAGGAAGTATGTGGAAAAGAAACATGGAAACTCTTTATATAGTTTCCTGGATGTTTGTTTGGCTTAGCACGTCCCAGAATTAGTTCAGAAGAAGTGGGATGCAGTCGCCTTTCTCAGATGATGAACCTTTGTCAGGGTTGATATGAGAGGTGTGACATCCATGCCTGGCAACCCTCAGGGGCAGAGCCTTCAGTTTTAGGACTTGAAAACTGACATTTGCAATGAACAAATTTAAGAAATTTTTGCAAACTTTATTAATTTATTTAAAAAATATATCTATTTTTTTCCACCCAAAGGTGACACAGTTATTGTGAAAAATACAAACCATCAGAAACATAAATTATTAAAAGTGAAGACACCCAAACCACTAGTGTCTACTAAATTTTTCTAGATTCATATTATTCTTTTTCTCTACTTGCAAACATTTATAAGTTTCTGAACTTCTTGACACAGAATAATTTCTTCCTTGGAAACTAGCTAATGACAGCTAACATTTATTGAAAGAAGCTAAATAATTTGCCTCAGGTCACACAGCCAGTAAATGGTGGACCAAGGATTCAAACCCAGACAGTGCAGCTTTTAGAACACATGCCATGAGGGCTTTCTAGGGAAGTGATCTCCAATAGAAAGAGAATCCAAGTCTCATATGCAATGTAAAATTTTTAGTAGCCATATTAAAAAGAAGTAAAAAGAAACAGCTGGAATTGATGTTAACATATTTTGTTTAACTCAATATATCCAAATTACTATCATTTTAACATGCAAAAAATATGAAAATTATTAATGAGATATTTAACACTGTTTCACACGAAATCTAAATTTAATGTGCGTTTTGCACCTCCAGCACATATCAGTTTGGATTAGCCAGATTTCAACTGCTCAGCAGCCGTGTGCGGCCAGTGGCTACTCTACTGGACAATGCGGGCTACGGAGTTTGAGTTGTTCATTCACAGGTGTTGCCTGTGGGCCCTCTATGTGTCATGCATCATGCTTGGTGCGGGGGAATCAGTGGTGAACGAAACACAGGGCTCACACTCTAGGGGAGGAAGCAGAGGAAAAGCAGTGAATAAATCAAAGAAGTACACACCACAGGGAAGTCATGTGATTGCGATCATTGCTATGAAAAAAGAGAAAGAAAGAGAGAGAGAGGGAGGGGGAGAGAGAGAGACAGAGGAAGGAAGGAAGGAAGGAAGAACGGAGTAAGGGAGGGAGGAAGAGACATGTAAAGAGTTACTAGGGGGCCTACTTTAGCTAGGGTGGCCAGGAGAGATGTTTTTGCGGAGGTGACATTGGAATAGAGACCTCGGTGACAAAAGGAGCAATAACAATGACAACAATAAAAGGCCAGTTCTTGCGGAAGGTGCTGCTCTGAGTGCTTTCCATACACTAACTCACTGTAGCTTCACAAAAACGGGTTAGGCCGGGTCTATCATTCTCCCCATTTTCCAGATGAGGAGACCGAAGTGCAAGAGGTGAAGTAATGGCCCAAGTTTACACAGCAACTGGGAAGGAGCCACTGAAGCAGACCCAAGGAAGAAGAGCTGTCCGGGCAGAAGAATTCACGTGAAGCCTCAGGGGGACAGTAGCAGGCTGACCAACGGCCCCAGACATTACCAGGTCCTAATCCTGGAACCGGTGGATGTTGCCCTGCAGGGCGAAGGGACTTTGCAGATGGGGAAGTTCATCCTGGCTCATCCGGTGGGCCCAGTGTCATCACCAGAGTGCTTATACATGGGGGGAAGAGGGAGATTTGCCATCACATATGTGATCCCTGTGGAAGCAGAGGTTGCCGGGATGGGTGGAAGGGCAGGAACCAAGGAGCGCAGTCCCTGCCGACAGTTTAGACTTCGACCTTAGAAGCGTAAGACGATAAACTTGTGTCGTTCAAAGCCACTAAGTTTGTAGTAATTTGACGGCAGCGATAGGAGCCACCCGTGCGTCTTTTCTCTGTGCTCTTTCTGGCCTCCCGTTCTTCCTGGCTCTTCTCTCTGCAGAGAACTCCCTCCCTTGGTCCCCTCTCTCCAGCTCGCCTCCTTCAAACTCTGCTAAGATTCCCCGGAATCCCCCAGGCTTGGTGTCCCCTTCCTCTGTATTCCTTGAACACTTCGTGTAAATCTGTGTTCAAGCACTAATCACACTGTATTATAATGTGCCCTTTCACTAGTCTGATTCTTGCTTTTGATTTGATGTTGGATTTCTTGAGAGTAGGGATTCTATATTTTGCCTTTTTCTATCCCCAGTAATTGGCGCAGGGTCTGGTAAAACTGTAAGCAGTTCATCCAAGTTTATGGAATAAAAAACAACAATAACAGAAAACTGCAATAAGGAATCACAGCATACAAAGTCCCGTAATAAAGGCGATTTGCTCCACGGTCCTGGGATTCTCCGGCCAGGGTCTAACAGGCACAAAAGAGTGGGACTGTGTCTTCCTGTCCCCACACCCTCACACCCCCGGAGCCGTCCCCTTCCCTCCCCAGGCAGTCTGACCTTGACCTGTCTGAGGCATCCTAAGTCCCACAGCTTCCCCAGTGCTGTGCACTCTGACCCCGGCCTATACTGGTTGTTGAGGCTAAGAGCTCAGCCAATGATGAATGAGGTGGAGAAGTGTTTAGGGCTTCTGAGTGCTGCCCCAGCTGTAACTTGATACATCTGTTGCACTTTCTGTAGGAAAAGCAACAATTTAGTCAATGTTCTTTTAAATCATGCCCATTTCTTCTAGACATAAAGTAAGGTTCAAATAAGAAAAAGATTTAAAAATCATCTGTAATCTCTCTACCCACAGTTAATCATTAATAACATTAAAAATAGTATTATTGGGCTTCCCTGGTGGCGCAGTGGTTGAGAGTCCGCCTGCCGATGCAGGCGACACGGGTTCCTGCCCCAGTCCGGGAAGATCCCACATGCCGCGGAGCGGCTGGGCCCGTGAGCCATGGCCGCTGAGCCTGCGCGTCCGGAGCCTGTGCTCCGCAACGGGAGAGGCCACAACAGTGAGAGGCCCGCGTACCGCAAAAAAAAAAAAAAAAATAGCATTATTAATGTGAGAATGAGTACATAGCTAATTAATATATAGAATGAAGAGCATAAAGTGAAATGTAGAATACCCGGTCCCACCCCCCAGGGTTAACCACCATGAACATGTGGTTATACTCTTGTCTAGCCTTAAAAAAACTATAAAGCAACTCAAAAAAAACAGCAACAGTACTGTAAACAAATAATAAAAATTCCGCAAAACCTACTAAGATGAATTCCATTTCTTTAAAAAAAAATCCTAGTCTTGTTTTTACAAATGGCTAAACTACTCTAATGGCCGACGTGCTTGTAATTGTACGTGAGCTGTATGGTCTCTCAAACCCTCTCAGATACTCAGTGTACAGGATTGAGGAGTACTCTCGCAATATGTGTTTGGTCACCCATCGAATACCTGCATTTTATAAATGGTGAAAAGAGCACAGCTGAAAACGAGCTCTTAACCTGCCTTTACTAGTTACTGGCTGAACTAAGTAAAGAACCCTGGAGTCTTGAGTTTCTATTTGTGGTCTCTGTTCCTCATCCCTGAGGAACTGACAGCTACGTGGCACCATAAGTGACAGCCTGGATAAATAAATAGTAAGTGTGAAGTGCTTTTATTTAACCTCCAAGGTTAAATGAAGTTCAAGGTGAAGCCATAGAGTTTACCTGTCAATATGGGCCTAGTTTTGACTATTTTCAAGAATCTTGCCTTTGTGGCTGATTTATTTTCTTTAAACATGCTTTATGTTTCCAGAATCAGCTACAAGGCTGGCCTTGGAAAAGCAACCTCCTTACTCCCAGGAGAAATTGGTTACATTTGCAAAACAGTTTGAAAAGTTAACCTCTGAAATGGATTCTGTATTTGTCTATTTACTTTCATAGCAGGGCAGGAGATACAGACGCCACAACAGACAACAGTGACAACCTTACAAAAGTCACTCTCGTGTTCCACCCTTGCTAGGGCTCAGTTCTACACTCAGATTTTGCTCTTGGGAATTTTTTGGGTTTTTTAACCATATATTTACCCTTTCCTTCCCAGCATCTAGTGCAGGAAAGGGTCCGTAACAGGCCTATAATTGTAGGCTAGACTGAATGATTGATACAATAGTTAATTTTATTTTCATCCATTCATTCAACAAGCCTATCCTGAAGACTTTCTACTTGCCAGGGCACCGTGCTAGGGGCGGGGAAATGCACACGTGAGGTCCATTGGCCTTCATCACCCACCTCTAACCCTGTGAGTCTCCCCTGTTTAGCATCAGCTGGAAGCGGAAACCTACATTTCCCAGAAGTCTTAGCAGCAAGACTTCTGGGTGCAGTTAAGGTTCTGCCATCACGTAATGTCTGGAAGACAGAAAGAAGGCAGAAGTCATTCTTCCTGTGATAGTCGTGGCTGACTGGTTCCGGCAGATGTGAGTATTTCCATGGCCAAACTCCACATTCCACCATTTGGCCATCCTCTTCTTGGACGTGGGGCAGCTGTGGAAAGATCAGCAGTTTCCAGACCTCTGATTACAACCATGGCAAAATGACCCTGAAGCCAGAAGTCTCATGATAGCTTATATTCCAATGACTTTGTAAACGCTGAATCACCACTTGCTTGAAACACCTCAGGTGGTTTCTATTTTCATACTGAATCTTTTCAGATGAAAGGAATAAGGAGGATTGCCCTTAAGAAACTTACCATCTAGTAGAGGGGAGAGACAATGCAAGATGATTAGGGAGATAATAAAGGTGTGAATGCAACAGGTATTACGGGAGTAAAGAGTGAGAGCAGGGCCTGGTGAAGGGGTGTCCTAGGTGTCTATTACTGCATAGCAAACGTAGGGGTCCATGCCTCTCAGTTTTCTGGATCGACCGGACTTGGCTGGGCAGTACTGCTGGCCTTATGCAGTTGCAGTCAGATGGCGGCTGGGACTGGGGTTTTCCAGAGGCTCCACGGAGACACTGCGATGCCAGGGCCTCCCTCCGTCTCCACATCTCCCAGGGCTTCTCCTCTCCACGCAGCCTCTTCATGTAGTCTCGCCAGCAAGGTGGCTCCCAAAAGCACACACAAGTCAGGCCTTCCTTTAGGCCCAGAACTGGCATAGTGGGCGGGGACTACTCCAAGATGCAGAGACCAAGAGGCATGATTTATGGGGGCCGTCTCAGAGACTAGCTAGCCATCACAGAGGGACACTCTGGAAGCTGGGGAAGGTTCATGGAGAACGTCCAGTGGTTGATGAGCTACCAGACTTGAGAGAGGACCCAGGGCCTGGTCCAGAGCCCAGCAGAGCTATCACTCAATAAACCTCAATGTAGGGAAGGCTGGAGGAACAGAGGGAAAGCAGGCGGGCACAGGAAGGGTAAGTCGGTAGCCCTTCTGGTTTAGAGGCAGCCCAGTGGGTGCAGGACCTGCACATATACTCATGGGCTCAGAGAAAGGAGGTCCCTGAGGGTCCAGGCTGGGGGACTTGGACGTGACCCTTCAGATGGTGGAGGCTACTGAGCAGCTCTGGGTAATGGAGGGGCACAACCACATCCCCAAATTAGAAGGATCCCTTGGCCTAAGCGAAGTGAAGGGGTGGCCGGGGGGAAATGGAGCTGGAGATAGTGTGACCAGTGAGGCTCCCGCAGTGGGGCTGGTGAGAAAGGAGGAGGGTGTGAGGAAACCATGGTGGTGGGGAAGCAGAGGCGGAAATAGACTTGAGACAGTCCTGGAGGAGACAATGAACAGACCCAATATTCTATGATTTATGGTGTGATTAAGAGGATTTGAATACATATGAGGACACTTATCTTAATAGGGGGCCTTTCCCTCTGTATATTTTTATTATAAAATAATACATTATACAAACATACACATGTACGTGTGTATATGTATGATATATATATATATGATTTAAAAATAAACACAACATAAGAAATAGTACATTCCCAATGCTTCTGAAGTAAAACAAAATGTGAACTTTGTGTAACATGATGTTTTAAACTAATGATCCAGGTTTCCCCCCATCTCATTCCTTAATAACATGTCTTTGGAGACAAAAGACACCCTGTCTTTCTTCACAGGGATCCCATCTCACCAAAGCAGTATAAAAACATAACTTCAATAACAATTCAAACTCAAAGTCCAGGCCTTAAATGGATAAGCTAAGTAGTCGGATTTTTCCATATAGATAAACTTTAAGTCTATATGGGGTCCCCAAGGAGCCAAGAAGGGATGCTCAGCGAAACTTTTGGAAAAGAAGAATGTAAACCGCACAGTTTCCCCCTCCACGGTTCAGCCTCACCCTTAAAACACACTGACTTGCCTCCTGGTCCAAGATCTAGTCAGGAGACAGAAGAGAACCAAGTGACTCAGCAGGGAGAGGAATCAGGTCCATGAAAACTGAAAAGGTAGGAAGGGCCACTAAGCTGTCCAGGAGGTAGTAACTGCAAAACCCAGCTACCACCCTAGGGCTGGGGCGACAAAATAGAGGTTGTAAATTTAAAAACCTTAGAAACCTGAAGGAGGCGGCCCCTGGGGCTGAGACGCACATCTCTGGGGGGGGCTGCCTGCCAACAGTGGTGACGCCCTTGTGAGGTGGTTGATGCCTTGAGGGGGTGCTGACACTGGGAAAAGTGCACACTGGATTACGCTGCTGCTCGTGGAGTAAACCGCCGCTATCAGAAGACGCCTGGCCTGGCTCTCAGGAGGCGAACAGGAAGCAGAAAGGAAGAAACAAGTCCTGCCTTCAGCCCTCCAGCCTCCCTGCAGCACCTCCTCCTGACTGGCAGATCTGAACCAACGGCCAGATGCCAAGGGAGAAAAGCACTTCTCCTGTGTCGGCTCAGCTCCTGCATCACTAGGCAGAGTACGGAAGGGTGGGTCTGACGACTAGAAGTAAGAGCTTAACCACTGTATCTGGAGTGAAAAATATTTGACATGAGTTCTACCCCACCGCCCTGCTCTCCCTTCTCTTTCATTTTTAGCCCAACTGTCTCCCTCCAAAGAGAATTTGAGTCACTTTCCAATACAGGCACATACTTAATAGGACATTAAAAAAAAAGGGGCTTAAAAGAGATAAGAAAGAAACACCAAACACCAATTCAGAACAGTGTTTTCCAAACTTTGTATGGCAATCAAGGTAGAAATATATTTTATATTATGATTTATTAGACATATACATACATAACTGAAAAAGTTTCATGAAGCAATCCTTATCCTCACTATGCATAATGCACTCTTATATTTTCTATTTTTTTTTTATAAATTTATTTATTTATATTTTGGATGTGTTGGGTCTTCGTTGCTGCGTGCGGGCTTTCTCTAGTTGCGGTGAGAGGGGGCTACTCTTCGTTGCCGTGCGCGGGCTTCTCTTGTTGAGGAGCACGGGCTCTAGGCACACAGGCTTCAGTAGTTGTGGCACGTGGGCTCAGCAGTTGTGGCTTGAGGGCTCTAGAGTGCAGGCTCAGTAGTTGTGGCGCACGGGCTTAGTTGACCCGCGGCATGTGGGATCTTCCCGGGCCAGGGCTCGAACCTGTGTCCCTTGCATTGGCAGGCGGATTCTTAACCACTGTGCCACCAGGGAAGCTCCATAATGCACTCTTATATTTTCTATTTTATTTTATTTAATTAAAAAAATTCTGATAACAACCCATGACACTGACATTATCAATGGCTAATACGTTGCAACCTCCTCTTTTAAAAATGTTGATTTAGAGGAAGAAGAGATACAATGTTTTATAAGGACATATAACATTGACGGTCATTTCCATACCAAAAAGTACTTTTCACATACATTATTTAACCCTCACAACAATCCTGTGAGATGGGTATTTCCCCCAATTTACCAATGAGAAAACAGACGTAAAGATACAACGTCATTTGCCATGTAGTTCAGAAGAGTGATGAATGGTGAACGCAGAAATGGAAGCCAACTTTTTCTGATGGAAAATCTCAGGCTTCCTCAATCTGCTTTGCCAGGCTGAGAGACACGGTTGAGTTTAGTTTCGAGCTTTCGAGCAGGCAAGGCAAACAATACCTTGTACAGTGTTCACTGTCTGATGAAAGTAAGCATGCACATTTGTCCGAACAAACTTCCTTCTTGCACTAAATCCCAGCACATGGGTTCCACAAGTGGGCTATGTATAATAATGAGTATTGGGCTTCCCTGCTGGCGCAGTGGTTGAGAGTCCGCCTGCCGATGCAGGGGACATGGGTTCGTGCCCCGGTCTGGGAAGATCCCACATGCCGCAGAGCGGCTAGGCCCGTGAGCCATGGCCACTGAGCCTGAGCGTCCGGAGCCTGTGCTCCGCAACAGAAGAGGCCACAACAGTGAGAGGCCCGCGTACCACAAAAACAAAAACACAATAATGAGTATTGTTTTCATCTGTGCCTTTTGCAGAAGGCACCAAATTATGAGGAAAAAATTTTAAATGCAGACTCTTGGTAACAGTGGTGGAGACAGCTAGCTGTCCCCAGTATCCATTCTACCCTTCCTCCTTTAATGCTGTTCCCTCCCATTAAAAACATTTTTTTAGTTATTATTTTATTTATTTTTTTAATTAAAAAAATTTTTTTTGAATTTTATTGTATTTATTTTTTTATACAGCAGGTTCTTATTAGTTATCCATTTTATACATATTAGTATATATAGGTCAATCCCAATCTCCCAATTCATCACTCCCCTCCTGCCACTTTCCCCCCTTGGTGTCCATACGTTTGTTCTCTACATCTGTGTCTCAGTTTCTGCCCTGCAAACGGGTTCATCTGTACCATTTTTTCTAGGTTCCGCATATATGCGTTAATATACGATATTTGTTTTTCTCTTTCTGACTTACTTCACTCTGTATGACAGTCTCTAGATTCATCCACGTCTCTACAAATGACCCAGTTTCGTTCCTTTTTATGGCTGAGTAATATTCCATTGTATATATCCATTCGTCTGTCGATGGGCATTTAGGTTGCTTCCATGACCTGGCTATTGTAAATAGTGCTGCAATGAACATTGGGATGCATGTGTGTGTGTGTGTGTGTGTGTGTGTGTGTGTGTGTGTGTGTTTGGTACACGGGCCTCTCATTGTTGTGGCCTCTCCTGTTGCGGAGCACAGGCTCTGGACGCGCAGGCTCAGCGGCCATGGCTCACGGGCCCAGCCGCTCCACGGCATGTGGGATCTTTCCAGACTGGGGCACGAACCCGTGTCCCCTGCATTGGCAGGCGGACTCTCAACCACTGCACCACCAGGGAAGGCCGCATGTGTCTTTTTGAATTATGTTTTTCTCTGGGTATATGCCCAGTAGTGGGATCGCTGGGTCATATGGTAATTCTGTTTTTAGTTTTTTTAAGGAACCTCCATGCTGTTCTCCATAGTGGCTGTATCAATTTACATTCCCACCAACAGTGCAAGAGGGTTCCCTTTTCTCCGCACCCTCTCCAGCATTTGTTGTTTGTACATTTTCTGATGATGCCCATTCTAACTAGTGTGAGGTGATACCTCACTGTAGTTTTGATCTGCATTTCTCTAATAATTAGTGATGTTGAGCAGCTTTTCATGTGCTTCTTGGCCATTTGTATGTCCTCTTTGGAGAAATGTCTGTTTAGGTCTTCTGCCCATTTTTGGATTGGGTTGTTTGTTTTTTTAATATCGAGCTTCATGTGCTGTTTATATATTTTGGAGATTAATCCATTGTCCGTTGATTCATTTGCAAATATTTTCTCCCATTCTGAGAGTTGTCTTTTCATCTTGTTTGTAGTTTCCTTTGCTTTGCAAAAGCTTTTAAGTTTCATTAGGTCTCATTTGTTTAGTTTTGTTTTTATTTCCATTTCTCTAGGAGGTGGATCAAAAAAGATTTTGCTGTGATTTACGTCAAAGAGTGTTCTTCCTATGTTTTCCTCTAAGAGTTTTATAGTGTCCAGTCTTATATTTAGGTCTCTAATCCATTTTGAGTTTATTTTTGTATATGGTGTTAGGGAGTGTTCTAATTTCATTCTTTTACATGTAGCTGTCCAGTTTTCCCAGCACCAGTTATTGAAGAGACTATCTTTTCTCCATTGTATATCCTTGCCTCCTTTGTCATAGATTAGTTGACCATAGGTGCAGGGATTTATCTTTGGGCTTTCTATCCTGTTCCATTGATCTATGTTTCTGTTTTTGTGCCAGTACCAATATTGTCTTGATTACTGTAGCTTTGTAGTATAGTCTGAAGTCAGGGAGCCTGATTCCTCCAGCTCCGTTTTTTTCCCTCAAGACTGCTTTGGCTATTTGGGGTCTTTTGTGTCTCCATACAAATTTTAAGATTTTTTGTTCTGGTTCTGTAAAAAATGCCACTGGTAATTTGATAGGGATTGCATTGAATCTGTAGATTGCTTTGGGTGGTATAGTCATTTTCACAACGTTGATTCTTCCAATCCAAGAACATGGTATGTCTCTCCATCTGTTGGTATCATCTTTAATTTCTTTCACCAGTGTCTTATAGTTTTCTGCATACAGGTCTTTTTTCTCCCTAGGTAGGTTTATTCCTAGGTATTTTATTCTTTTTGTTGCAATGGTAAATGGGAGTGTTTCCTTAATTTCTCTTTCAGATTTTTCATCATTAGTGTATAGGAATGCAAGAGATTTCTGTGCATTAATTTTGTATCCTGCTACTTCACTAAATTCATTGATTAGCTCTAGTAGTTTTCTGGTAGGCTCTTTAGGATTCTTTATGTATAGTATCATGTCATCTGCAAACAGTGACAGTTTTACTTCTTCTTTTCCAATTTGGATTCCTTTTATTTCTTTTTCTTCTCTGATTGCTGTGGCTAAAACTTCCAAAACTATTTTGAATAATAGTGGTGAGAGTGGGCAACCTTGTCTTGTTCCTGATCTTAGTGGAAATGGTTTCAGTTTTTCACCATTGAGAATGATGTTGGCTGTGGGTTCATTATATATGGCCTTTGTTATGCTGAGGTAAGTTCCCTCTATGCCTACTTTCATAAATAGAGGGTTTTATCATAAATTGGTGTTGAATTTTGTCAAAAGCTTTTTCTGCATCTGTTGAGATGATCATATGGTTTTTCTCCTTCAATTTGTTAATATCGTTTATCACATTGATTGATTTGCGTATACTGAAGAATTCTTGCATTCCAGGGATAAACCCCACTTGATCATGGTGTATGATCCTTTTAATGTGCTGTTGGATTCTGTTTGCTAGTATTTTGTTGAGGATTTTTGCATCTATTTATTTATTTTTTTAATTAAAAAACAATTTTTAAAGAATGGTGTTTTTTTTTAAAATATATTTTATTTATTTATTTGGTTGCACCAGGTCTTAGTTGCAGCTCGCGGGCTCCTTAGTTGCGGCTCTTGCCAGCTCCTTAGCTGTGGCACTTGGGATCCTTAGTTGTGGCTTGCGGGCTTCCTTAGTTGCGGCTTGCTGGCTCCTTAGTTGTGGCATGTGAACTCTTAGTTGCAGCATGTATGTGGGATCTAGTTCCTTGACCAGGGATTGAACCCGGGCCCCCTGCATTGGAAGCTCAGTCTTAATCACTGCGCCACCAGGGAAGTCCCTTTTTAAATTAAAAAAGAAAAACCTCTCCCATTTTTAATTAGACAAACGACCATCCAGAATAAAGACTACACTTTCCAACCTGCCACGCAACCATGAGTTTTCATGTAACTAAGTACTGTTCATGAAGTGTAAGCAGGTGTGGTGTCACTTCCTTGAAGTGTCATTCAAGAAAAGGGGATGGTATTCATTTTCTATTGCTGCAAAGACAAATTCCTACACAGCAGCACAGAATAACAAAAATGTATGCTCGCTCAGTTTCTGCAGGTCAAGAGCGCCCCTTTGGCTCAGCAGGTTTACCTGCTCTGGGTTTCACAAGGTCAAAATCAAGTTGCTGGCCAGCTGAGCTCTGCTAGGGAGGCTCTGGGAAGAACTTGGGTTGCTGGCAGAATCCAGGTCCTGTGGTTGTAGGACTGAGGTCACCATTTCCTTGCCAACTGTCACCTGGAGGCATCCCTTAGCTCCTGGAGGCCTCTCTCCAGTCCTGACACGTGGGTCCTGCATCCCAGAGCCAGTAATGGCATCTGGAATCCTCTCACACACAGAATCTCTCTGACTTTTCCTTCTGCTGAGCTCTTGGATTCCGGCTGGAGAAAATTTTCTGCTCTTAAGCGTTTGTATGATTAGATTGGGCCCACCAGATAATCCAGGATTAAGTTAAGTTAAGGTCCCCAACTTAACTACATCTGTAAAGTCATTTTTGTCCTATAACAGAACATACCCACAGGTTCAAGGGATTACGAGGTGGACATCTTTCAGGGATCAATATTCCACCCATCATAGGGGCCTACCCTTCTTCCTTTGTTTCTTCCCTCCTGCTGCTTAGAAAGTGGGTGTCATAGCTGGAGTGCCCTATGGGACCGTGAAATGAGGGGCTAATTTAGGGGTAGCAGAAAGGGAAGTCAAAGTAACCTGGGCCCCAGGCAATTCTGCAGCAATATTCCAGTCCTGAATCACCTGCCTCCAGACTTCTGTGTAGGAGAGAAATTAACTTCACTCTTCAGCCTCTGCTATTTGGGGTTTCCAGTAGTCACAGCCAAACCTAACCACACAGTAGCATCTAAGGAAATGACTTATTAAGGAGGTCTGGGACATTCACCTATTTGGGGGAGCCTATGGACCCCTAAACAAATTCCACTTTGTAAAGAGACTTTCTATCTTTGGTCAACAGACAATCCCTAAATTAGTTCAAACATGTCTACCTTTCATATAAAGCTGGTTGAATTGGGGCATCAGTGCTGTCTGAACTGTAACTTCAGCATGACTGGTTTTGCCTCTTTATTTGACAGAGTTAGTAGTTTATTTTTGCTCCTGCTTGGTCAGCACCAATGTGGTTTTTCAGCCCAGACACTCTCTTGTGAAGATCCAGGACAATACCTAGCTACGCCCATCAGAGGGAGGATCTGAGGACCCAGACAAAAGGGCACACATTCATTTTGTGTCACTTGTTGTCAGCTCTGAGGTCTTCTGCGCGAAGTGCTGTCCTTGCTCTAGTGAGATGAGAAAGACCTCAGTTTCTGGAGGAACCACCCCACCCACCCGTGTATGCGCTCTTACATACATGATTGTATTTAACCCTCACTCAATCACATGAGATCGCATTACCGGTAATTCACAGGCGAGTAGACAGACTCAGAGGGATTAAGTTATTTGCCCTTGTTCAGAAGAGCCATAAATAGTGGATGCAGAAGGGGAAGTTAAACCCTTCCCAGAGCGCTGAGAGCCAGCACTGTTAATTTCTGTATTTGTCCAGCGATCCTCCCCTCTCTTCTCCACTGGATCTCAGGACAACAGGCGACATGAAAGTTGGCTTGTGCTTTACAAAGTCTGCGTGTTTGTGTGTCTCCTCATCTAGAGGAGAAATAATCTGTACTTCTGGTCGAGAAAATTAGACTTTCAACATTAAATTAAAATAAACCTTGCATTTATTTATTGCAATAAATTCAATTGTACAGTATTTTCAATTTGTTTTTAAATCTTGGAGATTATTTTGTACATTTTATTGTGTTTCTAGAACTACTGAAGTGGAAATAGTTCCAGGTAATATAGCAATTTCAAATTGGCAATATCCAGACATATCCAGATGTGTGAAACTTCTGAATTTTTTAGAGCATGTATAAGTAGGAGAAATGATTTTTCAAATTCTCATTACCTTGGACATAAGACTAATTGAGAATTCAGGAAAATATTAGAATTTATTCAAATGATACAAATTACAGCAAAAACACTTACAATTTTGTATGTGTAATGATGACTAGATGTGAGAGTTCAGTGTATTCTATAATGCAGACAAGAATCTTGACTGTATGCTGATGAAACAGCAAATATTTAAGGTGTTTATATGTTCTGTGTTTAGGGAAAGACTAAACAATTCAACTTGAAAGTGAATTATAAAATATTGCTTAAGGCTAGAGCTATCTATGCTTTCAAAAGCCATAGCATTTCACTTATAGAGAAAAATAATTTTAGTTAAAAAGGAATAAAATTTTATTGTCCATTCTATCTCATGATATATAAATGTAGCATACTTTAATATGGGAACCTGGCATTGGCAGGTAATCACTAGGTAGCCTAAAAGACCTGTATCCGTCACCTTCACTCTCTAAACAGCTACCGGTAGCTACTATTTGTAGAGCTTCACCTCTTCTTCCTACTCGGAGTCACCCGCAGATCCTTTCCCCACAGCTGTCCACAAGCTGCTACAAGCTGTCCACATGTAGCAATTTCCTGAAGGCTGGCTGCCAGCTGAGTGGCTCCGTCACTCCCAGTTCTTTTTCAGGGAAGCCTTTCTGCTTCCTGTTGCCCTGCCTCGGCTTCCCATTAGGTTTATTGCTCCCCCATCTAGCTTGTCAGAATGGCTGTGAGTAAAATTTGATTTAGTGTTAACCCAGAACTTCCCTCTTCTGACCCTTCTAAGTACTTGATTTTCAGGAGGGTTTCTAGGTGATGCTGTTGAAGTATGAAAGACCTCAGTTGTGAACTTTTTTCTTAGAAAAACAATTTTAATTCCTTATGCAATCGTGCAATACTTCAGCAATCAGCCAGCTTCTACCAAAGTTCCAACTTGTGTTCTTCTAAAGACAGCTTTTCCTGCCTGCAAACACTGTGTCAACAGAGAGAATTGAGACAGTTACCTGAGTGGACAGTTTTTGTCAGCAGCAATGTCATCAGGCCCTTGGGAGATGGCTGCGCTGGGCGGGGAAATAAAAAGAGTATATAGTAAGGTGTCCGTGGTTCCTACCTACACCCTGATCATTGTCACCACTGCAGTCCACATAAGACATACCCTAAACACATGCACACAAAATGCACACAGGCCAACAAACAAAACCAGACACACGAAGATAGACTCACCCTAAGACACACCCACACCTACATAGAAACCCAGATCTGGGGAGAAAGAGAAGGAGGAAGAGAATGGGAATGGAAGAACAGGCAGACTTCACCGACTTGAAAGGGCAATGCCATACTTAGATTTCATTCAAACTTAAATGCATTGAACGGAACTGGTTGAAGGAGAGGATGTGGAGAGAGGGACGGCCCTGGACGCAGGGCCAAGATTAATCTGAGAAATCAAAGCAGCCTTTGTGGTTCAAAAGGAGAAATTTGGGGAACCTGAGTGACTCCTATGGACTCTGATCAATTCACCGATAATCAGTCCAATCTCCGATTGGGACGACCAGGCAAGTGCGGCTTCCAGACGTGTCGGCACAGAGAGCAAGAGCCCAGTAAACCTTGCTGGATGCATTCTGGCGCCAGTCCCGGATCGAAAGGGGCAAGTGAATTGCAGATGCCAAACCCGTTGAAAACAATAGGCAGGACCTGAAATCACCACCAACTCAGATGTTGTTATTGCGTGGTATGAGTTTGGCTTTTAAGGTGAGAACGTCTTTGAGTAACCGTAAGCAAAACTACAGGAAGGACTTTATCGCGAAAGAAAGGGGGACTTTGTCGGGCACTGTTGCGGACACCATGAGACCCGACGCTGTGCACGAGGAGGCCCGGGTCCTCGACCCCGGCGCCGGCTCCCCGTGGCTCCTGGTGTTGGATGTGTGTGTGTGTGGCGCGGAGCCCGCGCGGGATCTTGCGGCGCCCGCGCGGGATCTTCCGGAGCCCGGGACTACAGTCGTGGGCTGAGCCCGGCCAGTGCTGCAGCCGCCTGGTCTGCGCGCGCCATCGGCGCCCAGCGGCGCTCCACGATCGTACCTCACCGCGGATGGAAGATTCCGGGAGGAACGGTGGGGTTCATGGTCCAGCGGGGATGCCCTTCGGAGAGTGGCGGACGTGGAGGCGCGGACGGCGAGCCGCGGATGCTGCGGCGCTCGGGCCGACGCGCGGTCGCAGCGGCTGTGCTCTGCGTTGGCCGAAACCCCGTCTCCCTCCGCGCCGAGGCCGCTTTCCCGGGCGTTCGCGGTGTGCGTCTGTTCACTGAGGCCGAGGAGCGCGCCGTGCCTGAGGAGCAGAGGGAGGCTGGCAGCCCCACAGCGGAGGTGGGTACCACAGTCACCTCGGGTTCCGGCACCCGGAGGTAGCTTGAGTGGCCGAAAGAGGCCGGGCTGGCTGATTTGTTTCGGGCTCCAGGGAGGTCTCACTGTTCAGGACTCCTCACGCGAGAGTCTGGGCCGCGTGCGTGGGCTCGGCTGGCAGGTCCGAGCGCCCCAGCGCCCCGTCGGCCGAGGGTGGCCGCTCAGACTCGGAGACGCGCACGTCCAGCCGCACGCGGGTCGCCCGGTGGGGCCTGACCTGGACCCAGTGGCCGGAGGAGTCGGGACTACGCGCTCCGTCCCGCTTCGGGTGAGGCCCCGCGTGGCTGCGGCCCGAGCTCGGTCGCCCTCCTTCCTGTCTTACGGGCGCATCTGGCGTGCCGGGCTCCGCTCTCCGCCGCCTCCCTTGGTCTCCCTGGGTCTCCCTGGGAGACCGGCCTCTAATGGCAACTACACTTCGCCGCCGCCACCACGTGCCCTGGCGACTGTGCGCCAGGCCCGGTAATAAACTTGAAGGACATCATCTCATTTCGTCCTTGTGCTGAGCCCATTTTATGGAAGGGGAAACACAGAATTCAGGGGTTTGTTCCAGGGCCCGCGTAGTTAAGGGTTGGGGGGACCGAAAGACGGGCCTCTTCTGCGCGGAGGCACCAGCCCCGGCGGCCGGAGCCCCAGCCCAGCAGAGCGGCAGAGCCGCACGCCGGCCGGAGTCAGACCGCGCCCTCCGCCGCCGAGCCCGGCCCCGGGCGGCCCGCGCCTCTTCTCCTCGGGTTGGCGAACCCTGGAACCCCCAGCGGGGAGGCCGCGGCGCGCGTTTGGGCCCGGAGCCTCGGAGAGGGCGGCGGCTTCCGCGTGGAGCCCTGAAGACCTCTTTGGCCTCAGAGGACAAGCCTCCGCACCTCCAGCAACCGGGCGGCCGAGCTCCAGCAGGTAGGTCCTCCCTCCACCCCACAGCATCAGCTTCCCTGGTGTCAGATGAGGACAGCCTCTCCTGGTGAAGGATGCTGTGGGCAGTCTATTTATGAGGAAGGGCGGCGTTAAAACTAGGACGCGCTCAGTAAAGATCAGTGGTTATATGAACAAGAGGAGGTTTGTCAAAGGAGAGGGGCTGCAGGAGACTCGGGAAGTCTCTGCAGCTGCGATTCCCCAGCTGCTTCCGAAAATGATGATGATAATAAAACAACCAATATTTGTGGAGGGATAACTACTTTCTAGATACTGAATTCAGCGCTTTACATGTATTCTTTGGTTTAAACCTCACAACTCTATGAGGAGGTATCCGCTTTCACTTTACGGATGAGAAAAGCGAGGCAGGGGGAAGTGGAGTAATTTTATCAGGGTCACGGCTGGTATTTGAGGGACCCGAGGTCTGAATGTAGTCTTGCTAGACTCCAGAGCCCAGGCGGGTGTGGAGAGGCTGCAGGGGCTCACAGCCTGTGAGACGTCTCACTGATGAGGAAGTTCTCCTTTCTGATCCACAGAACCTTCTTTTATTCGGAGGGGCGTTATGACTCGATTTCTCTCTCTCTCTCAAGAAAACCGCACACGCACAAAAAAACAATAACAATAAAACCCAAAAAGCAGAAACAAAAACCACCAACAAAGCAAAAACAAACCCTGCATCTCTTTGCAAACGAAAATAATAGCGGCGACTCTTGGGAGTGAGCCGTTGTCTCGGAACCGGTGGAAACGCTGGGGAGGCGCCTTCAGGCGTGCACTGGGGCTGTGCTGCCCGTCCAAGGGCCGCGGGGAGGAGCAGGGTGGCCCGGAGGTTGGAAGCCCACTACGTCGGGGCCTGTGTTCCCCTAACACAAGACACTCTTGGCCCTCAGGCTCCAGGGGTGGAAACTCATCCAGAGCAACACTTCCTTCGGAGGAGCCCCCGAAAAACGCCTCGCCTGGACGGCCGCTTTGGGCGTTTCTCTGTCCCCCTCGGTGCGGGGCCGGGTGGCATCTCTGGCTCTGCACTTATTCATCGACAGCCTGCCACACTCCGAAACTCCATGCCTATGGGCTCTACTGCCTAAGAAATTAATTCATTTTCAGAAGTGACTCCTAAATTTACAATGAAACAAAACAAAACACCTGAAAATCCACCTGCTGATACGCTTTCCCAACCTAAAACCCAAACGTGGTGCCTAACCGGGTTTTCCCTGGTTAGTGCCAAAAAAAAAAAAAATGCTGCTTTAATTTTTTAAATGAATTGGAATCATTGCACTGCAAGAAGGGTTTGATACAAAGCGAGCGGAATCAATTTTCTTCTCTTTCCACGTTATCTGTATTTATTAAACGTTTTCCACAAACATCATCTGAACACGAGGCCCAGACCCTGAAACAAGCAACTGACCTGGAAACCACAGACCTGTTTGCAAAGAACTGTTAGGTAATTTTAAAACTTTAAATAAAAATAACCATCTTGCCTGAAATTCCCCAACCACATACATTTTCATCATCTCTAAGGATGAGGAAGTCATACCCTGTGGATAGTTTCCAAGGTGGGTCAGGCCACCCTGATTGTCCCCACACAGTCTTCCCTGCCCTGAGATCAGGAACCAGATCCCCATCTGGAATAGAAAGCTCCAGATATCTTCAGTGTAGTGATTGCTCAGGGGCCGTCTTTCTTCCCCCAAACCTTCGCTCCAGGCCCATCTCCCCTTGCCGTCTCTGGGAGTTTGGGCACAAAGGGGTGTACAGCGATGCTGTCGCTGCCCCTGTGCCCCAGCCCTGCCACCACCCAGCCACGCTTGCAAGACATTCTTTTCTTCAGAGGAAAGAGGTGGAGGCTGAAGGATGTGTACTGGTGAAGGATGTGGTTCTGCTAAAAGGATTAAAAAAGAAGAGGAGAAGGAGGAATTATTCTATTCCATGGGCATTGATTTCACTAGGTCTTTGAAACTTCAGATGTTTCCTTTCAGTTATTTCTAAACGTTAAGGCAGAGGCTGGAGTAAAAATGGCTCTGTTCCCCGGGCAGGTTGAGGCGCTCCATCCAGTTTGCCTGCTGTGTTGGGGACGGTTCCAGTTTGTGTAGTTTCTGTTGTCTTTTGAAGAGCCGGCTTCTCTAAAGAGGTCCACGGTTCTGGAGTGATGGTACCTGCACGGCAGCACAGACGTTGCCAGTCCAACAGTATCACCCAAAGAGGCCCCAGATATTTCAGAAAACGTCTCTTCTCCTTCCAGAAGGTGGGCCAACGTCTCCCCACCGCGCCCCAGTTGGCACTAGGCGCCTCACAGCCCGGGCTCTCCCCTCCAGTCTGGGGTGGGCCGCCCAGCTCCTGCCCCAGCGAACGGCCTGGACCAGTGGTCACACCCGGGGTCCTGGGTCCGCGCCTCCCTCCTTTGCGGGTGGCCGATGCCACCGGGCAGGGAGGAGCCCCATCTCTCACCGAGATTCTTGCGGTCGCAGAGGCGCCACACTGGAAGGCTGAGGCGACGCGCTAAGGCCAGGCGGCAGGCGGCCCTCCCGGGCGGCGGCGGGGACCGCGGGCGGCACAGCACCCCCGGGGGGCGGCGGGGGCGGCAGCGCCAGCAGCTCCTCGCCCGAGGTCACCGCGCAGTCCTGCTCGGGCTCCGCGTCCCTACCGCCCGCGGCCACGGTCCCGCCGCTGCGCTTCTTGTCCTCCTCCTTTTTCCACTTCATTCGGCGGTTTTGGAACCAGATCTTGATGTGTCTCTCTGTCAAGTTCAGCATGACGGCCAGCTCCACCCGGCGCGGCCTGGAGATGTATTTGTTGAACAGGAATTCCTTCTCCAGCTCCAGCAGCTGCGCGCGAGTGTAAGCGGTGCGCGTCCGCTTGTTCTCCTCTGGCTCCGCTGCGTAGGCACCACCTGCGGGCGACACAGCACGTGAATGTGGTCCCTGATCCCTGGCTTCTCCTGCCTGTCCCCACCCGTGCAGTCCAACCCTTTTGCCCCAATCCTAGGAGCCCTGACCCCTTCCCAGCCGCTCCGGCCACCGAGCTCAGGCCCTCTATCCGAGAGCCCAGTCTGGGGCACGCAGCCCTTCCCTAGTACGGTTTGCCTCTTCTTGGAGGTCAAAGCTGCATGGGTTCTCTCCGTGGCTCTATCAACGAGTGGTTCTAGAATGTTGGTTCACTTAACCGCTGTTTGGGTTGGTGCTGATTAAAATGCACATAACAGATATCTAAACCGACTGGATTCTACCAAGGCAAAAAAATGTCTTTAATACAGTACTTAAAAAAAACCTTTCTGACGATGACCCACAGTAACAAATACATTTCAAATCATCACCCAGTTCACACACTGATATGTGTAACTGCCACACAAAAAAATTTAGGACCTTAAACCAAACTTTACCACCTATGATGCTATCTAATTTCTCCTATTGTTTACTGTTTCATTAAAAACAAGGTTTCAACCCAGTAAATGGATTTCACGACCGACTAATGGGTGCAACCTTCAGTTTGAAAAACCTTGAGCTAATAAAATTCCCGAGGTTATGACATATATTGTCATATCTGACCATATATTATCTCTCTATCAAGTTATACTGTAGTCAGCCCCAACTCAAGAACTGGTAAATTCTCTATAATTGTCATTCTAACCTCGGCTGGGCACCTGCCCTGGACGAGAAGGGAGAAACCATTCTGAGCCCCGGAGAAGGTCAACCCCAGCCTCTGTGTCCTGGGCCCCAAATACTGGCCAAGGCAGGAGGGGAGGCTAGGGAGGGGAGCCTCGGGGCCGGATCCCCCACTGGGGAGCTGAGAGCCTGGCAGGGTAGAGGAGCCCCGAGCCCGGGTGGTGCGGAAGCGACAGCCAGGCCCGGCCTGGTAGATTAGCACCGCTCACCCGGTGTTTGTGGCTGTGCGCCTCCAGGCCCTGATCTTTTCCTTTCTGGGTGACATGCCGACTGCGCCCAGGCTGTGGACTCTGGGGCGGTGAGTTCCAGCGAAACACAGGGAAGAGTCCTAAATCGGCGTGTACGTAGGGCAGAGGTATGTGACATTTCTCCTGCAACTAGAGTTGAAAAGCTAGTGTGTGTGTTTCTAGAATACAAGCCACCAGGGGTTTCCCCCCCAGGCCAAAAGGAGGTGCCCAGAAGCCAAGGCAGAGGCTCCGGTCCGAGTCAGCAGAGTCCTGCTTGCTGGGGGCGTCTCTCGGAGTCTGAACACTTCCAAGCCTTCCTTGGCTTGGGAGAGAAACGAGGGAGCCTTAAAAGAACGTCTGAAAAGGTCCTCTGAAGTTCATAAATTCAACCCACAACCTCGCGGGGCTTTGGCCCTTTTTCGGCAGCCTCCCCAAAGCTCTCTGAGAGGCTGCGCAAGGCCCACTAGCCCAGGGGTGCTGTGCCTAGGATGAGTTGGCAGGGGGTGAAGGCGTAGGATGGAGGCTGTTGGGAAGACGTCAGGACCCCCAGCCTGCACTGTTCTCCAAGGCGCAGGGGGAGGCGTTTAGGGGCAAGCCCGCCAGCAAGGCAGCCGCCGTTCATTTCTTAGGGCGAGGGTTTTGGAAGTTCCTGTTGTTAGTAGTATGCATATCCGATCTACGTATAAAGGCCCTTTGGTCACTTCTTTCTCTCCAGGGGTGTGAAACCCCAGTAGGAGCGGGCAGGCGAGCTCCCAGACCCTTGAAGTTTGGTTCCTTCCAGAGCTTCCGGGGAGGACGGCCCTGGCTGCAGCAGCATCGTGCAAGCAGCTGCCCGGAGGGCGCCTCCCGCCCCCCAGCCCCCGGCGGGCTGAGCCTGCAGTGGGTCAGAGGGCGCAGGCAAAGGCCCCTCCGACCGCGACCCTCCAGCCCGAGGAAGTCACCCTTCCAGAGCTACCCCATGCCCCGGCAAGGCTGCCGATTTTCCTTCGGGTTTTCCTTTCCGGCTCTTTCGGTCCGCCCGAGCCCAAGCTCCACCCGAGCAGCTGTAACACCCCCGGGAGGTGGGAAGTTACCCCACCGCAGAAAGGCTTTTTCGGGTCCTCCCTCGCATTCTTCCTGGGGAGGCCGCGAGGAGGGCCGAGGATTCGAGAAATGCGCGCCCCCAGCCCCCAGCGCGCCGTGGGAAGGGGGCCCGGGCGGGAGGCAGCTCCTGGCAGGAGACTACGGACTGGGAGTCCCGCGCCCACGGCCCGGGGACGCCGTCCTCCCGCCTCCCAAGAATCCCGCATTTGCCAAGGTTCCGAGGCCTTTGGCCGCGGCCGCGTGGGCTGAGGAAGGGTCGTGCGGGGTTTCGCCACCGGTGGGGAAGATCGCGGCCGAGTTTGGACCCTGTTCTGCCTCAGGACCTGCCCGGTCCCCACACAGCCTTCGCGAGAAAGTGGGGAGAGGCGAGCCCCGGGGATGAGCCCGGATCTCCCCAAGCCCGTCTTGGCTGCGCAAGGGGCAGAGTTGCGCAGGCTAGCCAGACTCGGCAGGCGGGGGCCGAGGATTCCCGGGGCGGGGGGCGCGGGCACCTCCAGCCTCTTTCCCCTGACTCCCGACTGTTAGTTGGAAGGAAAAGAAAAGTCCACTATTTGCAGTGCAGGTGTGACTAGAAGTGGCTTCGGCACGGAAGCGATAAGATTGTGTGGCGGCCGCACAGGCCGCGCCAGAGCTCGCCGCCGGCTCTGGGCCGGGAAGACCTTCCGTTACAGGCCGGCGCCTGGGGCTCCCTGTTTCGCCTGTGCCAGAGGGCATCTGCTTCCTCGAACTGACTGGCAGGGACGCAGCGCGGGGAGAGCCCGTCAAACACTTCCGTTGGTTCAAAAGTGAATGAGCATCGCAGACGCCTCTCCCAGCTGCTCGGCTTCGAGGGTGAGCGACCAGTCCTCGGCCCTGCGGTGACCCCCAGCCCCGGCCGCTGGACACCTTGCACGCTTGGGTACGGCTTTCCTTCTCTGCTTTTCTGCACCTACTTAGTGCCCCTGAGACGGCCTGGCTTTCTTTACTGGAGCCGCCCGCGGGGGTTGGGGGCGGTGCTCAAGGCGAGAAGGGGCCCGGGGCTCCGAAGGCGCGCTCCGGCCGGGCCGGGAGCATCCCAGAGCCCTGCTTGGCTCCCTCGGCGCGCCCTCCCGGGAGTCCTGGGCGGGCGGACCCCCACCTGGGGGAGGATTGGAGGGTACGAGGCCTTGAGCTCGGCCAGGCCTAGGCTCGCAGGGAGAGCGCGGGCTCCTGGAGTTCAGCGGACAGGGAAGGAAGGACTTTAGGCTGCCAGGAAGAGAGCTGAGTGGGAAAGACGCTCCAAGTTGGACCAGAAAAGCGCTTCTTTGCAAAATGGCCTGGTTAGCTCCCTGTATGCTTTAGTCCGACTCTAGGTTATCCATAGGGTCTGGGGACGCAAACTGGGAGAGAGTCCTGGGAAGCGCTTGGAGGTAGGGGCAGCCGGGTGGAGACCGGGTGAGGACAAAGCGGGCGGGAGCCAGGCTTACCTGCCCACTGGCCTTTCCACGCGTGAGCCTTGGTAGACTTCATCCACGGGAAAGGCAGCTGGACGCGGCAGGGCTCCTCCAGGGCGCCCGGCTCAGCTCCATCCGGGAAGGGCCCGGCCGGCGGGCGGGGGAGCGCGAGCTGAGCCGGGAGGTGGTGGTGGAGGTGCGCCACCGCGGGGTCGTCGGCGAGCGGGGGCACCTCGTACGGGGAGATGTCCGGAGGGCTGCCCTGCTCCAGCGCGCTCAGGGCGCCCGGGAATGGAGGCGGCGGCGGCGGCGGCGGCGGCAGCGGCGGCAGCGGCGGGGGCTGGCGGCCCATGTACAGGCACGCAGGGGGGCTGGCGCTGAACTCTGGCGCCGGGCCCCGCTGGAACGCGCAAGGCTCCTTGTACAGCTGCGTGGCCGCGTAGTACTGCTCCTCGCCATTCATGGCTGCCGCCCGGCCTTGCGGACCGGGAGAAGGGGGCTGGAGCCAGGGACTTGGAGCTGTGCGGCGCTCCCACTCTCGGAGGCACCCCTGCAGCTTTGACAGCTCGGCACCGCTCGGAGAGGTGACCCGGTGCCGGCGGGACGGGCGGGCGGCCGCCGCGCCATAGGCTCCGCTGTGCCCCACGTGGCTCTGCCTGAGGCCATTATTGGCCTGGCTGGCTGCCTTAAGAAGCCGGGCCCAGGTACCCACGAGCGCCTGAACGTTTCAGTTTTCTCTTTCAGCCGAGTTTACTACACCTGTATGTGCAGTTGGCAGTACTCGCCAAAGTGGGGCACGAATGAAATTACTAGACTTTCTGTTCACTTATAGAAACATATTTTCCTCATACGTTAAAGTCTATTTTCCTTGTACGTTTGATAATATACATATTAGTTCATTGGTATAATTTATAAATATACATCTGTTGCGGTTGTACACAGACTTTTAAAAAATTGTCAGGGAATACGGTCAAAATATTTTGCGGACCCCAGCTCTACAGGTCGGAAGCAGTTGGTTCTATTTTATTTATGAAACTTGTACACAACCACGAGTGATGTCAGTGAACTGGCACATAAAGATCCAGGATTCGCAGTATGTTTTTGCCTGTGGCTGTGCTCCGGGGATTTCTGGAGTGTAAACTATAACTTCAGAAGCATTCACAGTGGCTTCTAAATTTTTTAAAACGGAAAGGCATTATTAATTTTTGATTTTGGGAAATTGGGGTTCATTTGGCCAGCTCAGAATGCAGGTTCCTACAGTGGCAAGGGGGAAAAGAAGTAGCGTCCCCTCTTGTGTCTCGGAGGCGGGGGCAGGGGCTTGGCCCCCGGTTTCCAGATCCTAGATGGCTCCTCACGGATCCCGAGACCTGGCCGGAGTCCGTCAGCTGCAGAACATCGATTCCCGCGTCCGACTGAAACAAGGCAGGCCTGGGAGAGGAGCGTTCAGAAAAGAAAGAAAAGCGCAGCGTTTTTATGACAATGTCAGTGTTTGGCTCCCACCGATTCGGTAACTTCTGGGCCCTCTGGGGTCCTCACTGAATAGAGATGCTTTTTCGGATCCAGTGGTGCAGACGGACTATCTCCGGGTCGCGTTGGCACATAGCCTCGGACCCAGGCAGGATCAACGCCGCCGACCGGTTCGCCTTAGGCGTCCTGCCGAAGTGACCACATTCCTCGAACCGCCACGAGGGTTTTAGAAAAACTGGACACCACTGCAGAAAAGCCTGGGCAAGAGGGAGCGTGAACCACAAGGAACCAGCAAGAGGAAATCACTGCACTGACTTTCCTAAACTGCAAACTACATCCAGTCCTTTACGAGGTAGATTTAATATGTTTCCTCGTGGTGGAAATATACGAATGCATACGGATTGAGTGCGCTACCCTGAAATACGCCTCGTTTTCATTAAAAAGCAAAAGCTAGTTGGGAATCTGGACTTCTCTACAGATTCCTTCTCTTGTGAGGTGCTGGTGCCGTGTCAACATCTGTGTTGGGATGAGCGCTGGGCACCGAGTGGTCCCCGCGATGGTGGGGACGCGCGCAGCTCCGGGGGATCGTCGGAGCGTGGCTCTCGCCAAAGGGCAGGCTGAGAGCGGCCGGGCAGCGGGGGTAGTTCCGGCGATTTCTTCAGGGAAAAGGGCCACCTGCAGTCCGAGGGGGCCAGGGAGCGAAAGGCCGTGGGACCCGCGCACCTAATCTCTCCGCGCCCGCGTCAATGAGTCCATTGTTCGCGGCGTCCGCGGAGGACCCGCTATCACCGGCCGCGAGCGACCACATCGATCAGGAGGGCAGGGCTGGAGGGGGGTTGCCGGGCCGCGGCGTGTTGACCCTCGGAGATAATCTGCCGAGTCGCCGCGGGTTGACTTGGCGACGTGGTTATGAGCGGGCGGCAGCACCGCTTGGGACAAAGATCGGCCACCTTTCCCCTCCCCCTCTCTCTCTTCTCTTGCTCTCGCTCGCCTCCTCGGCGGTCCCTCTACTAGGGCGCTCCAGCAGCCCCCTCCTCCCCCTCCGCTGCTGCGGCCTCGCCCGCCCCTCCCCCCAGATCCAGAGTGTTTACTTTGCACTTCTCGTCTAATTGCACATTTCTGTAAATTGGTCTCCATTTCGATGCTTCATTTGCTCCCATTTAATATTTTTGCTCGGCCCTGCAGAAAGAAAAGAGGCACTCAGCAGAAAGCAAATCCGCCCCCCGCGCGCGCTGGCAAAATCCGGGAACCCCGGGCTGAACCACGACAACACGCGGGGGGCGAGGGGGTGTGGGCTGGAGATGTCCCACCCAGGCCTCCCCACCCTCACAGTGAGCATTTTCTGAGGCTGGCTGCCCAAAAAAGTGACCCAGGAAACCACGGCCGAACAGCCGCTTGTTATTGTTCTTATTAGGTGGGAAGAAGGTAGGGGGATTTTTGGATTGGCTAATTGTAATGTACGTACATGTACCCGCCACCGAGCAAGGTCGTGTGTTGTGTTTCTTCTGTGGATATAGCTCAGGGTATCATAAAAGCGCCAAGTCCATTACAGGTGAAATGCATTTCCGCTCTGAATCCCCGCCGACGCCTGCGCCCCTCTCGCCTCGCACAGGCCCGGGAGCGATACTGAGCCATTAGGCGAGAGCCTTCTCGAGCCATTTAACAGCAGCTCTTATGGATAAATAAACAAAAAAGGCTGTAAACCAATTATAGTGTGGACAGTGAAAAAGTCGTTTATTAGCAGGACGTCCTGATGGCCCTCGCTGATATTGGAGGTCCTCGCCTGCCCGCTTCCCCCTTCCCTTCCCGAGGCGAGGCTTGGCCCTGGAGAACACAGGTTACCTTGTTCTCGGTCAGTGGCTGAGTCTTCCTCGGTGGTTTCACAAGCACGCCAAGGGCTGAATTTGGCTTGGCGATGAGAATTTTTAAGCCATTGTATTCCAGTGTAAAGAGGAAACAATATGTGAACATCACTTAACTCTGAGGCTGTGTTTGTGATGCATTTGTGTGGAATTTATTAGAGGGTGTCCTTTATAATTAATTTGCTGTTAAAAATAAAAATTAAATTATACCCTGAGTTGAAGCACTAAAGCTAACGACGTGATGTGTGGAATGAGAATACTCCTTCCATCATGTACTTCGAATTTTGGTAGATTACCCGGTCTTTAGTCCCCCCAGGGTAGTCATCTTTCTTACTCCAGGATTTCCTCAGAGTCTGGTACCCAGGTCTCAGAGAGGCCAAGGAAAACCTAATTTGTTCAGGAAAAAGGACCTCAGACTTTGAGTCAAAGACTTTCCATTGATTCCTAGGACAAAATAATTGAGCAAAATTAAGTGGAGAGTTGAAATTATTTTCCAGGTAATTCAGCACCCCCATCATATAGATAAATGCAGCCTAAAAATCTAATTTAATTGGACAATTGTCTGTTCTCTAACTTACTGGCTCTCTTTATGGTGAAAGAAGAGTGGAAGGGGCCCATGGGGGGCTGCACCCCAGGACTGGGCTTAGTGCTTCTCCCCCCCCCACCCCGCCACTAGCCCTTTCCTCCTGTTTTTGTTTAATCCTTCTGAGGCCCTCAGTTTACTTTGCAGCTGAAAGGAAAAGTGGGAACGGAAGTCCAGACTCCAAAGGGTCTAAGCTCCCGCCTCCTCCAGCATCCCTGTGGCTGCCCTTGCAGCTCTGGGCTCATCCCCGGCCCTCACCCAGGCTCCCATCTGTGCCCTGTCATCTAGATATGCAGTCTCTAGAAACCCCAGGCCTTGTCATTTCCCTTCTCATCTTAGTCCTGGATAACCAGCTTCTTGCTTCCATTGAGGTTTCCTTTCTTAGCCCTCCACCGCCCCTCCCATCACCGATTCCTGACTAATCTTTTGTTCTCCTGGGAGCCTTTCCTTACCTCCAGGTTCCTGCTGGAGCCCAAAGAAGCCTTGACCCACACTTTCTGGTCACTCCAGCTGCCTTCCTGAGCCGTTCTGCATTTCATGTGGCTTAGTGGTTTGAAGGAGGAGTATTTTCAATTTATTGATCAAACACCTATATAGCTCTTAATGTACCTGTCTGCTATGACTTTGATGACACAAATTCAGTAGTAGAAATTTGTTTTGGCTTTGGTATATGATGGAAAGGTCTTAGGAGTTGCATATACCTGTGTTCCAAATCTGCCCTGCACAAGCTGTGTCCCGTGGCAAGTTATATAAGTCCCTGAAAGCGCTCTGTCCTTATTTGTAAAATGAAACCAAAGGTACGGCTCCATGTAATGTGCCCATCGCATAGAGTAATAATAACAGCAAACACGTGGCGCCAGATACCGTTGCAAGTATTTTACGTACGTCAGTCCTCACTGAAGTCCCAGGAGGTGGGTACTATTATCCCATTTGACTGTGGAGGAAACTGAGGCATAGAGGTGTTACTGGCTGTGGAATCACACAGCCAGTAAGTGGCAGAGCCTAGATCCAAGCTGAGGAGGTCTGGTTTTAGAATCTATTCTCTTGGCCATGACATCATACTATCTTGCTATATTGTAGCACTCAAGAAATATTTTTTTATTATTTTTGTGATATTTCAATGAGACACTTCGTAGGCACTCGGTAAATGGTCATCTTTTCCTTGCTTCCCTGGCATTGCTTTTAATGCACCTACAAGCATTTAACTGTTGGTAATTGCTGTAGCCCAAAGAGCCACAGAGCTCTTACCATAAGCCCATGTCTAAGGACATTCCCAGACAGGTAGGCCTGGACAGGAATATTCAGGAACACTGAGGAAGCACTGGGTGGATATATGCCTGTGTTTTAGGGGAATATGCCCCCAAATTGGGGCCCTGATTAAAGGGGATAGAGGAGGGGAGGGCCAGGTAGCACCCTCTCCAGCCAGCCCTGACCACACCACACAGAGAGGAACAGGGGTGGGGAGATCCGGGGCTTCTTCTCTACATCCAGGAAAGCCCAAAAGAAAGACCTGAGCCAATCACATCCTTACTGGGATGACCTCCCTGCCCCCCGCATAGGTGAGGAATGCAGCATATAAGTCCGTCTGGTAGCCAGAGACCCTTCCCACTGCACTTCCCGTGGTTCTTCCATTTCCAGGTTGGAGAGGAAGCTGTCATCACAGACTCAGAGGAAACCCTCATATGGCTCAGGAGAGGAGGATTCTACCGTCCCGGCTGAAGCAGGGCTGGAATCCTGCTCCATTCCTGCCTCTTCCAGGTCACAAGGGTGGTCATTGCCACCCTGGTCTTCTTTGTGAGGGTGTAGAAACACCCTTGTCAAAGTGTTTCCTCCGCGTGTCCCCCAAATCTAAGACCCATACGAGAGTGTTAAACTTAGCAACCTATGGGGATTGAAGTGGGAGAGGCAGCTCCAAACTCAGAACAGCCGTGCTGAGACCCTCACCCTTGGTTTTCTGTGGTGGCTCCATGCCTTCTCTTGCAGAGTTTCAAGTAAAGGCTCGTTTTTTGACTGTGGTCTCAACCCCATTGAGTTTTCCCCTTGGTAATTCTTCCTATGGTAGATGTGGCTTAGTGTATCCTCGTGCAGAGATAAGCTGCATTTGAATACATTTATTTTATCCAGTTAGATATTGCAACACATTACGTTTAGGCAAATCCCACAAAGGTACAGACTCCTACCAATCAATGAAATCACAAGGATTCCTAGTGTTGCTGGAAATGTGATTCACGAACCGTATGTGTCAAAATCACCGGGTTGCTTATAACATGTGATTTCTGAGCCCAATCCCAGACCAACTGAATAATCATATGGGGGGTGGCGTGGGACTTGGGATTCTGCACTTTGAATACACCCAAGGGCTTCCCTGGTGGCGCAGTGGTTAAGAATCCGCCTGCCAATGCAGGGGTCATGGGTTCGAGCCCTGGTCCGGGAAGATCCCACATGCCGCGGAGCAACTAAGCCCGTGCGCCACAACTACTGAGCCTGCGCTCTAGAGCCCGCGAGCCACAAGTACTGAGCCCGTGTGCCACAACTACTGAAGCCCGTGGGTCTAGAGCCCGTGCTCCGCAGCAAGAGAAGCCACCGCAATGAGAAACCCGCGCACCACAACGAAGAGTAGCCCCCCTCTCGCCGCAACTAGAGAAAAGCGCACGCGCAGCAACGAAGACCCGACGCAGCCAAAAAAAAATAAAAAAAATAAAAACAAATACACCCAAGGTCATTCTCATGCACACTATGAATTGAGAACAACAACAAACACTTAAACTATAATTTATTTGCTCTATGGAGGCTCATAGATACTCTTAAAGAACGAGCATGAAGCACATTCAAACTAAAATATACCTCTATGTCCTGAGATTGTTGTGAGGTTAAAGTGAGGAAGTGCATGGAAACATGCCCAAAGCATGTGATTTGAAACTCTGCATGGAAAACACACATGCAAATCCCAAACATCTTTGCAGACTTCCCCTTCTCTCTTACGCATCCATTCTTTCGCTACGTGACTAAAGAGAAAGAATCAGCATGATCTTACTTTATTATCGTGTTTTCTCCCACTGAGCTCTTTATTATTTTTTCATTTCAGAAGAATTTATTCTTAAGAAATTCACCAAATCTCAAGAGATAAATGGGAATTTACATATATTTCACGTAAGGTTTTTTTTTTTTTGTTTGTTTGTTTTTTTTGTGGTACGTGGGCCTCTCACTGTTGCGGCCTCTCCCGTTGCGGAGCACAGGCTCCAGACGCTCAGGCTCAGCGGCCATGGCTCACGGGCCTAACTGCTCCGCGGCATGTGGGATATTCCCGGACCAGGGCACGAACCCGTTTCTCCTGCATCAGCAGGCGGACTCTCAACCACTGCGCCACCAGGGAAGCCCTCACATAACGTTTTTTAAAAAAATTTATATTTATTGGAGTATAGCTGTTTCACAATGTTGTGTTAGTTTCCACTGTACAGCGAAGTGAAGTGGAGATCCCTGTGCTATACAGAAGGTTCTCCTAAGTTACCTATTTTATACGTAATAGTGTATATATGTCAATCCCAGTCTCCCAGTTCATCCCACCCGCCTTTCCCCCCTTGGTGTCCATACGTTTGTTCTCTATGACTGTGTTTCTATTTCTGCCTTGCAAACAGGTTCATCTGTACCATCTTTCTTGATTCCACATATATGCGTTAATATACGATATGTATTTTTCTCTTTCTGACTTACTTCACTGTGTATGACAGTCTTTAGGTCCCCACGCCTCTAGAAATGACCCCATTTCGTTCCTTTTTATGGCTGGGTAATATTCCATTGTATATATGTACCACATCTTCTTTATCCATTCGTCTATCAGTGGGCATTTAGGTTGCTTCCATGACCTGGCTATTGTAAATAGTGCCGCAATGAACATTGGGGTGCATGTGTCTTTTTGAGTTATGGTTTTCTCTGAGTATATGCCCAGTAGTGGGATTGCTGGGTCATATGATAATTCTATTTTTAGTTTTTTAAGGACCCTCCATACTGTTCTCCACAGTGGCTGTATCAATTTACATTCCCACCAACAGTGCAACAGGGTTCCTTTTTCTCCACACCCTCTCCAGCGTTTATTGTTTGTAGATTTTTTGATGATGGCCGTTCTGACCCGTGTGTGGTGATACCTCATTGTAGTTTTGATCTGCACTTCTCTAATGATTAGTGATGTTGAGCATCTTTTCATGTACCACTGAGCTCTTTAGAAACAGTGGGACTCTCCTCGGGGTGTTAATGTGGCTCCAGCGTGGGCTCAGAGAGGTTGAGCTGGGCATTTCCAGCCACAGCAGCTGACATATAAGGGCAAATAAAGGGAGACAATAAAACCGAAACAAATTGATCCATCTCCAGGCAGTACCATTAACTTGTGTCTTAATGCTCTACGCTCCCTAGACTGAACATGACCAAATAGCTTCCTTTAAAGGTAAATGAATTTTATATAATTTGCAGCTAATTCCATTTAATTCTGCCCACATGAGCATGCGATAAGGGAATGTTAAGCTGGTCAATAAGCACAGGCTAAAAGGGGGCATTCAGGAGATGGCTGGTGTTTGATTTCCAAGTGGTCTGGCTCAGCGCTGAGAACTCCAGATTACTATGAGTGTGTTGGTTTCTTGGTTGTTTGCCTTCTGTTCTCCTAGCTCCTGAGTAAAGAGCAGTGAGAAAACACTAGGATCCCATCTGTCACAATGAGGCCAGTTACAACAATAACAACTACTCCTTTTTATAAAATCATTCTTGGTCTGACAAACTCCCTTTGGACTGCAGGGAATCAGGAAGAGTAAAAATAATAGAATCAATAACAACTTTGTTATCTAGTAACTTAAACAACCCTTGCCTGCTGGGATGGCAGAACAGGCTTTCTTATCTTGGAAACAGGAGAACTTTCTGGATAGTAAATTATTTTTCACAGAATGTTTCTAAACGGATTAGGTTTCTAGAGAAAGTGCCTAAGGTAGGAACCAGGCCAAATTCTAATCATTTAAACCCAATATTTTAAAACGTGGGAAGGAATTTGGGTCTTTAAATCTAATGTATATTATTTCTTCTTTTTGTTTAATAAAACATCAACGGTTGTACAATTATTTGAATTTTGAAAACCTTAAATGTGAAATTCTCATTTAAATGTCTGAATCCTCTGGTCAACTTGATTTTCGTTCCAGTACATGCCAATGTGTGTGTGTGTGTGTGTGTGTGTGTGTGTGTGTGTGTATGTGTGTGTGTGTGTGTGTGTGTGCGCGCGCGCGCTTTTCTGAGAGCTTTCCTAATTCACACCCAAGTCTTCACAGTCAGGAAGTGCTCTCTCTGCTGAACAATCTATCTAAATAAAACAGCAGGGAGTGGGCCTGTTTTGATTTGGGTGTTCCATGTTTATTTCTTTGCATGTAAATATTTATGACTCTGCTCGATAATCAAGAAATATATCTTGGTTTGAAGAGAACCGTCTCTCCTACAATGCAGGCATTCATAACAGCGACTACCTAAAGATAACACAGGCCGAGGAGATTCTCCTGGCTTGATTCATTCAGATAGTTGAAGGGAAAGTAGAAGCTGAGGGGCTTAAACGATCAAGTTAGTCTGTTTTTACTGCTCCAGTTCACACCTAAGTTGTCACTGGGATGCCAAGCTTTCAGAACAGACCCAATTGGTTCACATGTCACCGTCATTCTAACACCTTATATAGGGTGTCCTTAAAGTCTGAACACAAGCAAGCATGCATGACATTTTGTATTCCATGAATACAGAAAAAAATTTTTATCTGTGTATGTCAGATTTTATGACCAGCCTGTACATAAACGGATCTAAATTTCTATTTGTGTTTTTGGGAAAGAGGCACATACATATGGACCTAAAATTCAGTTTAGGAGGAGAAAATCTTTTCCGTGTTTACTGATGCTGTATCGTACAGCATAATCAATCAGCGTCGTCTGCTTCATTTGCAGAGCAATTTATTAGACGCTGCCAACATGGGCACAGTCAAACCTTGAAGTTTCTAAAAGTTGGAGTTAGAGATTGCCATGAGTCCAGATAAACAGCAGTGTTTTCTTACCTTCCCAGCAAATTGTGACAGGTGATAACAAAAAGGCAAACACAGTCTCTAGCCCCTAACCTGGGTTATCTGTCTCCTGGCCTGTAATTACACAGAATTTGGAGTTTTCTCAAGAGACTGGAGTGACACTATTTACCTTTTTGTATTTATATGACCAGTAGCCAAACTTAAATATAATAACTAGAGAAGTTCCGTAAGGAAAAGTACTTACGGGGAAACATTCAAATTTCCCCCTTTTCTCCTGCTGGTTTCCTAGGAGCCTCCTCCCTTCAAGCCCCGGGGGCTTTTTTGAAAAGAATACTGATTCCATCTACTCTTTATAATATTCTAGGACTTTGGTTCTGATTATTGCTTGACACGAGGAAAGAAAAGAACTGGAGATGGTTTACCTACATTTCAGCTGAAAAAATAATTTAACAAAGTTGAGTGGTGTTTCAACGAGTTTTTGTTTTTGTTTTTGACCAGTATGTTGGGTAAAGGGTGGAGGAATGGTCTCGAAACCAAGTAGATAGGCACGTGGCCAGACCAGCTTCTCATTCTTCATCTAACTCAAGCTCCCTTTTCTCAAAAGTGTACTTGAAAGGACTCGATTTTGTTCAACTTTTAAGAAAATCGGTAATGAGGGGAGTAGAAGCAGTTAGCACCTCAGCACCAGTTTTTACACATAGCCTTCACATCTGTCAGGTTACTAAATGTTTCACAAATTCCATCTCCATTCTCTCACCCTCTCCATCCACGAGGGGCCCTAATGCACCTCTTCAGTTTATACCAAGGCGGCGTTGTAGCTGTTTCTCACTTGTTGGCTGGAAGGAAAACATTGTACTACAATGAGGAAGCAAAGGTACCGAAGTTATAGTTCCGATTTTGTTGCTTTAGTCAAGCAGCTCTTTGAGGTCATAATAAATGTCACAGATCATTTCCCCAGGAGAAGGCACGAGTGTGTGAGCACACAAAATTCTGCATGAGTTTTCAGGAAATTCGTAACTCCCTGCTTCCCCAGCCCTGTCCACTGCCATCCTTCACAAGGCAAGGTTTACTTGGAACCAGTCCGTGCCCGACTCTTGCTTTTTATCCCCATTTCTGGAATTTGGGTCGATGGTACAGTGCACTAGCTGGACCTTTGCAAACGTTGCTTCCTTGTAAGTATTCACACTGATCACTCTTTGTTTGCCTGAATACTCATGCTACGTACAGAGGACTTATACATTAAATAATTACTGCTCAACCTTCTGACTGTAGTCACCTGTTCCACGAAGATAATAAACATAATGAGGTCAACTGGTGAGTTTGGAGGAGGTGAATTTATAATTCCAAGATTTATCAGGAATTCATAGACTTACAGATGCATTGAGCTGTGACCTTGATCTGTTGTCATACATGGTAGCTGGGCTTAAGGTTGTTCTTCCCTCCCTCTTGCCAGTAGACTCTTGTCTGAATGTCTACTCTGTACCAGGCACTGTGGCAGGCTTTGGGGATAAAGCAGAATAACACATGATCCCTGGGATCCAGTCTTAGATTCCAGTGTTGGGAAGGAAGCAAATTCATAAACACACACACAGTAAAGAACTCCAGGTGCCCTGAGAGTGTAGTTCTACCTTTTACTGGGAGCTGGTGAACACACTACTCCTGGAGAGACACTCGGCTTTCCTGTGGGGCCCTGTTTTCAGGTATTTCCTGAAAGCAGGTAGGGTATGGTCTGGCCCCATCACCTACTAACAGTTTGACTTTGGACTTTCAGCTGACCAGGGTACAAATTTCTCATCTACCGAATGGCAGCTTGGCGGGTGGTTAAAAGCATGGACTCTGGAGCTGGACTGGACTGACTGTCCTGGTTTGAATAAGTGTAACTACTTATTAGTTGAGTGACCTTGGGGAAGTGCCTTAACCTCGCTGTGTGTCAGTTTCCCCCTCTGTAAAATGGGAACAACAATAGTACCTACCACGGAGAATTGTACCCTGTGAGCTAATAATAAATACGTGAGAAGCATTCCAACAAGAACACACAAATAGTGTCTAGCTCTCATTCCTTCGTATTCAACAAATATTTATGGATCACCGACATGTGCTAAGTACAGGGGATGCCATAGTAAAGAAGTCGTCTCCGCTTTAAAGAACCTGTAGTCTAGTAGGGAATCGGGCAACTAGAGAGGAAATTGAAATGCAGTGAGATGATCTCTCTGATAGAGACAAGCGTAGGCTGTGGTGGGAACACCACAGCAAGGGCACGTCCCCCAGCCTAAAGCTTTCCTTCCTGCTTTATTAATTCCCCAGCTGAGAAGCACACCTTCATCTCCTTCAGGATTTTACTCAGAGTTTTTTTTAGAAACTTAAAAACTTGTGTGAAAAAACACGTAACATAAAATTTACCATCTTAACCATTTCTGAGTGTACAGGCTAGTAGTGCTAAGTGTATTCACCTTGTCACATATCCATCTTCAAAACTCCTTGCATCTTGCAAAACTGAAAACTCTATACCCATTAAACAACAATCCCCCTCCCCCTCCCCCCAGTCCCTGGCAACTACCTCACAGGGTTTTATAACCTTCATGCAAGTTCTTCATCATGTTAATTTCTCAGTGGTTTGCCATTATAGTGAATGTCAATGGGATATTGTTTTCTATCATGGCTTCCACCCCGCTGGAGACTTTGCTCTAAAATAATTCTGCCTTTCTCTTTCCATTGCTGCTGCTGTTTTCTGGAGTGCCCTGAATTCATGAGCTTTGTGTCTTCCAGAAGACAAATGGCTGTAAGTTGAACAATGTTCTAGGAATAGGCTTGTTAATGACTGGGCTAATGGCATTGACTGAATCTCACAGTCTGTGCCCTGAGCTCACCTCTGTAGGAAGATACTAGGGGAGTGCAAGGCAGCAGGAAGATCTGTTCATGTAAGTTACAAGAAAACGAGGGAAGAGGCACGTGCGCATACATGTACACACGTGTCTCAGTCATACTTAAGGACCCGGTTGTGCGCACCAAGTATGTCTAACAGGATGAAAGCAGTGTTTTAGGAATATGAATATGACAACGTGGATTATGGACCAGAATAGGAGAGACTGAAGTCGTTAGACCAGTGCAGATGCTGTTAAAGGGTAATGGAGATATGAAAATGTATAGTCTAGAGTCATAACAGGAAAGGAGAAAGAGGGAAAAATCCAGACATCTTACATCTGTTTTTTTTTTTTTTTTTAATTTGGGCACACCACGTGGCTTGCCGGATCTTAGGGCCCCAACCAGGGATCGAACCCAGGCCCCAGCAGTGAAAGCACCTAGTTTTAACCACTGGACCACCAGGGAATTCCCTGGACATCTTACATCTTACGACATTCCTCTGAGTTAAATATTATTACCCCCATTTTACTATTGAAGAAGCAGAGGTCAGAAAGTCTGATGAGTTTGGCCAAAGTTGCATGATTAGCAGCTGGATGGGTCATATATGTTCACCCAGAATCTGTGTGACTTCAAGACCTATGCTCTTTCACTGCTAAGGTGGCTTCAAGGCTGCTAGTTTGGGACACTGAAAAAATAACTTTACAGTGGACAGAAAAGAGGGTGTTGAGAGAGGGGACCAATTTTCAGGGAAAGGTAATGATTCGTCTTCTTAGAATATGCTGAGTTTGGGATGAAGGTGGGCAATGTAAATTAAAGGGACTTACAGGCGTTTGGAGATGAACTAAGTAAGAGAACAGGGCTGGGTGTGTGGATACCTAGGTGTTGACTGACTTACTGAAAGATTGAGTGTAAAAGGGAAAGAGAGCCATGGATAAATTCTTGAGGATATCCCCACTTAGGGGGCAGAAAGGGAAAGGGGAATCAGTAAAGTCACTCAAGGAAGGTTCATGGGACTGTTATTTGGTAGGAAAATAGTACATATGCTTTAGGATGGAACAGTGTGACAGGACAGCCGGTCCTAGGTTGTCAATCCTGATTCCGGAAAGTCATTTAAGAGTAGTTCACCTGTCTCATCCCATTGCAACTACCACGATTTGTCTAATGTCCTTCACTTCTGCTTTATTACATATTCACTAGGTTCCCAGTTTCTGTCCTTTCTTCCTCTTAAATAGCTCTTGCATTGGTCTTTCCCTAACGCCCTGTGCACTGCCTCAGGGAAGATTGGGTCTCACCGGGCCGTTGTGACTGGTGTCCACCCAGGCTCCCTGATGCTGCTTCTTCACACCCAGCATGTGTACATTACCAGTAGAGTTATTTTTCTTACACTGTGAATTTTATGATTTCTCAATCTAAAATCTATTTTCTCCAGTGCCTATAAAGTCAACCCCTTAGCAAAGCCCAGTGAGTCCTTCGACTTGGCACCAACCCTGTCTTCAAGCTGCCTTTCTCACAAATCCTCGCTTCCCCAAGCACCACCTACTCCATCAGATGTCCATTCTCAGCATCTCCTGGGGCATCCCGCCCTCGCGAAACCCCCAGCTACTGCTGGGATTAGCCCTCTTCCATGCTCCATCCTGGCAAACTTCCGTTTGTCCTTCGAAGGCCAACAAAATGGCAAGTAGCGTAGAAAGGACATTGTGATGAAGCAGAAAATATTACTAGATCCAAATTCAAAACGAGGAATAGTCACCCGTGATCCATGTGATTATGATTATTGTAAGAAAAAGGCATAAGGAGAGCCACTATTTTTTTGTACTTTGTTGCTCAGTTTCTCAGGTTGTGTTCACCGCTGGGATGTTGACGTCCACAGCAGAGCTCTTCCCTCTGTTTCCACTGTCCTCTCATCTGAGAAGAGTAACTGCCTCTTGTCATGATCAGCACTTGTCCTCCTCATCCTTTGCTCAGGACTTTGTCCATGTGGCACATGCCCTCTGCGTTCTCTGAACCTTAGGATGTGTCCATAAGTCCTGGATGGTGAACAGGCAGATTTCTTTTTTTTGGTGGGGGGGGGGGCGGGGAGCTTTAATTGGGTTTTTATTTTTTGAATTTTATTTTTTTTTATGCAGCAGGTTCTTATTAGTTATCCATTTTATACATATTAGTGTATATATGTCAATCCCAATCCCCCATGTGATGAACTGGCAGACTTCTTACTTGATTGTTTTCTAGAGCCCAGGATGGGTGGTTAAGATGGGTCCATAGCAGACCAGCACACACGGTGTGCCACTGGACTTGAACTTGAAAAACCTAAGAAAACTGAGGAGCTGAATTGGCGCTTTGCACCTAGAGCCAGGGGATCTGCATTTCAGACTTGTCCCTGCTACTTAGCGGCTGTGATCGAAAGAGAGATAGGCGGTGATTTAGAGGCACACGTGTGTGGAACATCTTGGACATATAATCCAGCAGGAGTTTCCACCGTCGCATCTGCACAGTCAGCAATTAGCAATAATACATCTGGTGAACGGCTCTGCCGACACCTGAAGAAACTATTTGAAACTCCAGAATCTGGTGACCTTAATAAAGAATTAATTAAGGCTGCTGACCATGGAGGTGATGCTAAGATGGAAGATTTGCTGAAAAGAGAACATGTGGGCTGAAGCTATGTTTCTAACTTTAGATAAAGTTGGCTGATGGCCACAGATTTATTCAGACGGTGATGTGTCTACAAGTCGAGCACTGCTGAGGGTTGCCTGCCACCAGAGGCTAGCAGAAAGCAAGGGACGGTTTCTCCCTGAGAGGCTCCAGAAGGAAGCAACCCCGCTGACCCCTTGCTGACACTCTCGCACTGTGAGAGAATAAATTTCTGTTGTCTTAAGCCACCCAGTCTGTGGTAATTTGTGATGGCAGCCCTAGGAAATGAAAAGAGACAAATCCCATTTTTCTTACCCATGAAATGACAATAATAATAATACCTCATGGGGTTGTTGTGAGGATTAAAAGAGAAATTGTTTATGGAGGCAATGGATATCATCTCCAGACTCTTTCCATTTTTTTTTCACTTTTTTAAAAATATTTATTTTTATTTATTTATTTTCTTTATTTTTTTGGCTGCGTCAGGTCTTTGTTGCGGTGCACGGGCTTCTCTCTAGTTGTGGCTCATGGGCGCCAGGGCGTGTGGGCTCTGTAGTTTGTGGCACAGTGGGCTCTTTTTTTTTTTTTTTAATGCGGTATGCGGGCCTCTCACTGTTGTGGCCTCTCCCGTTGCCGAGCACAGGCTCCGGACGCGCAGGCTCAGCGGCCATGGCTCATGGGCCCAACCGCTCTGCGGCATGTGGGATCTTCCCGGACCGGGGCACGAACCCGTGTCCCCTGCATCGGCAGGCAGACTCTCAGCCACTGCACCACCAGGGAAGCCCTATTTTCTTTATTTTTTGGCTGCGTCAGGTCTTTGTTGCGGTGCACGGGCTTCTCTCTAGTCGTGGCTCATGGGCGCCAGGGCGTGTGGGCTCTGTAGTTTGTGGCACAGTGGGCTCTTTAGTTGAGGTGTGCAAGCTCAGTAGTTGTGGCGCATGGGCTTAGTTGCCCTGCCGCATGTGGGATCTTAGTTCCCTGACCAGGGGTCGAACCTGCGTCCCCTGCATTGGAAGGTGGATTCTTTACCACTGGACCACCAGGGAAGTCCCCATTTTTGTTCACATTTTTTTTGTGTGTGTGTGCGGTACACGGGCCTCTCACTGTTGTGGCCTCTCCCGTTGCAGAGCACAGGCTCCGGACGCGCAGACTCAGCGGCCATGGCTCACGGGCCCAGCCGCTCCACGGCATGTGGGATCCTCCCAGACGGGGGCACGAACCCGTGTCCCTGCATCGGCAGGCAGACTCTCAACCACTGTGCCACCAGGGAAGCCCTTTGTTCACTTTTGAGCAATTTTTTTCCCAAATTAGATGACTTATCTCATTACTCTTCCCTACTTGATTCGGTAGCCCCAAAGATGAGGAAGAAACCTCCCAGTGCAGAGGTGAGCATACCTGGTGGCTTAGGTGAGCTTGGGACCTCAAGTAAGATATTTTTGAACCTCTATAGCCTGGAAAATTCCAGTTCACATCAAGGAGGATGAATAAGCTCTTACGATGGCTGCACAAAGTCATTTTTGTAGCAAAGTGGCCTCACCTCTGTCATACAGGTGTGTCATTGAGTGTACCTGGGAACCATTGCTAATGCGTCTTCTCATACTTGGCAGAGACATTCAAAGAATCTTGGTTTTTAGACCTGGAAGTGCTAAAAAATGATATCCAGAAATTTTAATGAGTTCCCTAACATTATAGAGCAATCGTAAGAAATTACGTTTTGGTGTTCTGAATGTATATATCATATATTTATGTAGATTTCAAAATTTCTTCTCTTTCCTAAAGGTTATTTTATGGTTTTGAAATTGCCCTGATTTTTTGGCCCTTTGATTCAATTTGATCTCAGTTCTTATCAAATATTCCTTGGTTTAGGACCCTACTGTCTTGCTCATTTCATAAAAATACGTGCAACTCTGCTTGTGCGCTCAGTGCAATGGGCACATTTTCAGGTTGCGTTCTAGAAGGAAATGCACCTGCGTCAGGTACGGGTCCTTAGACTGAGCGCGGATGAACCAGGACACACACAAGCAAGTTTCACGTGTCACCTTCTCACCCTGCAGGGAAGGAAGAGGAAAGAGCATTGGTAGAATTCTGCCAACACAGAGGGTTTAGTCACATGACTTTAACCGCACCGTGAACCTAACTTACTCTGCCTAGTGACAGGAGGAAGGATGAGCACAGGGTACTTGAGACTGAACGGTTGTGTCCTCCCAAAATGTGTATGCTGACATTCTAACCCCCAGTGTGAGGATATTTGGAGGTGGGGCCTTTGAAGGTGCTTAGGTCACGAGGGTGGAGCTCTCATGACTGGAATTATAGAAGAGACTCCAGAGAGCTCTTTGCCTCTCTGCCATGTGGGGACACAACGAAAAGAAGGCTGTCTCTGAACCAGGAAGCAGGCCCTCATCAGACACTGAATCTGCTGGTGACCAGATGTCGGACTTCCTAGCCTCCAGAACTGTGAGAAATAGATTTCTATTACTTATCAGCCACCCAGTCTGTGGTGTTCTGTTAGAGCAGCCTGAATGGCTAAGACACGGCTTGAGGCCGCCATCAGCGCACAGTGCATGGCTTACAGGGGCTCAGCACTTCTGTCTGGTCCAAGGAATCTCAGATTCCTGCAAGTGGAGCCGAGGCCGTCAGCACCATCAGACACAGACCCACAGATGTAAAACACCATGCCTTTGCAGTTCTGTCTCCTCAGTGCTGGGCACACAGCAAACGCACAATAAATGTTTACTGATTCTCCCACCCGTCCTCCCTCCCACCTTCCTACTCTTTCCTTCCTTCTTTCTTATATTCCTAACTTCGGTGTCACTATTCTGCTAAGCCTGAGGATTTAAAGATGGGTTAGACATAGCCACTGCTCCTGGGTGCTTTATTGATTTGGAAAATTCTAGCAAAAGAGATTCCTAATTGATTACTACTTTCCCCACACAGTTTTTTTTTTGTTGTTGTTGTTGTTGTTTCTGAATCAGAATAAGTGCTAGGCTCAGAGGCCTGAAAGGAAGGAGTGGGTTGGGTTTGAAGGTCCAGGTTTATGGTGGGTGGGAGGCAGCTGGGGAAAGAGGAAAGGGAAGCAAGAAGCAGTTTTTCTAAGGATTGATTTTTAACACCACCCCCCACCCGCCCCACATCAATATCCTCCACAGAGCTGGTTAATTATCAATTTTCATGAGAAAGCAAAGGTTTACTTTTTTAGAAGCATTTGAGCGCCAAGCAGGCTGTCCGTGATATACCTTCAGTTCACTGAAACACTTGCATTTTGCGTAATCCGATGAATTGTTCGTTAGAATAGTCTCTATGGCAGAAATAGATGTTTTACCTTTACCATCTTTTTTGACCTTGTTTCTTTTCCCTCTCCTTTTTTCTTGACTTCTTTAAAACTGGTAAAAATTTCTATAATTTCCATTTCCCTTGTATATGTGACTGGAAACTATAGGTGAAATAGCTGTTCTTTTAGTAGTTCCCTTAAATTTTTTTTTAACATCCATTATGATCAAAAATTTTCCAGCAGAGTCTAAAGTGATCTAAGACTGCTGTCTTCCTCAGAACAAAACAGGGACAACACTGCATTTAAATTACTCTTTGAACCACCCCTTGCAGTCCTTGTTTTTTTGTTTTTTTTTTTTTTGTATTCCTTGTTTTAGCTAAGGACTTATTATCATATTTCTAAAATAACAGAATTAGGTCTCTAGGTGGTTAACAGATGTTTAATTGAATATACCAACATATTTTATCCATTTCCAGTGTTGCTTTGTTGCATCTCCATCCTTCCCTCTGAAGTTACTTTCCTTCTTCAGACGATATTCTTTTTTTTTAAATTTATTTATTTTTGGCTGCGTTGGGTCTTCATTGCTGCGTGCGGTCTTTATCGAGTTGCAGAGAGCGGGGGCTACTCTTTGTTGTGGTGCGTGGGCTTCTCATTGCGGTGGCTTCTCTTGTTGCGGAGCATGGGCTCTAGGCACGCGGGCTTCAGAAGTTGTGGCTGGTAGGCTCTAGGGCGCAGGCTCAGTAGTTGTGGCATGCAGGCTCAGTAGTTGTGACACGTGGGCTCTAGAGCACAGGCTCAGTAGTTGTGGCTCATGGGTTTAGTTGCTCCGTGCCATGTGGGATCTTCCCGGACTAGGGATTGAGTCCGTGTCCCCTGCATTGGCAGGTGGATTCTTAACCACTGCGCCACCAGGGAAGTCCCCAGACAGTATTCTTTTAATGATGGTATGGGATAGGTAAATACTCTTAGTCTTTGCATATTTAAAAACGTTTTGATTTTTCCTCCAGAAAATGGTCATTGTGCTGGGTGTTCTCTGCTTGCCTCTCCGAGCCCACTCTTCACCCTTCCCCACTCTGCTCTGTGCTCTGGGAGGCTGCCTTTACGTATTGCACCGACACGCTCTTTTACTCTCTTACTGGCAGTTGGGTTTAGTCAATAAAAGGCACTAGGAGGAGATCAGACTTGCGGTCTAGATGAGAAGGTGTAGACTCACTTCCTCTGTTCCTCCGTTCTCAGTACAACAGTAAACTCTTGAAACAACGTAAGAGATACCAAAGGACAGCGCTGAATGGTAGAAAGAAGCAGGGACTTCCCTGGTGGTCCAGTGGTTAAAGACTTCTTGCTCCCAATGCAGGGGGCCCAGGTTCGATCCCTGGTCAGGGAACTAGATCCCGCATGCCACAACTAAAGATCCTGCATACTGCAACTAAGACCTGGCGCAGCTAAATAAATATTAAAAAAAAAAAAGAAAGAAAGAAGCAGGTGGACTGGTTGGGGACCCCAGAACAGGAGGAACAACATGGTGATATAGGGCATCTTACAACCACCCAACCACATGAGCCAGGCCTGATGCTTCCTGACCACCAGTCTAGCAACAGAAGGCAGCTGAGGTAGGCTCATTCCTGGATCAAACAGAAGACCCACCAATAATACCAGACAAATCTAGCAGTATCGGCAAGTGGGATAAATCAGGAAACCCACTGACAATAAGTGACCAAGGGACATGCTCTTCTTCCCTGCCTGGCCAGAGAGCCCCTCTGCCACTGAGAGACACCAGGAGGCAGGATGGCACTGGCCAGGGGGATCTCACCACAGATGAGCAGCTTGAAGCCTTATTGTTTCCATGGGCCTGAGACTGCCCCTCCCACCTGAGGGGTGCAGGTGGCCTGGCCTCCAGAAGCTCCTTCTGCCCCATTAGGCAGTACATGCAGGGACCAGTAGAAGCTCCAGATGTACCAGGTAAACCAAGCAGACCAAGATAATACTGCAAGGGCTCTAAAGGTTCATCTGTCTTTAGAACTAGAGCCTACAAAGTTAGGCAAGAGTCTGCGTGCTAAATCTAAATAGAATGACTGCTTGCTGAAGTAAGAGATTTGAATAAGACCCAGAGACTTCGAACAGAATAACCAAATGTCAAGGATATAATTAAAAGATCACCTGCCACCAAGAACCAGGAAGATCACAACTTGAATGAGAAAAGACGATCAACTGGTGCTATCACCATGATGAATCAGATACTGGAATTATTGGGCGAGTATTTCTAAGCAGCCGTCATAAAAATATTCAACAAGGAATTACAGGTTCCCTTGAAACAAATGAAAAAATAAAAAATCTTAGCAAAGAAGTAATTAAAAGAAAAGAACCAAATGGAAGTTATAGAACTGAAAAACAAAGTAATTACAGTAAAATTCTTGCTAGCTTAGCTCATTAGTAGAGCAGAAGTGACAGAGGATAGAATCAGTGAACTTGAGGACAGATCAGTAGAATCTGCACAGTCTGAAAAACAGAAGATAGACTGAAAAAGAAAATGGACAGAACCTCAGGGACGTGTGGAGCAGTAATAAAAGATCCAACATTTGTATCATGGGAATCCTAGAAGGAAAGATGTAAAAGAGGGGCTGCAAAAGATTATTTGAAGAAATAGTGGCTAAAAATTTGGTAAAAGACATAAACCTACAAATTCAAGAAGGCGAGTGAACTCCAAGTAGGATAAACCTAAAGAAGTCCATGCCAAGACATATAATCAAACTTCTGAAAACTAAAGACAAAGAAACATCTTGAAAACAGCCAGAGGAAAAGACACATCACCTATAGGAAAACACCAATCTGAATGACAACAGAGTTCTCATCTGAAACCCTGGAGGCAAGAAGGAAGTGGCACAACATTTTTCAAATACGGAAAGCAAAGGACTGTTAATTGTGATTACTATATCTGGTGAAACTATCCTTCAGAAATGAAGAGGAAATAAAAGCCGTCTGCAAATGAAGGAAAACTAAAAGAACTTGTTGCTAACAGACCTACCCTGAAAGAATAGCTAAAGGAAACCAGATTAAACAAGAAATAAAATGATAAAAGAAGGAATCTTGGAATGTTGGGAAGGAAGAACAACAGAAAGAGCAGGAAGACAGGTACATACAATAGAGTATTCTTCTTATGAGTTTTATAAATCATATTTGATGATTGAAGCAAAAATACAACAATATCTGGTACTCAAGACAGTGATATTTAAAAGTGGGTAATGGGGGCTTCCCTGGTGGTGCAGTGGTTGAGAGTCTGCCTGCCAATGCAGGGGACACGGGTTCGTGCCCCGGTCCGGGAGGATCCCACATGCCGCGGAGCGGCTGTGCCCATGGGCCATGGCTGCTGAGCCTGCGCGTCCAGAGCCTGTTGCTCTGCAACGGGAGAGGCCACAACAGTGAGAGGCCTGCGTACCGCAAAAAAAAAAAAAAAAAAAAAAAGTGGGTAATGGGACTTGAATGGAAGAGTGGTTTCCTTACCTCATGCAAAGTGGTAAAACATTGACGCCGGTAGACAGTGGTAAGTCACATATGTATATTGTAACATGCAGAACAACCACTGAGGAAACTATACAAGGAGATACACTTAAAAACACTATAAGTCAAGATGCAGTCCTAAAAATTGTTCAGTCCTAACCCATGGGAAGGCAAGAAAAGAGAAGCAGAGAAAATAAGAAGAAAAGAAATAATAAAATGGCAGACTTAAATGCTAACATATTAATAATTACCTTAAATGTAAATTGTCAAAATACACCAATTAAAAGGTACAGATTGGCAGAGTAGATTTTAAAAAAAATACTGAACTATATGCTGTGTACAAGAAACTCACTTCAAGTTCAGCAACATAGGTAGATCAAATGTAAACAATGGAAGAAGGTGTACTATGCACACATTAATTTAAAAAAAAGGAGTGGCTCTATCAGTATCAGATAAAGCAGACTTCATAAAAAAACTACTAGAGATAAAGAGGGATATAATATAATGATAAAAGGATCAATTCACCAGGAAGACACAACAATCCTACACATCTATTCAGCAAACAACAGAACCTCAAAATGCATGATGCAAAAACTGAAAGAACTGAGAAGAGCAATAGACAATTCCTTAATTATAGTTGGAGATATCAACATCCTACTTTTAGCAACTGTTAGAATTATTAGATGGAAAATCAGCAAAGCATAAAAGATAAGATGTGAACAATACAATCAACCAATGAGATTTAATCAACATTTATAAAGTATTCTACCCAACAACAGCAGAATATACAAATTTTTTTCAGGTGCTGTGGAACATTTACCAAGATAGACCATATCCTGGTCGATTAAACAAATCTCCACAAATTGAATAGAATTGAAATCATACAGTGTGTGTTTCAAGAGTATGTTTTCTGAAAGTTTTTTAAAATTAATTAATTATTTTTTGCCTGTGTTGGGTCTTAGTTGCAGCACACAGGATCTTTCACTGGGGCATGTGGCCTTAGTTGCCCCACAGCATGTGGGATCGACCAGGGATTGAACTGGCGTCCCGTGCATTGCAGGACGGATTCTTAACCACTGGACCACCAGGGAAGTCCCTGTTTTCTGAAAGTTTTATTAAAATCATGATTCATTTTGAGTTAATTTTTTTGAAGTTTATTTATTTCTTTAATTTACTTTTTGGCCACACTGTGCAGCTTGCAGGATCTTAATTCCCCAACCAGGTATTAAACCTGGGCCCTGGCAATAAAAGTGCCAAACCTAACCACTGGACTGCCAGGGAATTCTCAATTTTGAGTTAATTTTTATACAAGGTATGGAATTTAGGTCAAGTTGTTTTTTTTTTTAACTTGTGGATATGCAATTGTCAAAAATCCCTTGGGCATTAATGGAATCAAATGAGAAACCAACAACGGAACCAAACTAGCCAATAACTAAAAGGCAACAGAACAATCTCCAGAGCCTGGAAAATTGAACATCACACTTCAAAATAAAACATGAGCCAAAGAGAAAATATCAAAGGAAAATTTTAAAATGCATATGACATGAAAATGAAAATACAATATAGCAAAATATGTAGGACTCAGCCAAAGCAGTGCCAAGGGGGAAATTTATAGCACCAAATGATTTCATTAGAAAAGAGGAAAGTTCTCAAGTCAATAACCTAAGTTTCTACCCCTAGGAACTAGAAAGAGAAGAGCAAAATAAACTCAAAATTAGTAGAAAGAAGGAAATAATAAAGAGCAGAAGACAATAAAATTGAAACCAGAAAATGTCAAAGAAATCAAACAAGATCAAAATAAATGGAGAGACATACTGTTCTCATGGAGTGGAAGAGTCAACATAGCAAATATGTCAGTTCTCCCCCAAACTGACTTGTAGGTTTAGTGCAGTTGCTATCAAAATCCCAGCAAGAACTTTTTGCAGGCATAGACAAGATTGCTCTAAAATTCATATGGAAAGACACAGGCTCTAAAATAACTAAAACCATCTTGGAAAAGAAGAATAAAATGTTAGGAATCAGTCTACCCAATTTGAATACTTACTGTATATATACAGTACAGTAATCAAGAGTGCATTGTATTAGTGAAGGGATGGATACCTAGGTCAATGTAACAGAATAGAAAATCGGAAAACAGAGATAGCCCCACACAAAGATGCCCAACTAATTTTTGACCAAGGTGCAAAAGCAATTCAATAGGGAAAGGATCGTCTTTTTAACAAATGGTGGTGAAGAAACTGCATATCCATAAGTTTAAAAGACCTAAATTTCGTTATATAAAAATTAACCCAAAATATACCATCATCTAAATGTAAAAGTATAAAACTTTCAGAAGAAAATCTTCAGGAACTAGGGCTAGGCAAAGTGTTCTTAGACTTGACACCAAAACACAATCCCTAAAAGGAAAAATTGATGAACAGGACTTTGTTAAAATTAAAAACTTTTGCTCTGCGAAAGACTGTGAAGAGGATAAAAAGACAAGCTAGACTTGTAGACCACATGTTTGACAAAAGACTAGTAACTAGAATTCATAAAGAACTCTCGAGTCAATAGTTAAAAAAAATCCATTTAGAAAATGGGCAAAAGCCATGAAAAAGCATTTCACTGATGAAGATATACAGAAGGCAAATAAGCACATGAAAAGATGGTCTTCATCATTAGGGGAATGCAAATTAAAACTACAATGTGTTATCCTACTCTAATTTTATGTGTCCTCTTGACTGGGCCGTGGGGTGCCCAAATGTCTGGTTAAACATTATTCTGGGTGTTTTTGTGAGAGTGTGTCTGGTTGAGATCAACATTTGAATCAGTACATTTTTTAAAAAATTCAAAAAAAGCAGATTGTCCTCCCCAGTGTGGGTAGGCCTCATCCAATCCGTTGACTGCCTGACTAGAACAAAAGGCTGAGTAAGGGAGAATTCTCTCTGCCAGACTGTCTTTGAGTTGGGCTATTGGTCTTCTGCCTTTGGACTTGGACTCAGTCTGGAATTTACACCATTGACTCTCCTGGTTCTCAGGCCTTTGGAATCAACCTGGAGCTATACCATCAGCTCTCCTGGGTCTCCAGCTTGCCAACTGCAGGTCCTGGAACTTCTCAGCCTCCATACCCATGTGAACCAAATTCTTATAATAAATCTCATTCATACATATACATGAATTGTGCTTTCAACAGCTGTTTCAGCAACTTTCAGCAAAACACATGTGTATGTATATATATACATATATATCTCCTATGGGTTCTGTTTTTCTGGAGAACCCAGAATACTACTACTACTATACACTTAACAGAATGGCCACAATAAAAAATAATAACACCAGATACTTGTGAGGATGTGAAAAAGCTTGGTCTCTCATATGTTGCTGGTGGAAATGTAAAATGGTACAGCCACTGTAGAAAACAGTTTGACAGTCTCCTACAAAGCTAAACATGCAGTTAGCACATGGCCTAGCCATTGAACTCTTGGGCATTTATCTCAGAGGAAGAGAAGCTTATGTTTACACAAAAATCTGTAACTGAGTGTGCACAGCAGTTTATCTGTAATAGCCCCGAAACTGGTGACAATGCCAATGTCCTTCCACAGGTGAATGGTTAAGCAAATTGGAGAGCACCCACACCATGGAATACCACTCAACAATAAGGGAATAAACTACTGACAGACATAACAGCTTGCATGAATCTCAAGGGAGGTGTACTGAGTGAAAAAGAAGCCAATACCATGAAGTTACGTACTTTTCATCCTCTCAATAGAATCTTTTGCAAAAGTTTTAAATTTTGATTAGGTTGAATTTATCATTTTTTCCTCCTGTGGATCAGGCTTTTGGTGTCAAGTCTAAGAACTCTTTGCTTGGCCCTAGGTCCAAATGATTTTCTCCTACATTTAGTTCTAAAAGTTTTATAGTGTTATATTTTACACTTAAACTTGTGATCCATTTTGAGTTAATTTTTGTATCAGGTGTGCGATTTTTGTCCTTTTTTTCTTTTGCTTACAGATGACTGATTGCTTCAGCACTATTCGTTGAAGGAATATCTTTTCTCTAATAAATGGCTTTTGCACCTTGTCAGAATCAGTTGGGCATCTTTGTGTGTGTCTATTCCTGAGTTCTCTCTTTCATTTAATTCCTCCAAATAGCACACTCTCTTAAAAATCTAGTAGAGTGATTCCTCACACTTAATTCTTCATTTTCGAAATTGTTTACATATTTTAGTTCCTTTTCCTTTGCATGTAAATTGTAGAATGAGCTTACTGACATGTTGACAAGAATTGTGTTAAATATATAGGTCAGGGGCTTCCCTGGTGGCGCAGTGGTTGAGAGTCTGCCTGCCGATGCAGGGGACATGGGTTCGTGCCCCGGTCCGGGAAGATCCCACATGCCGCGGAGCAGCTAGGCCCCTGAGCCGTGGCCGTTGAGCCTGTGCTCCGCAATGGGAGAGGCCACAACAGTGAGAGGCCCGCGTGCCGCAAAAAAAAAAAAAAAAAAAAAAATATGTATGTGTGTGTGTGTGTGTGTGTGTGTGTGTGTGTGTGTGTATCAGTTTTGGGAGAATTGATATATTTATTATGTTGAGTCTTCTAATCCATGAATACAGTTTGTTCAATTATTTAGGTCTTCTTTAATTTCTTTCATCAGCATTTTGCATACTCTTGCCTTCTGAAAATTTATATTTGTTTACATTTTTGCCCATCCTTTGATTTTCAACCTTCCCTCCAACTTTTTATAAACTATATTTCGTTTTTTTTTTTGGCGGTACGTGGGCCTCTCACTGCTGTGGCTTCTCCCATTGCGGAGCACAGCCTCCGGATGCGCAGGCTCAGCGGCCATGGCTCACAGGCCCAGCCGCTCTGCGGCATGTGGGATCTTCCCAGACCGGGGCACGAACCCGTGTCCCCTGCATCGGCAGGCGGACTTTCAACCACTGCGCCACCGGGGAAGCCCTATAAACTATATTTCTTATAAGCAACATATAACTGAGCTTTTCTCTTTCTTTCCCCAGGTGACCATCCCCGTCTTTCACCTTACCTTCTTATTTTCTTATTTCCTTATTTTATTTTGTTATTTGCTTTTTATTTTTGCTGATTGATCCAGTTAGTCTCTATTCTCTTCCCTCCCTCATGTGAATTTGGAAATTTTGCTGTACTTTCCATTCAGTATTCCCATTCCTAATCATTGTCCTTGGATACAGACTGCTAAAGTCTTACACAAGATGATATTACTTCACCAAGTTTCCTTCCCCCCATGCTCTCCTTAGCCGCCACAAGAAGAAAATTTTAGTGTTACTACTTTTCTACATATGCCCACCCGGTTCCCAATTCCTGGATATCGCTGGGATGAACTGTACTCTTAGCCCCAGACTATTATTAGGCTTCCTTTGTAGTGTGTCTCATATTTCAAGGTTCCTTAGTGTTCATAGTACAAATTCCCAGTCAATCATTATCCAGTTAGGGTAACCACATGTATCGCAAAGTTCTTTGCCTACCATTGACTCCTTTGCTGTTTCTTTCCTTTTTCAATTTTTTTTTCATCTTCTTCTCATCCACATTCTTCCCCCTCCCTATTCCTGACAGAGTCCTTTCTGGAACCTTTTCAGGTTATGTGAATGATGGTCTCAGAATCCTTGCATCCCAGAAAATATCTTTCACCCTAAAAAGTGGATAGTATCTTGACATATGATACATCCTTGACTCCTAGTCTTTTTCTCTTACTAATTTGTAAACGTTACTTCTCTGTTCCACGGACTTCTGCTCCTGCATAGAAGTCCAGTGCCAGTTGATTTGTTTCTTCTTCTGTATGTAACTTGTTCTTTGGTCTAGAAGCATGCAAAATTTATCTTTTACCTTGGCATTTTAAAATTTAATAGGATAATGCCTAGGTGTGTGCCCTTTCATCACGTCTCCTAAACCTGCATAAATAACTCTGCAAATAACAAACATTTTCCTGGTCATTTATTTGTTACTTCTTCTACCTGTTACGATTTTTCCTTCTGTTGTTTATGTTACTTGCAAACTGGTGTCTTAGGATCTGTCTTCCAAGTAACTTTTATTTTCTTTTGCAGATTCTTTCTCTTTGCATGTTTATCCTAGTTTTTGAAATTATTTCTTCCACGTGGTCTTTAAGACCACACTTTTTTATCTCAAGAGTGGCAGTTCTGTCCTTCAGTGTGCCTAGTGAAATTTTAAGTTTGGGAAGAATTTTTTCTTTAAATTTCAGGAGTTGGTTGGTTTAATGTTTTCGTGGAATCTCCCTAAGTGTTAACTAAGGTAACATTAGTTACTCTAAGAAATAACCTCCCAAATCTTATGGCCTGTAGTACGGAGAAGGGTCTGTTTCTGCAGTCATTCTGTTCCCTGTGCTGACAGAAACTCACCCTCTTCACTGTTCGGTTTAAAAAGATAGATTGAGACATCATGAAAAAGGCATCTGAAAGTAGTTGGGCAAGTTTTTAGGCATGGTTGTTATTGGAAGAGGAGTGGAAGTGATAGCTGTGTACCCCAAGGAATGGAGATAAATCCAAAAAATCCTTGCCGGGCTCTTCTACCTTCAAATAGCTTCTGTGGGTCCAGGTTCTTATCTCACCTAGAGGTGGAAAACAATCTTGCTTCTGTTAGATATCTCCCGAGATTCTTCATACACCCCTCTCCTCTTCCTACGTTCTTCCACTGGGGAGCACAGTGCAGCGCGGTGCTTAAGAGCTCGTACCCGGGAGTGAGATCAGACCTAAGTACTCTACCACTGACTGGTTTGGGTCTTTGCACCGGTCACTTTGAACTGGCCAACTCTGTAAGCTTATTTCAAACGTCAACTCCAAAATGGGGTAAAAACACAGTGCCTGCCTTACAGGGTTTCTCTAAGGATAAAAGGAAACTATGCCGTTACCGTACTTTAGCGTAATGCCTAACCTGCGACGCATGCTCCGGATACAACAGCTACCGTGATGATGAGTGGTTCAGTCACTTGGGAGTTTGAACTATAGTTTTTCTGCAGACAACTCCCAACCCGTGTCTCCAGCCCCAGCTGCTCTCCTGAGCTACGGTACATTTGCCTTGTTCAGCCGGACAATAGAACTTGGATATTCAGGCAGAATGCTCCTCCACGGAGCAGCCCAAACTCACCCTTTTGGTCTTACCTCCTGTACTGCTCTGCTATGAATACACTCTTGCTGGTTTGGACAATTTTTTACCATCTCCCCTCTGTGTCTTCTACCTGGAACGTTCTCTTGGCTATTTCCATTGATCAAGATTTAACACATTCCTGGGCTTCCCTGGTGGCGCGGTGGTTGGGGGTCCGCCTGCCGATGCAGGGGACGCGGGTTCGTGCCCCGGTCCGGGAGGATCCCACGTGCCGCGGAGCGACTGGGCCCGTGAGCCATGGCCGCTGAGCCTGCGCGTCCGGAGCCTGTGCTCCGCAGCGGGAGAGGCCACAACAGTGAGAGGCCCGCGTACCGCAAAAAAAAAAAAAAAAAAGATTTAACACATTCCTTAGGAATAAGCTCAAATGCCACTTTCCCTGATCTTCCCTAATGAAGAACTCTTGTAACTCTGAATTTTTATGTAAGTTTTATTTTTCTTGTCACTGGTGGTGTCACTCATTACAATAGGTGTCACTCACACAATGAGTGTGAGTCAGGATCCTCTCAGCTGTAAGTGACAGGATCTCTGTGCAGATTAACAAAGAGGGCATTTGTAGGCTCAGGGAACCCGAAATATGGAGGAAACCTCAGGCACAGCTGGATCCAAAGCCTCGGGCTAGTTATCAGGGCTCTCAGCCTCTACATTTGATTTCACTTCTTTTTGTGAGTTGGCTTAATTCTCACCTACTGCTAACTGGTTTCCTTTGTGTAGGGAAAATGGTTCTCAGTCAGCCCAATGCCATCTCTATAGCCTAGGATCCAAGTGCAAGAGAAACTTCCCATCTGTCTCCAACAGAGGAGTCCCTGGGAGGAACTCTGACCATCCTGGCTTCGGTGGCCTGACCATATATATATGTATATTCTTTTTTTTTTTTTGGCCTCACCGTGTGGCATGTGGAACTTCCCCAACCAGGGATCGAACCCGTGCCCCCTGCAGTGGAAGTGTGGAGTCTTAACCACTGGACTGCCAGGGAAGTCCCATATCTATTCCTTTTCAGATTCTTTTCCATTATAGGTTATTACAAGATATTGAAGATAACGCCCTGTGCTATACAGCAGGTCCTTGTTGTTTATCTATTTTACATATAATAGTGTGGATCTGTTAATTGCAAATTCCTAATTTGACCCTCCCCTCACTTTCCCTTTTGGTAACCATAAGTTAGTTTTCTATGTCTGTGAGTCTATCTCTGTTTTGTAAATAAGTTCATTTGTATCATTTTTTTTAGATTCTCTATATAAGTGATATCATATGATATTTGTCTTTCTGTGTCTGACTTACTTCACTTAGTGTGATGATCTCTGGGTCCATCCATGTTGCTGCAAATGGCATTATTTCATTCTTTTTTATGGCTGGGTAATATTCCAGTGTGTGTGTGTGTGTGTGTGTGTGTGTGTATGTGTGTGTGTGTTTGTGTGTGTGTGTGTTTGTGTGTGTGTGTATGTGTTTGTGTGTGTGTATGTGTTTGTGTGTGTGTGTGTGTGTGTGTGTGTGTGTGTGTGTGTGTGTACCACATCTTCTTTATCCGTTCATCTGTTGATGGATATTTAGGTTGCTTCCATGTCTCGGGTATTGTAAAAGTGCTGCTATGAACATTGGGAAGCATGTATCTTTTCAAATTAGAGTTTTTGTCTTTTCTGGGTACGTGCCCAGGAGTGGGATTGCAGGATCATATGATAACTCTATTTTTAGTTTTTTAAGGACCCTCCATACTGTTCTCCATAGTGGCTGTATCAATTTACATTCCCACCAACAGCGTAGGAGGGTTCCCTTTTCTCCACACCCTCTTCAGCGTGTATTATTTGTAGAGTTTTTGATGATGGCCATTCTGACCGATGTGAGGTGATACCTCATTGTAGTTTTGATTTTCATTTCTCTAATAATTAGTGATAATGAGCATCTTTTCATGTGCCTGTTGGCCATCTGTATGTCTTGTTCGGAGAAATGTCTGTTTAGGTCTTCTGCTAATTTTTTGATTGGGTTGTTTGTTTCTTGGAGCTGACTCTTTGAGGGAGAGGATTAATGATTAAAAAGTAGAAACCTGGCATGACAAGTGTGGATTCAGAAAGCATGAGGGGTTGAGATGCTGAAAGCAGGTAAAGACAGGAAGAACCTTAATGTCCCAGTGACCTGAGGAAACACTGAAGTGAGGGTGGATGTAAGCGTGAACTAGGAGGCAAAACTGGAGGAAACCATCAGAGCACTAATTATTGTGTTCATGGTGCAGTGGGAGGTGATTAGGTTGAGATGAGGTCATGAGGGTGGAGCCCCCGTGTTGGAACTAATGTCCTTATGGGAAGGGCAAGAGACCAGAGCACTCTCTCTGCCACGTGAGGACACAGCAAGAAGCTGGCCATCTGCAAGCCAGGAGGAGGGCTCTCACCAGGACCAAATCTCCTGGCACCTTGATCTTGGGCTTCCCAGCCTCCAAAACTGGGAGAAATAAATGCCTTTTGTTTAAGTCACCCAGTCTATGGTATTTATTACAGTAGCCCAAGCTGACTAAGATAACCAGTTATTTAATTAGCTTCTTCCTTTGTTCAACAAACAGTTATTGAGTTCCCATTATGTTCCAGGCACTGAGGATACACACACATGCACATCCAATTTTTTTCGGAGTCATTTGCAGATCAGCTATATATACCATGGCCCCCAACCCCTAAGTACTTCTGTTTGTATTTCTTAAGAATCGGAATATGTATGCTCTTACATAAGCACAGTACAGTTTTCTACTTGATACCTTTTTTATTGATATAATACTTTAGTCTACTGCTAATATTCCAATTTTGTCAGCTGAACTAATATTCCCATTTGTCAGGCATCACATGTCTCTTTAGCCTCCATTAACCTGAAACGTTTCCATAGCCTTTTACAACGTCGACAGTTTTAAAGAATATAGTCCCTCCTCCCCTCCCATCTTCCTAATAGAACATTCTTCATTTTGTGTTTGTCTGAGGTTTCTTGTGTCCTTCTAAGGGCATCACAGGTAGAGACACATGATGTCCAGCTAGCTCTCATTGGTAATGTTAATTTTAATCCTTGATCAAGTTGCTGCCAGATTTATTCATTGCAACTGAGAAGCAATCTACGGGGAGACATTTTTAAAAAATGAAAAAGCCTGTTCCTCGTCAAAATTTCCCTCTGAGGTTGGCATCCAGTGATGGTTTTCTTTTTAAGATTATTTATTTTTAATTGTGATAAAATATTCATATAACAGAAATTTACATCTTACCCATTTTTCAGTGTACACTTCAGTAGCATTAAGGACATTCACACTGTTGTGCAACCATTACCACCATCCATCCATAGAACTCCTCTCATCTTCAAGACTGACAGTGCACCCATGAAACAATAACGCCATGCCCCTTCCCTCCAGGCCCTGGCAACCACCATGCTGCTTCCAGTCTCTGTGAATTGACTGCTTTAGAAATCTCATGTAAGTGGAATCATATAATATTTGTCTTACAGTGATTGGCTTAGTTTGCTCAGCATAACGTCTTCAAGATTCATCCATGTTGTATCCTGTGTCAGAATCTTCTTCCTCTTTAACGCTAGGATTCCACTGTCTGTATACAACACGTTTGTTTATTCATTCATCCACCGATGATTCTCCACTGATCCAATCTCTACCCTGGTGGTTGCAAAATGACAGTTTTCCAGCTCTGGAACCCCCTCCACATTAACAGTTGGCCCTCAGCACTCTGCTGTAATCAAGAGCCTTTCCTTTTTTCCCCACTTTATTCGTCTGTTTATCATTGTTATAAGCTCATGAATCCCTATTTTTGAACGTTTTATAATTCGTCCTTATACTAATTATTTTGGTGCTCAAATATTGTGCCAGCTGTGGCCAGCAGGAGCCCCTTCAACCTGATTTTCATGACCTGCATCCATTGTATTTTACAAAGGAGTTCCTTACTTTCTGGCATTACATGACATTCCAGGCTCATCTGGTGTCTATTCTGTCAAGCCCTGGAATGAGCTGTTTTCCAAGATGCTCTCATTACATACACTGGGGATGGTGGTAGAGATCAAGCTCTGGGTTCCAGGTGCTCATTACCACTGGGGTACTTTGCTTCTTAGCCCTTTCAGCAGACAATCCTGGGTAATAGAAACATGTATCTACACACATGCAAACACATACATACACGTACACATGCACACGCATGTGTACAGATACACATGTGCACATAATCATGTATATACATATATTTAAAAAATGAGTTTACATCAGTGTCTCCAATTTCCACAGAGTTCTGTCCGAGCTTTCCATATTCCATATTGTATAAACTTCTTCTGTAGTGAGAACTGGATCCCAACAACATCAACGGTTTTGCTCATTTGCTTAATCCTATAATATGTAACATGATATAATATTGGGTAAGAGAAACGGAGGTAAATAGACCTTTAGAGTGAGGTTTCGTGTTAATCTGGCTGGGAGTTAGGCTGTGTTTGTTCTTTGCTGTAGCTGTGGTTTCCAAGGCTAGAATTTCTTCTAAGGTCCTTGTTTTTGTCTCCCTGGTCGTCTTTAGGTTTCCCTAGAGACTAATTCTTAAATAGGGTCTGAAGTTTGCAGCTCTTTCAGTTGTCGTCTCCAGGAGTCCTGTTAATGTGGTGGTGAGGTATGGGAGGAAGGGAAACATTATATAGAGCCTCTGATTAGGTCTCAGTCTTTCAGGAGCCCTGGGTTGTGACATTCACGGGTCACCTCCCCACCATCCCCATTAGGTGAGGAAAACTAGAATGGGCTGGAGTGGGGTATTTTGCTTTCCCCAGGTCTGGTAAAATATTTTCTCTTCAGGGCAGGCAATTGTGGAGGAGAACAGAGTGCTCTGAGCTTATTTCAAAGCGGTTACTTTCCCCTTGCCCCTGAGGACCTTGTGGGACTCCTGGAGGTAAAACTCAGGAAAGTGTGGGGTACCCCAAGACTAGGCTTTCAGGAGTTTTGTCTCTCAAGCTAGCCCACGCTCAGCCTCTAGAAATTAGTGGCTTACATTCAGGTGTTCCTGTCAGGCTCCAGGTGCAGCTTCTGCTCTCCGTGAGCTGTGGTTTTCTGTGTCTGCCTGTCTGTCTCGCCAGTTTTCAGGGTGTCAGTTTGCCCTGTGACCTCAATTCTTTGATGGATTTGAGAAGCAGTTTGTTTAGCTTTTTTTTCCTTCTTTGTGGAGTTGGGAGTGATGAGGTCCAAGCTTTTTACGTGTCAAACCAGAACCTTGAAGTCAATGCTATTGATTTTTGTGTGTTAATTTTGTATCCTGCTATCTTATGGAATTCTTCTATCGTTTGAATTGCTTCATCTTTCATTTTCTAGCATTTTCCAGATATGCTATTCTGTCATGTGCAAACAGAGACAGTGTTTTTTTGTTTTTTTGTGGGTTTTCTTGGCCGTGCTGTGTGGCATGCGGGATCTTAGTTCCCCAACCAGGGATCAAACCTGTGCCCCCTGCAGTGGAAGCGCGGAGTCTCAACCACTGGACAACCAGGGAAGTCCCCAGAGAAAGTTTTATTTTCAATTTTCTTTTCCTTATGTCATTTTCTTTAGTCAAACTGTATTAGCTAGTACCTCCAGAACAATGTTAAATAGTTGTGGAGATAGTGGACATCTTGCCTGACTTTAGTGGGAATAGCTCTTGCATTTCTCCATTAAAAAAGAAGCCGGCTTTAGGACTGAATTATATATACATTGCCATGTGTTTTAAAATGTAGGTTTTATTGTTATTTAAGCATGGCAAGGCCAACAGATCAAGAGATGACTTCCATTAAGAAGAGAGCTTGTTATACTCACAGATCCCCAAAGGAAGGGGCATGCCACGCCATTGGCGGGGGGTGGGGGGTGGGGGGGCACATGGGGAAACCCCAGGGTGAGCCCAGGCGGGCAGAGGGAGTGAGGGGAAGTGTGGTCAAAAGCCTTTACTGCGGCTTCCATGGGAAGGAAGGGGCAAGGCAAAGCAAGCAGACTTGGGATGGCTAGCTTGAAAAATTTCAGCAGGCCCTAGGACCTAGGGCTGCCCCCAATTTTCTGCTAGTTGGCTCCAGGGTGATTAGAGCAGGTACGTAATGCCCCAGAATGTGAGAGCCCAATAAAGGAGATGGTATCACAGATGAGTTCTTTACCATGTCTATGAATAGAGAGATAACCGTAGAAGGGGTAGTCCCTCGAGGATGAGGAAGGTCTCAGCATGAAAATACAGAAGATAAAATGAGGTGGTTAATATAGAGTGTTAAGGAAGTCTTAATCCATTTCTGTTTTCTCAGGAATCTTTAGGGATGAGTATTACATTTTTTCAAAGACTTTCAGCATTTATCGAGATAGTCATGATTTTTCTCCTTAAATCTATTAGTATTGTGAATTATATTAAAATATATTCTAATACTGAACAATTTTTGATTTCCTGATATAAATTTGGTTTAGAGTGTTAATATTTTAAGATGTGAATATCCACTTTTTATACCAATGTTGTGCAATTCCCCCCTTTATATCTTGAAATTATATTTATAGAAAATATAACCTACCTATATGTTAATAATAATATTAAAATATATTGCCCTAAGTTTAAATTGACCTAAGTTTAAGGGTAAATAAAAAGTAAATGATTTGTTATAAACTGACGTATTTTTATACGTAAAAATATGTAAGTGTTTCAGCATAACTACACTAGAAGATTCAGTAATTTAGACAGATTCTTGCACTGTTCTTAGAATCATTGTGAATGGGACAGCCGCTACAAAAACAGATTGAGAATGATGTGCTGTATTGGTAATGTCAATAACAAATATGTTGCCATCACTGACATGATTTTCAAACTTGAATGACTCTTGTTAATATCCAAACAAATCAAGTTACAATGTTATCTTTTTTTTAACATCTTTATTGGAGTATAATTGCTTTACAATGGTGTGTTAGTTTCTGCTGTATAACACAGTGAATCAGCTATACATACACAAACATCCCCATATCTCCTCCCTCTTGTGTCTCCCTCCCACCCTCCATATCCCACCCCCTAAGTGGACACCAAGCACCGAACTGATCTCCCTGTGCTATGCGGCTGCTTCCCACCAGCTATCTGTTTTACCTTTGGTAGTGAATATATGTCCATGCCACTTTCTCACTTCATCCCATCTTATCCTTGTCCCTCCCCGTGTCCTCAAGTCCATTCCCTATGTCTTTATTCCTGTCCTAAGCCTATGTTCTTCAGAACTTTTTTTTTTTTTTAGATTCCATATATATGTGTTAGCATACAGTATTTGTTTTTCTCTTTCTGACTTACTTCACTCTATATGAGAGTCTCTAGGTCCATCCACCTCACTACAAATAACTCAATTTCATTTCTTTTTATGGCTGAGTAATATTCCACTGTATATATGTGCCACATCTTCTTTATCCATTCATCTGTTGATGGACATTTAGGTTGCTTCCATGTCCTGGCTATTGTAAATAGAGCTGCAATGAACATTGTGGTACGTGACTGTTTTCGAATAATGGTTTTCTCAGGGTATATGCCCAATAGTGGGATTGCTGGGTCATATGGTAGTTATGTTTTTAGTTTTTTGACGAACCTCCATACTGTTCTCCAGTGGCTGTATCAATTTGCATTCCCACCAACAGTGCAAGAGGTTTCCTTTTTCTCCACACCCTCTCCAGCATTTATTGTTTGTAGATTTTTTGATGATGGCCATTCTGACTGGTGTGAGATGATATCTCATTGTAGTTTTGATTTGCATTTCTCTAATGATTAGTGATGTTGAGCATCCTTTCATGTGTTTGTTGGCAATCTGTATATCTTCTTTGGAGAACTGTCTATTTAGGTCTTATTACCAGTTTTGGATTGGGTTGTTTGTTTTTCTGATATTGAGCTGCATGAGCTGTTTGTATATTTTAGAGATTAATCCTTTGTCAGTTGCTTCATTTGCAAATATTTTCTCCTGTTCTGAGGGTTGTCTTTTCGTCTTGTTTATGGTTTCCTTTGCTGTGCAAAAGCTTTTAAGTTTCATTAGGTCCCATTTGTTTATTTTTGTTTTTATTTCCATTTCTCTAGGAGGTGGGTCAAAAAGGATCTTGCTGTCATTTATGTCATGGAGTGTTCTGCCTATGTTTTCCTCTAAGAGTTTGATAGTTTCTGGCCTTACATTTAGGTCTTTAATCCATTTTGAGTTTATTTTTGTGTGGTGTTAGGGAGTGTTCTAATTTCATCCTTGTACATGTAGCTGTCCAGTTTTCCCAGCACCACTTATTGAAGAGGCTGTCTTTTCTCCATTTTATGCTCTTGCCTCCTTTGTCATAGATAAGGTGACCATATGTGCGTGGGTTTATCTCTGGGCTTTCTATCCTGTTCCATTGATCTATATTTCTGTTTTTGCACCAGTACCATACTGTCTTGATTACTGTAGCTTTGTAGTATAGTCTGAAGTCAGGGAGCCTGATTCCTCCAGCTCCGTTTTTCTTTCTCAAGATTGCTTTGGCTATTCGGAGTCTTTTGTGTTTCCATACAAATTGTGAGATTTTTTGTTCTAGTTCTATGAAAAATGCCATTGGTAGTTTTATAGGGATTGCACTGAATCTGTAGATTGCTTTGGGTGGTATAGTCATTTTCACAACGTTGATTCTCCCAATCCAAGAACACAGTATATCTCTCCATCTGTTTGTATCATCTTTAATTTCTTTCATGAGTGTCTTATAGTTTTCTGCATACAGGTCTCTTGTCTCCCTAGGTAGGTTTATTGCTAGGTATTTTATTCTTTTCGTTGCAATGGTAAAGGGGAATGTTTCCTTAATTTCTCTTTCAGATTTTTCATCATTAGTGTATAGGAATGCAAGAGATTTCTGTGCATTAATTTTGTATCCTGCTACTCTACCAAAGTCATTGATTAGCTCTAGTAGTTTTCTGGTAGCCTCTTTAGGATTCTCTATGTATAGTATCATATCATCTGCAAATAGTGACAGTTTTACTTCCTCTTTTCCGATTTGGATTCCTTTTATTTCTTTTTCTTCTCTGATTGCTGTGGCTAAAGCTTCCAAAACTATGTTGAATAATAGTGGTGAGAGTGGGCAACCTTGTCTTGTTCCTAATCTTAGTGGAAATGGTTTCAGTTTTTCACCATTGAGAACGATGTTGGCTTGGGTTTGTCATATATGGACTTTATTATGTTGAAGTAAGTTCCCTTTATGCCTACTTTCTGGAGGGTTTTTATCATAAATGGGTGTTGAATTTCATTGAAAGCGTTTTCTGCATCTATTGAGATGATCATATGGTTTTTCTTCAGTTTGTTAATATGGTTTATCACATTGATTGATTTGCATATATTGAAGAATCCTTGCTTTCCTGGGATAAACCCCACTTGACCATTGTGTATGATCCTTTTAATGTGCTGTTGGATTCTGTTTGCTAGTATTTTGTTGAGGATTTTTGCATCTGTGTTCATCAGTGATATTGACCTGTAGTTTTCTTTTTTTGTGACACTTTGGTTTTGGTATCAGGGTAATGGTGGCCTCATAGAATGAGTTTGGGAGTGTTCCTCCCTCTGCTACATTTTGCAAGGTTTGAGAAGGATAGGTGTTAGCTCTTCTCTAAATGTTTGATAGAATTCACCTATGAAGCCATCTGGTCCAGGGCTTTTGTTTGTTGGAAGATTTTAAATCACAGTTTCAATTTCAGTGCTTGTGATTGGTCTGTTTATATTTTCTATTTCTTCCTGGTTCAGTCTTGGCAGGTTGTGCTTTTTCTAAGAATTTGTCCATTTCTTTCAGGTTGTCCATTTTATTGGCAGAGTTGCTTGTAGTAATCTCTCATGATTTTTTGTATTTCTGCAGTGTCAGTTGTTACTTCTCCTTTTTCATTTCTAAATCTATTGATTTGAGTCTTCTTTTTTTCTTGATGAGTCTGGCTAATGGTTTATCAATATTGTTTATCTTCTCAAAGAACAAGCTTTTAGTTTCATTGATCTTTCCTATCATTTCCTTTTTGTTTATTTCTGATCTGATATTTATGATTTCTTTCCTTTGCTAACTTTTGGGTTTTTTTGTTCTTCTTTCTCTAATTGCTTTAGGTGTAAGCTTAGATTGTTTATTTGAGATGTTTCTTGTTTCTTGAGGTAGGATTGTATTGATATAAGCTTCCCTCTTAGAACTGCTTTTGCTGCATCCCATAGGTTTTGGGTCGTCGTGTTTTCATTGTCATTTGTTTCTAGGTATTTTTTGATTTCCTCTTTGATTTCTTCAGTGATATACTGGTTATTTAGTAGTGTATTGTTTAGCCTCCATGTGGTTGTATTGTTTACAGATCTTTTCCTGTAATTTATATCTAGTCTCATAGCGTTGTGGTCAGAAAAGATATTTGATACGATTTCCATTTTCTTAACTTTACCAAGGCTTGATTTGTGACTCAAGATATCTATTCTGGAGAATGTTCCATGAGCACTTGAGAAAAATGTGTATTCTGTTGGTTTTGGATGGAATGTCCTATAAATATCAATTAAGTCCATCTTGTTTAATGTATCATTTAAAGCTTGTATTTCCTTATTTATTTCATTTTGGATGATCTGTCCATTGGTGAAAGTGGTGTGTGAAAGTCCCCTACTATGAATGTGTTACCGTCTATTTCCCCTTTTATGGCTGTTAGCATTTGCCTTATGTATTGAGGTGCTTCTGTGTTGGGTGCATAAATATTTACAATTTGTATAGCTTCTTCTGGGATTGATCCCTTGATCATTATGTAGTGTGCTTCCTTGTCTCTTGTAATAGTCTTTATTTTAATGTCTATTTTGTCTGATATGAGAATTTTTACTCCAGCTTTCTTTTGATTTCCATTTGCATGGAATATCTTTTTCCATACCTTCACTTTCAGTCTTATGTGTCCCTAGGTCTGAAGTGGGTCTCTTGTAGACAGCATATGTATGGGTCTTGTTTTTGTATCCATTCAGCCAGACTGTGTCTTTTGGTTGAAGCATTTAATCCATTTACATTTAAGGTAGTTATTGATATGTATGTTCCTATTACCATTTTGTAATTGTTTTGGGTTTGTTATTGTAAGTCTTTTCCTTCTCTTGTGTTTCCTGCCTAGAGAAGTTTCTTTAGCATTTGTTGTAAAGCTGGTTTGGTGGTGCTGAATTCTCTTAGCTTTTGCTTGTCTGTAAAGGTTTTAATTTCTCCATTGAATCTGAATGAGATCCTTGCTGGGTAGAGTAATCTTGGTTGTAGGTTTTTCCCTTTCATCACTTTAAATATGTCCTGCCACTCCCTTCTGGCTTGCAGAGTTTCTGCTGAAAGATCAGCTGTTAACCTTATGGGGATTCCCTTGTATGTTAATTATTACTTTTCCCTTGCTGCTTTTAATATGTTTTCTTTGTATTTAATTTTTGATAGTTTGATTAATATGTGTCTTGGTGTGTTTCTCCTTGGATTTTTCCTGTATGGGACTCTCTGATCTTCCTGGGCTTGATTGACTATTTCCTTACCCATATTAGGGAAGTTTTCAACTATAATGTCTTCAAATATTTTCTCAGTACCTTTTTTTTTTCTCTTCTTCTTCTGGGACCCCTATAATTCGAATGTTGGTGTGTTTAATCTTGTCCCACAGTCTCTGAGACTGTCCTCAATTCTTTTCATTCTTTTTTCTTTAATCTGCTCTGCAGTAGATATTTCCACTATTTTATCTTCCAGGTCACTTAACTGTTCTTCTGTCTCAGTTATTCTGCTATTGATTCCTTCTAAAGAATTTTAAATTTCATTTATTGTGTTGTTCATCATTGTGTGTTTGCACTTTAGTTCTTCTAGGTCCTTGTTAAATGTTTCTTGTATTTTCTCCCTTCTATTTCCAAGATTTTGGATCATCTTTACTATCATTACTCTGAATTCTTTTTCAGGTAGACTGCCTATTTCCTCTTCATTTGTTTGGTCTGGTGGGTTTTTACGTTACTCCTTCATCTGCTGTGTGTTTCTCTGTGTTCTCATTTTGCTTAACTTACTGTGTTTGGGGTCTCTGTTTCACAGGCTGCAGGTTCGTAGTTCCTGTTGTTTTTGGTGTCTGCTCCCAGTGGATAAGGTTGGTTCAGTGGGTTGTGTAGGCTTCCTGGTGGAGGGGACTGGTGCCTGTGTTCTGGTGGATGAGGCTGGATCATGTCTTTCTGGTGGGCGGGACCGCGTCTGGTGGTGTGTTTTCGGGTGTCTGTGAACTTATTATGATTTTAGGCAGCCTCTCTGCTAATGGGTGGATTTGTGTTCCTGTTTTGCTAGTTGTTTGGCATAGGGTGTCCAGCCCTGTAGCTTGCTAGTCATTAAGTGGAGCTGGGTCTTAGTGTTGAGATGGAGATCTCTGGGAGAACTTTTTCTGTTTGGTATTACATGGGGCTGGGAGGTCTCTGGTGGACCAAAGTCCTGAACTCAGCTCTCCCACCTCAGGGGCTCAGGCCTGACACCCAGCCGGAGCACCAAGACCCTGTCAGCCACACGGCTTGTCTCCTCCCATCAATTCTGTGATCTCTGTCTTAAATTTTATCCACTTAGCACGTTTATCTTGGTCTTCACAACCCAAAGGAGCACGTTGCCCTGCAGCACACCTCAGCAAGGGCCAGCGCACCACACAGGACAGGCCGGGCAGGGTCTGGGGGCCGGTGGGGGGAGGAGGAACTTGGGGGCCAAGGGCAGTGGTCATTTGCCCAGCACTGAGGTGTCTCCAGGGCTACCGTAGTGCCCTCCTCTGACCTGCTTTGGCTCCTGGTGGCCAGGCGGCCCCAGCACCTCAGGTCTTCACAGACTAGCCAAACCGAGAAAGCCTACAATGTTATCCTGATTTACATTAGCGTTCCATGCCTAGAAATTTCAGTGTAGATGAAAATGGTGCAAAAATGGGTATGTGTAAAACAGAATTAGGTTCAAAACACAGAAAATTAGAAGTTTTTCACTCGTAACAATGTTCAGTATGACATTCATTATTATGCAGGATTGTCCCATGAAGTGTGAGACATCTAGCATCCTTGGCACCCACCTGCTCAATGCCAGTGGTACCCTCAGTTATTTCTGTCACTAAATGTGCCTCTATCCAGTTCATCACTGAACTAGGTGAACTCTATTTTTCTCAGCCAATGGCATTTTGGTTTTGCAAATATCATCTACCACCTACCAATCCATGGCATTGTCTTCTATGCAGATGACTGAAAAATGACCAAAACTTATGTGAAAATGGTCACCTTCAGAAGTAGTAAATTAAAAGTCAAGAATATACCATTTCCTTCAAAATTAATTATTGATTTACAAAAATAACACTGAATAGTTCAGGGTGGTATGAAACAGGGACTCTTAAATATTTTAATTGTGGTGTGAAAATTTTAAAGCAATTTGGCCAGAGTCCTTCAATGTATCCATAGTCTTATGCCAAGTTATCCCATTTTTTCTGGTTTTACCCTAAAGAGACAGTTTGAAAATACAGGAAAAGAAAATTATAACCAAGTGTCATTATCAACAGTAAATTATTAGAAATGTGATGAAAAGTGATCTGATGTACGATTACTGAAAATCTGGGGTAAGTTTTATATGAAACATGCAGGACCCATATGAAAAAGAAAACTGCAAATACTTTGGATGTCAGGGGACATAAAAGAAGATTTGAATAAAATTTCTGGGTGAGGAGACTCAATTTTGTAAAGCTGCCAGTTTTTTCCAAGTTAACATGTATATATAATGACATTCAATAAAAAGTTCCAATGGGATTTTTTTGGGAATATGACTGAATGTTTCTAAAATTTATCTAGATGAATAAATGTATAAGAATATTCTTTAAACTTTTGAAAAAAAGAATGCAATCAGGAGAAATTTGCCCTAATAGACGTTAAAATATGTCATATACTTACAATCAAAAAGTATGATTCCAGGGCCAAAACAGATAAACAGATAAGTGGAGAAAAAGAGATATCCAGACATAGATCAAAGTATATATTAGAATTTACTATATGAAGAAGGTGGTACTTTAATTATTACTTTTGTGGGGGATGACTAGTAAGTGGGTTTGTGAAGTGGGTAAGCATTTCTTAAGAAGATAAAAATAGATACTCCCTTACTCCTTGTACCAGTTAAATTCCAGACATACTAAAGATTTTAAAAGAAGTAACATTAAACTAGAAGAAAATACAAATGAATATAATACTGAAGTGGGGAATTCTTTCCTAAGCATGACACCACAAGTAGAAAACAAAAAGAAAATGATCAATTATACAAAAATCTAAAGCATCTGTACTTTAAAAAAAACTCAAAAATCTCAACACATAAGACAAAGACTCAACACCCTTAAAATACAAAGAATTCTAACAAATCAATAAGCAAAGGATGAATTCCTTTTTCACATTAAAATTTCATTTTAATAGAAAGCTTAGTTTGAAAATGAAGAGGAAATTTATAAAAGGAGTAGCATTGAGTATCATTAAGCATATGAAAATCAACAATATTAATTCTAACTTGCAATGTAAGACAGAAAATAGGGAAAAACTCAAGATAATGAGGCTTGCACGTCATTTTGGCAAATACTTAAAGGACTCTTAATGTCCATTAGTGAAGATGTGTGGAAGTGAGTAATTTTATATTTTACCGGTGGGTGTGTCAATTGATGCAACTTTTCTGTAGGTTAATTTGACAACAGGTAACAAAGCCTTAAAAATACATATATTCTCATATGAGATTAAAATTTTGTTTAGGAAGCTTTTTAGTAACCTGAGAAATTTTTTGTTAAAATGCTAGGTGCGAAAAAAGTTCTTTATAATGAAGTTTAAAAATTTAGGTTTTAAAAAAATATTGGGGGGGACTTCCCTGGTGGCGCATGGTTAAGAATCTGCCTGCCAATGCAGGGGACACGGGTTTGATCCCTGTTCTGGGAAGATCCCACATGCTGTGGAGCAACTAAGCCCGTGAGCCACAACTACTGAGCCTGCGTACCACAACTACTGGAGCCCACGCACCTAGAATGCGTGCTCCGCAGCAAGAGAAGCCATAGCAATGAGAAGCCCACACGCTGCAATGAAGAGTAGCCAATGCTCGCTGCAACTAGAGAAAGCCCCCACTCAGGAATGAAGACCCAACACAGCCAAAAAAAAAAAAAAAAACCCACACCATCGGGGAAGAAATTTAGATTGACGTACACCACAATATTAAGAGTAGCTATCATTGGGTGGTTGTATTATGGGTGCCCTTATTATCCTTTCTTAATTTTCTAGTGCTGCACAATGAGTATTTTTATAGCTAAAAAGTAAAGTTCATTATATTTTAACAGAGGCTACTTAATACCTAACCCTGTGCCTGGTCCATAGCGGGCATTCGATAAATGTTTGTTAAATTGAACTGTTCCCTGGCTACTTAGCCCACCCACAATTTAAAGAATCCTCTCTTTCCGGAAGGGATTTAAAAGCTGGTTCACATAACACTTGATCCCTGGGTACATATGAGTTGAGTAATTCATTAATTATCCGGGCTTTAGATTTTCCAGGAAATATAGAGAATTTAGATATCAGTGTCTCTAGATGTCTTCTTGGCACCAAAGTCAAATTTTAAAACTTTCATATGTCAACAAATATTTTTAAATCACTTATACTTAGTTTCCTTAGTTTAAAAAATTATATGAGCTTTTCTTTACATTAAAGTGTAAGAAATTTTCATACTCGATTATTTTAGGTCTGTGCATAGTTTCATTGTAAACTAGGGGACAATTTAGACACAGCTTTCTATAAAGGGCAGGTTCACATTTCTAAAAGTCAACATGGAAAGAGTTACTGACCCCACACAATGGCATAAATTCAACTTTGGGTCCTAAAATCTTGCAGAAAGGGATTTCTCAGAGAGGGACTTTTTATTAACAGTTAGATTTCACAGGGGGCTCTTTGGGTAATACACCTTTACAGGTGTATCTCTTCCCGGTCCCCGTGTGAGTGTGTCAATTAGTAAGGTTGCTTTTGTGGTCTAAATGCCCCTGTGCTCTTGAATTTCTTTTCTCAAATATTCTGAGATTTAAAACATTCAGCTCAAAAAAACCTGGCGCCACCTACTAGCTCCCCCTAGTATTACATTATGACCAGTTCTTCGAGTTTTGCTTATTTGGCAAACACTTTTTGAAATCCAGTATAGTCAAGCATACACATTAAAGCTCTGAAGACGAATAAGACAGTCCTTGCCACGACTAAACTTTCAGTCTAGCTGAGAAGACAGACATTATTTGGGGTGTGTGGTGCTAGGAGATCGTGTCATAAATACATGTGTCATTTTAGCCCTTGTATCAGCATGAATTTGAGAGAGACCAGACTCCAGATGGGAAGACCAGTTAGGAGGCTGGTAATGAACTAGCCTCAACCATCCACACCTAAAATTCCCCTTCTAAATTCAAAAGTAGGATTTGTTTGTCTAGTCATTACATAGTTGCGGAAAAGCTACCGTATTTGACATTGGTTGCCTGTCCTCAGGCCAGTTGGGGATATCATACCAAAATTCTTCATTTAAAACAAATATTTGCGATTCTAAGGATTGTCTCTCCATGTGAGATCATCTTATGGGTGGTTGTTGTCACGCGTTTTTAGTTTCCTAATATAACTCCTTAGGAATAAACTTAAATTGGCTCTCAATTTCTGCTTTTCCTTGTTCCTGACAACTATAAGATGATCTGTTGCACCTCTGTCATAAGTCAACAGAAGACTCAAAGGGGAGCAATCCCAAATTATAAACAAGTGATTCCAGTCAAAAGGCTAAGAAGAGATCAGTTATAAGTAGGATCACTTGGATTTTGAATTAATTGTTTAATTTGTTCATATCACCTCTACAGGTATGATCAGATGGTTAGCCTATTCAAATTTCAGATGCCTTAAACACTCTCAGTTCAGACAATAGACTCTACTCATCTCTCCTTCAAATCTCAAAATTGTTGAAAAGCTGTAACATAGGTAAATTTCCCAGGAGGAAATTTTTCAGAAGAAAAATATTGAACCATACCATGAATCAGTCTTTCAATTCTTCTTTAGTTGAAGGATTCAGAGGTCTAGACACATGTTTCTGGTGGAGGGTACATTGTATTTTTGAGGTGTATCCCTGTGGATGGGTGTAGGTACAATTTATTCATTTTAATTGCTGTTCAGTCTTCTGTTATGTGACCATACCATAATTTTCTCATTTCCGTGTTGTTAAATATTTAGTCTAACTGTTGTTTGGTGAATTGTTCTCTCATTATACAAATTCTCCTTATATTCCTATAAATGCTGGGCAGGTTCATCACTAAGAATTTGGATTATGGAGCTAAGACTGGGTTTAAATCCCACCTGTGGAAAAAAAAATCCCACCTGTGGAATCTTGAGAGAATTACTTAAGCTAGCAGTGTCTCAGTTTACTCCTCAAGAGATATTAAAGTACCTACACAGACACATCTTTCAGCGCTTTTGAAGATATTAGCTTATTACCTTCTTGCATTTACTGTTCTGATAAGAATTCTGTTGAAATTACTTGGTAGATAATGTATCTTTTTTTCTATCATGGCTTCTAAGATTGTCCCTTTATCCTTAATGTTCTCAGATTTCACTGTAATGTCTCTGTGTGTGGAATTAATTTTAAAAAAAATTTCTGCTTATTACCCAACATGCACAAGAATGTGTTTCTTCAATTCTGACAAAGCATCTGCGTTATTTTAAAATATTTCTTTTGTCATGCCCTTCATTCTTTTATTTATTTTGGCTCTCCTGTTACATGTTTCTTTGATCCTCTCAGTCTTATCTCCAACTCTCTTTAGTTCTCATTAATTTTTTTATTGCCTCTCTGTACTGCATTCTCTGCTAATTCCTCACGATTATTTTTTAGTTCACTGACTTTATCTTTGACTATGTCGGGTCTAGGGTATATCCCACTTGTTGCATGTTTTATTTCAGTGGTTGTATTTTTCATTTATAAGATTTCTAGTGGTTTCTTTTTTTAAAAAAAGACCTATTTTGTTTTATTTCTGCTTTTTTTTAATATTTTCTTTTTCATTTTCAATTGAAGTTATGCTTTCGTTTCCCTCTTTAAAAATCCTAAACATATTTTTATATGTTTCTGTCAGACTATCTTATAATATTAGTTTTATATGGAGTGATTTCATATTCTGATTTTGTTAGCTTTTGTTTCTTTTTCTTTTTTTTTAAGACAAGTTTTTCAGGGACTGATTGATTACTTGTTTGTTTTAACTGGTAAGAACAAAACTACCTAGAAAATAAAAGTTGTAAGAGAATGGCACTATTGACAAAAGGGGAACTTTTAATAGAATAAGTTTGGTTTAAGCCCCCAAATTTATCTGATGTTCTCATATTCAGTGGCTTAATTTGGAAAAACAAAAAATGCATTATGCCTATGAATATTCACAGGTTACTTAGTGTACCACAAATGAATAGAAGAGAGGGAGGGCTGGAGCAATGCATTAAATAATAGTGAATACTGTACTGTAGCAGTTAAGACATTACGCTAAATAATAGTGAATACTGTGCTGCAGCAGTTAGGAGTTACTGATCCCAATTGTTATGTTTTTTTCTAAATACAAACATAATACTGTCTCTTGGATTAAGTGAAAATCAGCAAGTTTTTCCTTCTATGGACGCCTTCCATGTGCTGTTGGAACTCAATATTTCATCTCTACCTTTCATTTCTAAAAATCATAGAACCATTTAGCTTTCAACCATCCAAGAAATATAGTGGTGGGCCTTCCCTGGTGGTGCAGTGGTGAAGAATCCACCTGCCAATGCAGGGGACATGGGTTAGAGCCCTGGTCCGGGAAGATCCCACATGCTGCAGAGCAACTAAGCCCATGTGCCACAACTACTGAGTCTGCGCTCTAGAGCCCATGAGCCACAACTACTGAGCCTGCGTGCCACAACTACTGAAGCCCACACACCTAGAGCCTGTGCTCTACAGCAGGAGAAGCCACCACAATGAGAAGCCCGCGCACCACAACAAAGAGTAGCCCCCGCTCGCTGCAATTAGAGAAAGCCTGCACGCAGCAACGAAGACCCAACGCAACCAAAAATAAATAAATAAATAAATAAAAAGAAATATATTGGCTGTTTTCCTTATCCATGGCTTGACATCTTCTCACTTTTCATATTTCTTTATTTCTGGTTTTAATTTTTCTCAGAGTTATAATGCACATAAGAATCAACCACTTCTACAATTTTGTTGGAAAACAGTAGTTTCTTTTTCCTTCCTTTTTTCCCTTTTCTTCAAAGGCAACCATTTTTACCTCCTAGATAATTATTTTGGTATTTCCATCCATGTCTATAAATAACATAATTAAATGGTTACTTTTTTTTTTCAGTTTAGGCATTTTCTATTGGTTTTCCACCATGGTAGGTAATAATAACACTCACTCATATAGCACTTAGAATGTGCCGTGCACTTTTTGGGGATATTTCCCATATGTTAATTTATTTAATGGTCATAACAGCTCTGAGAAGTGGGTATTATTATTAATACCATCTTACAGGTGAGGAAACTGAGGAACAGAGAGATTCAGTAACTTGCCCAAGGTTATATATCTCAAAAGTGGCTGCGTTGGGATTCAAACCCAGGCCATTTGGTTCTACAACTCATGCTCTTAACTACTATGATACTCTGTCTCCAGAGTAAGGATTTAGCTTTGTCTCCTGTCCTGCCTCACCACACATATTCACCGTTTCCATCCCCTCATTCTCCAAATACAGTTATATTGCAGTTTTGCTTAGATCAGTATTCAGTATTTACATGTGGATCAGAGCCTCGCCAGGTGATCTGCAGACTCAGAGCCTGAAGGAGAGTCATTTCTGCTAATCTATTAGGCATACAAGCAAGAATAAAAATACATGTCATGTATGCCTTTGAGAGCTGTTGCTGTTCATTATGCAGGAAAAGCTGGCTGCGACAACATGTGTGAAATGACCTTATTTTAACCCCCAAGATTTTTTGATAATATGGCTGGGTATAATAGTCTCAGTTGGGAGCAGATTTCAGAATTTGAAAGCATTGTTTCAGTGCCTTCTATCAGTATTTGAGAAATCTAAAGCCATTCTGATTTCTGATCAGAAATGTTTGATGTTTGATATATTTATTTATTTTTCTTTGTGAAATCTTCATTTTGTCCCCACTGTTCTGAAATTTTACAGTAGTGTGACTTGGTGTGGATCTATTTTCATCTATTTTGTCAGGCATCCAGTAAGCATTTTCTTTCTTTTTTTTTTTTTTTTAACTTCTTTATTGGAGTGTATCTGCTTTACAATGGTGTGTTAGTTTCTGCTTTATAATAAAGTGAATCAGCTATACATACACATACATCCCTGTATCTCCTCCCTCTTGCATCTCCCTCCCACCCTCCCTATCCCACCCCTCTAGGTGGTCACAAAGCACTGAGCTGATCTCCCTGTGCTATGTGGCTGCTTCCCACTAGCTATCTAGTTTACATTTGGTAGTGTATATACGTCCATGCCTCTCTCTCACTTCATCCCAGCTTACCGCTCCCCCTCCCCGTGTCCTCAAGTCCATTCTCTGCGTCTGCGTCTTTATTCCTGTCCTGTCCCTAGGTTCTTCAGAATCATCTTTTTTTAATTTTTAGATTCTGTATATATATATATGTTAGAATACGGTATTTGCTTTTCTCTTTCTGACTTCCAGTAAGCATTTTCAATCAGGAAACTCATGTCCTTTAGTTCTGGGAAATTTTCTTGAATTACTTCATTGTTGAGTATTTCACCTCTGTTTTGTTTGTTTTTTTTTCCACCAGAAAATACATTATTAAGATGTGGTACCTCTTGGACTGGTTCTCAAATTTTAAAAAAAATCTGCTTTGCTTTGTTTTTATATCTTCGACTTTTGACCTGTTTTTTGAGGAGATTTCCCCAATTTTATAGCCATTCCTTCTACTGAGTTTTTCATTTCTACAGTCACATTTTTTAAATTCCCAAGAGTTCTTATTATTCTGTGACTTTTCCTTTAGACATAGCATCTGTTCTTATTTCACGGGTGCAATATCTTTTCTCTCTAAGGATATTCATACTATTTTTTTTAAAAAAACCTCACCTTTTCCTGCACAAACTCTGTTTCCTCCAAGTTGACTTTTTCCTGTTTATTTGTTTTGGTCTCTTTATTTCAGATTACAAGATTTCCTCTGATGACTGGCAATCCTTGATTGTCTACCCATATCGAAGAGTGAAAAGCTAATAGTGATGGGAAACTTCAAGCACTCGGGTGTTGTGGCCCATGGCTTACCATAGGGTGATGTGGCTGGGCCACTTATTTGTCAGATATTTGATGTTGATGTCTTAGATTTTGCTTCTTGCACTGGATGTATTCTCCAGAAAAGAATCTTCCAGTCTCCTCCCAGAATCTCAGCATCCAGTATGCACTTATTTATATAGCATACCTATTTTCTTTTTTGTTGTTTTTGAGGTGTAATTGACATATAACATTGTTTGTTACAGGTGTACAATAATGATGCAATATCTGTATATACTGCAAAACGATCACCAGGATAAGTCTAGTTAACATTTGTCACCATACATAATTACAAATAGTTTTTTTGTGATGAGGATTTTAAAGCTCTACTTTCTTAGCAACTAATCTGTCCATTTTTGATACAGTATCCCCACTGTCAACTCTGTTTAGTGTCTTTCAGTTCAAGACCATCTATTTTATTCTTTGCAGAGAATAAACCTCAGTGATGGTTTTGAGAGGGATGTGGGAAAGGCAGTCTAATAATTTTGTAGAGTAAAGGAGAGGATTTTGGTGACTTTTTTTTTTAACAGACTTTCAGCCAATCCACTGTATTTAAGGTATTCTCTCATGTTCACTCCCACTTCACAAGTTACCAATGCAGCCAGTTCCTTAGATTTTTTTGAAGTGTGTAGTGTAAATCATGTTGGTTTGGGGGTTTCCCCACTATTGGCTCAGGACCCAGTTTTATTTTTTAAGTCTGAGTTCTTTATCATTAATCTCTCTGCTTTAAAAATTCTGAAATTTTGTTCCTAGCTTATTTTTCCATTCTCTTCATCCTTTTGGATTTACTGGTTCTTAGAGTATTATGTTAGTGGCGTTTGGAAGGAAGGAAAAGCTTGTGGTTATGTTCTATCCTCCATCTTTACCTTGAACCTTAAACTCTTTGCTGCTTTCTTAGTCTTTAACTTCTAAATGCATTTCTCTTTTTATTTTCAGACTTATTTGGAATAAAAGGGTTTTTGTTTCTCTTTTGTTTCTTAGGATAATTGCTTTCAGAACCCAGCCATTATGCTGTGAAGAAGCCACTCCATCAGTAGACCCACATGGAAAGGACCCAATAGCTAGGGAAGATTTGCCAGCCTTGTAGATGAGCCTTCTTCCAAGTGGTCCTTTAGCCCCAGTTGAGATGCCCCAGTTGACACCACTCGCCATCCCCACTGAACCCTGAAAAATTGCAGATGAATGAATAAGAAATATTTCCTGGTATTGTTTTAAGCCCCTGTGGTTTAAGATGGATTGTTGCATAGCGATAGCTGACCAGAAGGTCCCGCCCTACCTAGAAGCTTTGTGACTGTGCTCTCTGATCCTCTAGCCCTCAGTCCAGAGGCTGGCTACCTGCTGCTCTGTGCATAGATCCAGTGAGTGGTTTGGGGTCGGCTGCCGGCCACCAGTCTGGGTCTGTATCCCACCTTTCTGAAGCCTGCAATTCTTCATGAACAGTGGAAGCTCAGCAGCTTTGGGCGGTAGAGTGGGTCTATCCCACACCAGTCTCTAAACAATGGTACTTGCTCCTTCATCCTGTGTACAACAGTTTAAGTCCTCCTGGTTAGTCTGCAGACCTGCAACCCCCAGATGCTGTCCCTTCTGCTTCCAGACCACGAACCCACTAGCTGCAGTCCCCTTCACTGTCTTGTAAGTCAAACCCGGGAGAGGATTTTGGGGACCGGATTGTTCTTAAATAGAGTTTCAATGGTCTTTATCTTAATTGCTTCCCCATTTAACTACTCACTGCCATTTCCTCGTGTTACTTGGAAATTCTAATAAAAAGAAATGTTTATCTTGATTTTGAACCCAGCTATGACTTAAAAAAATTTTTTTTCTCCTTATATCTTATACATATTGTTAAGTGTTTGGAGCAGAGAGGTCTTTTTTGGATGTGGTTGTTTTCGATCCCACTGTCCATCTTGACATGAAGTCCCAGGTTTGATTTTTAAGGAAGTAATTCTTACTTCATCTGGTGGCACTGTTCTCTATCCTCTTCACAGCCAAACTCATCGTCCCCTCCATCTCTCCCGCGTCGGAGCAGAAATTGCTCTCCCCCCAACCAAGGTTCTGTACACCCGAGCTCCTCATGCTAGGCCTCTCTGAGGACGGCTCTCACAGCTTCACTCTTTCTCTCCATTGGCTCAGCTCTCCCATCCTAAGAAGAAATTTCCCCTCAAGTCCACTTGCCTCCACCCACTGTGTCATATCTTTCCTTTCCTTCTCTGCTGAATCTCTCATATTGCTGCAATATCTTCACCATTCATTAATTCCCAACCTTGTGTAATCTGGTTTGCACTGTCCTCGTGTGTTCCAGTTACCACTGCTGCCTGAAAATTACTGCCAAACACAGTGGCTTAAAACAGCAATCGTTTTGTTTCGCTCACAGTTTTGTAGGTGGGGAACTTGAGAAGGGCTTACTGCACTGTTCTTCCTTGGTTCTCTCACGGCAGCAGGCAGATGTTGGCTCGGGCTGAAGGGTCAAGTGGGCTGGCCTCCAAGATGCCTCATTTCCCTGGCTGGCAGTCAGACGGCTGACCTGTCTGAAAGCTCAGTTGGGTCTGTCTACTGGAATACCTCATGACCTCTCCACCTGGCAGGCTCAGGGTGGTCATGGGAGCTGGCTTCGCCCAGAGGAAGTGTCCCCAAAGTGTCCCAGGCAGAAGCTGCGTGGTTCTTTTCACCCTAACACCCGAAGTCATACAGCATCACTTCCATGATTCCACTGCTGTATTGATCAAAGCACCCTCAGCCTGCCCAGATTCAAGGGGAGGGGAAATGGACCCCACTTCTCATTGGAAGGAGTATCAAGGAATTTGGGGACCATGTTTTAAAATGACCACAGTCCCAGGGAGATCAGCTCAGTGCTTTGTGACCGCCTGGAGGGGTGGGATAGGGAGGGGGGAAGGGAGGGAGACGCAAGAGGGAAGAGATATGAGAACATATATATATGTATAACTGATTCACTTTGTTATAAAGCAGAAACTAGCACACCATTGTAAAGCAATTATACCCCAATAAAGATGTTAAAAAAATAATAAAATAAAATGACCACAGTCCACCCTCTGGTCACAAATTATTTACATTTCTCCTACGTGCAAAATACTCATCTTACTCCAAGAACCCGCTAAAGTCTCATGCCGTTAAAGCATCAGAGTCCAGGTCAGGATCTTGCCGTATAAACTGAGTCCCCAGGCAGAAGAGGCTTTATGAATAAGGTTTCTTGAGTACGGTTCCTCTCTGAAGATCTGTAAACTAAAGAATCATGTGATTTGCTCTCCATTCACTTGAACTACAGTGTTGGGCATGGGATAACTGCTTATAGATACTCCTATTTAAAAAAATGGAAAGTGGGAGACACATATTAGTCACTGGGATATAGCATTCTGAAATCCTTCTGGGATTCGAATACCTTCATTAGAGCTCCTGGAAGTTGTTTTCGTGGCTGTGGCTCTTTGGGACCCTGATTCCTTGCCCTAAGTCATCCTTCCTTTTCCATATAAAAATGGCCCATGTTTGCAACTGAGTAGCTTTCTCGATCTGCTTCCTGCCCGTAGAAAGTTGGGGGAGGGTGTCTAAAAGCCTCTTTTCATTTTGTACCATCTCTGTCCCTTTCACTCAAAGGTGGTACAATTCCTTTAAAAACTGTGTGAGTTTCCTGTGTATCAATTCATAGTCTGCTGCATGAGACAAAAGCCATGCCTGCAGATCTTTCAAGTTGAGTCCCTCTCCACGTTGGGCTCTTTGAAAGGTTTCTGTCCGAGATAATGTCCTTACTATCCTTAGAAGCTCTGTTGTTTAAAAGACAGGGTCTGAAAAAAAAAAAGACAGGGTTTGCTAGGCAAGACCTTAAGATCCTTAACAGACTGTGTGTTTTACATACAACGAAGGCACCGTTTAAGAACTTTCTGAGGTCTTATAACAAAGGGTGCCCTAGTAACGTACTTGGTCTCATATTTACCTTGCGATGTTTCCCTGTTAGTGCCCTGGATTTGATATTTTCTGTGAGGCCCTTTCTTACTTTGAGACTCTTCTGCTAGGAGATATGGAGATGAGATGTAGTTTTATTTTTGAAACAGCAAGTTCTGGTTCTCTTACATTTTCTCTAAATTCTGCTTAAAAATGGAATCATTCCTTCTTCTTTTTTAGCTTTCCTTTCTCTAGCCGTACCTTATGATAACGTAGGTTTTTTTTCTTTTTAAAGCCAACTGTCACTTTTGACATTCTGCCCAAAAATATCCGTAGCCAGAGTCATCAGTTCATTAAGTATGTTTTTGATTTTCCACATTTCCACAAGTGAAATTTTGCTAACCTTTCTGCCATTTTATAACAAGGGTCTGCTTTCCTCCTTTTCCCGATAGCCTTTCCCTCATTTTCCTTTTAATCCATCACTGACAACCTCCTTAGGGTTCATCAGACTTTTATTAAAAGTGTCCTCCAAGTCCTCTGAGCTTTGGCTCAGTCCCAAACCCAATCCCACACGTCTAAAACGTGTTTCTTATGGAGTACCCTACCTCCAGCGCCAAAAGCTGTTTCTTACTATTGCTGTGTAATAAACCACCCCTAAAACTTAGCAACTTAAGGCAAAATACAACAAACTAGTGAATATAACAAAAAAAGAAGCAGACACACAGATATAGCAAAGAAACCATTGGTTATCGGTGTGGAGAGGGAAGTGGGGAGGGACAATACAGGGGTAGGGGATTAAGAGGTACAAACTATTCTGTATAAAATAAGCTACAAGGATAGGGCTTCCCTGGTGGCACAGTGGTTAAGAATCCGCCTGCCAATGCAGGGGACACGGGTTCGTGCCCCGGTCCGGGAAGATCCCACATGCCGCGGAGCGGCTGGGCCCATGAGCCATGGCCGCTGAGCCTGCGCGTCCGGAGCCTGTGCTCCACAACGGGAGAGGCCACAACAGTGAGAGGCCCGCGTACCACAAAACAACAACAACAACAACAAAACAAAAACCACCACGCATTTAACTCTCCTTGTGATTGTATGGAGTAAGAATTTGGGAAGGGCTGGGGGAAAGCTCTTGCCTGAGGTGACTCGTGTAGTCTAAGTCAGATATCTGTTGGCGCTGCTGTCATCTGAGGGCTGGATGTCCAAGGTGGCTCACTCATATGGCTGGTAGTGGACATTGGACGTCAGGTGAGGGTTCACCTAGGCTGTTACCTGGGGCATCAGCAAGGCAGATGCAGTGTAGTTGGACTTTTGACCTGGTGTCCGGTTTCGCCCAGAGTGAGCATCTCAAGACCAGCCCCCAGTTTCATGCAATTTCTGACCTGGCCTCAAAACCTACACAATGCCTCCTCTGCTGTACTCTGTTGGTTAGAACAGTCATATACCAGCCCAGATTGAAGGGGAAGGGTTATAGGCACCACCCCTCATGGGAAGAGTGTAAATAATGGGCGGGGGCATGCTTTTAAAACCGTCACACTATTCTGCTGAAACTGTTCAAAGGTTAGCAATAACTTTGTTTTTTTGTTGTTTTTATTTAATTAGGTCATTAATTAATTGAAGTACAGTTGATTTATAATATTCTATTAGTTTCAGGAGTACAGCGTAGTGATTCAATATTTCTGTAGATTATACTCCATTTAAAGTCATTGTAAACTCTTGGCTGTATTCCCTGTGCTGGACAGTATATCCTTATTTTATACATAGTGGTTTGTACCTCTTAATCCTCTACCACTATCTTGCCCCTCCCCACTTCCCTGTCCACACTGGTAATCACTAGTTTGTTCTCTATGAGTCTGTTTCTGTTTCATTATATTCATTTATTTATTTCACTTTTAGATTCCACAAGTAAGTGATAATATACACTATTTGTCTTTCTCTGACTTGTTTCACTAAGCAAAATACCCACCAGGTCCATCCATGTTGCTTGCTGCAAATGACATTATTTCATTCTTTTTTATGGCTGAGTAATATTCCATTGTATGTATGTGCCACATCTTCTTTATCCATTCATCTGTTGATGGTCACTTAGGTTGCTTGCATATCTTCGTTATTGTAAATAGTGCTCCTATGAACATTGTGGTACATGTATCTTTTCGAATTAGCGCTTTTGTCTTTTTTGGATATGTACCCAGGAGTGGAATTGCTGGATCATATGGTTGTTCTATTTTTAGTTTTCTGAGGAACCTCTGTACTGTTTTCCACAGCGATTGCACCAACAGTGTATGAGGGTTCCCTTTTTCCCACATCCTTGCCAACATTTGTGATTTGTAGACTTTTTGATGATAGCCTTTCTGACAGGTGTGTGGTGATATCTTATTGTGGTTTTGATTTACATTTCTCTAATGATTCGTGATGTAGCAATACTTTCTAAATCAATAAATCCAGGAACCTCTTCCTAGCTCTCATACTATTGAACTTCAGTGGCACCTGTAACTTTATTGAAATGTATTCCTCTCTCTCAGGGTATTTCCATAACATTTTCTTCAAAACATTCCCATAACTCCCTTGAATTCCACAGCCTCCCCTGTCAGACTGTCTCCTTTCTCTTGCCCCTTAGACACAGCCATCTCCAAAGCTCTGTCCTCAGCTGGTGTCCCCTCCCACCCTCTCAGGTAGGTCCCCTCGTTGTGGAGGTATATTTGTGTCTGCTCAGCAACCCTTTCTTTGAAGAGAAATGAGTAACTTTCACCCTCGGGCTGGACACCTGTATCAGGCAGGGTCATGGGTAGAAACAGAATTCCATTCATACAGGTCAACTGAAGAAATTAAAGAAGGAATTATTTGTAGAGGTGCTGTCAGGGCTAAGAGAACCAACAGCCAGAAGCCACTCTCATCCCTCATTCTGAAGGGGAAAGAGGAAGAAATCTTGTTACCAGCGCCCAGTGAGAGTCCTGTGTCTTTCCTTACATTGTCAGGAATTCTGGGACTAGAGCTCTACAGACCATGGGAGCCTGGAGCTGCCAGGGAACAACTTGTGGACAAGTGGCTGGGACCGGTGTGTGAATCAAGGCGAGCAGAGGTGAGCTGGAAGGTGGCCAGAGAGCAGCAGAAGCACGGTAAGGAGAGAGCACATCCCCCTCGTTCTGTGCACGCATCGACTTTATTACTCGCTCAGCTGGGAGAGCTGTGTTGCACTGTCCGAACCAAGCAGGGGCTGTCCTCATGTAGAGCTGTGGGAAGCTTGGATTTCAGGATTAGCTGGTTTGTGCTGTCAGTTGTGGCTGGTCTCCAGAGGGGAGGTGTGACGTTGGCCTGAGACTCGCACCAAGTGATAGGGATGGCTTTGAAACACTTTCTGTGTGGCTGCGTGCTCATGGCTTGGGACTAGGGCTAAACAACAATCTCTTTTCTCTTTCTTGAACTTACATAGTAGGAACTTTTCCCCCTCAGAATCCTGATGGTGTTTTTTCAGTACCTAGATTCAGCCATATCTGTGCTTCTCCTTGGATTACACAGTAATTTATTCTAATAGATTCCCTCCCCCTTTATTTTTTAAAGCAGGTGGAGTTAGGTTTCTGCCCCTTTCACCTGAAGACTAGCCTGTCATCCATTCCCACGTCTTTAAATGTCCCTTCTGAAGTCATGGCCCCAGATCTCCATCATCAATACCATGTCTCACGCGCTCTCTTGACACGTCTTCAGTTTCCTGCGAAACGTCTTAATTTGGATATTTCTTGCATTTCCACCTCAATAGTTCAAGTTTAAATTTATTTTCTTTTCCCAAAACCTTCCCCTTCTTCCTTGGGTCCATATTTTAGTCAATCTGCTCATTCAGACTAACGTCTCAGAGTCATCTTTTTTTTTTTTAAATTGAAGTATAGTTGATTTACAATGTTGTGTTAGTTTCTGGAGTACAGCACAGTGATTCAGTTTCGTATATATGTATATCTGTTCTTTTTTTTTAAACGTCTTTATTGGAGTATAATTGCTTTCCAATGGTGTGTTAGTTTCTGCTTGATAACAAAGTGGATCAGCTATACATTGTATATCTATTCTTTTTCAGATTCTTTTCCATTATATTTATTACAAGATATTGAGTATAGTTCCCTGTGCTATACAGTAGGACCTTGTTGTTCATCACGTAACAATGCATTTTGGAGTTCTTTTCGCATCAGTAGTTTTTTCCTAATGGGAGCGTATGGTTCCATGGTGTGGATACACTTAACGCTTACTAACTCATCCCCTGACGCTGGGCAAGTCCTGTGGGTTTTGCTCTGGTGGGCTGGGTTGTGCTGAGTCTGGCTCAGGGTCATGGAATTGCCTGTGGTCACTCAGCTAGTAGCAGTCAGGGCAGAATCTAGGTGCCTGGTCTGGGCATGGTCAGCCCTCCGAAAGGACACAGGGGGTCGGCAGCAGGTGAGGTGCAAAGAGCCAGGGTCCTGGAGTGAGACATCCCATCCTAGACAGGGCCTGGGCCCTTCCAGGAAAAACCATTGTGATGAGATTTCCCTTGGACTCCAGCCTGTCCTCTGAGGTGGTGGAAGCCTGTTGGCCTACAGTGCTGGCTGCCAGACCGAATGCGGCTGCTTGAATTTGGGCCCCGTGCTGTGTTGGGAATGTGTGTACGTGGGTGGCTGGCTCTGAGCAGCGTGCTTTCAAGGACTCGGTCCCTGGATGTCTGCTCACCCCCACGGGGTTTAAGCTGCCAGGCCTCTGCTTTCCTGACTTTGCCTGATAACGGGCAGCCCACACCAGCCTGCCCTTAACCGGGTAGGGGAGGGCTGGCGGCCTCTCCACGGGGTGGCCTGAAGGTGACGGGCGTGCCAGCCTGGGAGCGATGCTGCTGCTTGCACAGGCAGGGCCTGCGCCTTCCCTGACCTGCCCTGAAAAGACCCATGTCTGACCGGCCGACGCCTGCCCATTCTCCGTGGCTGGGTGGTGGAACCCTGGGAGGGAGAAATAGCCACTCCTCGTTCCCCTCTTTGGCTTGGGTTCCAGTTCTGCTCTTTCCCACGGGTATGGGGAGAACAAGAAGTAGCCCAGAAGCCTGCTGTCCCTGTTAGAAACCTGCCCATGTGCTCTACCCTACGGCTGGTCCCAGTCGGATCAGCACAGGAGGGCAGTGTCTCAGTGGCCTCATTTCCTGCTGCATACGCACACCGCGCTGTCATCTGTGCTCTCCGTCCATGAAACAAGTGGTTGGATTCATCTTCCAGCCTGATTCCCTGTCCTGGGCTATAGGAGCTGAGGCTCTCAGGGGCCCTAATGGTTGAGGAGGCTTCTGAAGGCGGGATCAGCTTCCTGGGCACCTTTCCTGAGCCCAACACCGGGCTGGGCTCAGAGGAGTCGCGGGTGAGAAACAGGACCCAGTCTGTGCTCTTGGGGAATCGGGACCACAGGGGAGAGGAGACAGATGGCCTTGAATATTATCACGTGACCTCCATGTGGACAGAGTCAGGGGGCTGGGGGCCAGGGGGTGGGGTGCTAGGCCCAGCCCGGAACAGTGCTGGAAGCTTCCATCAGAGCCAAGAAGAAAGTCTATGAGTTGGGAGACAAAGCCCGGGATGAGGTAGAAGGGGAGCTGGTGGGGCACAGGCGTGGAGAGTGCAACGGAAGGGGTGTCTGAGCTGCAGGCAGCCAGGGAGCTGGGGCTGGTGCAGAAGCCCCTGTCCTTCCGCGGTGGACTCAAGGATGTGCCTCTTAGATTTTGTATTCTGGTAACAGTGGGAGAGGCAGGGGCAGGGACTGCAGCGGCAGGGACAGAGGAGGCCAGGGAACCAGTCAGCAGAGGTGAGGCTACTGTAATGGTTCAGAATTGAACCTGAACCAGGGAAGAACAGCAGAGAGGACAGGGTTGGATTGGCAGGACTTCGCTTTCCATTGGACGTGGAGGATGAGGCCCGAAGCCCGTGCCCTGAGGACATAGCCCTAAACGTGCTCTGCAGCGGTCGGTGAGGGGGTGGGGGATGATGAGAGTCACAGGAGCTGACGCTGGTTCGCTCTTGGCTTTACATTTTTCCTTTTTTTCTCAGTGGAGTTCAAGTTGATTGGTCTGTGGACCAAGGTACAAGGCCCCTCTGTTTACTCAAATGGTGGCCTAGAACGGATTATGAGCTTCTTGAAGACACTCCATTATTATTATCGTTGTTGTTATAACATCATTATCATTACCATGTTTATTTATCGTTATCATTATTTTTTAAATGTTATTATTATTTTCCACCATAGTTTTAGCCCAAAGGTAGGGGACTAAGGGGCATAGCGGGACCTGTATTTTCCACTGCGATACTTTCTGGCATTTTCAGTCCGTTTTTGTCCCATGTAGATGCTCTTGATGGAAATTATGAAATACCTTAGTGATAAATAGTTTTGATCCCGGTGGTAATTAAACCTTCTATGAGACAATCATTTCCCTCCCTCTGTTCCTTTTTTCCCTCTGTTCCCTTTTTTTTTTTTTTTTTTTGCGGTACGCGGTCCTCTCACTGTTGTGGCCTCTCCCATTACGGAGCACAGGCTCCGGAAGTGCAGGCTCAGCGGCCATGGCTCACGGGCCCAGCCGCTCCGCGGCATGTGGGATCTTCCCGGACCGGGGCACGAACCCGCGTCCTCTGCATCGGCAGGCGGCCTCTTAACCACTGCACCACCAGGGAAGCCCCCTCTGTTCCTTTAGTAAGAGTAGTATCAAGATGAATAGACAACAGCTTCTCCCCTTAAAGGAGATGTGACTCCGCAGAGGAAACAGAGGGAACTTGGATGGCATGAGGGCATAAACAAAAAGAGGGTGGCAGGGGCGGGGTCTCAGGAAGGAGTCACCAGACTCAAAGTTCCATCTAGAACATGGAGTGGCAGTTATCAGGCCTGTATCTTCCAAACCAAAGATGCAGAGGGCGTGCTGACCGCCTTGAAAATACGGGACACACAGAGACCACGTTCCCATGACCCGCAAAACCGCATCCCAGGAGCAGTGGAGGCTGGAGAACAGACCAGCTGAGGCTGCGCAGCAGACAGTGGAGAGTCCTAACTGGGTGACGGAGGTGGATGGTCTCTGTTGTGTGTGCAGTGTCAAGGGTGACAGTGCCTGGAAGCCGACCAGGATAGAGACGAACAGCGGAAGCCTTAGAGTGGGGCTGTCTGCCTGGGTTTAGATCGCGACTCAGGCACTTACTTAACCGTGTGCTCTTTTTTTTTTTTTTTTAATAAATTTACTTATTTGTATTTTTAGCTGCATTGGGTTTTCGCTGCAGCACACGGGCTTTCTCTAGTTGCGGCGAGCGGGGGCTACTCTTCGTTGCGGTGCGCGGGCTTCTCATTGCAGTGGCATCTCTTGTTGCAGAGCACGGATGCTAGGCGTGTGGGCTTCAGTAGTTGTGGCTCACAGGCTCAGTAGTTGTGGCTCACGGGCTCTAGAACACAGGCTCAGTAGTTTTGGCGCACAGGCTTAGTTGCTCCGCGGCATGTGGGATCTTCCCGGACCAGGGCTCGAACCCATGTCCCCTGCATTGGCATGTGGATTCTTAATCACTGCGCCACCAGGGAAGTCCTAGCTGTGTGCTCTTGTGTAAGTTCCTTAACCTTTTTGTGCCTCAGTTTACTCTTCTGTAAAAGGGGAGATGATTGTATCTTACCTCTTAGGGTCTTTGTGAAGGTGAAATAAGACAGTAAGCAGTCAGAAATACCATCTCTCATAGTTATCAATATAGTTATTGTTTTCTCTGACAATTGACCATGAACATAAACGTAAGCCAGATACATACTAAATGAACACTAATTTTCACTCACGTTGACAAAAAATAAGGCAAATAAAAAATAAAGCAAAATCCTCCCAGAAGAAAGAAATTAGGGAAAAAAACTGTCAACCAGAGAGGAGAGTCAAATAGCCATTAAACTTCTGAACAGATGTTCAGCATCCATCATCTTCAGAGAAACACAGATGAAAGCCAGGATGTTATACACCCAGCGGGATGGCACAGTGAGGAAGACAAATGGTACCGAGCGTTGGTGAAATGGGATGTGAATTAATAGGACCACTCTGAGAACCCGTTGGCAGCATCCTCTAGAGCTAGACTTCTGCAGACCCTATGCCTCAGCAACCCCAACCCTGGGCACCTTCTCAGCGGACACGGGTGCCTGGCTCATCCAAGATGAGTACGAGACGGCTCATCACCGCGCTGTTTGTGACGGTACCGAAGGGGAAACGACCCAGGCACCCATCCACAGAGAAGGGATAAACAGAGCCTGGAGTGCTCTCCCACGTGGGGCGCCTACAGCCACGTGACGTGGACGAGCCACGTCGAACCTCACAAAGCTCACGGAGAGCAGAGGAAGCCAGAGACAAAGTGTACAAATGTGGTTCCATGAATATGAAGTTTCACGTCGTTCTGAGGTCGGATAGTGGTGACTGTTGGCTGGAGAGGGGAAGCGGCTGAAACAGTGACTTCTGTGGGTGCCAGGCAGGTTCTCTTTCCTCATCTGGTTGCTGGTGACATGAGTGTGGACATTGGTCGAGGCTGTGAGTGGTGTACTTCTCCGTGTGTACATTGTGCTTGAGTAAAACATTTAGGCTGCGTTAGCCAAGTCATCCCTATGCCTAGAACATTCCTCTCATACACAGCTTCATCCCAGGCCCCAGGAACAAGTCACTCCCTCCCCGCCCTGCAGGGAAAGGACCTTAGGCCCAGGCCAGGAAATGAGGCCCCCAGAGCACTGGTTTCTGGAGTCGGTGATTGGAGTGCTGGCCTCATTCACCCCTGTATCCACACCGACCAGCCGAAAGCTGGACACGTGGTGATACTCGATGGACTTCAGTAGGTAGAAGGAAGAAAGGGAGGGAGGGAGGGAACGACAGACAGAGGGAAGGAGTTGAGTTGTGGCAGAGGGAGTGCAGAGTTTCCTTCTTGCAGGTAGCTTTTGGGTTTTGACCAGGCCAAGCAAAAGTATCTGGTTATTTAGAATGATGATCCTGGTCAGTGAGGGTTACCACACAGAGTCTGTTCTAGAGGCTAACTTGCAGTGTTTCTACGTGCCCTGAATGAGACCTAAGAGGTCATTCATGTACTCGTTAATAGAACTCGGTTGAGTCCGAACTCTGTGCCACAAGGCACCGCTACCACCTGGGGCTGGGGCTGGGGGGCTGGGGTGCATCTCTACTTGGAGGACTGTGTGGGGGTTGGGTGGGGGTGGGTAGGGGAGCACCCCCGCCTGGAGGAGTTGCAGGGGGATGGGGACAGTGCATCCTGCTTACGTGGCCAGCTGCCAGCAAAGGGCAGGAATGGAGTCTGTGTGAGGAAAGGTCACTGTGAGGCAGAGGTAGGTGTGGTGACAGACGGGGCAGATGAAAGGCAGGTGTGGATTGAAAGAGGTCGAGGGTCCTTCCCAAGGAGTAACTGGAAGGCAACGCAGGACCTGAACGGAGCGAAAATAAAGGGAGAAAAGCCACCTCTGCTGTTGCTGCCGATGCAAAGAACTGAGGGTGAAGTGGGCAGAAGCAACGTGTAACTTGCTGTTCCTTTTAGCTGCACTGATGGCATCCTACCTCCTGGAAGCTTTTTCCTGTACTTGCCTTTTTTTCTGACATGTGCCTTTTTCTTGAAAGTATGTACACATTCCGTGTCCTAGGAGAATCTGGGTCTGTACCCTCAAGTATCAGGAGCAGAGCTTAGTCCAACGTGAAGGTGGAAGAAATGTTGAGCCCGTGGAGCGTGACCCAAGGGACCAGGGAAATCCAGGCAGCCTAGAGACAGACCTGACACCTGAAATGCCGCCGTCCCTAACGTATTCCATGGGGTTAGGAACTGTCCCCTCCCTCCTGTGTTCTATGTCAGTGACCCCTGGGACAGATGATGGCTGAAGGTGGCAGTGACTGTCTGAACTCCCTGCAGGCAGGACCGGATATGGGAGGACAGCCCGCGGGGGAGCATGGATGAGGGACGGGGTGTGAGGGAGAGAATGGGAAGAGCAGGGGCTGGGACCCAGGTTTGTTGAGGGACAACCCTGAACAACCGTGAGCTGGTGTCCCGCTGAGTGTTACGGGCCGCAGCAGTGGTTCTCAAGGTGGGGTCCCTGGGCCATAGCATCAGCACCAGCTGGAGCTTATTAGAAATGCATGTTCTCAGGCTCCAGCCCAGATCTACTCAATCAGAAAATTGTGAGGAGGGCCCGCAATCTTGCTTGAACAAGACTTCCAGATGACACGGACGCATGCCCAAGCCTGAGCGCCTCCAAGGGAAGGGCTATTTTCTTGACTAACCCTCTTTTACCCCCCAGCATTCCTGTCCTTGGAAAAGATATCAAAACAAAATGGTGCTGGATTGAAGCTCATGAATTTGGAGTGTTTTCTGGGTGTCCTTACCCCTGGCCCAGTCTGCTCAAGTCCTTTCCATCCTATCATGTTAGTCCTGGTTTTGAAAACACACTGAATACGATTTCTAACCCTGGCTCTGCCACTTACTGGCTGTGGGAACCTGACCAGGTTACTTGGCCTCTCTGATCCTCAGTTTTGCCATCTGTAAAATGGGGGCTCTAATAGTGCTAACCAGACTAGGGTTTTCCTGGAGGCCCCCGTGCTGTGTACACACAGTAAGTGCAGAGAGGTGGATGTAATCCATCAGTCATGCAATGTCACCTAAGCTTGAAGAAGTTAGACTAGAACTCAAGGGAATCAAACTGTAGGCTTGTAGTGGTGGGTGTGGGTGGCAGGTGGGGTAGAAAACCAAACAGTAGTACTTAACTGTATGTGTTTGGGCTCTGAGACAGGAGTTACTCTGATCCTACGACCTTGACGTTGTGGAAAGAACAGGGAAATATGAGAATATCTTATAAACAAGCCAATGAAGATTTCAAGGCTGGTGAATTTATTCTGCCCTGTCTGCCAGGGCGTGTTGCCCAGCAGAACGAACGGTGGGCACTAGCTGGGCCCAGCAGTCCGGGGAGGGGCTCACACTCTGCAGGATTGCTTACTGGGTGGGTGAACACACCTGGCTGGCAGCCTTACAAACAGACCTGCCCCTATTCCCCCCAGTTACCTCCCCACAGAATGATTTATGGTCATTCAGTTTCTGTTTATAAAACTGACAATATTCCCGCTGATAAATATGATATACATGAAATTCAGCAGCCGCGGGATAAAAGCTACTGGCCCCGTGGCGACATCTGGCCGCCTTGTAAAGACGTCATCCAGTGCCCTTCACCCCGTGCTGACTACCGCCCGATACAATAAAGTGTTTAAGGTCCACGGGGACATGAAGATAGGGTTAAATTCAACCAGTAGATCCCACAGCTGGGGTTGATCCCAGGCAGAAACTTTTGGAGTCAGACTTGGGAAGAAGTGCTCTGCAGCGCGGTCCTCATGCAGCAATGTGTTTTCGCAGCGTGGTGCGGGGGCGGTAACTTTGACGATGGAGGACGGGGCCGTGTTGGCTGTGGAGCGGCGGGCGTTTTCACGCACAGGTGGTCTGCGAGGGCCCTCGTGCCCTCCCAGGAGAGCGGTCTCTGTGACAGCAGTTCCAGTGTGGGATCGGCAGTGCCTTTTATCTGCAGATTTCAAAGTTCTCGACGTGAGTCATTCCTCCCCGGTGCCTCCTAGGAGCGATAGTGTTCGTTTCTCCAGACAGGGAGCCTGAGCGCATGCTGGGCCATGGCTCCCCAGGCTCACTGAGTGACTGAGGAGTGCTTACCTGTCCCCGGCATGTGCCCTGACTGTCCTGAGTCACCGGGGCAGCAGCCAGCATGGGGCAGGGAGCACCAGGAGAGGAAACCAGAACCTGGAAGCAGCAAAGCACGGAGTTCTCTGTGCCCCGGTTCCCAAACTTGGTGCTGTATCTAAATCAACGATCAGGTATTTTAAAAATTTGGATTTCTGGTCAAACTGGTTTCTGTCTTTGAAAATTTTGATCCAGCAAGTCTGGGTTAAGGTGGGTACCGGAATTCTGTATGTGAACAAATTCTGCCGGTGACAGTGATGCACAACCAAATTTAGCTGACCAGGGTCAATAAATAGGGGACCCTGGGAGGACACTGGGGGCAGAGGGAGCTGGCGACCCCTGCAGGACCGGACCGTTTTGGCCACCAGCACACTGTCCCCACCTCCACTCAGGATCAGATGTGTTATAATTGAACCCCACTTCCCTCAGCTCAGTGTTTCTCAACCTTTTTGGGGTCTTGTGCCCCTTTGAGAAGCTGATTTTTAAAACCCTTCCTGAAAAACCTTTGGACGCCTGCACAATGAGGCTGAGCCCTCAGGAGCATCCGTAAGAGGCAGGGTTGGCACTGGGGGAGCCAGGTACTATTCAAGAACTTAACCAAAACCTAGGAGAATCTGAAAACAAATTAAAAATAAAATGTTGGTTTTGCTCAATCCTACCATAGATAGCGCTACTCAAGGCTGCTTGGCCATTTCCAGTTTTTGAGGTTCCTAGTCTATTAGAGGATAAGAAACGCTAACTAGGGTTTATGTTGGGTTGGTCCATGGGCACTCGCCATTGAGTTCCGTCTTCTTCCCGTATTGCCAGTCTGACCTCAGAGCCTGCAAAGCTGAAAACCTTCTTTGCCCTCCTCCCTTGCAGCCCAATAGAATTAGGCTGCATTCCACACGTGCTTGCACGAATGTGGAAAACAGAAGTGAGGCAGAGGTCCCTGGGGCTGCTCCTGGATAATCTCTGCAGGCAGTGAGGCTGCTGCTGCCCCACCCTTTTCTGGGTCCAGCACCAGCATCCTGAGTGATGGGAGTTGGGAGGCATTTGCAGTACTCGTAGTAGCATCTTCCTCAGCTATGGTCTCAGCTATGGTAGTGTGTTCTAGAAGTCGCTGGATAGACTGGAGGAGTGGGCTCTAGGTTGGGCCCCCAAGAACTTCCCTGCCACAGGTGCTTTCCAGAAAAACCGCTGCCCCTGCCATGGTCAGTGAGGTGGGGAAGCAGGAGCTGCCGTGGGGATTGTTGAGCTCACGGCAGCAACCCAGGGAGGAGAACGCCTCTGCCAGCCGCCCATGAAGCTGCTGACTGGACGTCGATCCCTACTGATGAGCTTTTATGACACTTCTAGCGTGTTGCCATGACATGGCATGGAAATCCCTGTACATCTATCTTTGTGCATTTATGTGAGTTTATCTTCGGGGTGGAATTCCTGGATCAGAGGGTTCAGACACCTTGATAGATATTGTTTATTTTCCAAAAGTGGTTTATTAATTCACATTGCCACCAACATTTTACCTTACCTTTACTAGCACAGAGTAAAGCCCAGGCATGACTTCCAGAATATCCACTTGCATGGTAAAATACCACTGCGTAGAAGGCGTACCGATCAATGGAAACAGAAGCTCAACCACATGGGACAGACACACACCCCATCCATCAGACGGACACCAGCTGGATGAACGTTTATATGCTGAATATCAGCTCTAGCGTAACCGATTTTTTTAATCTTTGGCAAAATGAGAGGAGAAAAATGATAGCTTATTGTCGTACATTTTTGTCTCTTTGAATATTAATGATCTTGAGAGAGTTTTTTGTATCACTCTGAAATTTCTGTTTTGAATCTTGAATTTGAAAAAGTTATACAGAATATCCCAGAGTTAAGTTCAGCAGAAATGTTTTAAGAGATTACTGTGAGTCAAATCTTATGCTAGGTTTTGGAGATAAAATAATAGTTTCCACTCTTGAGGAATTTATGGCATAGTAGGAAAAGCCAGGCACATACACGCATACACACAAAAAGGTCATTTCACAGCAAGGAGCACCAGGATTTCCAGGAAAAATGAAATCATTGAGTACTTTGAAAATATATGTGTGGGGGAAAATATAGCGGACACAGAATTATCCAAGAGAAAGCTGTCATCTGGTCCAAACATTTTTAAGTGAATGAAAAAATTGTCCCCATGCTGTGCATAAGAACTTTATTTATTTTAATTGCTATGTTTTGGCATGCATGATGAACAGGACACTAAAATATTACTAGGTGATTTCTTCCCTTTCCATGATAAATTTTGTGTAGGAAAATGAAATAGAAAGAGACTGAATAAATGTAAGGAAGTCTCCTCTCGCCCTACCATGGTGGTGTCAGTGTAGACTTGCTAAAATAGAGATTATAAATGAGATCCAGAGCCACATGGCATAATATATCTCAAATGTCCAGGATACAACTGAAAATCACCCGTCATACCAAGACCCAGGAAAAACTCACCTTGAATGAGAAAACACGTTCAACAAATGCCAATATGTCCATTACACAGATGTCGGAATTACCTGACACAGATTTTAAAACAATTATCGTTTTAAAAAATGCTTCCATGGGCAATTACAGATATGCTTGAAACAAATAAAAGAGGAGGAAATCTCAGCAAGGAAATAGAAGGTATAAATAAGAAAAAAAATAGATGTAAGGAGAGACTTTATATTAGGGAAGATTATTTGGGATAAAAAAGAATCCCTCCTCTGGCTTCCTATTTTTAAGTCTTTGGAGAGGAATTACATAATCGCCTTAGCTTACTAGGGTTTCATGAGCCTTACCTTCAGAAAACTCACTCCACTGAATATCAATCTCGCTGGCCCAGCATCAGTGCACGGAGACAGTGGCCAGTCCTTGGCATATGTATGGTCCCCCTTTCTCCAGTTCTCCGGATCTACAGACCCATCCTCTTTTGCTTCTTTCCCAGCCCTGCTCTTGGCTCAGCTTGGAGGCTGACGCTGGGACTCATCATTTCATGAGGCAGACCAGGTACAGAGTGACATCAGAAGTCATAAGGTGGCTTGTCCTATTACCAAAACGAATTGGGTCCTCTCTCCTGACACGCAACAGAGCCGATCTAGTGACACCAGGTTGTGGTGAAGGAAAGTACAGCATTTACTGCAGGGCGCCAAGCAAGGAGAATGGGCAGCTCGTGCTCAAAAGACCTGAGCGCCCTGAAGGCTTTCAGGGAAGAGTTTTTAAAGACAGTGTGAGGGAGAGGGTCATGGAGTGTATCTGATTGGCAGATGGTGAGGTAAAAGGATGATGTTTCAGGAATCTCAGTCATCAACCTTCTAGCTCCAACTGGTCTGGGGTCTGTGGTGGTGAGCAGGCAGCTAACTTCTTCCACCTGGTGGGGGTTTTAGTATCTGCAAAACGACTCAAGGTTATAGCTCAGGGTGTTGTCTATAGCCCTTGAGGAAGAACTAAAGGTCTTTGACTTTGTTATATGGCTAAGCTATTATTATTTTGTCTTGCTTGACTGCTTTCCTTTGTTTTCACATTTTCTCACTTCTCTGATTAAATGTGCTCTTTGGAACTCAGGGAAGGCTTAGGAGTCTAAAGCTTTTCTACAGACAAGAGATGGGGGACACAGTGAGGGGGGTCTGTCTCTTGGAAGGCCCTGCCGGGTTTCAGTCCTTTGCAGTCACCTGGCTTGAGCAAGGTAGAGTACTCAGGCCAATATGGTGTGAGTCCTCCTTTCTGTGACTGTTTGCCAATAATACAAAAGCCTTTCAATGTCTTGGTATATCCATATCAGTATGCCTGGGCTGAATATCAGAGTTGCCTCCAAGAAAGAATAGTGATTTTGGTCTTGATTCTAAGAGTAATGGGAGCCACTGAAGGGTTGCTTGCAAGCAGGGAAGTGATGTGATTAGATCTGCATTTCAGAGATCACTGGGACAGTGGTGAGGAGAAGCTGGGATCAGAATGGGAGGCTATTGCCCTAGTCCAGGTAGGAGCTGATGCACTCAGCTTTGTCATGGTACTTTCTACATAGTTATAGCTACAGTTGTAGATAGATAGTTGGATTTGATTTGCTAATATTTATTTTAAGGACTTTCACAATTTTATAATTTTCTTATTTTGTAATGCCTTTATTAGGCTTTTGTATCAGGGCATGCTGGCCTTGTAAAATGAGTTGGGATATATTCCCTCCACCTCTATATTTCAAGAGTTTTGGTAAGATTTCTATTATTTCTTCCTTGAATGTTTTCTAGAAGTTGTCAGTGAAACCATCTGGGCTTGAAGTTTTCTTTGTGCAAAGAGTTTTTTTTTTTTTTTTTTTTTTTTTGCGGTACGTGGACCTCTCACTGTTGTGGCCTCTCCCATTGCGGAGCACAGGCTCCGGACGCGCAGGCCCAGCGGCCACGGCCCACGGGCCCAGCCACTCCGCGGCATGTAGGATCCTCCCGGACCGGGGCGCGAACCTGCGTCGCCTGCATTGGCAGGCGGATCCTCAACCACTGCGCCACCAGGGAAGCCCTGTGCAAAGAGTTTTGATAACAATTCAACTTATTTAATCAAGATAGGGTTACTTTGTTTCTCTATTTAATTTAATCAATTTTGAGAAGTAGTTTGCAAGAATTTTCTCAATTTCATCTAAGTACTGAGTTTTTTGGCATAAGGTTGTTCATAATAGTCTCCTTTATTTTTGTTTTTCTTTTTTCAGATTGTGGATGATATTATTTTAATAACATCTTTATTGAGATAGAATTCACATATCAAAAAGTTCATCCTCTTAAAGTGTAGAGTTTAGTGGCTTTCAGTATATTCACAGACTTGTGCAGCCGTCACCACTAATTGCAAAACATTTTATCTTCTTCCCACCAAAATCCATGCCATTAGCAGTCACTCCCCACTCTCCCCTTCCCCAGTGCCTGAGAACTACTAAAATACTTTCTATCTCTAGAGATTTGCCTCTTTGGGACATTTTAGTAAACGTAATCACAAATATGTGGTCTTTTGTGTCTGACTTTACTTTCCATAATGTTTTCAAGGTTCTTCCACGTTGTAGCATGTATCAGCACTTCATTTCTTTTTAAAGCCAAATATTAATTCCATTGGATGGATGTACCACATTTTGCCTGTTCATTATCAGTTAATGGATATTTGGGTTGTTTCCACAGTTTGACTGTTAGGAAAAATACTGCTATAAATATTTGAGTACAAGTTTTGTGAGGACATACGTTTTCAGTTCTCTTGGGTATATATCTGGGAGTAGGATTGCTGAATCATATGTTTGACCTTTTGAAGATCTTCCAAACTGTTGTCCAAATAGCTGCATCATTTTACACTCCCACCAGCAATGTATGAGGGTTCCAGTTTCCCCACATCCTTGTCAACTCTTATTATTATATAACTCTTTTTTTTTGGCCATGCCACGTGGCTTGCGGGATCTTAGTTCCCTGACCAGGGGTTGAACCCGGGCTCTCAGCAGTGAAAGCGCCGAGTCCTAACCACTGGATCACCAGGGAATTCCTTATATAACTTTTTTTTTTTCTTATATAACTTTTTGATTGTAGCCTTCCTAGTGGGTATGAAGTAATAGCTCATTGTGGTTTTGGTTTGCATTTCCCTAATAACTAATGACATTGAGCATCTTTTCATGAGTTTGGTGCTCATTTGTTATCTTTTTCATCTTTGCCCTTTAAAAAATTGGATTCCTTGTCTTATTATTGTTTCATTGCAAGAGTTCTTTATATATGCTGGATACAAATTTCTTATCAGATATATAATTTTCAAATCTCTTCTTCAGGTTGTCTTTTCACTTTCTTGATAGTATCCTCAGAAGCACAAAAGTCTTAAATTTTGATGAAGTCCAATTTATCTATTTTTTTCTTTTATCCCTTGTGATCATGTGTCATATCTAAGAAACCATCGCCCAAGTTCATGAGGATTTATGTCTATGTTTTCTTTCAAGAATTTTGTAGGTATCTGCTCTGTTTTGAGTCAATTTGTGTATATGGTGTGAGACAGTGACTCAACTTGATTCTTTTGCAGGTGGATATCCAATTGTTCCAGCATCACTTATTGACAGGACCACTCCTTTCCCATTGAATTGTCTTGGCACTCTTGTCAAACTTAATAATCTTTGTTAATTTTCTCAACTGTGTATATTTGTTTCAGCTCTTATCTTAATTATCCTCCTTCTTCCAGTTACTTTGGGTAAGTCTTCTTTTCTAGCTCCTTATGGTGGAACTTTAGGTCTCTGTTTTTAAAACTTCCTGCTTTCCTAGTACAAGCATTTAACGCTATAACTTTCTCTCTAAGCACTGTCTACTTTCACCTCCCAAATTTTGACCTTTTCTCATTATCATTTAGATAAAAGTATTTTCTAATTGCCTTTTTGATTTCTTCTTTGATTCATTGATTATTTAGAAGTGAATTGTTTAATTTCCAAATATTTGGGGTCTTCCTAGATGTACTGTTGTATTAATTTCTAATTGAATTCTGTTCTAATCAGAGGATATACTCTATATGATTTAAGTTCTCTTAAATTTATTGAGTCTTGTTTCATGGTCCAGCATATAGTCTATTGTGGTCCGGTAACTGCATGCACTTGAAGAGCAGTTGTATCATGTAGTATTCTGTGGTTGTGTCCTGCTAGTTGTGATGTTCTGTAAATATCAGTTAACTCAAAGTGGTTAATATTGTTGCTCAGTTCCATCTCCTTAATGAATTCTTTCTAGTGGTTCTATCAGTGCTTGAGATATTCATACTCATGTTCAGTTGTGATTGTGGATTATTTCTGCCAACTTTTCCTTGAGGGATATTGAAGTTCTATAATTAGGCACATACATCCACAGGATTGTTCTGTCTTCTTGTTGTATCAATCCTTTTAGCCTTATGAAATATTTCTCTCCATTGCTCACGTTGTTTTTTCCCAAAGTCTGTTTTATCTGATATTAATATAGTTACTCCAGCCTTCTTATGCTAACTGTTTGCATGGTATACCATTTTCTATCCACTTTATTTTTATCCACTTTTAGTTTATCTGTATCTTTATATTTAAAATGCATGTCTTGAGATACATATATTTAAGCTTGTTATTACATACTTTGTGATCATCTCTGCCTTTTAATTAAAATATTTACTTCACTAATATTTCGAGTAATTATTGATATAGTTGGATGTGGGTCTACCATTTTATTATTTGTTTTCTCTCTGTCTTTATTTTTCTTTCTGTTCTTTCTTTCGTGTTTTCTTATGGATTATTTTGAACATTTTTTTGAGTTCCATTTAAATTTTATTTTCATTTCTTATAGTCCCTAACACAGCCTAAGATCCCAATAAATATTTTCTTACTGGTGGATGACATAGGTTGTCTCTATGTGTGTGTGGGAGGGGTATAGAGGAATTTGGATTTTATTCAGTGTATAGAATAATGAGTTTTCAAGGGTGTTGTACACAGAAGTGACACATTCAGCTCATATATGACCAAAATAGTCCAGGCCAGCTCTGGGTTTTAAGAAGGAAACCTAGGGGCTTCCCTGGTGGCGCAGTGGTTGAGAGTCCTCCTGCCAATGCAGAGGACGCATGTTCGTGCCCCGGTCCGGGAGGATCCCACATGCCGCGGAGCAGCTGGGTCTGTGAGCCATGGCTGCTGAGCCTGCGTGTCCGGAGCCTGTGCTCCACAACGGGAGAGGCCACAACAGTGAGAAGCCTGCGTACAGCAAAAATAAACAAACAAATTAAAAAAAAAAAAAAGAAGGAAACCTAGAAGAAATGAATAAGGTGAACTGAAAGTATAAATGGACCTAATAGCAATATAAAACACCGGAGTCTGTCTATTGTAAAATTGTCTGTCTTTACCCGAAGGCATGTGTTTTGATCCACCCACTCATGCTCTCACCCCACAGATATTTATTGAGAACCTATTACATGCTGGGCATTGTGCTAGGTGCTCTGGTAGTTACAAATATGAATAAGATGCAGTTTCTGCCTTGAAGATGTTCTTGTTCAAGTGAGGACACCCTGGAGATGTCCGATCAAATCACACTTTGGATGTTATCTGGAAGCAAATAAAAATTCTAGAGCAACCCAACAAGGTTTTTTGTAGATACAGACACACATGTTAAAATGTATATGGAAGGCTTCCCTGGTGGCACAGTGGTTAAGAATCCACCTGCCAATGCAGGGGACATGGGTTCGAGCCCTGGTCCAGGAAGATCCCACAAGCCGCGGAGTACCAAAGCCCGTGCGCCACAACTACTGAGCCTGTGCTCTAGAGCCCACGAGCCGCAACTACTGAAGCCCACGAGCCTAGAGCCTGTGTTCTGCAACAAGAGAAGCCACCACAATGAGAAGCCCGCACACTGCAATGAAGAGTAGCCCCTGCTCGCCGCAACTAGAGAAAGCCCATGCACAGCAATGAAGACCCAACACAGCCATAAATAAAATAAAATAAATTAATTAATTAATTAATTTTAAAAATGTATATGGAAAGGCACAAGCCCTAGAATAGCTAAAATGATATTGAAAAAGACAAAAAAAAAGAAACAAAAACTGGAAGGAATCACTCTACCTCACATTAAGTCCTACTATGTAGCTTCAGTAATCAAACCACACAATACAACTGATTTTCGACAAAAGTGCAAAAGCAGTTCAGTGGAGGAAGGACTGCCCTTTCAACAAATAGTGCTGGAGCAATTGGACCTCTATGTTCAAATCATTAACTCAATAGTCTTAAGTTTAAAGGTATATCTATTAAACTCTTAAGAAAAAATAGGAGAAAATCTTTGGGACCTAGGGCTACATGGAGTTCTTAGACTTGATTCCAAAGGCATGATTCATAAAAGGAAATGATTGATAAATTGGACCTTAGTCAAAATTTAAAACTTTTGCTCTGTGAAGGACCCCATTAGGAGGATGAAAATACAAACTATAGCCTGGAAAGAATATTTGTAAACCAAATATCTGACAAAGGACAAGAATCTAGAATTTAGCAAGAACTCTCAAAACTTAACAGTTAAAAAAAAGAAAGCCATCCAGTTAGAAAATGGGCAAAAGAAATAAGTAGACATATCATTGAGGAAGATATACAGATGGTGAATAAGCACATGAAAAGATGTTCAGCATCATTAGCCACTAGGGAAACACAAATTAAAACCACAAGGAGGGCTTCCCTGGTGGCGCAGTGGTTGAGAGTCCGCCTGCCAATGCAGGGGACACGGGTTCGTGCCCCGGTCCGGGAAGATCCCACATGCCGCGGAGCGGCTGGGCCCGTGAGCCATGGCCGCTGAGCCTGCGCGTCTGGAGCTTGTGCTCCGCAACGGGAGAGGCCACAGCAGTGAGAGGCCCATGTACCGCAAAAAAACCCAAAAAAAACCCACAAGGAGATATCACTACATACCTATCAGAATGGCTAAAATAAGTGAATGATGATACCAAATGCTGGTGAGCCTGCAGAGAAACTGAGTCTCTCATACACTGACGGTGGGAAGACAAAATGGTACCATCGCTCCTGGAAATGGTTTGGCAAATAGTAACTGTATATCTGCCGTAGAAAGCAGCAGCTGCCCTCTCGGGCATTTACCCCGGAGAAATGAAAAACTTATGTTCGCACAAACATCTGTACCCAGATGTTTATAGCAGTTTTATTTGTTAAAACCCAAAACTGGAAACAAGCTGGATGTCCTTCAATGGGGGAATAAACATTCACCATTCACCATGGTGCATCTATACTGTGGAATACCAGTCAGTAACAGAGAGGAACAAACTATTGATACATGCAAAACCTAGGATGAAGCTTGTGGAATTACGCTAAATGAAAAAAACAATCTCGAAAGTTACATACTACATGATTCCATTTATATAACATTCTTGAAATGACAATATTCTAGCAATGAAGAACAGATTAGTGGTTGGCGGGACTTAGGAACCTGGTAGGGGAGGAAGGACGGAGGTGGGTGTGGCTTAATCAGGGCATCAGGCAGGAGGGATCTGTATGGTGATGGAAACCATCCTGTGTGTCCAGTGTGTCGACATCAATATTCTGGTTGTGATAATACACGATAGTTTTGCAAAATGTTTCCATTGGGAGAATCTGAGTGAAGAGAGTACATTGAATCTCTGTGTATATCTTCCCTTATAAGTGCATGTGAGTCTCCAATTGCCTCAAAATAAAATGTTTCACTAACACAACATTGTAAGTCAACTATAATATAAAATTAAATTAAGTTTAAAAATAAATAAAATAAAATGTTTTATTTAGAAAACTTAGTAGATTGGGACTTCCCTCGTGGTCCGGTGGTAAAGAATTTGCCTTACAATGCAGGGGACATGGGTCCGATCCCTGGTCGGGGAAATGAGATACCACATGCTGCAGGGCAACTAAGCCCGAGGGCCACAACTACTGAGCCCGCACCTCAACTGGAGAGCCCGCGTGCTGCAAACTACAGAGCCCACGCACCCCGGAGCCTGCGTGCCACAACTAGAGAGAAGCCTGCGCAACGCAACTAAGACTTGATGCAGCCAAATAAATAAATTAATTAAATAAATTAAATTAAAATAAATACTTCACAAAATAAAAAACTTAGTAGATTAACTAAGCTGTATCTATTTAAACAAAAATAAAATGTATAAAGAAAAGAAAAGATGCAGCAGAGGAGAAACTCAGCCTGTAGTCAGGAAGAGCCCCACAAAGGAGGCGACGTTTGAGTTCAACCTTGTAGCTCTCTCCCAGGGCGCTCTTGGCAAATAGGCCCTTTTATGATCATTTTCTCAGAAGGGAGATGGTTAATTACTCAGGTGCTATTTGTTGGGTTAAAATGCAGAATTATAATAATAGCAAACACTGAGCCCCTACTGTGTGTCAGGCGGTGTTCTAAGTGCTTTGCATATGTTACTCTGTGCATCCCTCAGCGTCACAGGGTCCTCCTCTCCCCTCCGTGGGACAGCTCACTGGGGCCACAGGTGTTAGCAGCCACCGCAGGCCACACAGCTGTGTGCGGAGCAGCTGTGATCTGAGCAGAACCCCTGCTGCAAGGACTGTGCTGTACTGTTCGCTTCCCCTTGTACCCAAATTGTAGTCGTCACATCGCATTTTCGAGGCACTTGAAAACTTCTCTTTTTCTTTTCTGTAAAAATAGACTTTATTTTTAGGTTCACAGTGAAATTAAGCAGAAGGCACAGAGATTTTCCATACTGTCCCTGCTCCCCCCACTCATGCATAGCCTCCCCCAAAGTCAGCATCTCCCATGCTGTGGGACATTTGCTGTAATTTTTTTTTTTTTTTTTTTTTTTTTGCTGTACGCGGGCCTCTCACTGCTGCGGCCTCTCCCGTTGCGGAGCATAGGCTCCGGACGCGCAGGCTCAGCGGCCATGGCTCACGGGCCCAGCCGCTCCGCGGCATGTGGGATCTTCCCGGACCGGGGCACGAACCCGTGTCCCCTGCATTGGCAGGCGGACTCTCAATCACTGCGCCACCAGGGAAGCCCTGCTGTAATTTTTTTAAATTAAAAAAAATTTTTTTAATTAACTTTTTTTAATTAATTTTTTTTAATTAAAAAGAAACTTCCGGATTTATTGAGGTATAATTGACAAAAGAATTGTATACCTTTAAGGTGTACAGTGTGGTGATTTTATATACGTATACATTGTGAAATGAGTACCACAGTCAAACTAGTTAACCCCTCCATCACCTCCCATAGTTACTTTTTTCTGTGTGTGTGGTGAGAACACTTAAGATGCACCCTCTTAGCAAGTTTCAAGTGTGTAGACGGTATTATTAACTACAGTCACCAGGCTGTCCATCAGATCCCCAGAACTTACTGATCTGAAAACTGAAGGTTTGTGCCCTTTGACCAACATCTCCCCACTTCTTCCCCCCCCACTCCCCAGCCCCTGGCAACTACTGTTCCACTCTCTGGTTCTATGAGTTTGACTTTTTTAGATCCTACATATGAGTGATACCATAGAAAATCTGTTTCTTTCTCTGTCCGGCTTATTTCACTGAGCATAATGTCCTCCAGGTTCATCCATGTGGCTGCAAATGGCAGAACTTCATTCTCTTTTATGGCTGGGTAGTGTCCCATTGTACATCTACGCCACATCTTTACCCACTCATCTCTCAGCAGGCACTTAGGTTGTTCCCATGTCTTGGCCGTTGTGAATAGTGCTGCAATGACCATGGGAGTGCAGATACCTTTTGAGATGCTAGTTTTATTTCCTGCAGATAAATACGCAGAAGCAGAAGAGCAGGGTTAAAAGGAATGAGGGATTTATTATAGGGATAAGACTTTACGCAAGGGTGGGAGCTGGTGAGGAAGTCCATAGAAGGCTGAGGCTTTTGTATTTGCTGATGGCTGAAGTCACCATCGACACGCAGGGCTGGCAGTTGGGATGAAGAGCTGGATGTGAAGTGGGCGAGAACAGGGACAAACTGGAACCTGGAAGGATTAACTGGAACCCACAGGACCAAATGAAACCCGTGAGGCCGAGCTGGACCCTGCGTCTGTGTCTCACTGCCTCCGCCGGACAAGAAACTGGTGCTGTGGGCCTGGAGCTGCACACACCCCTGGCCCAACGTGGAAGTGTTCTAGAAGGAGACCTGGTATGAGCTGGAGCAACCGCGGGCCCCAGTGCCGCCCACGCCAGCACACCTGCAGCCCGCGGTGCCAGTGCGGGCAGGTGGTAATGACACCAGGTCCCATGCCCATCTTCAGGTTATCATGGCTGGGCTTCCCCTCCACCTCTCAGTCCTACACACATTTTTCTTGTTTCCAATTCTGACTCAGAACCTTGCAGGGAAGGAGATCCTGGGAAACATGGCAGTAGCCTAGCTGAGTTGACAAAGCCATCACATTGGGCGTGAGACATTATAGTACAATGTCACTGGTCCCCACTGAAAGGAAGGAGGCACACCATCGCGAAAGGCACTTGAGGGTCATTCTGTGCATCAGTTACAGACCTGGGGCCCCCAGGGTTTGGTGCTGTGACCTCTGTGGCTGGGAAGGACCTGTGTACCAGCCACATCCACCCCAGCGGTCTTCGGAGCGCCCGTGTTCCGTGGAGCAGAGGAGGAGGGTGCAGTAGGCATGGAGAAACGGGCATTCGCGGCAGTTTGGAAAGCTCTGGTCACTTTGAACTTTGGTCACTGACTTCTAACCTCCTCAGTGGGTCCTCCACCACTGAACCTTCCATCCAGCTTTTCAAAGAAGGTCAGGGTTCCCTATTTTGACAACCTTTGGAGAAATGTGGGTGACACATATGTTGGGTCACTTGTATAAGAACTGGTCAGAATGGGCATTGGTTTCCAAATCTTCAGATGAGATTATGAACCTGAAATCTGTCCCAGTGTGACCTCTGGATATCCTCCTAGATTAAAACCAAACGTTTGGAGAAAACAGCTTCTGCTTCTGTGTTCTCCCTCTCACCTATCAGGACTACGAAATAGCGGAGGCTCCTGGATATATGGAGAGAGAGAGAGAGAGGGAGAGACAGAGAGAGACAGACAGACAGACAGAGAGAGAGACACAGAGAGAGAGCGAGCGCAGAGTTTAGTTTGAAGTCACTGGGACCCAGAGGCTATGCTTTCAGCATTTTCAAAGGGGAAAGGATCAGAGAAGGACTTTATTTATCACAAAGGACTTGGTCCATTGAAGTTACTTAAGAACCTTCAATGACAAATGTAGAACCAGGTGCTTTTCTCTTTTGACTGGCATTAAACTATGTAACCAGATAGTCAGTGGCTCAATTAAGTTAGAAAAAAGGGAAATATCTTTTAGCGACTCAAGTTTAGTACCTAAAACTCGTTTGCAGAATTCCAGTAACTCTTGCTCAAAGCGTAAGAGAAATCCCTGAGGGTTATTCTGAGGAGGCAGCCTTCTTCAGGGCTTGTGGTAATAACAATCATATTGTAATAGTTAATATTTATGTAGGACTTGCTGTGTGCAGAGCACTAATTACTTTTCATCTATGACCTCATTTAATTCTCCCAGCACCCCTAGGAGATCAGTACTGGTTGCTTCCACTTAAAGATGGGGAAAATTGGGGCTTGGAAAGGTGGGGACTTGTGTACGGCGTTCCTACAAAAAGTCACACTGATCAGTGGGTAAATACCAATGTGCAAAAAATATGTATGAATAGAAATGTTTAGTACAGCGTCATTTATAAGAGTTTAACATTTGAAAACTAGATGTCTCTCAACAAGAATTTGATTAAAGTAATGATGGTACATCCATTCAATGGAATGGTTAGACATCTGTTAGGAGTTATGATGTAGATGTTTCCTAAGTGACATGAGAAAGTGTTCCAGGTATGTTGACACACACACACAACAAGGTTACAAAGCAGCATGGATGGTGTGATGCAGTTTTAGGAAACTGATACAAGTTTTGAAATAAGTATTGATATGAGTTTAAAAGTCTGGAAAATTATACAGCAAAAATACTAACATTGACCATCTTGAAGTGGCAGGATTCCAGGAGATTAAAATCATTTCGTTTTCCCTTCCTTTCCTGAAATGATCATGTTATAAAGGGTAGAATGAATGCTTCATGCACACCACGGCCCTTTCCCTGAGACAGCTTTCCTCTGAGCTCCAGACTGGAAATCTGCCCCACCACACTCAGTGACCTTGGATAAGTCTCATATGACATAGTCTCAAGTGACACAGTGACCTTGGACAAGTCTCATGTCCCCTCTGGACCTCCTGTTCCATCTACCTAACCATAAGAAGGTGGTTTAATTTCAAAACTTTCTTCCAGTTCTACATTCTTTGACTTAATGTATCTTATTCCCAATGGAGGTGTGCAGGGGGGGAGGGGGAAGGGGCGCTTTAAAGGTTGATAAACGTTCTCTTGTAACAGTTTCTATTTTCTTTGATGTGTGAAGAGGTGGCTCCCATCGTTCTCTTCCCATCAGTCCTTTGAGAAGGGAAATTTAATGCACTTCCCCAGAGATGTGTCAAATCACTCTGGGAAAAAAGTACCTTTTTCCAGAATGACAAATTTTAACCTATATATATATATATATATAAAAAAAAAAAACAAAAAAGAACAACCAACACGAAAAACCCACTACCCACGGAAACAACACACTCCGCAGACAAAAACCAACTGCCCAAACACCACTCCTGCCCAGATCCCAAAGACTCTTGGCGCCTTTCTTAAGACCACGTGTCACCTCTACGCCGGAACAGTAATAACAATAACAGTGACAGTAATAGCCAGCTATTATTATAATAACAGTGACAGTAATAGCCAGCTATTATTTTCCGGATGGCCACAGGGTCACTCAGCATGTTCTCAAACAGAAGCATAGCGAAATCCCGGCGGGGCAGAGGAGGGCGGGAAGCAGGAGCCGTCCGGGTGGCGAAGGCGGCGGCCCGGCGCGCTCCCTGGGTCCCGCCGGTTAAACAGGTGGCGGAGGCGCGCCCGCCCCGCGCGCACGGACGCGGCCCGGCTCTCGGGCGCCCTCTGCCGTACGGTCCCCGGGCGCGCCCGCCTCGCCGGCGCCAAGGGCAGCTTGCGGGCCGCTGGGTCCACCACGACCCGCAGCCTGGAGCTGTGCTCCGGGGAACACAGAGGCCTCGTGCTGTGTCCCAGTAGCCTTTTAAACCCGCGTGCTTCCTACAAACCCCAAAATCTGCCCTCAGAGAAGTCCTATATTGTCTGTTATCCTCCCCAGACGGGGTGCGGGGAGCGTTCTTGTAGGGAGACCTTGCCTTTCCGCACTCTAAGCGACGAAAACAAAACTATTTTCCGCCACAAGTGTAAACATTGAACGTGCTTCTCACGTATTCGTGGACAGCCCCATTCGAGGGGGACTCTGCATCTGAGGGTCACTCTTCTAGAATCTTCTCACCTGCCTGCCCCCACCGCCTCCCGCACTTCCCACTGCCCTTCGATCTCCCGGGGGTGCGCTCACCTAGGACCGCGCGTCCACCGCTAGATGTACAGCAGCAGGAAATCGCTAAACGTCCCGGAGGTAATAACATCAAGGTCCCCAAGCCCACTCGTGTATTCACATCAGCTGAGCTCCTACCCCAGCTGGGCCCGGGGCTTGGCGCTGGGGATATGTCAGTGAACAAGACAGATGCTTTCTTTACTCTCAGGAAGCTTAACCACCCCAGGAGGGAGCCCGGGCTGAAAACTAATAAAAACACGAATGGTTATAAGTGTGTCCGTGTAAGGAAGGTGACACACGAGAAAGAATAATTTAGGTTGAGAGCTCACAGCCGGGGCATGCAAGCTGAGCCTGAGGGATAGATAAGACTAACTCAGGTGGAAAATGTTGGACAAAGACTCTGAGAGGAGAGGGTGTCATAAATTCCGGGAGAGGCCCTGTGGCTGAGTCATCAGGAATGAGGAGGACGAAGCTCGGAGGACAGCCGGGAGGCGGAGACATAAAGCCTTGAAGGCCAAGCCAAGCATATGGATGAAATCCTGGAACGCAGTGGAAGCCACTGAATGCGTTTGTGATGTGATGTGGGTTTGGGAAGACTTGCTCTGCGCAAGGTTGATGGAGGGGAGGGAGGCGGGAGTTAGGGCAGGGGCCTCGTAGGGAGCTGGTGATGGACTGCAGCTTGGTTCCGCGGAGCCCTCGGCTGGTGAGAGGAATCAGAGCTGGAGCGAGTCCTGAAGGCGTGGGTGTGGGGCTGGGGAAGGGGGTGGCCATGGGCGGCATCTGGGTCTCTGGCTATGGCAGGAGGACTCCAGTTGAAGCTGCATCTTAGCGGCGCTGTTGAGAAATGTGCTCGGGATCGTTGCCCTCCAGGAAGGCACATTTGGTACCAAACTTGTGTATTAACAGCCCCTGATGAGGCCATTTATTGAGGGTTGGTTTTTTTTTGGGGGGGGGTGATTTGTTATCGTTGTTGTTTTGATATTTAGGATATAAAGGAAAGAAAGTTGAGAAGTGTGTTTTAACGTGACAAGTTCAGATTTCAATTTTGAATTGAATTGTAAGTTCAATCTTGTAAACTTTGTTTTGAATTGTGAAGACAGAGCAAACATGCATTTCACTCTGGCAGAGGGCTAAAGTGAAAACAGGACCTAGGAAAGACACAGTGGGTGGGGCTGGGAAGAAGGCAAGGAATTGGACCAGATTCTTTGCAGTCTTTCGGAATTTTAATCAAGTGACACTGCCTCATACTGTGATGTCCATGCAGGGCTTTTGGTGCTGTTTACTTCAGGACTGCTAGGGCCCTGAGGTGAGAATAACCAGCAGCCCAGGAGCCCTGACATCTTGTTCTAACCTCTGAGTAGTAACTGAGATACTCACAATATGAGGCGAGCATAATATAATTGAGATGCTTATAATAGTAATGGTGATGCGTCCAGCAGCTAGTCAACCACGGACTGTCACAGAATAAGCAGGGGCTGAGGAGGGGCTGTGGGGTCCGGCCAACCTGCAGAACACTAGGGGGACCCTGCTATGTCCTTTGCTGCCTCCTGGGTCCCCTTTGGGCAGGTGGGGGAGGGGAGGAAGGAAGGACAGAGCCGGCGCCCCGACCTTTCAGATGAGTCCCAGATCCCCGTGGGAGCAGAGCTGCCCCTTGAAGCCTGTGAGCTGTCCTTCCACCAGGCCTTGGGTGGCTTCTCTGGGCGGCCCCGCTCCAGAAGCTTCCTAGCTATTGCGGCCACGTGCGGGCAGGGGGCGCTGCTACTTCACGGTTTCACGGGCGGCCTCTTTCTCCAGCCGATGCTGCTGCTGTGTTCTGCCTCGGGTCAACGAGTTTCCTTAGCTCTTCAGAGGAGGTGCTGAGAGACCTACAAACCCAGGGCCACGCTGACAAGGCCCCGCAGAGGGCTGGCCCTCCTCAGAGCATCCCGTGGGCCCCGAGCGCGGCTTTCACCAGCTGCGGGGACTGTGCTCACAGCAGCCCGCCCTCCGCGGATAGGCCGTCAGCCCTAGAGCTTCTCCTCAAGAGAACACACAGGTTTATAGCATTTTATCTGATACTGTGCATCGGTCACATGCAGCAAACCGAGCCGGCGGGCTCACTCCTTTGCACCACTCTTTTGGTAATAATCCTTTTATAACCGAGGGAGTGCCGGGCCCCGTGTAGCCTTCCGTCTGCAGTACCTGATTGCAGCAATTGTTCATCGTTGAAGCGTGTGCAGAACGTCTGGGCTAAGAAGGGGAGGTTAAGACAGATGCGTGACCTGCTTCCTGTCGGGGCGGGGTGGGGGGGGGAGCTGCCACCAACCCCAGAGACAAAGTAGCTGGAGGTTAGAGGCACATTTTCTCTCCTTCCTGCCCCTTAGATCTGTCGGCAGGGGCGCTGCTGGCCTTTGCAGCGTTGGTGCTGGGCCAGGTAGAGGTGGGAGCCCGGGTTATGTGTGTGCAGTGGGGCAGTTTCAGGAACTGGAGGCACCAGGGTTGGTTTTTCCCTCGTGCTAAGATGCGGCAGGTACTGAGGTGCGTGGCCGCCTGGCCTTGCTGGCCCAGGTGCCCTCCTTGACTTTTCCAGCAGATCTTTCCGGGGAGTGAGGGATCAGACTTCACCCACCTCTCCTTTGCTTTTTGTCTCTCTCCAGGGCAGGGAGTGGTGGTGTTTGGAGTTAACAAACACGCCTACAGACGTTCCAGGTTTGCTTTTTCTGTGGGGAGTCAACGTGGCCTGAGCCTGGGCCCTCCGCGGACTCCAGGACCGATGGGCCTCTCCCTCTGGGGCAGCCTGGACGGCCTCTGTGCTGGAAGGTCAGACGTCCATGGGTGCTGTGAAAAGAGAGTCCAAAGTGGTACCAAGTGACCTGTGCCCGTCACCCCACCCCTGGCCAGGAAGGGTTTTCCTCCCCGCTCTCAGCACAGCCTTGGGCCAGAGTAGGGAGACGTGGCCCGAGGCAGGGTGCCTCTCACCTCTCCACCTAATTGAGAGCGTTGAATGGCTTTCTCCTTTTCTTCTCCCTTCTCCTTCAATAGAGTCCCACAATTTAGCAAGCTCACCAAGCTGTGTCCTGCTTCATGACTAATTCACATATTTAAATGCGATCGGTCAAAGCCGAACTATTTGATGCCAGCCAAGCGCATTTATCAGGTCAAACTGCTCACAAAAGCTGGGGGCCAGCGTGGGTATGTGAGTGTGTGCGGACTGAATGTGCGGGGATAGTTATTTATTTTTAGTCTCGAATTTCAAAAGCGAGGGACCATATCGGAGGCTGCCATTGCTTCCGTGCCCTCCCGGAGCTGTGCTTGCCTTTGGCCTGGGCTCCCTACCCCACTCCTCTCCCCTTCCCCCATCCCTGAGTTGCGTGTGTCTCTGATGGGGCTTCAGAGAATGAATCTACTCAATTACAGCCCTTTTCACGTGACTGAGCAGTTTCAAAGATGCCACATTTTATTATTTGGTGACCCCTGACATTGCAGGTGCAGATTTAGTGGTGGAAAAGTTGAAATTAGCCAAAGTGAACTTTTTTCTCCAGTCCCAGCGTGGAGAGATGTTAAGGCCTGTTCCAGCTGGAGCTGCCCTAACTTTGCTGAGTGTGTGAGATAGCAAAGTGCCAGCCACAGCCCCTCCCTCCCCCCCGCCCCTCCCCCCCCCCCGCAGCTGGATGGGTTCCAGAGCCAGGGGAGAAGAGAGTTAAACACAGAGGTACTGGCTCTAATCCCCTTTGGCAAGGGAAACCCAGTCTCCTGTGTCCCTTTTGGGGTGTCTTGACATCAATCATACCGTGAGTGTGTGCCATCGGACCCAAGGGGAGCATCACGTTCAAGTGAAACGAGTAAACTCAGTTCGCAGCTTCCAGGCTGCTGAGTGTTGCCGCTACAAGGTCACGATCGATCAGCACACACTGTCGGGATGGATTTCGTGACTGGATGGCTCTTCACAATCAACACGC